>NC_085137.1:219592817-220227395 GCF_035046485.1 Aedes albopictus | reverse complement strand
ATCACAAAAAGTCCAACAAGCTGTAACTATTCATAGAGTGCATCAAAAATTCTCAAATTTTGACTGTTTGTCAACCTATTATATGTGCATCATTATTACAAATTTGGACTCGATTGGGTAATCTTTCGAAAAGCTAGAGTTGTTTTCATGAAACGCTATTTTTCAGACAACCAATTTTTCATATCTCCGAAACCAATGAACCAAATCGAATGAAATTTTTAACGTTTGTCAACAACATATTGATGCTTTATGCTACATTATAAAATGTAATATTTTCTCACGACGAATGAAGCTACACCGGTTTGACATTTTCACCCATATAAAGGAAAATCAGTCAACTTTACAAAACCACACAAAAAAAACTAAATGTGTTCTTCCTTCAATCCAAATAGGCTCTAATATATCTAATTAGAGATATCTTGAGAAAAGAAGCAGACAATCTTTGGATATCAAAACTATAATTTAATGACGTTGATGTAAAAAATTAACATTTTTTTATGAAAGATCCAAGAAGTGTCAATCCATGATAACTATTTTAAATGTTTGAAAAGTACCTATGTTTAAATAGCTTGTGAAGCATTTATATATTGTTGATAAACGTTCAAACTTTCATTGAATTCGGCTCACTGGTTTCTGAGATATAACAGTTAGAAAATAAGCTGTCTGAAAAATAGCGTTTCACGAAAACGGTTCTAGCTTTGCGAAAGATTAACCAATCGAGCTCAAATTTGTAACAATGATGCAGATATAATAGGTTGACAAACAGTCAAAATTTGAGAATTTTTGATGCACTCTATGAAAAGTTACAGCATGTTGAACTTTTTTGTGAGAGAAAAAAAAGTTGCCTATCCCAAACATTTTGGCCACCCCCTGTACGTTCTAAGAAAAAGATCACTAGAGCAGAGTGAGTATATTCGATCAATTCTTTTTGATCTATGCGCTCATTGCATATTAGAAAAACAAAGTTTACCACTAGAGCTTCGCTTTATTTCTTCAAGTACAAATTCAATTGGCTTAATTTAGGGCAGTAAAATCAGTCTTGGAAGAACAGTCAAAGACGGCATACTATAAACAGTCCAAGATACTTAAGCCATTTGATTGATTTTTCAACTTGGGTAAGACCCAAGGTTGTTCAATCTTCGATGAGAACGGATATTCCCTTTTGAAGAACCATAATTAGAACTGGATTTCTTTTCACACAAAGAAAGCATTTACATCATTCACTATATTATAACGGTCCGTATAGAAGATGCACTTAAAATATGCAGAGCTTTAAAGCTTTAAGTACATTGTAATACTCGAACATGGAAAAACTTTGAAATGACACGTTCAAAGGCTGTTAAGTTAAATCTAATATTTAAATAAATATTTACACTAAATCACTTAACTCCATATGACTTTTTCCACAACTCAGCCTTCAATGGCCTTTGTACTTCCAAACATTCACCGAGTTCTTCTTCACGCGTTTGGCTTTTTCCGATTGCTTTACGAACACCGGTTGCTGAATGTACACTGGATATGGAGCAGGCACGTGCACAGGATAAGGTTTAGGCACTTCTACGGCAACTCTGTGAAAAACTGGCACTTCAACCGGCAGCGGATAGGGAAACGGGCGATCCACCTGCACTGGCACTGGTTTTTCAACATAGATGGGAATCTTTCGTTCCACCACGATCGGAATTTTGTTCTGGATTGCCACCGGGAACGGAATCTTCACCGGAACGGCGACGTGTTTTTCGACTTTGATGGGAAACGGCACCGGGACATTCTTGGTGATGGTGACCTCCTTGAACTGTTTGTGACCATAGTTGTTGGCTTCCGGAGACTGGGTATCGAAGATGTGGGACGACTCAACGGTTTCGCTCGTCCCACTGGGGAGTTCTGGCTTTTTCTGCGACACTATTCTTCCGGCACTCCAACCGACTGCGAACACTAGCAATATAAGCGTGCGCTGCGAAATCATACGGAAGCAAATTTCAAACTGAACATTAGTATCAACAGACCGAAACCAACTCCCGGCGTGGGCGAAGCGTGTTTTTTTTTACCTTCATTGCGTTCCTAATGATGGCTGATTGGGTCCGAGAAAAAGTGCTTGCGATGGCTGCAGCAGTCAAAAGTGAAATGGTGATTGCTTAACTATGGTGTGTTGTATTTATATTTTCTGCCAATTTCACTTTCGTTGAGTTCGGAAAGGCTTGGGCTTCATAGGCTAGCTTTTCGGACGAAGCGAAAATTTTCATTGTGAGCGATACTAGAAACGCACATTTAAATTTAATTGTTTTCCAATACTGAACCGGCCTGTTTGGGCAGGGTTTGGTTTGCACAAACCTAGACAAAGATGTGAAAATTCATGAACAACAATCATTACAGTATGAACCTATTCTTGTTATATCGTTGCATATCTTTTCCAATTTTGAAAATGTTCCAGGGTTCGTCTAGTAAAGGTACATAGATGATTTTGTGAGATACCCAAAATGGGCTTACATATGGATGCGACTGTGAAGCTTTTTCAGCCCTTTCCGCCAGTTAATCCAGAATGTAAGTATTAGAGCTAATTGCTGTTTGCCTTAACCAGAAGATTTGATAATCCCATTGGGCCTCTTATTTCAGGAAATGCTCTAAATGATACACGAGATATTGAGGGAAATCTTTTGTCATTCCTGCCTGAATTTTTCTTGGCATTTATTCTGGAACTTTTGCTTCTGATAAACCCAAGAATATCTTTAGAAATTGTTCTCGTAACCCCTTTAGGGTTATCTTCATGGGCTCTATCAAGAATTTCTTCAGAAATTTCTCCAGGAATTTTACTTGCCATTTATCTAGGAATTTTTTCTAGAAGTTCCTCTGGAGATTGCTTCAGCCAGACATTGCGTCATATTATCTTCCTGAGATTCATTCAGAAAATTCTTTAGAGATTTCGCAAAAATTACTTCAGAAATTCTTCCAGAAATTGGATTATCTGATTATTATATTTTATCAAGTAATTTTGAACCCATTAGTCTTCACAGTGGGCCTGCCCTTTTTGATATTTGTGTCACATTAGACCTGATTTGTCGCAAATAATAATGTTGACAAGAAAATACCAGAAGTAATTTTGGCATTTCCAGAATGCTTTTCAATACTTTCAATACTGCAAGCACTAGAATAGAAAAATGTATGGAAAAACAATCAGATTAGACAACGCATTAAAATCGGAATTTTCATCTCAAACACGATATCTGTGTTGCTGTACGCAAGTGAAACTTGGTGTGTATCAGTGGAGATCACTCAACGGCTGCAGGTCTTTATCAATAGATGCCTGCTGTATATGATTCGTACACGTAGGCCTCACAAATGGATCTCCAACATGGAGCTCCATCGCCGCTGCCATCAAAGGCCGTTAGATTGGGACCCAGTAGGAAACCGCAACGCAGCAAAAGCAGGCCTAGAGGTCATGGCAGCGCAACTTCAACAAGGAAATTAAGGAAGTCAACAGAAATAGAAACCTGATCATGACCACATGTCAAGGCAATGGCCCAGGATGGAGATCTTTCAATTCGGCCCTCCGCTCCACTACCATGAATGCTCAGGACTCAGCAAGTAAGAGGCCGGGGGTAAAAGTTCACATCAAACAGATAACCCGAATGCAACGTGTCAGGCGACCCGTGCTAAAGGCCCAGTCAACACACGATCGCATATGCTGTTGCATAGGATGCAAAAGTGAAGGCGATATGCACACACTTTACACGCGCACAGTGGATCCAGCCCCATATGAGGGCGGCCATAAATATGATTTTATCGAGTTTTATGATGAAACCGCTCAATTTGATGCATATTTGCATTCCAGATGCGTTTTTGTATTGTTTATTAAAAATGGGCTCAATCGAGTTTTTGGCCTTACGGAGCCGAAATTCATTATTTTGCAGTTTTGGTTACCAACTGATTTGGATATATCAATATTAGTTTAGGAAGTCCACGGTAGTCAAAACTACTCAATAATAGTGAAACACACATAATGTAATGGATAAAGAGGGTAAAAGTTGTAAAAAAGTGTTTCGTGCAATGCAATGCGGGAGGTGTTTGTTAGTTTTTGAGTAAATTGAAAGTACGACACTTAAGTGACTACCACCAATCTGGTCGCAAACGGTCGCAGCTAAATTCGCCAGTAAATCATTGTTTAAGATTATAGGGAAGTTTTATAGAAGAACGTCCGAAGGGGTCGAAAGGGGAAACATTTTTTTCGGCTTGTTAAAAATTTTCAGTTTTTTATACTTTGTGGAAAAAGGATCTAATTCAGTCACACTTATTCAAATAAAATGATGAAGAATGGCATCTAAATTTGTGATAAACATCGATTTCAACTATGTAAGAATCGAACACAATCAACCAAATACATGTCGGATGGATGAGATTTTTTAATAGAGTAATACATGCACAGGACTGAAATTAGAAAAATTCAAATAAAATATCTACTCAAGAACATCTACTTTCATGAGCTCTGTGGAAAAGTTTCGGCATACATTTGATAAAAGTAATGATTGTCCCTAGTTATTTAAGCATTAAACTTGATGTTTCCGCAATGATATCACAGTTTCATTGAGGTCAAATTTTTGGATTAATGACCTATGGCGGAACCACTGTGACGCGGTTAAATGGAAACATGTAGTGTATATGGTCTCCACTTCAATTCGTATTCCTTGCGTTAGGCTCTAAAGTTCAAAGCAACCCGACTAGAAGATTTTAACAAAAATATAACATATTTATAACAAATCGTGTTATAAAACTCATTAAGATATAATCCTGTGCAACATCTTTGGTGTTTAGAAAATATTATTACTAAATAATATCATGTTATGTTATAAATGTTGTTTGATAACTCATTGTGAAATCATTTAGTTTTGATTCTTTGACATTTAAAAAAAATGCTCCACAATTGTATCAAAGAATGATAGAAACACATTTCCATGAAACTTAAATTCATATCATATTATGTAATTATAGTTTTGATCTTATTGTAACAAAATAGGTTATTATTTTGATTAGATCGGTATACTTTTTATAACAATTTTAGTTATTTTAACATCATCCTGCATCTAGTTTATAACATAATAAGTTTCAAAGAAACTAAATAACATCATAACACAATGTTTTCTAAACTTGATATATTTTTCTAGTCGGGAAGTTATGAACATTAGGCTCATTTTGAAGGGAAGACAAAAGCTTCTAAGTTCAAAAGCAGTACATATTTGTGCAACTTTTTGGAGAATCAAGTTCAACGAAACCAGAATTAAATCAAATTTAAACTTCTGGGCTCGCTCCTCAAATGAAAACCGAATTTTTGGTTGCTTGGGAATGCTCACCATATCATTAACTTGAGAGGCTCCAATTCGGTGGAATATTTAAGTAGTACAGATCTTGGGTTACTTAACATAGGCAACCGCCCAACCTTCATGGTATCTACTAGAGAGGAAGTGTTGGACAAACATAACGCTTTGCTCTAATAGAATTAGTCCCCGAGCAGAAGAGAATAGCAAAATAATAACTACAAAACAACAAAACCTGTTTTTATATCTTGTTTTGTTATTATTAACTTATCAAGGAATAACTTTTTCATAACATCCAGCTATTGATATGCACCCATTAAACATGATTTAAATAACATGTTTTGTTATGGAGCAAACTAAGTTATTATTGTGATATTGAGAGTGTACAAATATTTGATAAACAATATCACAACAATAACAAGTTTTTAAATTGTAACTACAACATTGAAGATTTACGTTCTTTACAGCATTCCGTACATATTACCTAATAATTCTAATTATTATTCTTGTCAGCTTATTATTTGATGAACACTTCGAAAATTATGTCCTGTTTTTTTATTATTTTTTGTATCCAGTTACATATAGTCGTATCCATGACATATAAAATCTCAGAATGTTGGTGGATTAGTAGTTCCTCGGAAATAGTTAGACTCCTATGTTATAGTTCGCAATAAGGAAAACTCTATCCAAAAAAATTGCTTTTGGTTTGTTATCAATAACTTTTGAAGATCAAAATTTGTTATTAAAATATTTTCTAAATTCATTGTTATTAAGTTGTTATTGACACAAACAAAACATGTTATTAAATTGATCTTCCAGGAACATTTTTTTGACAAAACATGTTATTAAATTGATCTTCCAGGAACATTTTTTTGTTATGATATTTGTTATTTTGCCGCTTATGACACGCAAGTTTATAACAGAATATGTTAATAGCATTAAAATAACTGACTTCATTATTCAGTTATTTTGCCAAAATAACGCATTTTGTTATGCGACTGTTATTTTCTTCTGCTCGGGTCACGAGTTGACCAATTGGCATGTTACAGATGAAGAATCTTTATCTGATCAACGCAACATCTTTTTTGAACATCTACAGGGGATGGCCAAAATGTTTGGGATAGGCAACTTTTTTTCTCTCACAAAAAAAAATTCAACATGCTGTAACTTTTTATAGAGTGCATCGAAAAATCTCAAATTTTGACTGTTTGTCAACCTATTATATGTGCATCATTGGTACAAATTTGGGCTCGATTGATTAATTTTTTGTGAAGTTAGAACCGTTCGGGTAAAACACTATTATTTAGACAACTAATTTTTGAACTGTCATATCTCGGAAACCAGTGAACCGAATTGAATGAATTTTTTAACGTTTATCAACAATATATTGATACTCAATACGACGTTATAAAATGTTATATTTTCTCACGGCGAATTAAGTTATACCGGATTGAAATTTTTACCCATATAGATGAAAATAAGTCAAATTTACAATACCACACAAAAATTACTAAATGTGTTCTTCCTTCAATCTAAATAGGCTCTAATATATCTGATTAGAGATAGCTTGAGAACAGAAGTGGAAAATCTTTGGATATCAACACTAAAATTTATTGTCATTGATGTAAAAAAATCACATTTTTTTGAGAAAAATCCAAAAAGTGTCAATCCATGATAACTTTTTTCAACGTTTATAAAGTACCTATGTTTTAATAGTTTGTAAAGCAGTTTTATATTGTTAGTGTACGTTCAAAATTTCATTCAATTCGGTTCACTGGTTTCCGAGATATGACACATCAAAAATGAGTTGTCTGAAAAATAGTGTTTTACGCGAACGGTTCTAACTTTGCGAAATATTAATCAATCGAGCCCAAATTTGTACCAATGATGTACACATAATAGGTTGACAAGCAGTCAAAATTTGAGATTTTTTGATGCACTCTATGAAATATTATAGCTCGTTGAACTTTTTTGTGAGAGAAAAAAAAGTTGCCTATCCCAAACATTTTGGCCATCCCCTGTAAATGGTACTTCAATAACTTTGCGTTTCAGGAATCCTCGGTCAACCAACTGGGATCTCTTCACTGATTTGGATGCGACCAAATTTCATGGATACTCACCATCCATTGACACTCCAAGTGATTTAGATGTCGCCGTTGTTACCACAACGGCCCTCATTATGGAAGCTTTTGAAGAAGCTTGCCCTCTACGGTCTGTGAAGACCACAAGCGGAACCCATTGGTGGAACTCTAGTCTAGCCAAGCTCAGGAAACATTGTAGAAAGAGTTGGAACCTAGGTTGGAACAGACAACGTTCGGCTGGATCGGAGACTTTCAGGTCGGCTCGCAAGGCCTACAGGAAAGCTCACCGGTCTGCTGAACGATCCGGCTGGAAAAACCTTTGTACAAATGTTTCCAGTTTGAGTGAAGTCAGCCGGTTAAACAAAACCTTGCGAAATCTAAGGATTCCTGAGTGAACGAACTTCGTTTGCCAAATGGCGATCTGGCTTCCTCTGATGAGGAAGTCCTGGAATGCTTATTCAGCACACACTTTCCTGGATGTGTGGATATTACATCTTCGGATGAACCTGATGTCTTTTCTTGTAGTTACGATTAACTGGCTTCGGCTCGGAGTATTGTAACTATAGAATCGATTGAGTGGGCAGTTAATAGCTTTGCTCCTTTAAAATCTCCTTGGGCAGATGGGATTTATCCTATTTTGCTTCAGAAGGGATTTGATTATTTCAAACATGTTTTGAGAAAATACTTGTTTGCAGTTTTGTTACAGGGTATATTCCCAAATCTTGGCGGTATATTACTGTGAAGTTTACTCCGAAAAGTGGGTCGTGCAGCGTATGAAGAAGCAAAGAGCTTCAGACCTATCAGTTTGACCTCTTTTCTTCTGAAATGCTTAGAACGCATTGTCGATCATCACATCCGTGATGTTCATCTGGCCAATGTGCCTCTTCACGTGAACCAACATGCCTACCAATCTGGTAAGTCCACTTTGACTCTTTTACACAAGGTTGTCTACGATATCGAGAAAGCATTCACTCAAAATCAATCTTGTTTGGGTGTTTTCTTAGATATCGAGGGTGCCTTTGACAATGTGCCTTTCGATGCCATATTGGAAGCCGCGTGGAGTCATGGTATGCATATCTTCAATGATTTCCAATTGGATTCATCAAATGCTCAAAAACCGACATCTCATCTCGACATTGCGTCTAGCAGGAATTAGGAAATTGAGTGTTTGTGGATGCCCCCAAGGGAAAGTTTTATCCCAACTTTTGTGGAATCTCGTAGCAGATACGCTATTGAGGCAACTCAATAATAGCGAGTTTCCTACTTATGGTTTTGCCGACGACTACCTAGCATTGTAAGTCGGTATGTGCATCGACCTGATGCAAAGTGCCCTCCAGGTAGTTGAGGTGTGGTGTCGACAATATGGCCTTTCAGTGAATCCGAGTAAAACATGTATTCAGTAACAAATTTTGAAAACGACCAGTGAAGAGAATTGTCAGACCAAAGAGGCACAAAACAAGCAACAAAGAAGGTGCGACGATTACTCTTTATCCCTACTGGTAACAGATAATGACATGATCTCGAAATTTTTTGTTGCAGACAAAACGGAAGCTGAATTTGTTGCGTACTTTTCAACTCGTGAGTAATCCATTATTGCTAACCCAAAGTCGAAACTGTTTGATGATAAGGCTTCACCAGAGTTGCAGTGTTTACCGACTCGAAGTTACCGTTCGAAAATCGCAATGCAAGGCTTAAAAATCTCCAAACTCGTGGTGAACGATGTTAATCCCATTATTTTCAAGTTGGGACAAACTTATGTTGCATGGGTTTGTTTGTCGCAACAAATACAGATTGCGACATTGTCATTATTGTTGCGCGATGGTTGAATTTTGATTCACTGAAAACGACGTATAATCAATGCTACACCATTGATTATACGTTGTTTTCAAAATTTGTTACTGTATTGTTCTTTTCACGGAAAGGCGAAACCGTAATGGCGTTCGACCTTTGCATCTTTTTGATTCTGAAATCAATGTGACTGATCAGGTTAAGTACGTTGGAGTTATTCTTGATTCAAAGCTTTCTTGGACACCTCATATTGAGTTCTGAATCAAGAATGCTTGTATGGCTTTCGGGCAATGCCGACGAACCTTTGGTAAAACTTGGGGTCTAAAACCCAAGTATATCAAATGGACTTGTTGTTCGGTCAGTATTGGCTTATGGATGTGATTTGTGGTGGCAAAAGGGTGAAGTGAGAACGGTCCAATCGGCTATCTAAAAAGGATGTGCTTAATGGCAATGTCTGGAGCGTTATCTTTAACTCCCACGGCAGTGCTCGAAGTTCTCTTTGACGTTGCCCCACTACACATTCATCTCCAACTAGAAGCACTTTCTTGCATTTACCGCCTATCGATACTCAGTTACTAAGGGAAACTTCTGTGAACCACAGATCAACACACACCTCGTTGTTTCCATTTGTGGTGAATTGGGACAAAGTTGTGCTTGCTCCAAGTGAACTTACAATAGCTTGTAATTTTCCATATAGAACATTTTCCACGAAGTTTCCTTCCCGGGAAGAGTGGACATCTGGTTATCTGGAGAGAAACGTATCAGACGGCATCGTACTGGTGTCTACTCTCGTGAGCTAAGGCTATATGAGTCTCACTCACTTGGTGGACTGCATCGTTTTTCAGGCTGAAATCTTTGCTCTTATGTGCGGAGTGCAATCAGCACTTCAGCAGCACGTAATGGGCGAAGTCATGTGCTCCTGTTCAGATAACCAGGCTGCCTTTAAAGCTTCGGCTAACACTAGGTCAAGCTAGACCAACATGTGAAAAGGGCGGTACAACCATTGCAAGCATCAGCTTCTTTTGTCTCTCCAAAGCGTGTTTCACTTTTTTATGAAATTTTATCCCCTTAACAGATAGAGGGAAGTCTACTCCACCTGTTACTGGTACAAGATTTTATGGATAATTGAGATTACACTTAGGAGAGACAGGAGAAGCAGAAATTCGCATTGCTTATTACGCCCTTTTAAAATGTTGGTCTAACTTAAGTTAGTTATCGCTTGTCGAACTCAAATCGAAGAGCTGAAATCAGCATTACTGTTCACCTTGTTTGGGTATCTGGCCATTCTTCCTTCGCTGGAAATGAATTGGCTGATGAGTTAGCTCGCACTGGAGCATCACATGACTTCATTGGCCCTGAGCCAGCTATTCCAATATCGAAGTGTTGGGTTGAGCTTCAGATTGACACCTGAGCAACCACTCAGCACATAAAAATATTAGAATAGTTTGGAGTCATGAGCAAGCCGATATGCTAGCATGACTTGGGTCGTCTCATCAATTCATAAACCCTGAAACATTTAGTGACAGGATACTCCACATGTTCTGGTCCACAGAAGGTGCCCAAAGGTGCTTCCCTAGTAAGTTGCTCGGCAACTTCGTTACCTGCATTATACCTGTGGTAACCGATCCTCGGAATTGAATTTTAATCTCTTTTCCCCTATATAATTCTGGATGTTCTCTCAGAAAGTAGTTTTAAGTTTGGGAACATGAAAAAATAAAATTAATTTGGGAAAACACCACAATTGCGAGGCAGCCTTATCGTTCTATAAAGCCAAACGTTGCAAACACTCGCAAAATTCTGAAACTTTCCAAAAAGATGTCAGTTTTTTAACTGGCTTCTTAACAGGTCATTGCAAGAGCCGGTATCACCTGAAGCTAATTGGAAAACTTTAAGATGATGAATGTCGTTTTGGCAGCATAGATACAGAAGACTTGAAACATTTGGTATGCCTTTGTCCGGCAATTGTAGCTAAAAAAATAGTTTCTAGAGTACAGACGACAGATGTAACAATTCGTACATTTTTCGATTCAAATCATAGTCACGGAAACATGTTCGCCCAATGCTAAAAGGAATGAGTTTGGGCTACCATCAGCTAAGTAGGTGGCGGTAGTGGGCAAACGTCAAACTCGAACAAAAACGATGACCAACTATCAAATTTTGAAATAAACCGTTTAATCAATGCACGATGGGAATTATCAGAGTGTTACGTCTGTTTGTCTATGGATAGGGCTTTGACGTGGCACTGTGTTGGCAAATCGCTTCTAGTCAAAGTCTGATTGTTCCCAATATATACCAATGTGATACGTCGACTTGACAAATCTAGATAAAAATGGGCCATATGACATAATAGATCTATCAATTGGTTGCAGTCACTTAGATACACAACAAGGAATAAAAAATGTACAAACTCTTCAAAGACTGATTAGTGCTGGTATCCAAGGAACATACTAGGGTCTCCAGTTAGTCTAGTGGTTAAGGCAATGGATCGCCAATCCGGAGACGGCGGGTTCGATTCCCGTTCCAGTCGGGAAAATTTTCTCGATTCCCTGGGCATAGTGTATCATTGTGCTTGCCCCACAATATACAATTTCATGCAATGGCAGGCAAAGAAAGCCCTGTACTTAATAACTGTGGAAGTGCTCAAAGAACACTAAGTTGAAACGAGGCAGGACAAGTCCCAGTTGGGACGTAGAGCCATAATTATAAATGTATTAGTGAATTTCATTCTAAAATTATGTTAGTTTTAAACAGTGCCCAAAGACCCTTCCCTAGCTAGTTGCTCGTTGCCTGCGTTCTACCTGTGGTAACTAAAGCTCGAAATGGAATTCCACAAGAATTCCAATTCCTTTTCCTCTATATAGGTTAATGGTGACCATTCTCCACAAATGGCGTTCATAAACTATGTAGGAGAAAGGGGATTGGTATTCTTGTGGAAATTAAATTCCAAGCGTCGGTTACTCTCTTGTCGTAGACCCACCGTCTACTGCGGCGAGACTTAGGTGGAGTATTGAGAAGGCAGACTGGGACGACTTCTCTCGAGATATCCGTCGCCAACTCCCTGACGGTCACGGCGTACTGATTCCAACCAAGTAGGGTACGTTAATCCGTGAGGTCGCTGATCGTCACATCCCAAAGGCAGGCGGTAATGGTGGCAATAAAAGAGCACCATGGTGGAATACCGAGGTCTACCGGGCGATCAAACTTAGGCGCAAGCACCTAAGAGCCCTACGTAGGCTGGCTCCCGATGACCCCAGACGGCCTAGTAAGTTGAAGGAATTTCAACTTGCGCGTGCCAGGGCCAGGAGAGTCGTTTGGGAGGCCAAGGAGGGCGCGTGGACGGACTTCACAGCTAAGATCACTGAGGCCACTAGTTCTGCAGAACTATGGAGGAAGGTCAAAGCTGTCAGTGGTAAGAACAGACTCGCGGAAAAAGTGATACGAGTACAGGACAGTTTCACCAATGATCCAGGTACGGTCGCTGAGGCCAAAGGCTAGTTTCAATTTGCTAGATCAATTTGCCAAGGTGTTGGCAACAAGCAATTTCAGTGAATCGTTTTTGCACGCCAAATCATTGGCAGAAGCCGAGTTCTGCTGCTCACTTGAAGACGAAGGTTACCTTAGTCTAGAAATAGACTACAATAAGGATTTCAGTTTGAACGAGCTCAACTGGGCTCTCAGCTACGGCACTGGAAAGGCTGCGGGTCCTGACGATATTGGGTATCCTATACTTAGGAAGCTCCCACTTATCGGCCGGTTGGCCCTACTGGACACAATGAACCAGGTATGGCACTCTGGAGCTATACCTGACGAGTGGAAAGAAGGGCTAGTTATTCCTATCCCCAAAGAGGGAAAGGACAAGACGCTGACAGAGGGCTATAGATCAATAACCTTACTAAGTTGCATGGGGAAAATACTCGAGCGGATGATTAATCGTCGCCTGTCAACCGAGCCGGAAAGGCATGAGCGAATCCACCCACAGCAACACGCATTCCGATGCGGCTATGGTGCGGAGACGTTCTTTTCCCAGCTTGACTGTCTATTGGAGAAAGCGTCGAGCGAGGGCCTACACGTAGATGTAATATCACTCGACCTCTCCAAGGCCTATGACATGACATGGAGACTCCCTATCCTGACTACCCTCAAGAGATGGGATATCCAAGGGCGCATGTTTAACTACGTAGCTAACTTTCTACGTAACCGCAGTTTTCGAGTTTTGAACGCAGGCGCAACCTCATCCTCGAGGTTGCTGGAGAACGGCAACCCGCAGGGGTCTGTCATCTCAGTCACGCTATTTCTCATCGCGATGAACTCAGTGTTTGAACGCATACCCCCGGGGTACACCTAATTGTGTACGCTGATGATATGACCTTAGTATTCTTTGGAAAGTATGCTAGGAGAGTTAGGTCAAAAATGAAACAAGCGGTTGATTGTGTGGTGGACTGGGCTGATAGCGCCGGCTTTAAGATTTCCCCCGAGAAGTCTAACCTGATGCATTTCTGCTTTGACCACACGCACAGGCCGGCATTGCTCCCTGTCAGCTTCGGTGAGCACGCAGTCAAGGCCGTGCGCGAGATGAAGCTACTTGGCCTCCTGATTGATAATAAGTTAACCTTTATCAAGCATGCCAAGCAAGTGAAGGAGAAACTCATTACGAAGTTGAATATCCTTCGGACCTTGAGTGGACGCTTCTCTGAAGCACTTTGAGTGAAGTAGCAAGGGCAATGTGTGTCCCAAGCTTACTTTACGGCTCCGAATTGTGGAACAGAGGTAGCACTGCGGTGCTAAACATTCTAGAACCTCAGTACAATGAGATTTTTAGAATCTGCTCAGGCGCCTTCAAGACTTCACCGGTAGCTTCTCTACTGGTGGAGTGCGGAAGACTACCACTGGTACATCTGGTAGCGGAGGACCTGGCTACTAAGGCTGCGCGGGCCCTGGAAAGGGACCACCTAGCAGGTGGGATGCCGGTAGTCCAGCGTGCCTCGAGTCAGTGGCACGATCTTATGTCGACGAACCTCCCTTCGTTAGCCACTAGGCTTCGCCTATCCATCCAGCTTTTTACGCTTACCATAACAATAGGGTGCTATAAAAATTTTGACAAGAGCTGCTTCCACTCACTGAACTGAAACTAGTGAAAACAACGGGAATGGGACGCGGACGTCCCTAAGATCGACTGGCGAGTGAGGGAGAAGTGCGGTGCTGGTGCCAACCCTGGGGTAGCTCAGGTAGAGAGGTTGCAGCTTCGTACGCCGATAGGCCACAGTATTTCACCGATGGCGCATTAGTGCAAGAGGAAGTAGGTTATGGAGTGTCTGGGGAGGTCATAAGCCGCTGCGGCCGGTTACCCGGTCTCTGTGGTATCTTCTCAGCTGAGGCCTATGCATTGCTACAAGCTTGCAGGTATGCAAATGGGTATCAGGCTGTTGTATTCTCGGACTCCGCGAGTTGTCTTTCCGCCTTAGAGCATGGGAAATTCGGACACCCGTGGCTGATTGAGGTGCAACAGTACACGAACATAACCTTTGTCTGGGTACCGAGACACGCAGGTATCCCAGGCAATGAGGCTGCTGATGTTCTAGCACACCACCAGGGTCGTCATGCTCCGCAGGAGGTAACTTCGGTGCCTCTCTGTGACGTGACCCGCTGGATCAAGCGGACCTCCAGAGAAACGTGGGACTCGGCCTGGTATCTCAAGCGGGACGCTTTCCTACGAAATATAAAGAACGACACACAAGAGTGGAGAGATGATCCTAGTTTTCGAGATCATAAGATTCTGACTCGGCTGAGAATTGGACACTATCCGGTTCACTCATGGGTCAAGATTCGGTGGTAATACGGCCTACTGTCAGGGTTGTGGACAAATACTAGATGTAACGCACATACTAGTAGATTGTCCCGTGCGAGAGGAATTAAGGGCGGAACACGGCGTTCGCGGCTCAATACTGGAAGTATTGGCGAACGACCGTAACGCGGAAAAAGCAGTTATTAAGCTGATTAGGGCACTAGGGCTCTATGACGCTATCTAGTGGATTAGGGCTCTGGTGCTCTATGACGCGTTAGCGTAGGAATGAGGAAAAAGTTTCAACAACGAGTTTAAGAGGGCTCTCTAAGGCGCTGTCCATAAACTACGTAGACTCATTTTGGGCCATCTCAGAACCCCCCTCCCCCTCCGTAGACTTTTGTTCATACAAAATTTTCGAAATTTGTATGGAGCGTAGACTTTGGCCAGACCCCCCGTCCCCCTAAGAGTCTACGTAGTTTATGGACAGGCCCTAAGCATTGAAGTTGAACTTGAAAGAAAATGACGATGGTGTCCATCATCAGGAGGTTCAACGAGAGGAAAGACTCACAAAATAGGTTGACCGTATCCTTTGAAACCAGTTTTTTAGTAATTCAATGCATTCAATTCATGCCACACAAACTTAGAATAGGACTCAAATGCGTTGATAGCATTAACATCCGTCTGGCTGTCTGAGAAGATACAGATATGGGCGTATCTGTACTTCCGTTTAAGAATGAAACCCATTAGATGTAACAATGTAAAATTACAAAACAAAAAATATCAATGTGACTTACTGTGGTATCTGCAATGTTAATGTAACATATTTGTTTACATATCAGCCCTGGCTTACGCCTACACTCACTTCAGGTGATGAACCAAGGCAGGACCTGAACAAGTGTGCGATAATGAGTGAAAATTAAGCTGAAACCAAACCTCACGCTCAAACGGCTGCTTCACGGTTGCTTCTATGTAATAGTTGAAAAGCAATTAAAATATTGTTAGAACTATCAATTAACGATGGTCGATACATGCAACCAGAGGCTAACGCGCGTCTGAGAGAGCTCGGTATAACCCACCCCAACCGATTCAATGGCTGGGATTCAATATGAAAAGTGAAACACTTTTTTGTTGCATGGGTACCAGTGTTCCTGTCAAACATCTTGTTAAACATAATTGTTTAAATATAAGCTTTTTTTATCGTATAGAACCGGCAATTTACATAAAGTATTTGGATCACGTACTGTGTTATGTTTGCACTATGTAAGCTGCAAATCCAAATCGTGTTTACCATTTCTAAATAGGCTATAAAATAGTGATAGCTATTTGCGAGATATACGGCTTTGCTAATGTATATGCCAATTAGGGAATGTCTCAGGAATACTCGTTCTATATTAAGTAAAAACCCAAATGCGTTAAGCGTTGGAATCATCATAATTTCAACAACATTGCACCAATTCTGGTGCATTTGATTAACTCAGAAATGCTATACCACCAATAAAGCAACAATTCAAATTCCATCTGGATTGCACACTCGTTTAGATTTATGTAGGCATACAAATTCCAGTTTTCATCGGTTCCCGGCCCGGTGTACACGATAGCAGATTAGAATAATCTCCACCCCCGCCACACCGCTCGGCTACGTCAGTACCCAACAAAAGTGAACCGATCTGGATTCCTGCCGGCTCATCTCGGAAACTGTAACCAATAACGATTAGCGTTTATTTGAACAATTTCGGTCGCTACAAAGCAGATATGTGCGCAGCACGTTTTCCCTAAATTAAGTTATTGTTTATTGGTGGAATATGACAATTTCAATAACATCATCCTTAACGATCGATAATTAATGCCGACCGAATTTCCCAGGTACGGGCATACATGGGCTATGAATTAAATTAGAGACATATTTTGCGATTAGGATGAAATCTGCACCGAAATCCCATCGCCATCGACGACGACGGCACACGATCTGAGCCCCCGTAACTGCAGCAGCCAGCAGCGCGTTGCTCGTACCGGAATGATGTGGTTGAACAGTTTTGTTTCATTATTATCTGTTATGTGGGTGTGCACTAGCAAATTGGCTAATGTGGTTCGTCGTTCCGAAGAGACACCGATTATCATTGGAAGGGGTGATTTTCTGGAACAGCTATTTAATGCAAACGATCTAATCCAATCTGTTCGTTTAATGCACTTCCCGGTTAAGCTTGATCTCGACGGGGATTACTGCGAAAACTGAATCGCTTTCTCTACAGGGCAACTTTTGAGCCTGCGAAAGGTTGTCAGGGTGTCGACTACCAAGACAACTTCGAAAGTCAGGGAATGTAATGCATTTTAGTTTTTTACCTGGAAAGCTAGGGCAATTGTTGAAGTTCGGTGAATTTATTTAATATTAAGTACTATGTCTTCGATAAAAAATCGTACAGACTGGTTCTTAATCTAATTTAATAACCTATTACTAAAGTTCTCCTTCGTCATACAAAAATCGAACATGTTGCTAATCTCATTAAATACTCGTATGCAGGAGCTAAAAGGATTGTTGTGGCCGTAGTTTGTCTATGCCCAGGAACAAAAAGGAAGTCATTTTGTTGATGTTGACGCGTCGGTATATTCAATGACAACTGCCGTAGGAGATCCAGACTGTCAATATTGTTCTGCAATATATCGAACACTACTAGCTGCTGTGACTTTTTACGGCTATCAGAGATCAGTTCCACACGCTCAAAAATCCGTTCCGATTTTCATGAACAACAAGTCACGAAAAGCAGAACAACTAGTATGATCGAATTTGTGACAAAGTTCTCGTTATCAAGAACGGTTGGAACATATTTCTGCAAACATGTTCCTGAATCTAAGAAAAAAGTTCACAGTATGTTTTCAGCCCGTAACGCATGCAAATACGCGAACAAAAATCGTGCTATTGTGATCTTCTACCCGTGTCAGTTCGTGTTTAGCTCCTGTGCCGAACAGACGTGTTTTGAGAGCGACCAAGCAAGTCTCGATTGTGTATCGGTAGCGCGAGTGTTTCTTTTCTCTTTATTCGTTTTTTATTTCCAAACGGAGTCCTCGAAACAATAGGACAGACAGAAACTGAAATGGCTGAACTCAAGGTCAATTCCTTGCGAGTGCGTTTCGAAAGTGGTAGTGCGGAACCAGCAGATGCGGACATTTTCGCATTTATGCGTGATAAAATGAAACTGAGGCCTGATGAACTACTATCCATATACAAAGACAAAATGACGATGTCGGTGATAATTAAGTTCAGAACGGAGGAAGATATGTTGAAGGCGCTGGGTCGTTTGCCAGGAACGATGGATTTCGTGATTGACAAGTATCGGAGCTGCAAGGTGACCTTGTCGGCTGCCAACTCTGTGGTTCGGTATGTTAGGCTGTTCAACTTGCCGCCGGAAATCGAGGACTAGGAGATTTGGGCAGTTATGTCCCAATATGGAAATATTCAGCGCATGGTGCGCGAAACATACGGAGCTGAAACTGGATATCCAATTTCGACTTCAGTTCGAGGCTTGTACGTGGAACTCAAGGAAGGTGAAGAGATACCAGCATCTGTCAGCATCCGGAACATCCGTGCACGGGTGTATTACGAGGGGTTAGTGAACAAATGTTACCAATGTGGCAGTACGGAGCATATCAAGGTTGATTGTCCAAAGAGGCGCTCCGTTAACGAAAGGCTGAGAACAGATCAGACCGAATCGTATAGTGGGGCTCTGAAAGCGGTGTGGAGTAAAACAAGAAATGCGGCGGGCCCGAATCAGAAAGACAATGGAGTAGATGGAAAAATGACAAATTTGAACGCGCTGTTTGGAGCTAGTACCAGTTCATCATCAGCTAAAAGCCGGACGTCGAACGACGAAGCTGGCCAAGGGGACACACCGGCGAAGCGAAGCGAAGGTGTGAGTCAACGAATGAAACCGAACGAGACACGACACAACGACACGACGGTAGCAGAGACTGCGGAACCGGTTACTCACACGATGGAGGCAGATGGCGTTTCGCACACCGAGGAGGCGCACGGTCTTTGTGTATCACATACAGCCACGACGACCACGGATGATGGTGCTCACCAGCACATGGAGACGGAAGGTTCCCCGTTGAAACGAGCGAGAGATAACGATCGATGCAAAGAGAGCGTGGAGACCAACGATAGCTCACTGTCGGATACGTCGACGGTGGAGAAAGGGAAAGATGCCGAGAGTACGACCGTCAGCGGATGGCAAAAAGTGTCAACACGAGCCCGGAGCAAGCAGCTGAAGCTGAGTCAGAAGGAAAGAAGAAGCAAATCGGTAGCAAGCCAACGGGAGGGTAAATAAGGCAATCGTGAGTATGTATTATACTTGATTTTGTTTTGTAGTAGTGAAAGTATCACTTTGTGTAAATATGGATTACGTGTTCAAGGTTGGATCAGTTAATCTCAACAGTTCGTCAAGTGCCATCAACAAAAGTTTGTTGCGAGAATTCGTCATCAATCATGATATTGATATAATTTTTTTGCAGGAAGTTGGCTATGCTAATTTTTCTTTTATTCGTTCTCGCGGCTTTTCGGGCCCGTATGAAGTTGATCATTAATATTAACTTCTTTTCCCGATCAGCCTAGATAGCTGTGTAGTGTCGGTAGCGGTTAGTTCAACTGGCTAAGAATAGCACTACGGACCGCCTGTTCCAGTGGTAGGAATCCACTAATCAGGTGACCCCTAATTCATGGTGTTATGCGGCTTTACGCTTACCGTGCGTAGGAATGAATGGTTAGGGGGGTCTTATAAAAACCTAATCGCAAACGGAGCCTGTGGAGTACCAGGGCACCCTCCACAGTATTTGCCCTTACTGTGCTAACCGGAGCAATAGCGCGGTGGACCTTGTGTTTCTCCGAGACAATCAGCTGCCCTTCTTCAATCTCATACTTGAGGCTGAATAAGGGCGGGATTATGAAGATGTTATTAATTAGTTTAAATTTTCACCTATATGGTTTCGCATTATGCGTTTTACACAGTGTATTCTGTGCATCCTCGCCTTTGGCGCACTCAAATCGATACCGATCTGGCTTTATTATTGCTGTTCTTTTCTGTGCTGTGATTGTTAAGAGTTTAATCTTGCCTAGTTTGGGTAGTGGCTACGGTTAGGATAGCTCAGATCAATCTTCAGCACAAAAGAACAGCAACGATCAATCTTTGTAGACTTATGCAAAATGGTACAGCCCAAGTGGCGTTTGTCCAAGAACCTTACTTTCGTAAGGGGAATTTCTATCTAGGAAACCTTGTGAATCCGGTGTTTGCTACTTTCAGTAAAAATGAAATGGCAAACTCACGTGTCATGCCTCGAGCATGTGTGCTTGTCAACAACGCAATCGTTGCTACACTCATCTCTGAACTAACTACCAGAGATGTATGTGCTATCACAATCGATGTATCTGTTGAAAACCTCAACAGGAAATACGTTTATTGTTCGGTTTATTTACCGCATGATGAACCATCCCCTACGGATGCTTTCAAGCAAGTCATTGCATACTGCACTTCAAAAGGCCTTCCGCTAATTGTTGGTAGTGATGCTAATGCTCACCATATAATCTGGGGCAGCTCAGACATCAATTTGAGAGGCTCCAGTTTGATGGAATACTTAAGTAGTACAGATCTTGGATTACTTAACATAGGCAACCGCCCAACCTTCATGGTATCTGGTAGAGAGGAAGTGTTAGACATAACGCTTTGCTCTAGCAGAATTAGTCATGAGCTGACCAATTGGCATGTGTCAGATGAAGAATCTTTATCTGACCATCGCTACATCTTGTTTGAACATGTGAATGTTACTTCGCAAACTTTGCGTTTTAGGAATCCCCGGTCAACCAACTGGGATCTCTTTACCGATTTGGTTGCAGCCAAGTTTCATGGATACTCACCATCAATTGACACTCCAAGTGATTTAGATGATGCCGTTGATACTACAACGGCCTTCATCATGGAAGCTTTTGAAGAAGCCTGTCCTCTGCGGTCTGTGAAGACCACAAGAGGAACCCCGTGGTGGAACTCCGATCTGACGAAGCTCAGGAAACAATGTAGAAAGAGTTGGAACAGACGACGTTCGGCTGGATCGGAGGCTTTCAGGTCGGCTCGCAAGGCCTACCAGAAAGCTCTTCGGTCTGCTGAACGATCCGGCTGGAAAAACCTTTGTACAAATGTTTCCAGTCTGAGTGAAGCCAGTCGATTGAACAAAATCCTTGCAAAATCTAAGGATTTTCAAGTGAACGAACTTCGTTTGCCAAATGGTGATTTCACTTCCTCTGATGAGGAAGTTTTGGAATGTTTATTCAGTACACACTTCCCCGGATGTGTGGATATTACATCTTCGGATGAACCTGATGTCTTTTCTTGTAGTTATGATTCTTTAGCTTCGGCTCGGAGTATCATAACTTTAGAATCGATTGAATGGGCACTTAATAGCTTTGCTCCTTTCAAATCTCCTGGGGCAGATGGGATTTATCCTATTTTGCTTCAGAAGGTATTTGATCATTTCAAACATATTTTGAAACAACTACTTGTTTGCAGTTTTGCTACAGGGTATATTCCCAAATCCTGGCGGGATATTACTGTGAAGTTTATTCCGAAAGTGGGTCGCGCGTCGTATGAAGAAGCAAAGAGCTTCAGACCTATCAGTTTGACCTCTTTTCTTCTGAAATGCTTAGAACGCATTGTGGATCATCACATCCGTGATGTTCATCTGGCCAACGTGCCTCTTCATGTGAACCAACATGCCTACCAATCTGGTAAGTCCACTGTGACTCTTTTACACAAAGTTGTTTACGATATCGAGAAGGCATTCGCTCAAAAGCAATCCTGCTTGGGTGTTTTCTTAGATATCGAGGGTGCCTTTGACAACGTGCCTTTCGATGCCATATTGGAAGCCGCACGGGGTCATGGTATATCTCCAATGATTTCCAATTGGATTCACCAAATGCTCAAAAACCGACATCTCTTCTCGACATTGCGTCAAGCGGCGATTAGGAAATTGAGTGTTTGTGGATGCCCCCAAGGGGGAGTCTTATCACCTCTTTTGTGGAATCTCGTAGCAGATACGCTATTGAGGCAACTCAATAATAGCGGTTTTCCTACTTATGGTTTTGCCGACGACTACCTAACATTGTTAGTCGGTATGTGCATCAGCACCCTTTTCGACCTGATGCAAAACGCTCTTCAGGTAGTTGAGGGTTGGTGTCACCAATATGGCCTTTCGGTAAATCCGAGTAAAACATCTATTGTTCTTTTCACGGAAAAGCGAAACCGTAATGGTGTTCGATCTTTACGTCTCTTTGATTCTGAAATCAATGTGACTGAACAGGTAAAGTACGTTGGAGTCATTCTTGATTCCAAGCTTTCCTGGACACCTCATGTTGAGTTCAGAATCAAGAAAGCTTGTATGGCCTTCGGGCAATGCCGGCGAACCTTTGGTACAACTTGGGGTCTTAAACCCAAGTATATCAAATGGATTTACACAACTGTTGTTCGTCCAATATTGGCTTATGGATGTCTTGTGTGGTGGCAAAAGGGCGAAGTGAGAACGGTCCAATCAAAATTAGGCCATCTCCAAAGGATGTGCCTAATGGCGATGTCTGGAGCGTTCTCTTCAACGCCTACGGCAGCGCTCGAAGTTCTCTTTGACGTTGCCCCACTACACATTCATCTCAAACAAGAAGCACTTTCTTGCACTTACCGTCTATGGGTACTCGGTTTACTAGAGGAAACTCCTGTGAACCGCAGTTCAACACACACCTCGTTGTTTCCACTTTTGGTGAATTGGGACAAAGTTGTCCTTGCTCCAAGTGATCTTACAATTGCTTGTAATTTTCCATATAGGACATTTTCCACGAAATTCCCTTCCCGGGAAGAGTGGACATCTGGTTATCTGGAGAGAAGTATTTCAGACGGCATCGTATGTTACACTGATGGCTCCCTTCTCGAAGGTCGAGCAGGTGCTGGTGTTTATTCTCGTGAGCTAAGGCTGTATCAGTCTTATTCACTTGGTAGACACTGCACCGTTTTTCAGGCCGAAATCTTTGCTCTTATGTGCGGAGTGCAATCAGCACTTCAGCAGCACGTAATGGGCAAAGTAATATACTTCTGTTCAGATAGCCAGGCTGCTATTAAAGCACTTGCTTCGGCCAACTCCAGGTCGAAGATAGTTATCGCTTGTCGAACTCAAATCGAGGAGCTGAATTCAGCAAACGCTGTTCACCTTGTATGGGTACCTGGCCATTCTTCCATCGCTGGAAATGAATTGGCTGATGAGTTAGCTCGCACTGGAGCATCACATGACTTCATTGGCCCTGAGCCAGCTATTCCGGTATCCAAGTGTTGGGTAAAGCTTCAGATTGACACCTGGGCTGCCACTCAGCACAAACAATACTGGAATAGTTTGGAGTCATGTCGTCAAACAAAATTGTATTGTACTGAGCCATCTCTAGGGGTGGCAAAGTATCTAACAAATCTGTCAAAGCAGAATTGTAGCATGCTGGTCAAAGCATTGACTGGCCACTGCCGACTCAGTTACCACATGGCGAATATTCAGCAAGCTGATTCATTTGCCTGTGATAGCTGTGAATCCGATTATGGAACTTCGTATCATTTAATATGTAACTGTCCAGTTTTTGCGCAATTGCGTTTCCGAGTACTCGGGAAACACTTATTAAGTGAAACTGACTTCAGAAACCTGAATCTTCAGGACGTTCTGTTGTTCTTGACCCGCTGTGGTAAAGAGCTATAGGCTCTCTTTAAGCTTTATGCGTTATTACAGTGCCCTTCTCAGGGCGCTGTTTGAACCCATTGTGGTACGCTTATGCGTTATTACAGTGTCCTTTTCAGGACGCTCTGTGAACCCATTGTGGTACGCTTTTGCGAGTATGACGATCCTATTCCCTTACCTGTCCTTTCCCATGTCCTATCCTTTTTCCTTCCCTTCTCCGTCAGGTAAATGATGAATAGGCTCGTGTTCATGGCGATGGCACAAATTTCCCGAATGGAGGAGAACGTGCCTCTAGAGCCGACCTACTGATACCTGATACGACCGTCAGCGGATGGCAAAAAGTGTCAACACGAGCCCGGAGCAAGCAGCTGAAGCTGAGTCAGAAGGAAAGAAGAAGCAAATCGGTAGCAAGCCGACGGGAGGGTAAATAAGGCAATCGTGAGTATGTATTATACTTGATTTTGTTTTGTAGTAGTGAAAGTATCACTTTGTGTGTTTTTGGAGGCAACGTCGAAATGCCGCTTTTTCATTTGGTTCGGCCGCGAGCGCGTCGTCGTCGTCTATTTCACAGTGCTCGTCTTCGTACAGGGCAGTTTAGTGTGTTTTTGGAGGCAACGTCGAAATGCCGCGTTTTCATTCGGATCGTCCGTCGTCGTCGTCTATTTGACTGTGCTCATCTGCGTGATTTTGGAGGCAAAGTGAAGAGGCCATTTTTTTCATTTGGGGCTGCCGCGTCGTCGTCGTCGCAGATTTGGCTGTGCTCATCTTTGTACGGGGCGGTTTAGTGTGATTTTGAGGCAAAGTGAAAAAGCCGCTTTTTTTTTATTCGGACCGGCTGCGTCGTCGTCGTCGTCAATTTGAATGTCCACATCGTCGTACCCGTGTGTAGTTGTAGCGGTTCAGTGTGATTTCGGAGAAGAGGCCAATTAGTGGAAGATGCTGTAGGACACTTCAAAGGATGTTAATTGGTGAGCTCTTTCCATTTTATCATAACAATAATAATAATAATAATTAATGCTAAAGGATTTATACAATTCTGCTCTGGTTTTTGTGTATTTATCTAACAAATATTGAAAAGTTCGTCACGTCATGTGTCGGCGCTAGTTCCAAATGATTGATAATAAATAATTTCCTTTCATTTTTTGCATGAACACAACAATTTGGATGGTTCGTCATTTGTAATATTTTAGTCCAAATGAATAAATGTTTGGACTCAAATAAAGGTTGCATGAATTTCTGGAAAAAAAGGGTCGGTAAAAGATAGACGGCGAACCATGCGGTAAGATCTTTCTGATTTATTTATCACGTGTTATTTTGTTAATACTTGTGAATTGAACGCGTTCAGCATTGTCTCGCGCGGAAACGCAAACTACAGATGCGTCGGTGTTTAGCATTGTGTTCTCCTTAGTTGCGAATGAATAACTTATGTAGGGTAAATTTTGAGGCACAAAAGATCGCGTTCGTCGTCCAAGGTTTAGAAGGGTATTTCTTCGCGAGCGCATTATTAATCGCGAATCAAAACATTACACGCGTTTACCACGACAAAATCCTCAACACATCTCCATTTCCCCTGTCCAAACTCCTAGTGATTTCTCGTAGTAACGCAGAGAATTCCTCGGTTATTGGCCTAAGCGAGAATCACGTCATCACTTCCTTCCCTATCCTCAATTGACCTGCATTCGGACGCGGCCGGCGCTGGTATTGCTTATTGAAAAGTATTGGGATTCCAGCATTTACACAATGAAGAGAAAGCTAATCCCAAGCACCATCTGTTGGTTCTTTGTGTAAATGCAGTTGTCCTTGCAATAACAGAGGAGCAACCGCGGGCGGTCAATCATGCTCATGATCATGCTCATGCTCATGCTCATATGAATTACGTGTTCAAGGTTGGATCAGTTAATCTCAACAGTTCGTCAAGTGCCATCAACAAAAGTTTGTTGCGAGAATTCGTCATCAATCATGATATTGATATAATTTTTTTGCAGGAAGTTTGCTATGCTAATTTTTCTTTTATTCGTTCTCACTCTCCGTTAATTAATATCGGTGAAAATGGTTCAGGTACCGCCATATTGATTCGTAATTCGTTTGAGTTTAGTCAACCATTGTTGGATCCCAACGGGCGAATATCATCTGTGGTCGTTAATGGAGTAAATTACGTTAATATATATGCGTTTTCGGGAAGTAATACGAAAAAAGAGAGAGATCAGTTGTTTATCAATGATTTAGCGGTTCATCTTGGTAAAGGGGGAAAAAAGATCGATGTAATTGGTGGCGATTTTAACTGCATTTTAAACAATGGTGACTCCAACAGTTCGGTTAAAAATTTCAGCACAGGCTTGAAACAGCTCATTGAGATGTTTAAATTGAAAGATGTCGCTTTTGAGCTTAAAAAGAACGCTTTTACTTTCATAAGAAACGATAGCTCGTCAAGATTTGATCGTTTTTATACCAGTTCACTCCTTCTACAGAAAGTTGTGCGGTAGTTCATCGATCGATGAACTACCGCACATCAAATCGCGGCGATTAAAACAATAATAACATCTACAGAAAGTTGTTGACTTTGCGACTATCCCAGTGGCATTTTCCGATCATTTTGGAATCTTAATGACAATTAGGGGATCTGTTGGAGACGTAGCTCCAATAGGGCGAGGTTATTGGAAGGTTAACAGTTCTCTTGCTAAAGATGATTCTGTTTGCGCTCGTTTGGTTGATGAATATCAAGGATGGAAATTGCGTCATATTTTTACGACTGACAGAAGTAGGTGGTGGAATGAAGTAGCTAAACATAAGATGAGACAGTTCTTCAAACGTGAAAGTTTTTTGTTAAATACCAGAATTTCAAATGAAAAAAGTTATTTTTATGGAAAAATGATCGAATGGACACAGAGGCAGAGCACTGGTCAACCAACTTTGCTAGATATTAGAATGATCAAATCTCGTTTGATCGAAATAGAACATCAAAGATTGACACATTTAGGAAATAATATAGAGGACGCAAATTTGCTGCAAGGTGAAATGATAAATATATTCCAGGTTGCAGCACAAATCAAACGAATGGAAAATTGCGGTAATTTTAAAATTTGCAGTTGAAATATAATAGTAACTGACCCAATGGAGTTGAGCAGGCTTGCTTTTGAACATTTTTCGTGTACTTTTCAACCGGATGCTCCCAATGTCGAGCAAAATACAAATGATGACCCTTTAAATTATATTACTAGAAGTTTATCAATTGAAGACAGAGAGGAAGTAACAAAACGAATAACTGAAGAAGAGTTGAGATCCGTATTACAGCGTTGCTCCAAAAAGAAGTCACCGGGACCTGACGGGCTTACTTACGAAGTTTATCTAAAAAATTTTGATTGCTACAAAGATGATTTAGTTCAGGTTTTCAATTCTTATTTAGATGGTTCAATAATTCCTCCGAAAAACTTCTCGGATGGAATTATTACACTAATTCCAAAGAAAAGTTGTAGTAGATCAAATTTCGATGATTATCGTCCAATAAGCTTACTAAATTGTGACTATAAGCTTTTTATGAAACTTCTTCCTGAACGTACAATGAAATTTCTCGATAAGTTGCTTGGTCCAGGGCAAACAGCTTGCATTCCAAACATGTCATGTGGAAATAATTTAAAAAATCTCAGGAGATTAATTACAAAATCGTGCGAATCGAAAAAATTTAAAGGCTGTATTGTCAGTTTGGACCTGAATAAAGCATTCGACAGAGTAAACCATGATTATTTGTGGAAGGTAATGCAGAAGTTCAACTTCCCTGATACTTTTATCGACTGTTTGAAACGTATTTACGCGAATGCATCATCTCGAATCCTGATTAATGGATTTCTTTCTAGAGAAATCAAAATTAATTGTTCTGTTCGACAAGGATGCCCAATGAGCATGGTGCTCTTTGTCTTGTATATAGAGCCCCTGATAAGGAAAATAGCTGATAGCATTCCAGGTGTGCTTGTGCATGACAAGTTCATAAATGTGTTTGCTTATGCTGATGATCTAGCGGTTTTTGTAAAAAATGATATTGAATTCGATAACTTACTTTACATTCTTGATTCGTACGGACTAGTGGCTCAGATTCGATTGAATTACCTCAAGTCAAATTTTTTACGCCTGAACAATGCAAGTATAGGTCCACAGCGCATCCAAGAAGCTGATTCTTTGAAGATTTTGGGAGTAGTTTTTCAGAAAACTTGGAGCTCAATGGTAAATGCCAATTACGGAAGATTGATAGCTAATGTGAAAGGCGTTTTAAAAATTCATAATGTCCGACAGTTAAACATAATAGAAAGAAGTATAGTTTTAAACGTGTTCGTATTATCTAAATTGTGGTATGTAGCCCAGATAATCCCGCTATCTAATCAACATCTTGCACAAATTAAGTCAGCATGCGGAAAATTCATTTGGACCAGTTTTATTTTCAAACTCAGTAGAAACCAGCTTTACATGGACTATCGCAAAGGTGGTCTTCGTCTAGTAGACCCTGAAGCAAAATGCAAAGCGTTGTTTTTGAAAAATATTTTCTACAACTTTGATGGGAATGGTCAAAATATGGAAGAATCTTATTTACAGAATGATAACATTAGCGGGAAGCTAACAAAAAATGCTAGAGAATGGTTGCGCGAAGGGATAATAATCAAAAATAACTATAACTTACAGACAACTCATCTCATGTATGAATACTTCATCGATAAAAATAAGCAGATTCCATTAGTCGAAACAAGATTCCAACTTGATTGGCAAAACATTTGGGATAATGTTAGTTCCAGCTTTTTATCGCTTAATGATCGGCCCAAATTATTTGTTTTCGTGAATGATCTTGTGCCAAATAAAGAGAAACTTAAAGCATACAACATAGGTCATATTAACGTCACAACATGTGAAAAGTGCGGTCTTTCTGATACCAATGAACATCGCATGAAACAGTGCCCCAAAGCCAAAATGATCTGGGACTGGTGTACGAATGTAATAAGAAACAATATGAAGGTAAACGTGAATGACATAGAAGATATTCTCCAGTTTAGTATTCCGTTATCATCCAAACAGCGTAAAGCTGCATTATGGTTGACAGCAAAAGCGATTGCATTTAATTTGAGGGTTCATGAACCATCGTTGTTTATTTTCAAAAAAGAAATACGAGAGATGAGGTGGAACAAAAGGAATGTGTTTAACGCGGAATTCGGAAACTTTTTAAATATTTGTTGATGGCAACTGATGAGACAAGTAGGACTAAGATGGGTAGAGATTTAGGTTAGTCGATTAAAATTGTAACACGAACTTTATTTTAATTAAATAAATTAAAAAAAAAAAAAAAAAAAAAAAAAAAAAAAAAAAAAAAAAAAAAAAAAAAAAAAAAAAAAAAAAAAAAAAAAAAAACCATATCCGTGAGTGTGTTGCCATAAATGAGAACTCTATTCACGGTGGCTGTCACTTCCACACAAGCGTAGAAATAAAAAAGCAAAAACACCAGATTTGATAATGGTAAGCAAGTGCTATTTGGAAAATGTGTAATATGTATTGTGATACGCCCAGTCGCCAATGTTTCTCGCAGTGGTAAAGTGTATCCGTTGATTTCCTTTTTTCAGTGCTCTGATATGGAGTAAAAAGATGAGAATTTTGACAATGCGCTAATTCATTCAAAATAGCTGAAATGCTGCTCGTGTAATTGATCACCGAGTAACAAAGGACCGTGCTTCACAAATTCGCAAATTCAGTGCTTATTCCTTTCTAAAAAGCTCTTGGGGGTGATACACAAATAATGTCACGCAAAAATAAACCTTTTCCAACCCCCCTCCCCCCTATGTCACACTTTTTGTATGGGACCTTAATATTTTTTGTAAGGGTCGTCACGTTGTGCAAAACCCCCCCTCCCCCCTAAGGGCGTGACGTAATTTGTGTACGACCCCTTGCAATTATCCTAATACCGTGAACTGATATTCCGTTTTCGTGAATTAAATATCCATCACCATGAACACGAATCATGTAAATGGGAACATAGTTCACGTTCACGTGATTGTTTTGGCTGTGCTTGGCTCCTAGCGGTACGTTACGCAAGCGTTACATTCTAGTTTTCTGAACTATGTTCCCGAATCCGTGATTTTTATTCATGGTGTATTTTCGTAAACTGAGTTCTGCTAAGTTCTAGAAAACGTGACTGCATGTTGACGATTTCAAGAACGGATTATTTTGCGTGCAGATTGATTAGGTGGCAGCGTACAGGGTAGTCCGGGAGATGTTCAGGATCGTTCCATGGTAGATTGCGAAGCGCAAAACGTATAAAGCGCCTCTGGACGCGTTCGATGCGGATTATCTGCGAAGCGTGATACGGATTCCAAATCGGAGCTGCATATTCCAAGATGCTACGCACCAGGGCACAGAACAGTGACTTAAGCGGGTACGGGTCGGTGAAGTGCATTGCGTTGCGGCGGATAAATCCAAGAATGGAGAATGCTTTCGCAGTTGTTACGGACTCGTCCTCGTTGAAACGAAGTTGGCTGTCGATGGTCACACCCAAACCATGAATTGGCTGCACACGTTCTAACTGGATGGAACCCATCTGGTACTGGTGGATTACCGAACTGCATGTGCGACTTATCGTTATAACCATACATTTATTGATATTCACGTTCATTGATTTGTCTTTATTAAAGAGACTTTCAGCCCTTGGCTGGTTCGTCTCTATATTCACGTTCATGCCGTTTTCGTGGCACCAGCACAACAGCTCGTTAATGTCCGTCTGGAGTGCAAGGCAGTCTAGAACCGTGGCAATGACTCTGAACATTTTCATATCGTCAGCGAACAACAGCCTTCCTGAGGAGATCCGAGGGCACAAATCGTTGATGTACAGCACGAAGATTAGGGGGCCTTTTACACTACCTTGCGGAACGCCAGATGGTATGTCAAAGAAATTCGAGAACGCAGAATTCACTTTTACAAATGCCTTACGATCAGAAAGATACATAAGCCATTCAGTAAACCAATCAGGAAAACCAACATGTTTGACTTTTTCAACGGCGTACCTATGAGGAACAGTATCGAACGCTTTTGAAAAGTCTATGTAGATTGAGTTAACTTGCATTCGGCGTTCCATTTCTTTGAATAGTACGGAAGTGTATCACAATAAATTTGTCGTGGTAGAGCGATGATGTAGAAAGCCATGTTGGAACTCCGAGATTAGCGGTTTAACAGCGTTGATCACAATCTTGTGTACTAGGGTTTCGAAAACCTTACCCAAGCAACAAAGAATCGAGATTCCACGGTAGTTTTCCACATGACTCAATGTTCCGGTTATATGAATGGGTATTATTTTTTAAATCCTTCAATCACTTAACCTAATTTACAGCTCTTTTGTCCACTAGGCCACTGCGTGAGCGATTCTAATTGGAAACTGTTCTTACAATTTGTACAGTGCCTAGATGAATTCTATTTCAATTATGCTACATCGAACTGGTTGCCGTTGTGCTGCTTTTACTGTCTACCCTATCATGGTAGAATGACGAGCACGAGAATGTTGCTGTTGGTTGTTCCTTTTTTCCAGTCCGATTGGAGGTCCATTATGAGTTGCCGTGGCACGGTAAAGGCTGGGTATGCTGCGCAATTCAGATCCCATTGTGATCCACTAGCCGCTGCTCAGCAACTCCTATCCCTACCTCCACGCGGTACCGGCCGGAAACTATGAGCAACCTTAGGGAAGATCGGGTAACCAACCCCGGTGGGAACTTTGGTCGTAGGCTGACAGGGAGGGGGGGGGTGTGTTTGCTTCGGCAAACCTGAGCGTCTGTTCTCCAGGAGGAGCGGCTCACAACAGCGTCTGATCCCCATGTTAGGGGCGGCTGATCTACGTCCGAGTGCCATTTAAGGACTCAAAGCTCAACTGTGCGCTATGGTCCTCCGGAAAGTAGGGGGTTGGTGTCAGGTCCTACGAGCCAGCCGTGAAAAACCATTGTAGCGGAAAATCAGCAACAGAATAATACGAACCGAGACCAACGGCAACGACCCCAGCGAACAAAAAGGACTTGCGATTGAAAACTCGGTACGTGGAACTGCCGATCTCTCAACTTCATTGGGAGCACCCGCATACTCGCTGATCTACTGAAGGACCGCGGGTTCGGCATCGTAACGCTGCAGGAGGTGTGTTGGACAGGATCCTAGGTGCGAACGTTTAGAGGTAATCATACCATCTACCAGAGCTGCGGCAACACACGCGAACTGGGAACAGCTTTCATAGTGATGGGTGATATGCAGAGGCGCGTGATCGTTTGGTGGCCGATCGACGTAAGAATGTGAAGATCAAGGGCCGATTCTTCAACTTCAGCATAATAAACGTGCACAGCCCACACTCCAGAAGCACTGATGATGATTCCCACGCATATGGAAACAATCGTATATGACACCTGTTTTCAAACGTGGTGATCGCCATAATGTCGCGAAGTATCGGGGAATCACTAGCTTGTCAGCTGTTTTCAAACTGTTTGAGATAATAGTATGTGGAATCATCTTCGATGCCACAAAAAGCTATATCTCCACTGAACAACATGGGTTCATGCCAAATCGATCGGTTACTATTGCGACATTTGCACCCATTTAGACTCGGCCCGAATTCATTATCATCACAGTTGAATTTCGCACACGACTTCGCAGTGGCTCACGTTCACAACTTTGCTCGAGTTCGTGAAAGGGTCATCGGCTGCACAACTGGTAAACAAATTAAGTTTGATTGATGCGAAATATCGCTTGGATATAAAAATACAGTGGATTTTCAAATTATCACAGAAGTCTAAACATTAACGAGAAACCCAATACCAACTTGCTGACTTTCACATCAAAGTGTTTGAGGGGAATGGAAGCAAATGCCCAGGTGGACGCTATTTACACCGACTTGAAGGCAGCGTTTGATAAAATTGACCACGGAATACTTCTACGAAAGTTATCTCGCCTCGGTGTCGCTTCGCATTTGGTGTCTTGGTTGGAGTCATACCTTACAGGACGAGAGCTTCGAGTGAAGTTCGACGGCTGTGTATCATCATCATTTTCCAACAAGTCCAGAGTTCCGCAAGGAAGCAATCTTGGACCGTTGCTTTACATTATTTTCTTCAATGATGCTGCTTTGGTTTTGGACGAAGGATTGAAGGTGATCTATGCGGATGACCTGAAGCTGTATATTGTGGTGCGTTGTATAAATGATTGCAGACATCTTCAGAACTCGCTGACACTTTTCGCAGATTGGTGCCGTAGAAATAAGCTGACTACACTAGTTTACAGCATTTTTGAACTCGGTAAGCTAATGATCATTTTTGATGTAGAATCATGCCCTGAGTTCGAAAACGCGAAGGAAAAAAATTACAGTAGAGCGGAAATTTTTTCGACTTTCCATACAAGGTTGATGATTTGAAATCGATATTTGTTCTATTTTTAAGCAATGTCGCTCACTTCACACATCTCATTCTCCATAATCAATGCTCCGATTGAGCTGAATTTTTTACTGTAACTGGCCTACATATGAAATGTCAAATAACCGTTGAGAAAGAATTTTTAGATTGTTTTTTTCTTATTGAAAAAAAATACATTTCTTCATATATTTTTGGAAATTTGGCTAAAATTTAAGGAGATCGTCCCTAAAACTCGCCAATATCTTAAATTTTATCAATCTGACGCAAAACCTGCATTCAGATGATCGAATGGTATTGTATTCAGCTTTTAATTTACGGGAAAAGATTTGAAATTGGTCCAACAAAACGCAAGATATTTGAACTTTGATAAATTTCATATTTTTAAAAAATGTAAAACTCAATATTGAGCTAAAACTCAAAAACTGCTCTACTTAAAATTTTTTGAAGCACGGTTCCGAAATCAGTGCTAAATTATGCTTCAAAAACTTTGGTCGTTGACAGAAGTTCACGACTTTCGTTTTATTTTGTAAACTAGTGCTATAAGCGTGGAAAAATGTCAGGTGATTACTTTCCACCGCACAGTACAGCCGATTGATTTTCGTTATCATATTGAAGGAGATCCCCTGAACAGAGTGACTAGTGTGACGGACCTAGGTGTTCGTTTGGATACTAAAATGACATTCGATCTTCATCGCTCTGAAATAGTATCGAAGGCATCGCGTCAGTTAGGCTTCATTTCCAAAATAGCCAAGGATTTTTCTGACCCGCATTGTTGGAAATCTCTTTACTGTGCACTAGTACGCCCAATTTTGGAAAATGCCTCCGTCGTATGGCATCCGTACCAAGTCACGTGGAGCCTAAGAATTGAACGAATTCAGAGACGGTTCATCCGCTTAGCCTTGAGAAGTTTGCCTTGGAGAGATCCTGATAACTTGCCACCCTATCCAGACAGATGCCGGCTACTAGGGTTGGAGACCTTGGAGCGACGGCGAAAAGTACAGCAGCTAAACTACTTATAATAGTGAAATCGATGCTCCAGCGTTGCTTTCTTCATTAAACTTCCGTGTTCCGACCATACATCTTCGAAATTCGACGTTACTGCAACCAACTTTCCACCGGACCGTGTATGGCTACAACGAGCCCTTCTCAGGGTGCATTCGTGTTTTTACAGATGTGGAGGAATTCTTCGTTTTTAATAAGCCGACAAGAATTTTCGCTAATCGTATAAAATCTGTGTTAAATGTCGTTTAAATGTATGTATGTAATATTAATTAATTTTATTCATTAAGACTAACATGTCAGATGAATTATTTAAAATACAAATACAAATACAAATACAAATACAAAATACAAATGATAAGGACGCATTTTAAGCACAGCTCGAACGCGAGTACGATCGCTGCCCAAGCCACGACGTCAAGATCATCATAGGAGATTTGAACGCTCAAGTAGGCCAGGAGGAGGAATTCAGATTGACGATTGGTAAGTTCAGCGCCCACCAGCAGACGAACGAAAACGGCCTACGACTCATTGATTCCGCCCCTTAAAAAATATGGCCATACGTAGCACCTTTTTCCAACACAGTCTCCCTTATCGTTACACCTGGAGATCACCACAGCAGACGGAATCTCAAATCGACCACGTTCTGATTGACGGACGGCATTTCTCCGACATTATCGACGTCAGAACCTATCGTGGCGCCAACATCGACTCCGACCACTATCTGGTGATGGTCAAACTGCGCTCAAAACTCTCCGTCATCAACAATGTACGGTACCGGCGACCGCCACGGTACAACCTAGAGCGACTGAAGCAACCGGATGTCACCTCAGCATACGCGCAGAATCTCGAGGCCGCGTTGCCAGATGAGGGCGAGCTCGATGAGGCCCCTCTAGAGGACTGCTAGAGTACAGTGAAAGCAGCCATCAACGACGCAGCAGAGAGCACTATCGGGTACGTGGAACGGAATCGACGGAACGAATGGTTCGACGAAGAGTGCAGAACCGTTTTGGAGGAGAAGAACGCAGCGAGGGCGGTAATGCTGCAGCAAGGGACTCGACAGAACGTGGAACGTTACAAACAGAAGCGGAAACAGCAGACCCGTCTCTTCCGGGAGAAAAAGCGCCGCCTGGAAGAAGCGGAGTGTGAGGAAATGGAACTGATGTGCCGTTCACAAGAACCACGTAAGTTCTACCAGAAGCTCAACGCACCCCGCAAAGGCTACGTGCCGCAAGCCGAAATCTGCAGGGATAAGGACGGGAGCCTCCTGACGGACAAACGTGAGGTGATCGAAAGGTGGAAGTAGAACTTCGACGAGTACCTGAATGGCGAAGAGAATGTTGGCACGGGGGACCAAGGCAGCGGAGGAAATGACTATGTTGGTGCAGCAGAGGACGGGAACGAACCAACTCCCACGCCGAGGGAAGTTAAGGATGTCATCCACCAGCTCAAAATCAATAAAGCGGCTGGTAAGGACGGTATCTCAGCAGAACTCATCAAGATGGGCCCGGAAAAGTTGGCCAGCTGTCTGCACCAGTTAGTAGTCAAGATCTGGGAAACCGAACAGCTACCGGAGGAGTGGAAGGAAGGGATAATCTGTCCCATCCACAAGAAAGGAGACAAGTTAATGTGTGAGAACTTTCGAGCGATCACCATTTTGAATGCCGCCTACAAAGTGCTACACCAGATCATCTTCCGTCGTCTTTCACCTAAAGTAAATGAGTTCGTGGGAAGTTACCAAGCCGGTTTCATCGACGGCCGGTCGACAACGGACCAGATCTTCACCGTACGGCAAGTCCTCCAGAAATGCCGTGAATACCAGGTCCCAACGCACCACCTGTTCATCGACTTCAAAGCGGCATACGACAGTATCGACCGCACAGAGCTATGGAAAATCATGGACGAGAACAGCTTTCCCGGGAAGCTTACCAGACTGATAAGAGCAACGATGGACGGTGTGCCGAACAGCGTAAAGATTTCGGGTGAACTATCCAGTTCATTCGAATCTTGACGGGGACTACGACAAGGTGATGGACTTTCCTGCCTACTATTCAACATCGCCCTGGAAGGTGTTATGCGACGAGCCGGGCTCAACAGCCGGGGTACGATCTTCACGAAATCCGGCCAATTTGCGGATGACATGGATGTTATTGCCCATATAGCCGAGGCGGTAAACGCACGGGTATTCAGCATGACCATGCTGAGGGTAACGGGTTCGATTCCCGGTCGGTCCAGGATCTTTTCGTAAAGGAAATTTCCTTGACTTCCTTGGGCATAGAGTATCTTCGTGCCTGCCACACGATATACACATGCAAAATGGTCATTGGCAGAGGAAGCTCTCAGTTAATAACTGTGGAAGTGCTCATAGAACACTAAGCTGAGAAGCAGGCTTTGTCCCAGTGAGGACGTTACGCCAAGAAGAAGAAGAAGAAGGATATTATTGCTAGAAATTTGGAACGGTGGCAGAACTGTACACTCGCCTGAAACACGAAGCAGCAACGGTCGGACTGGTGGTGAATGCCTCAAAAACAAAGTACATGCTGGTTGGCGGAACCGAATACGACTGGATCCGTCTGAGTAGTAATGTTACGATAGACAGGGATACTTTCGAGGTGGTGGAGGAATTCGTCTACCTCGGTTCCTTGCTAACGGCGGGCAACAACGTGAGCCGTGAAATACGAAGGCTCATCATCAGTGGAAGTCGTGCCTATGGGCTCCAGAAGAAACTGCGGTCAAAAAAGATTCACCCCCGCACCAAATGTACCATGTACAAGACGTTAATAAGACCGGTGGTTCTCTACGGACACGAGACATGGACGATGCTCGAGGAGGACCTGCAAGCACTCGGAGTTTTCGAGCGGCGGGTGCTAAGGACGATCTTCGGCGGCGTACAGGAGAACGGTGTGTGGCGGAGAAGGATGAACCACGAGCTCGCTGCATTTTACGGCGAACCCAGCATCCAGAAAGTGGCCGAAGCCGGAAGGATACGATGGGCAGGGCATGTTGCAAGAATGCCGGACAACAACCCTGCAAAGTTGGTGTTTGCTAACCATCAGGTTGGTAAAAGATGGCGTGGAGCGCAGAGAGCACGATGGGCGGAGCAGGTGGAGCGTGATCTGGCGAGTGTTGGGCGTGACCGACGTTGGAGAGCTGCAGCTGCAAATCGAGTATCATGGCGGCAAATTGTTGATTCAGTATTATCATGAATTTGATGTTAACTAAATAAATGAAATGTAACCCAGTTCTCCTGATAAGGGTGTATCATTTAACCTAAAACTACTCCTGGTTTCATTTATGTTGCCCTGTTACAGATGTTTTAGTCAATTTTTAATCATTTTCAGCAGACGCGCCAACTTGGACAAATTATTGGGGGGGGGGGGCAAAGCCTGGTTTTTCGGATTTCTTGTATGGAAAAATTTAAAAATCAATAAAAATCGTCAAATATTGGGGGGGCAAAACTATGCTTGCCCCCCCTAAGTTGGCGCCTATGATTTTCAGCATTCAAAAAGCTTTCAGATTCTGCAGCATTCCCTGATCAGAACAAAATTACAATAAAATATAAGATATATCCTTTGAGAAACGCAAGAGAACGGGTACCAGAAAGTACAATCAGGTTTTTCTTTACGCGGGAGATACGTAACCACGTTAAAATAAAACTCAGTTCAAAATCCAAAAAACCGCGTAAAAAAAGTCTCACCATTTCTCGACGAATCAGGCAAAAACAAGACGATGATTGACCACTTATTCTCGGTAGATACACAGAGAACAGATGTCTATCTTCGCTTTTTGCCTTGTGTAAAATTTTGAAACGGTCATTTCAGAGTATGTGGTTATGCTCCCGTTGCGCGGCGCTAGCGTCCCATCACTTACATTGTTGTGTTGTCAAATTTGTTTCCAGTGCTCGCCGTTTTTGGCCGTTTGACGCTCGTGTCGCTTAGTGGGCTAGTGTATTTTAACGATGAACACTGCCATAGTGGAGTCAAATCGACTTTTTATGTGGGGCAGTCTCCGTTGGTGGCGTTGAGGTACACTTAAATCCTTTACACACGATTTCGACGTATTTTTGTTCGAGCTTAAATGTCTGTTCTCTGTGGTAGATAGATCTAAGCAGAATACAAATCTGGTTTTGTTTCTCTTAACCAAATGTGTCAAATGGAATCAATTGAGTAAATTTGAGCAGAAATCTCCATACACTGATAAACGCCTTAATGTATTCAATGCAGTACAAGCCCGTGCACAAGGGGAGGCGGGGGGTGTTGGGTGTTAACTCCCCCTTCGAAATTCCAACGCTTCATACACTCGGCTCACACTTCTTGGAGAACTACTCTGAAACGAGATGGCCCTTGTTTCCAACCAATATATTTTATGAAAATATAATTATTTTTCAGTTCTCTGTTTACGTATACAAATTTTCGATGTTTTAAGCGGTTTTTGAGGGTGAAAATAAACGTAGTCCTTAGCGAGGTTATAAGAAACCATTTCTGGCCTTTACGGGGATTAATATGGCTATTTGACGGGCTTGGTGGTCTAGTGGCTACCGCTTCTGATTTATATGCAGAAGATCCTGGGTTCAATCCCTGGCCCCTCCTACTTTGTATCTTTCTATATACTTTCTCTCTGCTATCTACATATACAACTCATGTATATTCACATGTTCATAGCCATCGCTAGAACAGAAACGGGTTGAAAAAGCCGTTTCCCTTCCTTCCAAACTTTCACAGCACAGTGTCTCAATCCTATTAGAAAAACGCCTAAAAGTTATGCAATCAAGCGAACGGTGCCGCACATATTCAAAATAATAAAAACACACAATTCTATCACCTTACCCTGGTATCCACACACCTTCCTTCTGCCAACCAAGTCCCACCAACACTTTGACATCCGCATGAATTTGTGCTGGCACAGAGGAATATTCGGTCAGATGTGAATACAAACGATTGCAATCATCAATTCCTTACCCTTCCGCACATTGACCTGCAACCTGACGTGGCAGGCGCCATTGTCAAAAATAGAAGATCACCAACGCTCACACACTGAAGATGCCTGCTAGTTTCCGGCAGATATCTCATTGGTTCCTTGTGTGAGAGTAGCTGGTCTGGCGATACTGGAGTAAGGACTGTTCAATTTATAAAACGGACAACTTGCTTGTGCGATATTTTTTTTATTTTTCAATAAAATCATTACCAGTTTTTTGCATAACTTTCTATAGCTATTCTCAATTGTAGGAAAAATATAACATTGAGCAAAATGTTCTTTATTGTGTAACTGTAGCGGTTTTCGTAAAACTTCAATAAAAACCCATTTCTCAAAATCCGACATATTTTTCCACATACTAAACATGCATATTTTCATGAAGTTTTTATTGTATTGGAATCTTCCACTATTCTACTAAAGGTAAAGCTCAATAGTTGGTTAGTAATAATGCACCAATCCAGCCTTCAGCTTGATAAAGTGAGTTGCCTTGTTTACAAAGAAATTATTAAAAAAAAACATTTATTTAAGTCCTGTGATGCAATAGCAAAACGGATTCGGCTAAAAATTTGTCCAGAGTAGTAAAATATTGTTTTCTGAATGATGCTGAAGAAAAAAATACTTTAAGTGCATTCTTCATAAAAAAAATTTTCCATAAAGATGGTCATTGTAAAAAATTGCATTCTTTTTGCTCCATTGATGCAAATTCTCGGCTCTAGCGAATCTTGTTATTATTTATTTTCAAAAAAGTTGATCCTATGTTATTGTACACCTTATTTAATAACAATCGGATGCAAAATTTTTATTTCCAACATCAATGTTATGTAAAATTTGCATTAGGCTGCATTGTTATTTGGAAGAACCTTCAAAGAACGAAACTGTTTTGATTATTGTGCCTGTAATGGCGCACAGTAACCAAACCAGCAATGCTATTAAGAAGCAGTTTTCTGCATTTGGAACCACATCATTCCTACTTTCGACTGGATGCATAAAAAATGTTTATTGAATATTTTCATGTCCTTTTTGCTTTACAATTGAATTTTAATCAAAAAATCGAATCTCACTTGAGACTTCAATATTTCAACAACTAATTTTCCAATTGAGTTTAAACTTCACCAGAATGTTCATTTCTCATGCTGCTGCAGCATGGCACATAAATTTCTGATATTAAAAACGATATACCATATGTAAACAGTAATTTTATATATTTTTTCAATTTTCAGGAATCGTAAAATCCACCTCATTTAACACCTGGCCGATTTTCTATGAATTAAACTATTTTTATTCGATTCAAAAATCATTTCTATCATGAAAAATGATGTACTGAACAACGATGCAAGGGTGGTTAAATTTGAACTACGCGTCTTCTTTTTATAGCCTTGTAAAGTTGTCCGTTTTATAAATTGAACAGTCCTTAGCATCTACGGGCGGTCAATCAAGCTCAAGCTCAAGCTTTACGTGGATTAATATGGCTATTTATAATCCAAAATGCATTCTCAATATCTTAATTCACAATTTTATTGCTAGTACAACATACATAATACATACACCATTAAGGGCGGACGGGACGGTCGGGGAAATATCCGCCATTGCTCTGTTGCTACTAAGATGGTAATCTCAGATTCTACTTCATATTTTGCAACAAAAACCTATCACTGTGTATGCTCACTTGCAGTGCATATGCTGATTGTTTTTCAGCATCTTCAGTGCGATAGAACTCGAGATTACCATCTTCAAAATCGCGAGGCAAATTGTTAGAAAGAGAGGCAAGATAGGAAAAATAACACGGCGTCCCGTTTCACCTTAAAACGTGTTTGAACTTTTTGGCCATGAAATAGACTCTGTTACTCCAGTGTGCGCTGTTGTCACTTTTCCACCCTGTCCATGGTAGAATGATGAGCACGAGGATGTTGAGTTACCGTTAGCTGATATCCAGGTTTCCGGGTTCGTTGGAGCACATGCTCTGAAGAGGGTCAGGGTACCAGCCGCTCTCGGGGGGAAGAGCAACTTACGAAAAGTTGCAAGTGCCGGGGCTGGGATCGAACCCATCCACTTATAAAGCGAACATGTAGCCACTACGCTTCAGGCCCCGGCATATTTGCAGCTTACTGTTCCCTGGAACAGCTAAGAAAATGAGTAAATTGCATTTCCAGCCAATCAGGTTAAGCTCAAACTGATGAGATTTTCGCACTTAGGCCAGCGGTGGAAATATAATTTTTTTGTATTATTTTTAATCATTAAAAGTATTTTTATCCCACTTTAGCTTGAAAATGAATGGACTCTGTTACCGTACACAGATGCTTTTGATAAATGCTATTGTTACATCTAAATGATATTCAATTCAGGATTATCAAAAAAATACCTCTACATAAATGTTGTAGTTCCGATTTGTTGAGCCCTAGAACAAGACATGGCACTCAGTCATACATGCATTTTTCCCTGACAAGGGATTATTTGTAGACGCGGCAAGTGTTTTATTTGAATTCAATTCAACTAAAGCTCACTCTCCCGAGTGAGTCAATTCATTGCCTATATATCACGGATAAGCACATCCTACAGCTGTAAACCGTTATGTCAACATCGAAGTCCAATCGGAAGAAACTATCTATACTATAGAGATCTCGTTCGCAGACCTCGGCCGCGTCCTCATCCACACCTGTCGCCGGGTCGTGCTGCCAAGATAAATATTTTTAAATTATATTTCTCACACTATATATTTGCCAATTACACACTGGCGAGGAGATAAACTTATAATCCCCACAATCCCACTCCAGTGGCATCCCACTGAGGCTGACTGTCGAAGTGTGTTGCCGTCCGGATATGATTGTGAACATACGGTTGCGGTTTGGTCCGATCGCCTCCCGTTCCTCGTAGGTATGTGGTTGGCGCGCTCTGTCCTGACCGGATTCCCACCGCACGGGGAAGGAAAATATGAACGTGTTGGCATTACAGGAGCACAGTGGAAAAAGTCGAAAAGATGACGGCTGCGACAATGGCAATAAAGAACGATCTGCCACACTGGGAATTTTCTCGACTCCATTTGTGTGAAGGTGGGATTTCCGATTCCTGCAAGCTCACCGGAGTTCGCTTCTGGCTAGCTAACTGGCTGGCTGGCTGGCTGCAAACACGGGGGAAATCGGAAAAGACAATGGGCGGAAAAATGGCAGAATGTAAGTCTTTCTTTCCTTGGCTTTCCATTGCGGTACGATTCAGTCGGTTGTCGTTGCTGTAATCTGCTCACACTAAGTATGACTGAGGCTGCGAGTGCACATGAACAACGAGCGCGAGCCAAGAAATGTGTCTTCATTTCGAGTTATTGGAAAATTTATAGGACAAACTTTCAAATCTCCTTTAGTTTATTCTTTCGCTTGATGCTTTTTTTTCCTTACATTGCATTGTAATATCCACCCTGTCTGATTTAATATTCTTGAGAGATAAATCAAGAAATTTACACGTGAAGAGATCTGAAAGATGAGAAACTACTGCGCCAGGTCTGAGAAGTTTATCGTCAGTTACAGTATCTTCTAAAGCTAGATCAATCGCGATGAGAACTAGAAGGTGGAGATAGGGATGTTAGAGCTCCATATTTAAATATATTTTGGTGGTGACATTGTTAAAAGCTGCACATGTGGTTTTGTGCTTTAATGTAGAACAACATTACCTCTGGGGATTTTGTTTTATTACCGAATAGTTTGGGCCGAAGGGTCTCCGATATTCATAAAATTTCACCAGTGCTATAGCTATAGAGCGTGGATATATGATCATATATGGAGTTCAAAAAAACCATAGTGAACTATTTTTCCGGAAAACGCTAAATGAAATTCCACGATTTTCCAATATTTTCCAAAACACCCCAAACTGCAAAAAATCATATCTCAAAAACTATGCATCCCAGAACAAACTTTTTTTGGTGAAATCGACGCCAAATTACCTCAGCAATTCAATAAAAATACATTGGGAAAAAAAATCTCAGAAAGTTTTTTTACCATGGAGAAAAAAATGTCTAAAATGCTGATAAAAGTACCATCTGTATCATAGATTATTTTCAACAATTTGTTTCTAAGCTCAGAAACTAATGTTCTTCCTTTTGTATAAATAAGGTAAAATGTTTTGAATTAACTGAACAGTTTTACAAACCTAGTGCAATCGATCCGGGTGCAATGTGTTCAGTTACGAATCAAGGATAAACATGGTAATACATTGAAGTAACTGGCTGTCAGAGAAGGAATTCGCCAAAATCGACATTAGACCGTCCTGCTGTAAACCTTCAGTGGAAATGGGTGCAATTGTTCTTATTGACAAGATATTTTAGATCAGTAATTCTGACAGTGAGCTAAATCACCCACCGGAGAAGGTAGGTCAGGTATCAGAAAAGTCGGCTCAGGCGGCACGTTCCCCTACCAATGGGGGATTTGTGCCTCGCATTATCATAGCCTATTTGCATCATTTACCTGAATATTTAAATAAACTGTTCAGAAACCTTCGGAGAGAAAGGAACAATATCAAAAGCGTCCTACACGAGTACAATAATTGAAAAAAAAAAAACATAATTAAATCTGCAGATGCACAAAGTGTATAGACAATTCAAGCCAAATATTTGAATCCCAGCCCCAGATGGGTCACTCATCTGTTTCTCGCCAAACAACACACACTTCAATCGCAATGAGGCCCGTCTAGATCCACCCACGCACACCCTCGCCACTAATAGCTTTCTGTTAGTGATTCTGATGTGTATGGATGTAGGGAGATCCAGACTAGTCACAGAGCGATCAAAAAAAGAGCCTTCTCGCAAGATAAAGATAAACCGTTTTGCTGAAAATCAAAAATATGTTTTTACAGGAATGTTCCGTTTTTGTCACTATCCGTAATTATCACTATCCGCTTTTGTCACTATCCGATTTCGTCAACATGTCATTCCGTTTTTGTCAACAAATTTGTTCCCTCGAACACGAGTCATTTATAGTTTAACATTAAGCTTGAGGCAAATCCATGAATGAATTTGAAGCAACCACCAATGATGACATAGAAGACGTATACAGTGTCGGACAAAACAATAAGACCACCAGCCATTTTTCATACAAAATGGCTAAGTTTGACGATCTGATGCTCGGTTTCTAGTGAACCGATTTGGCTGAAATTTTGACAGCCGCCATGGAGTTACGTGAATTTTGATTTGCATTTAATTGATTGAGTTCTGTTCACTACATCAAAAGTTACAGATATACGAAACGACAAAATAATAGGACCACTTTCAGATTACCATCACCAAAGGATATTTGAGAGTATCTGATACTTGATGATTGATAAACAAGTACTTAAATTAAGGATGCCATTTAAACTTGGGGACATTTTTATTGAATTGGCTACAAATAACCATCATAAAAATCTGGTGTTAGAATTTTGTCGCACCGTATATCTGTAACTTTGGAAGTAGTGAACAGAACTCAATCAATTTAAAACAAATCAAAATTCCCGTAATTCGAAGTCGGCTGTCAAAATTTCAGCCAAATCGGTTTACTAGAAACCGAGTACCATATCGTCAAACTTGGCCATTTTGTATGAAATAGGACCGCTGGTCTTATTGTTTTGTCCGACACTGTACGTCATAAAGCCTGTATCCGCAATAATCGGGACACAGAAGAACGGCAGTAACTCTGTACTGAATCGATAAAAATTGGCCAAAAATTAACTGAGAACTCTTCAATGTATGTTTATTATTTGTGCAAAATTTCATAAAAATCGATGCATTACTTTTAACTGTGGATGAGAAACAAACAGACGTGGTTTTAAGATTTTGACAATCATGACCAATTTTCATTTGCATAATAGGTGGTTCTTTTCCGCTACAATTCAAAGTACTGTAAGGATAATTTCGAAATTTCGTAAGCAGTTATGATACTCATAGAGACACTTTCCTGCAAAATTTCATCAACTTTTATCAATTGGATTGGTAGTTACTGCTGTTGATAGGGGGTAGTGTCAGTGAACATGTTTCATGTTTTTCATGTGCGATGTTTGCCCATTCATAACTTTTGAATGTCTCTGTCAATTTTCATAAAATTTTCACAGAATGTAGTTGATTATGTGTGTATTATGCCTGAAAATTTTGATGATTATTGGTAGAGTACTTTCAACAATATGATCGAAACAATACGGGCTGCTGACTAATTGTAGTCTGAGGGGCTAAAATCACGTTTAGCCCCATTATATGTTTCGACTATAAAATTGTTGATAGCGCATCGATTTTTCTGAAATTTTGTCTATGCAAGTAAAGTAGATTAAGCGGTTTATGTTCAAAATTTCAATCATTTCCTTTATCAAATTCAAAAGTTACAGCGTTGACAAGCTAAACCAGGGGCTGTACAAAATTCAATTGCACGCGTTCTACTGTTTCATTGATACAACAAAAAGTACTGCACCGATTCACATGAAATTTTGCAGGTGAAATTAACACATCTTAAGATATTATCAGGTCAATTTTGAGCAATTTTAACTTATCTATTGCAGAGTTACAGCTATATTTCTGTGTCCCGATTATTGCGGATACAGGCTTTAGTAGCTTTCAACACATTTCGAATTCAGCTGTAAATCTTGCTGTAAAATATGTTAATTCATGCTTTCTCTCACACATAACTTTACTTCTTATTTGAATATGACAAAATTAAACCAATAGTCGAATACAAAAATGAAACCGATCCATTTCAATTAGTTAAAATCTGACAGGAGGTGGCATGAGGTAACACGTGAATACATATCAATATCATCATCAAAAATTTTGTCGTTTTGTAAAAGGGCTCAATCATTTTCCAAGTGTAACATAAATAGCTTATCATGATAGATCAATAAAAGATGGAATGTGCATATGGGTAATTCTCGCTGAGACCGGCCCACTATTTACACCTTGTCTTCAAAAATGTTTAAGGTGTCGATTTTCTGAAAGCCCTCGCCTAAAAAGTAAGAAAAATGAATTTGGTTACTTAAATTGATGGACCCCCCGTTAGTTAGAGCCACAACAATTTTTGCAGATCCCTCGATTTTGGTCAAATGGTGGCTCACTAAAACCGTTATAACTCGAAAGTTTCACCGAAAACCACCTCAAAACGAAATGTTGTTGAAAAGAGGAGAGATAGAGCTACTATTAACAATAATAAAAAGTTGGGTCGGCCATATTGATTTTGGCCGCCATCTTGGATTTTTATACAAAAACATTTTTTTCACCATGAGGGCAACCACCGATTTTCGAAATTTTTGCATCAATTGAAAGCTGGGACATTTATACAAAACATATCAAAAAATTAGAGATGTCTTTTTCTTCTTTCAAAAGTTATCTGCCGTTTCGTAAATCATGCCACTTTTGCGCACTAGGCCCGGCGCCGACCGTTTACATAAATGCAGCGTTTTTTCGCAGTGTTAACGAACAAGAATTAAAATTATGAACCCACTAATGGAAAGTTGAAGGTTTAAGCTTTTCAAAACACTAAAAAGTTATAAAAACAATGCCCGCATCATTGAGAAACAGTCAAAAACGGAAACGAACCTACGATTTGGCCAAATTTTGCGGCACGCGTCTTTGTGTATACATGCAGGCGTAAACTCGGATGCTGTTGCATGTCTTTGCCGGTGCGCATGGAAATGTATGGAGAAAACGTGGCTTAATATACAAAACTGTAGATAACTTTTAAAAGAAGAAAAAGACATCTCTGATTTTTTGATATGTTATGTATAAATGTCCCAGCTTTCAATTGATGCAAAAATTTCGAAAATCGGTGGTTGCCCTCATGGTGAAAAAAAATGTTTTTGTATAAAAATCCAAGATGGCGGCCAAAATCAGTATGACCGACCCAACTTTTTATTATTGTAAATAGTAGCTCTATCTCTCCTCTTTTCAACAACATTTCGTTTCGAGGTGGTTTTCGGTGTAACTTTCGAGTTATAACGGTTTTAGTGAGCCACCATTTGACCGAAATCGAGGGGTCTGCAAAAATTGTTGTGGCTCTAACTAACGGGGGGTCCATCAATTTGAGTAACCAAAAGCATTTTTCTTACTTTTTAGGCGAGGGCTTTCAGAAAATCGGCACCTTAAACATTTTTGAAGACAAGGTGTAAATAGTGGGCCGGTCTCAGCGAGAATTACCCATATATAAACCATCAAAGGACGGACTCGAAAATCCGGCAATACGAAAAAATGACCCTGGTTAATCGAACATTTTTTTTTATTTCATTAGCCTATTGTGTTAGGGCATTTCCCAAGTAACCATAAGTTCCGCTTCCCATGACAAAATGCACTTTCAAGTTCCGCGAAGTTCAGATAAAGTTCCAAATGGAACTTTCTGGCTGCTTAAGAGGCTAACGATGAGCCTTGCTGGAACTTCGGTCACAAGTTCCGGCAAGGCACATTGTTAGCCTCTTAAGCAGCCAGAAAGTTCCATTCAGAACTTTATCTGAACTTCGCGGAACTTTAAAGCTGCTTAAGATGCTATGCGGAACTCTGTAGGAACTTTCAAGTCCATAGAAGTTCAGTTCAGTAGCATTATGTTTCAATGAAGATTAAATTTATTTCTTTTACAGAAAACAACTGTGTAAGCACACACGAATAAAAGACAAATATGAATTTATCAAATCAATGAATAGGGTAGGTAATCAAAATTTGAACCAAATTGCGGCTTTCTGAAGCAGTGCAAATTTTAAGCGATTTTTTCTCCCACATGGAAATAATTTACTACGGCAAAATCTTATGTACATGAAAGCCACGGGTATAAGCTTTCTGTAAAGTGGTAAAAAGTTTGTATTTGCACCGAATTTCATTGAAATATTCGATTTTTCGTCAACAATGGTTTTAATCGATGCTGGGTCATTAGGCCGAAGGTCATTAGGCCGAAGGCCATTAGGCCGAAGGTCATTAGGCCGAATGGTCATTAGGCCGAATGGTCACTAGGCCGAATGGTCACTAGGCCGAATGGCCATAAGGCCGAATGGTCATCAGGACGAATTGAAAATCAGCCGTTATGAGCCTGTAAAGAGATCTGTTGTTTTTACTTTTTCCAAAAATGTTTTGCCGAAAACTACTTTAACAATGAAACTAGAAAGAATAGCCTATGTTTTAAAGAAGGAAAAATTAATGAATTGAATATCAGCAGTTTCTGCGCCAAAAACTATTTTAGCAATGATACTAGAAAGAACAGCCTATGTTTAAAAGAAGGAAAAATTCATGGGTAAAATATCAGTAGATTCAGCATCAATAAAGTATCTTCGTGCCTGTCACACGATATACACATGCAAAATGGTCATTTGCCAAGGAAGCTCTCAGTTAATAACTGTGGAAGTGTTCATAGAACACTAATCTGAGAAGCAGGCTTTGTCTCAGTGGGGACGTAACGGCAAGAAGAAGACCCAATGATCATTCGGCCTGATGACCATTCGGCCAAATGACCATTCGGCCTAATGACCTTCGGCCTAATGACCTTCGGCCGAATGGCCTGACACCGTTCTAATCTTAATTTGAACCATCGTAATCATAATTTGAACCAATTTTAATCTTAATTTGAACTAGGGTAAGTGCTCCAATTATGGCTATAGTACCAATTATTCGCCATAGTTGATTTTCACCCTTTAACGATGTAAATCAAAAAGAAAAAAAATATGAACAACAGATCACGTTCACAAAAGATGGTTGCACTCATTTAAACTCCACATTTTGCTCAAATTATGGTAGGAATAAATCATTTTCCTTAAAATTTCGGCTTCCTTGCACCCTATTTCGCCATAGTGTACCAGTTATGGCTAATCCCATAAGGAATGCATGCAAATAGTGCGAAAAGGAACCGAAGTTAACAAATGTAGCCATAACTGGTACAAGGTTCCTATCATTGGCACACGCTTTAATAAATATTAAAAGTAGTTTTGGCTCCGTTTCTATATTTTTCCTGAAAAGTATGCTAGCTCAGCTATCTTTTAACATATTGGTGACATTTGTTGGTTTTCTTGTTATTTTTTTACAAATAGTTTTCCTTAGGTAGTGCCATAATTGGTACAGACACCCTACTGGCGGCAGCAGCTCGAGCAACTCACAAAACAGCCAATTCCATGTTAAACAATTAAAAATCACATGAATCTGCTAATTCTCATACCTATTTATCATTAGGCAGTGGAATTTCAACTCAGAATGTTCGAAATTCTTTAGGAATTTGGAAACTAAATTTGGAATTTTTCATCCCCCAAGAGTAAACAAAGCAACCACTAGCGCAGTCTGCAGGCCAACACTAGAAGCTCGTCCCCGTTTACTAGTTCAAATTTAGATTACAAATGGTTCAACTTAAGATAACATTCTCCAAGTAAGAATCACTTAAATTTGATAATTTTATGACAAATAATGCGGAATATTATTCGGTTGGTCGATTCTACGATAAATAAGCTTTCATTTGACGTGTTCACTTATTGCGCGTGATACTATGCATGAGCTCTACGAGTGCACCAAAAATATGCTTTCTCTGGGGGGAAATTAGTGAAATCACAGTGATTTTTCAATTGCCTGTTTTCCATGACAAAAACGCTTTTTTCATTGCTTTTAAAGTCCATGTTATCAGGTTTTATTACGGAGCACTGTTTAACATCTTTTCCGGGACAATATTTGCCTAAAAAGTACGTCATTTTAATGAATTTCGAAATGGTTCAAATTAAGATTACAATTTGACTAGTTCAAAGTTTGATTTCTTACCCTACTATTGAGCAAAAAAAAAATTGCCGCCCATTGGATTCGAACCGATACTCGCTGCGTGAGAATCATATGCTCTACCACAGTACTACAGCTGCGATTGAGCGGACAGCAGGTAAAGCCTGCCTTGAATCGATTTTCTGTCGGCAGCTAGTTTTGCACATTAAATTAAACACACAAATTAAACAATTTGTACAGTAGTGAAGTTGGCTTGACTTTGTCAAGTGTCTTCAGCAGCGCAGCGATAAGTCGGCAGGCTATCACGCAGGAGGATCTAGTGCAAATCTGCTATATAAGCAGCGACTTGTATGAAAATATAAATATCAGAAGCAATTTCCAGACGTAAATCACAAACCCACCAAACAGGGTGATTCCGAAAAACACATTTTGATTCTGCATGAATTTTGTCAAAGTTCTGTTAGAAGCTGCTTAGAAGGCTATCGAGCATGCTTATGTGAACTTTCAAGTTCCAAAATTACTTAAAAATGATGCTGCTTAGAAGGCTAATGAGCAACCTCGAACAAGCTGCTTAGCTTATAAAGTACCCTTTTATCTGAACTTTTGGTTACTTGGGTTTAATTGGTGTCCCATCTGGGGTTTGCTCCATCTGGGTATTCCTCCAAGAACTTCCTTCTGAAGATCCTTCTTCTCCTTTCTTCTTCTTCTTTCCTTTTCTTCTTTACGACTCTACGTACCAACTGGAACTTGGCCTGAACTGAAGTGTTCTTCAAGAAGTTAAACAGTTTAGGGCTTTCTTTGCCTGTCATTGCCTGAATGTTTACACTACAATCTTTTTTCTTGAAATTACGCGATGTGCTGAATAATTATCTCCTGGTCACTATTTATTTTCCCGACCGAAACTGCTACATTCACTAGCCTAACTGGAGATTCCTATAGAATTATATCCGGGATTTCATCTTTCGTTTGTCCCAAAAATGTAATCATGGTTTTCTTCAGTAAATCCTACTAGCGATTCTACCTTGTATTCCTCCAGATTCCTTAATGGATTTCTTCTGAGAAATCGACAGGAGATAATTCAGAAATTCCTTTAGGTGAATTTCAGAAATAAGTTTCTCTAGGAAGGAAGAGTCTAGGATCTAGGAAAACGATCTGGGGATTTCTCCAGCAACTCCAGAAGAGTTTCCAGAAGAAACTAAGGATTCCCAAAAAATCCTAAAGAAATCCTATCAATTCTGAAAGTATCCCTCGAGGAACAATTGGATGATGTCTTGAAAGAACTTATACAAGATTCCTAGAAGGAATTTATCAAGGATTTCCATAAGGAACTTCTGGATGATTTTCAGGAGATTCCCAGAAAATGTAGTAAGAAATCGGGGAGCATTATTATTTTTACGTTATCTTTACTAACGAGATTTCAGCCCAAGGCTGGTACATCTAGTAATCATGGGGAAATAACAAAGATTAAGGACGCGTAGTGCGTCATCAGCATCATTGAAATCTCGCTCTAAATTTCAAAGTGATAAAACTCAGTCACCAAAGCGCATATTTGTATGAAAATGTATCATCACATATTCTCACTCGTGGTGAGTGTGATGATACTTTTTCTGCTGCGTGGCTGCAGAATTGCCCGTTTTTTATCACTTCAAAAACGCGAGGCAAACAATCATTGAAAATTGAAAAGTCAATGATTCCTATGAAAATTATGTGATGCAAGTCACCTTAAAGAGATTGGCAAATCCCCAGCCAACCAGTGATTGTATAAGATGTTGTATAAGATGTTAAAGTGGAGGCGATATGCGTACTTTTTACATGCGCCTAAATGAAGGCATGTACGCTTATGGCCTCCACTTTATCATCTTATGCAACAAATTATACGAATACTGGTTTTCTGGGTCTCTTGAAACTATTCATAATAGAATTTCCAGTAAGTGTAGGTTTTTCTACTGATGTAGGAATTCTTCAAAGAATTTTTCAGATGGAGTACATTCCAGGGAAAAATATCATATGAAACTCTGATAAAATTCTAGAAAAACTGCTGAAGAATCCCAGAAAAAAGTCTGGAGGAACCCCAGAAAGAACCCCCGGAGAAATATCAGAAAAAATTTCTGGAGGGATTCAAGAATTCCCGTAGCAAATTTTGAACTTTTATATTTCAAAAGTAAAATTTTGGTGAATTTCTAAAGCAACTCTTGGATGAATTTCAACAGGATGGCTAGGTTACATTCCAGAATGATTATCTTAGCCCACCTTGTGCATTAGGGCCATTCTAGGATCGAATCGTACACTACGTGAGCGAGCTGTTCCCAACATGATGCATAAGGAAGGTTAATAAATTCCAATTCCTGGTGGAATATTTGAAGAGATGCCCAAAGAAACTCAAGGAGAAATTTGAAAGGAGACATCTAGGTTGATCCGAGAAGAAATTTCTTAAGAAATCATAAGAGGCAGTACCTCGTTTCTCTAAAAATTCTTATTGAATTCCAAAAGATAAACAAGCGGCATGGTACAAGGTTACTTAGAAGAATTATGGAGGAACTTTTTGGGAAATCCAATATTCTGGAGAAGTTACAAGTGATTGCTTAGAAAAATTCCTGGAGATTTCCTAAAAGTATCCTAAACAAAACTTTTATAGGAATCTGTGAAGATGATAATCGTGGAGAAATGCCTTCCGGAAACGTCGATCCGGGTACTGGAACTGTAATATGTGTCATTCTTGCGTTCAACGAAAATAAATTTCCAAAAATGTGGTTACATATGTGGTGAAAACCTCTTGTCGACGTCACCGTCAGAAAACTGTAATTTGAACTGTGCAACCAAGATGTGCTAAAAGACATCTAAAAACAATTAAATTTCATAGTAAACTGCATATTTTTACTTTTTGAATGTGTTCTACAGTAAAACGTCCAATTCAGTAACAAATTTTAAAAACGACGTATAAGCAATGCTACACCATTGATTATACGTCGTTTTCAAAATTTGTTACTGAATTCATATTAAAATGTTGCAAAATATTTTGACAAAGAAAATAATTCCGTTTTTATCACTATTCCGTTTTTGTCAACTGAAAATCGCGGACCATGTTGATAAAAACGGAACATACCTGTACTTAGTATTCCACAATGGGATCCATATAGGTTCTTCATAGAGTGAGAATTGTGAATCATAAATAAACAATGGTTTATATTCGACATGCGTATTTATTCAATTCATCGTGCGAAAATCATTACACAGTTATACTAATCAGTTGACGTCTGTAGAGGATAGACTTTGACAAATACTTTGGTTAATCCATAATGTATCTTGTTTCCCTGATTGCCAATTGTTTCAACAGATTTTTCATCCATCGCTACTATCACAGATTGCCTACCATTTTCCGGAGGAAGAATGCGTGCAACTTTCCAATACTTAGTATTCAAATTAGGATTTAATCTTGTCATCATATTGAGAATAGTTGCATGGGCATTCTTTCTCAATCTTGGAACTAAGGGTAAGGCAATGATGGCACGACGCAGCGTAGGTAATGTAGTTAATGGTAAAATTTCAAAATATGGAAGCACTTTTGTCACTTTTATGGAAGCTAATGAAGTTTTCAGTCATCTCATGCTGAAGTCATTTTCTGCGGCAAACCAAGCAACGCCTTGCACGTGACCGGAAACACTGGTTGGATCTCTTCCTGAGGAATATTCTGCAGTATCATGATGAGATCAATAATAACTTCTCAAAAAAAGGGTCATCGATGTCCCCATCCGGCCGTTTAATCATCAGCTTCAAAGAATCGACACCGCTGAATCTGACTTTCTTGCCATCGTTCGATACCGGAGATATGGCAGCCCGTTTAATGGACTCTTCCAGAGAGGTTGTTGAAGAAGAGCTCATATCTTTATCGTCCTGGGACAATAGAAGTAAGTCTTCTATCGCATTCTAAAAAGAAGAATCAATCAAATGAATATTAGTTTTTTCACAATTGAACAAAAAGGAACCTTCAAAAGGCAAGCCAGTCAATTTGATTTGAATAATGTGAATACCGGGCAACTCACTGGAACAATCCGTTCCCAGCCATCTTAGCAAACTGCAGTAGAATCACTTGGCATAATATGGAACCTCACGGTGATGGCGACTTGCCAACAGTCCACTCGTCAATGAGGCAGCATCACACTGACGACGACCCCGTCATGGTGCTGGCTGTCACTGATGCTTGCTAGGGGAAATACACGCATGGGAAATGCTATTCAGCTTTGTTCATACCCCACAAATAATACTTACATTTTCTATTTTAGAGCTTGAGTAGCCGAAAAAAAAGATCACTCTTGTATCAGACTTCGTGAGAAAAAAAGGATTGTAAATTAAATTAAATTCAGTTGGACAAATCTGATATGCGACCGCAGATCACGAAGGTGATGCACGAAATGGATGCAATACTTTTTGATCGGTAACTATACAAGCGCGATATTTTAGGTGACTTCACACACTTGAGAAATGTTAGACAAATGAAATTAACAAACAAAAGTGATATTGTGTGCAATACTGCAGCATAGGGTGACCAGGCTCATTATGTAAAAAAAAATAAAAATATATAGAAATAGTGCCAGACAGCAGTCGTCGTAATTCCCGTTGTTGCTCAGCCACATACACCATTCTGCAACCGTTTCCAAACAATCACAAAACAAAATTACAATAATTTCTTCTTGTGTCCTTCAAGAACCGCCTACAGAATGGTGGGTGCAGATAGAAATCGACAACAAAAAATATGTCAACCACTGTAACCATCGCAGTGTAAAGCAGCAAAATCGATTAACTTGCATGCAATATTGATTGGAACAGATAATCAAAATCCGATTTACAGTCGGTTGTATTAGTAATAAATGTCAATAGCTTTCATGTTTTGTTGGGACCAACTTAGTTACATAGTTTTACACAGTTAACCATGTCATGTATGTATTTGATGCTTATAAAACACGTGTATGCATCGAAGATCAATTGATACTGGTATAGGAAGCTAAACAAATAATTCTTTTCAATAAATTTTAATAGAAATAACAATTTTGTTTCCACCTGCACGAAAAAAAAAATGTTTGTGTTACATCCACGTACTTTAGAGAACACATTACAACATTCGGAAGCAACCTTTTGGCAAACAATTAATCGGTACTTATCGTTTCGCAGCTACCATGAAGGGGACCATTTTCTTGTGACACACAGTATACAATCACCAACACATATTCACACTGGAGATGGAAGTCTCAAACGCGACAAATATGCGACAAAATATTTCACTAAATTTCACTTTTTCAGTAAAAAACTGTCATATTCAATGTAGTTAAACTATCAAATTAAACACAAGGAACAATTTTATGAAAAGATAATTATTTAAAACAAATGTGTAACTAGTAAAGCAAGCAAAAATTGTGGCGTAGAAGAAACCACGTCCAAGCCATAATGGACACACACATTTTCTTCTTTGCGATTGTTCTTATTGACAAGATATTTAAGATCAGTAATTCTGAAAGTGAGCTAAATCACCCACCTGAGAAGGTAGGCGCAAGCCTCATCGAAAATTTGAAAATTCAAAATTGTGGGATGAAAACTTCAGCAAGAGGAAGATTTTTTTTAAACCTTGTGAAAACTTGAAAGCTTGTTATGTTGGAATGAATCCAGTTATAACTACTCATCAATTGATTGTAGAAATTGTATTTGATGATTTGCTTTTTGTTTTGAGCGATTAGCTATTGACCAGCCAACAACTCTTCAGTTTACTTTTAATATTTAAAATTCGTTTTTGCAAACATAGCTGAGTATTTTTTTTGTGATATATTTTGAATAAACATATATAAAATCCTTTGGAGCCGGAGAGGTCAATATGACTCTGGCGATGAAACAATAGAGTTAATAAACTTTAGAGGGCGAATGTCGCTGCTGTTCCCTTTGTTCTCGTTCGCAAACATGTCGGGTATCTATATGTCAAACTGCATACGTTTTGATAAATGATAAAATAACTTTATTTGCTGAATACACTATTAATGGAAGGATAGACTGGGTCAACAAAGTCGATTTTTTGGAACAAAGCTTTTTCGATTCCTTTTGGCGTCAAAAACAACTGTGCAAAATTTGGAAGCGATTGGTTGCGTCTCCGTATTCCGCATTGCGAATGAAATTTGTATGGAAATTAGTTTGGGTAAATGTACTTTTTTGCATTTTTCTCCTAAATTGATTTTTTTTTCTAAAACAATCTAACCAATGACGTTGAAGTATAGCCTAGGATATGCCGAAAAACTTTGCCAAAGACCGCAAAGTGGTCCGACACTTGTGAAAAAAGTTATAACGTACAGATTGCCCGGTGGTGCTTAACATTTAACATGTAAGGAATAACATCAATAATAAAATCTTAATTTTTGGGCCTAAGTTACCAAGCAAATAACTTTTTTCGCAATCGTCGGATCACTTTGCGGTCTTCGGCAAAGTCTTTCGGCATATCCTAGGCTATACTTTTACTCAATTAGTTACATGGTATTAGACAAAAGAATTCAACTTATGAATAAAATGCAAACAAGTACGTTTTCCCATACTAATTTCCATACAAATTTCAATCGCAATGCGGAATACGGGGACGCAACCAATCGCTTCCAAATTTTGCACAGTTGTTTTGGCCGCCAATACAGATTGAAAAAGCTTTGTTCCGGGTTGATGCGATCAAATTTAAAGTTTCTCCATACAACGTTGACCCACTCTAGTGGATATTCTAGTACCAAATCTTAATATAGTCGGAAGAATATCATCTTTCTCGGTTTACTTCAATTTCAATATTTTATTAATTGTTGATAACTTTCAACGAAATCGTTTAATGTTGATCGCTAATTGGCACAATATCACACATGATGTGATACATTCGTTATTTTCAGGCGTGCTTCAAGAAATACTAGACTTTTCATTTCAAGATTTTCTTCGATTTGTTCTCAGGCATACCACAATCTCAAACTGCGATTTCCCCTAAAAAAATCCGGATATTTTATTGATTCAATGCTCTTTGTGAAATTTAATTTTTGTAAATTTATCCTGTTATTCCTATGGAAACTTCTTCTTCTTCTTGGGTAATTCCTCACAGAACTCCGTCGGTAACTCCTTATAGAACTCCGTCTATAATAATCTCTTACGAATTAAAAAATACGATGGAATGGCCGGAGAAAATCTGAAAGGAATTATCGAATAAATTTCCGAAAATCATGGTGATTGCAAAATAAATTCCCAAAAAAGTGGCCGAAAATTTTAAAAAGCAATTGCCAAATACGTTTGAATATAGAAATAGCTGAATGCACTCTAACGTAATAACCGAATCACTTTCCAAAAAATACTAAAATTACATAAGGGAATTCCGAAGTAATTTCTATTCAAAGCAAAGCAAGCAAAGCAAAGCAAAGCAAAGATAACCGTACACATCGTAGTTGCTACTCCGTGATTGACCAGAACAATCGAAGTTGCACAGAGAGCCAATGAATGTGAAAGCTTGGGACTAGCTAACCATTCTCAATGTGCACAATTTGAGAGTTCAGCTATTTAAAGTCAATAACGGCGCTGGCCACGTCCTTACGGTCATCAGGAAAGGGAAGGAACGTTAGTTCGACAACCGTTGCTACTAGAAACCGTGGAATCCACGGCATCCCCACAGTTGTCACGGGAAGGAATGGTGGTTAGTAGGGTAGGGTAAGGTGTGGATCTAGGAGCCACCTCTGTAAGGTGATATGATCCACTAGTTATATGGAAATACACGTCGCGGTCTTCATTACGATTATGATTTATTTGATCACGATGACCACTGATCCCGGATTTCGTGCTCGCGTTTCCATCGCCCTACCGTGGAAACCGACTGATCTACGATTATTGTAGCGCGATTCTGATCCCGGATTTTTCACTCGCACTTCCATCACTCTTACCTGAAAATTGTCTGCCATTCGAAAATTCTCAAGCTAATCTGATTCCGCATTCCACACTCGCGCTTGCATGGCTCTACCGAGAAAACCGACTGACCAACGAATATTGTAGCGCGATTCTGATCCCGGATTTTTCACTCGCACTTCCATCGCCCTATCGAGAAAACCGACTGACCCAGAATTCCGAAGTAATTTCTATTGCAAAAAAAAAAATCCAAAAAGAATACCGAATAAGTTGTTGAAGGCACTTCCGAAAGAATTGTAAAAAAAAGTTTCCTAAAGAAACAACTCTGTTGTTGCGAAAACTTCAAAAATAAAGAAAACAAAAAAAAATGCAGAGAGAGCTATCGCAGCAATTGCTAAAGCAATCAAATAAATTAATTCTAAAAAAAAATCTCTAATGGATTGCCGAAGAAAAAAAATAGTCGAAATTTTCGCAGACGTTATCAAAGAAACTCCCCGATAATTACATATCTTGTACCGACTTTTCAAACCCTCTAAGCAGAATACCCTCTTCGAATGAGTGTAATCAGTTTCGTACCTTTTAATTCCGCCCTATGTTGCTTATCCTTTGACACTCACAGTGGATAACTGACACTGAGGAAGATTACAAGTGGTAGTCGAAATACGCGTACCTGTCAAAGGATAAGCAACATAGGGCGGAATTAAAAGGTACGAAACTGATTACACTCATTCCCCGGAAAATTTCTCAAAATACTAGCCGAAGAAATAAATAATCAAAACAAAGGAGTGTCGAAGCTGCTTTTAACATTCCTAATGCATCACGATGGAAACAGCTCGCTGGCGTAGTGTATGGTTGACGTCAAAAATGACCCTAATGCAGGGTTAAAGGAATTGTTGAAATATTCCAATGGAAGACCTAGAAAGGCGTTATTTTGGTTTCACCTTAACCCGTTAACGCCCAAGGTGTCTCACAATTTAAATCTTCAAATAAATTTGTTATCAAAGGTCAAGTTCCAATAAAATAAGCATGATTTGACGAAAAAAATGGAAGTCTATGGTGTAGTTCCAGAAAAATTCTTCAATGTAGGTCCTCAATATCTGATAATTTTCTCGAGTTCTACTTCAGCACAACTTCTACACTCTCGTTATATTCTGATCCGTATAGATGAAATGCAGCTCTAAAAAAGTGAGAGAGATGATAACCACTCAAAAAGAATAGAAAAAGGACTTATAAATTGGGACAGAAATATAACCCGATAAACGCCTAAAAGTATGCAATGCATGGTTCTTGTAATTTCATGTAATTTCGGCTGCAGTGTTCAACATTTTTCATATTTTTTAACAAATCTAATAAAGAAAGCGCACTATGTGTAGCATAACTAAACGTTAAAATACTGTACAAGTTAGAATTTACACAGATAATGATTTCTAATAAAGTAATTGAGTTTTTCCTTCAGCATCCCACAAACTCTCTTTACGTACTCAGTATACGTAAACTTTTCAGAAATTTTGCATATTTAAAAAAAAATCGTGTCAAGTACTGTTCCTTTTAATTTATATCCTTTGACAGATACGTATTTCGACCTCAACTATAAAGTTATCTTCGGTGTCTCGTACTTACAAGTATTCCACTAACACGCCCTGGTTCATCATCATCCAATGTTTTGATATACAATTTCAACCAGATATACTCTACACGGCTTCTCCACTTATGTTTTTTATTTGTGAACAATATGTGGGTTTTATGGTGTTATTCTGGGCACTATCAAAGTTACATCGAAAAGATAATGTGTCTTTCGGCTACATAAAAAATGACAAACCACCCAAAAATTCGGGCGGATGAATTTTATTCGTTCTACTAATTGCAACTTAGAATTACATACAAAAATCTGGAAAACATAACGCTGGGAGAAGAGCATTCCCGGTAGAAATCCCTGAAGGAATCCCGGGAGGATTTACTGAAGGAATTCTGAGAGGCATATCTGGTAGAATTCTGAGGAAATCTCAGCTGAGAGCTTGGTAGGAATCCCTGAAATAATCACAGAAGAAATCCCGAGAGGAATTGCTGAATAAATCCCGAGCGAGGAGCTCGGCTCGTAGAAAGAATTCCATTAGGATTCTCTGATGAAATTTTAAGAGAGATCATGACAGGAATGTCGGCCAGAAGTTGAGCAGGCATTCCTGCAAAAACCATAAAAGATGTCTCTATGTTCTAGGATTGCCTGAAAAAAATTTCGGAAGAAATACATATTTTTTCACATTTTTTTTTCGGGAGGAACCCTTTAAGGAATTACAGCAGGAATCCTGGAAGGAACCTTTAAAGGAATTCCAGCACAAATCCCCGAAGGAATGTAATAAAGAATGACTAAAAGAATTCTTTCAGGATTTTCCAAAGCAACCCCTGCAAAAATCCCTGAAGAGAACTCCGGAACAATCCGTACAGCAATCTCGGAAGCAATATCTGACGGAATCTCGGGAATAAACATGAGATGATTCTCGAAAGGAATGCCTGAAGAAATGCTGGTAAGAATTTCTGAAGGTATCTCGAAAAAGAACCTCAGCTCATCTAATCACATCTCAATTCTTCATCCTCTTTAACCTCTACCTTACTGTCTTCTTTGCCCTCTATTACAACCCTCTATCCTTTGCTCTGCCCTATCCTTTACCGTACCCTCTAGTCTATATTGTGCTTAATCGTACCGTCTACCCTACTCTCTACCCTAACATTTTTCCTACCCTCAACCCTACTCTCTATCCTACCCTCTTCCCTACCGTCCACCCTATCCTCTACCCTAACCTTCTACTTCACTCCCTACTCTATCCTTCACCCAAACCCTCTACCTAACCATCTGCTTCACCGTTTATCGTACCCGCTACCTTACCACCTACCACACGCAGAAAAATAAATTGTAAACACAATTAAATTCTAGTTCAAATCAACCGATTTTTCAGTTTACTATAGCGACAAACTGATTTTTAGTTTAAACTGAACTGTTCTATTGCTTGATAATGCAAATATTTTCATTTGTCGAAATTTTTGACAGTTTGTTAAAACAAACAGAGATATGGTATTTTCAACATGAAATAATGGATTGATTCAAACAACTGCACTTTTGCCACAAACAAACCCGGAATGTGATTGTGTTGGTGACGGCAGCAACTGCGGCAGTTCGGAAATCTATTTTTAGAGGGTCGGTAAGCGGATGGGGAGGAGAACGACTAAAAAAGACAAAAAAGGCGAAACCGGTCAACTTTTTGTGGATGCTGTCGTGAGTACCTGCGCGTTATCCATCACGGCCAAAGTTGCACTTGGAAGTTGGCGTGATGGATTTGCAACACCTTCTTCGTTGTGGCGATGTTGGGGTAAGCATTTTATAGATGTGTGAGTGCTTTCGGACCATGTTTATGGTTTTTATTTTGTTGAAACAAATGAAATTTTTGACATAATATGAAATTATGGTAATCGGTTGTTTTTATCGATAAACTCTAAATGAAAACAATTAAATATAACTTTGGAATAAGTAAATTCTCAGTTTGAAAATCAACCAAGCGTTTTATTGTTTTAAACAAGCGCCATTTTTTCTGCGTGCATGACCCTTAACCCTTTTTCTCATAAAGCCCGATCGGTAGATACCCATATTGCATGGTATTATATCTCAAACTACCATTCCGTGTCCGCCATCTTGGATATGGTCCGCCATCTTGGGTTTCAAAATGGCGTCGGATATCGATTCTTGACTTCTAATCATGAAGCCCGATCAATAGATACCTATACTGCATGGTATCATAGCTTAAACTCACATTCTGTGGCCGCCATCTTGGATATGGTCCGCCATCTTGGATTTCGAAATAGAGTCAAATATCGATTTTTGACTTCTACTCATGAAGCCCGATCGATAGATACCCATATTGCATGGTATCATAGCTCAAACTACCATTCCGTGGCCGCCATCTTGGGTATGCGCCGCCATCTTGGATTTCAAAATGGCGATTTTCGACTTCTACTCATCATGCCCGATTGATAGATACCCATATTGCATGGTATCATAGCTCAAACTACCATTCCATGGCCGCCATCTTGAAAATGGTCCGCCATCTTGGATTTAGAAATTGGGTCAAATGTCGATTTTTGACTTCTACTCATGAAGCCCGATCGATTGCTACTTATATTGCATGGTATCATAGCTCAAATTACCATTCCGTGACCGCCATCTTGGATATGGTCCGCCATCTTGGATTTCAAAATGGCGTTAAATATCGATTTTTGAATTCTACTCATTAAGCCCGATCGATAGATACCCATATTGCATGGTTTTGTAGATCAAACTACCATTCCATGGCCGCCATCTTGGATATGGTCCGCCATCTTGGATTTCAAAATGGCGTCGGATATTCATTTTTGAGTTCTACTTGTAAAGCCCGATCGATAGATACCCATATTGCCTAGTATCCGAAACAGCATTGCCCTTAAAAAGCATATATTCAGGAGTTTTTTACCGCCATCTTGAAACCTAAGCCGCCATCTTGAATTTCAATACCCCTACTACCACCTCCACATCCTAAGGACTGTGTATACCAAATTTGGTTAAAATTTCTTGACGCATTTCAGAGTTATGCCTATGTTCCGGCATACATATATACATACGTAAATACATATAAACATACAAATAGACAAACATTCAAACATATAAACAATATTAAACATACAAGCATATAAACATTCAATCATACATACATCGACTTTTATATGTATTGATCAACAACTCAGCCGAAGAAATGAACTATAATTTATTAACCAATGTCAAGATTCCAGGGAAATATTTTTTTTTGCATTAGAAATGAAACTCATAGATCGTGACAATATGCCATCTTTGCAGCATCGTTTACGCCACCTAGTGAACCAGTCACAAACTATATTATCCACTATGAGCAAGGTATGGGTGTGGAGAACATCTTCTCTGAAGAAAGTATTCAAAAATTTTGCATAATTCTGGAGATATTCACATCAAAAGGACTGTCCTATTTATAGGACGCTGGGCGTTCGGGGCATCTGTCCTATAAATAGGACGCTGGGCGGATATGGGTTAAGAAAAAAGAAAATGGTTAAATGCTTCGTTTCTGCAAGAAATCAGATGTCAAAAAGGCCGGAAGGGCCTCGTGCTACAAGGAAACATTGTCTTCTCTCTATCTTTTTCTTGAATGTTATAAAGTTTTTACTATTTTCAGTATCTTAGTTTGATCATGTGTTTTTTTACGTTCTTCTGTATGCTTCCAAAATTCTAATAAGAGTCTTTCAGAAAATTCCTAAACATTCTTACTGGGGAATATTTTGAGGTAACTTCCGAGGGTTTTCTTCGCATGGATTGAAATATTTCACAGTGTTGAGAAAAAGTACTTTGAACGAAAAATATTCAGATGTTTCTCTTTCAGTTCATACAATTTTTATTTTTTTCCAGAAAATGTTTTTTAAAGTTCAAATTCTTGTAAATCTAGCAAAATCTATTAAAGTCGTATTCACCCAGAAAAAAACTGTCAGTGAGTTTCCTTTTTATTTTCTCAAGCAAATTAAATATTCAAAAATTTAGTCAGTAATGAATCCGTCTTCTCCATCAATTCCTTCATAAATTCTCACAGGAAGTTCTTCAGGGATTTAAAAAAATCAAATACGAAAGTCTTCTGAAGACTCCTCTCGAAATTTTCCAGCGGTTTCTTTGGAAATTACTCCGGGGAGGCATCGAGGAAGTTATCTAAGAATTTGCTCAGAAATTTGTTAGGGATTCCTCCCGAGATTTCTTTCAAAAATTAGAAAAGTTCCTTCGGAAATTGTTTTTAGAAAATCTTCTACAGATTTCTTTAGAAATTCGACGAAGGTTTCTTTCAGGATTCCTTTAGAAAAAAGAAATCTCTCACATCGCTTTGAAAATCTTTGCCTCCGAAATTGTTCCATGTTCCCTAGTAATTGCAAGAATTTCTCTAGAAAACCTTTCATGAATTTTCTCATAAATTTCTCCAGGTATTCTGTTGAAAAATCTGCCATTGATTCCATGTCAAATTTCTCCTATGTTTTTTTTCAAAGCCTTCCATGGATTTCCTTAGGGCAGAGGCTCCCAAACTTTTACTACCGCGGTGCCTTTTGAAATTTTCAAAATTTTCGCGGCGCACCAACAACTTTTTACAAAAAAAATAATAATATGAACACCTTAAGTTCAAAATTTCAAATATAAATCGTAAAAAAGCTTTCAGTGTCATGCTTTTTTATGATTAAAAAAAAGGAAAAATTGCCTAAAGTTTCGCAGAATTCAACACAAATTTTAGATTTCTGAAGGAACACATTGCAAAACTTTTAATTTTTTTGAATAAAGTACGTAGATTACCAAATTTAAGGGAGAATAGATATAAAATTGAATTGTTCAGAAGAATTGTTGTCAGAACGGCTGACAGTGACGGTGAGGAGTCATGTTTTTGTATTCGTAACTCAAAAAACTAAACTCAACAACTCAAAAAAGGCGGTTTCAGAATCATGCATGAAATCGACACATATATTTATTGTCGCAGATTTTTTTTTTTTACGATAAGGAGCTTAACCAGTCTAAAGGTGGAAATCACAATTATAGAGAAAAACTAACAAGTTATGATAGTGAGGTAAGTAAAAATGTCGTCCCGAAACGTTTGAGACAGCACGAAGACCTGGAGATTGACAATAATTATAGATGACAGTATTGTGGAAAGAACTTCAAAACAGTTTCTCGAAATATCTACTTTAAATTACAAGCTATTGATAAAATCGAAAACTAAGCCGAATGCAACAGTTTGAGAGTCTTACGAAAATTTTCAAAATTCCGGTAATATGAAAATTTTGTAAAAATCTATATGTTTCATGAGGACATTATAAATTCCGGAAAACATTCGTAGACTTTGGAATATTTACTATTTAATTGCAAATTTAGAAGAGGGAAAACCCCTTTGAATGACTTTCTTTTGAAGTCTTCCACAAAAAAGCCAAAACATTGATATCGAATACAAAAAAGGGTTTGAGGTGACACTAGTTTTACAAAACAATACAAAACAGCTAAAAATTCTGCTTTCAATAATAGTTTGTTTTTTGTGTTTTGGCCCAAGAGCCTGCGGCGCACCTGAAAGATGTTCACAGCGCACCAGGGAGCCGCGGCGCACAGTTTGGGAAGCACTGCCTTGGGGATTTTTTCATACAAACTTGTACGGATTTTTTTAGAAAAACCTCTAGAAATTCCTTAAGAAACTTTTACAAGGCTTTCCAATTATTCTTTCAAGTGGTTCTCCACAAAATCTTACAGGCATGCCTTCGGGTATTTCTTCTCGAAGTGCCTCAGGAATTCCTAAAGAAATTCCACTAGAGATTGTTGCATATTTTAATTCGGTAATTCCAGCACGAATTTACCAGAGATTCCAACAAAAACTCATTGAGACATTACTTCAGGAATTTCTTCTGGAGTTCATCCATGTCCATGGTTCCTCTAATGATTACCGATATTTATTTTACGCGCTGTATACGACGAGTGAGGTTTTTTGGTAGTGACTACTTTTTACAACATCACGAGTCCTGATAACCCTTCAGAAAAAACCTTCGGAAAATTTTGGCAAGACCGATTAACCCTCTAATGTTCAACCCTGCCTTCAGACGTGGTATAGTTTGAGCATTTTCGTAATTTTTGTTTTGTGGACAATCAAAATTTTCAGGCTGGTATTTAGGACTATTCTGTATATATCAAAATGATTTTGGTGTCTTTCAAATCAATGAAAAAATTATGTTTTAGTCAGCGGCGTAGACAACTTTTTCTTTTTTTTTTTGCTCGCTCTCGTAAACCAACATAAGAGGGATGCAGAGAGGGGCCATTCGTCCCTGGTTTTATCTCGCTCTTTAGGAGAGTGAGCATGAAAAAAGAAAAAAAGCTTGCTACTCCGTTGGTTTTAGTCATCTTTCAGAAGTCATTGTTTATTTTGTAATAAATCGCTACAAATAACATATTTTAATTTTTTCCCAAAACATTCTATCATAGTAAAATAGTTTAAAGGAGTTGAATACATTCTAACATTATTTTCCTTAAAATTACACGAAAAATACAATTTTCCATGAACAAAAAAAATAAATAAAAATATTTCAACAATACTCAATAAAAAATCCGTAAAACGAATAAGCCTACAGGAAAAATATAAAAGTGTGGGGATGTTCAAAAATTAAAATAAGAAAAATAAAAACCGAAATTCACAAAATTGAGAATTAAAAAGAATTATCTTTCAAAGCATGTTTAAATCGATTTTAGACGACAAAAAATGACATTTTTTTTCCTCATCTTTAGAGCCTTTTAACCACTGCGTCCATTATTTAGGAATATTGTGGTATGACCCATATTTAATTTGGTGCTAGTCAAGTATCCTGTCACAATTGAGCTGTGATGGACAATGGTTGATGTAAAACCTGATCCCAACTAGGCACAACTCGTTTTATAAAGTTTATTACCCTGTTGGGATTACTTCTCCAAATTTCCAAGGGCTCTAGAAACCCTTTACCAAATATCGCCAATCTGTGATGGTACAGCACTCCGCAGTTGCAGAGTAAATGCTCTGCAGTTTCGTTTTCCGTTTGACAGAAACGACACTCGGAGGATTGGATTTTTCCAATCTTACTTAGATGATATTTACTCGGGCAGTGGCCAGTCATCAGACCAGTAATTACCCTGAGATCTCTTTTGTTTAGATTCAGTATGGACCTGGCTTTTTCTGCACTGGGTTTTATGAACCTTTTTGCTTGCTTGGATGTATCCGTGGCATTCCAATTAGATTCAACCGTGGACATTTCCCAAGTTTTTAGTTTCATCCGAAGAGCACACTCAGGAACTCCACAGAAAGGTTCAGGGCCTACAAAGCTTGATGCCGCACCCTGTCTAGCTAAATTGTCGGCGTTTTCATTTCCCAGAATTCCACAATGACCGGGCACCCAGTATAAAGTTACCTCGTTCCTACTGGCCAATTGCTTCAGAGAAATTATGCATTCCCACACTAGCTTTGATTGACACGTGAAAGCTTTTAGCGCATTTAGAGCCGCCTGACTGTCCGAAAAAATACAGATCTTGGCAAACCTAAAATTTCTTTTCAGACAAATGTTGGCACACTCTAGAATGGCTTGAACTTCCGCTTGAAATACAGTGGGACTGCATCCCATTGGTATAGCCTTACTGATACCGGGGCCAAAAACACCAGCTCCAGTATTTTCCCCCATCTTGGACCCATCAGTATAAAATACAATAGAACCTGGACGTAAACATGGCCCACCAGCATCCCAAACATAGCGACATGGTTTCACCACTTTGAAGGGAACATCATAGTTGGTCTTCGTTATCATCCAATCTTCTACTGTTTTTATGTCCATGTTTAATTTGAAGTCTTTGATGATCCTCAAATGTCCAGCAAGATCCCCGTCTAGGACTTTATTGTAACGTATAAACTGCAGGGCACTTTTTGCCGCTTGTAGTTTAACAAATTGATGCAATGGCAGTAAATTAAGAAGGGCATCCAAAGCAACTGATGGAGTGCTTTTCATTGCTCCTGTCATAGATATACATGCAAGTCTTTGTAACTTACTTAGCTTTTTTTGACAGGTTACCTCATTTGTTTTGGGCCACCAAACAAGTGAAGCATAAGTAATCTTAGGCCGGACTATTGCAGCATAGATCCAGTGAATCATGTTAGGTCTAAGACCCCAGGTTTTTCCTAAGGCTTTGCTGCAGACCCAAAGGGCATTGGTACCCTTGGTTAAAACATTGTTTAAATGAGAATTCCAATTCAGTCTTTTGTCCAAAGTTACCCCAAGATGTTTAACTTCTTCTGAGAACTGAATTTGAACTCCATCTAAAAAAGGTTCAGTAAGATTTATTTTTAACCTTCTAGTAAAAGGTACAATTACAGTTTTTGAAGGGTTTACGTTTAATCCCTCCTCTCGGCACCATTTGATGGTAACATTCAACGCAGATTGTAGCCGGCTAGATATTGTGTCGTCATATTTTCCACGTATCAGAATAGCTACATCATCTGCGTATCCAATAACCTCAAAGCCTTGATTGATGAGTTTTTTAAGGAGTTCGTCCACTACCAAAGACCACAATAAGGGCGATAGTACTCCTCCTTGAGGACAGCCCTTCACAGATCTTACTGATAGTTGCGCACCTCCAAGAACGGAAGAGATCTCTCGATCTCTAAGCATCGATATTATCCATTCAATAATGCATTTATCCAAGCCCCTTGCTTCCATTGCAGAACGCATTGAGCTGTAGGATGCGTTATCGAATGCTCCTTCAATGTCGAGAAAAGCAACCACGGCTATTTCCTTGGCTTGAAACGATTTCTCAATTTTGCCGACTAGCGACTGTAGCGCTGTTATAGTAGATTTGCCTGTTTGATAAGCAAATTGAAACTTGCTTAGAGGCATTTCTACTAAGCTGGTAGACTTGACAAAGTCATCCACTATTTTCTCCATGGTCTTTAACAGAACACAAGAAAGGCTTATGGGTCTGAAGCTTTTGGAGTTGTTTTGTCCCGTTTGCCAGCTTTTGGGATAAAAACAACACGAACCTTCCGCCATGCCTTAGGTATGTAAGCTAAAGTAATACTGGCTCTGAATATTTCGGTTAAGAGCGGACAAATCGCCTCTTTTCCATGTTGAAGTAAAGCTGGGAAAATTCCATCTTTCCCGGCAGATTTGAATGGATGAAAAGAACTCAATGCCCATTCGACCCTCGACGGTGTGAAGATTTCACAAGCTTTTTGATAGGCATTGGTCGACCACGCATGTCTTGCCTTATCCGAGTCCTGTTCTTCATCCGAATAAGGAATCGATCCTGGGAAGTGAGTTCTCATCATTACTTCCAATGTTTCAGAAGAATCAACAGTAAAACTGCCATCTTCCTTTTTAAGACTTCCAAGACCATTTGAATAGTCTTTCGAAAGGACTTTATGAAGCCTTGCAGCCGTAGGAGCGTTATTGATGTCTTCACATACCCGTCTCCAGTCCTTCCGTTTGGCTAGTCGCAATTCTCTGTTGTATTCTGTAAGGGCTTGTTTATACTGAACCCAATCAGATGTAACTTTTGCTCTATTGAACAACCGTCTTGATTTCTTCCTCAGATCTGCCAGCTTATCATTCCACCAAGGGACATCCCTGTTGGATGACCTCTGTCGGATTGGGCAACTAGCATGATATGATGAAATCATTTTATCAATAATCTCATCAGAGGCATTTTCCAACTGAGAAACAGACAAGATCTGCTCACCCTTATATGAATTTCCATTCATTAAATAAAAGCTGTAGAGGTCCCAGTTAGTTTTCTTTGGGTTTCTATAGCTTTCAATTAAATTTGATCCGGCTTTATAATCGAACCTGATATGTTTGTGATCTGACAATGATTCCTCATCAGAAACATGCCAGTTCGCGATCTTATCTGATAGCAGATAGCTACAAAGCGTAAGATCTAAAACTTCCTGTCGAATAGCATTAACAAAAGTTGGAGAATTCCCTTTATTGCATATGTCTATGTTATTAGACGAAATGTAATTCAGGAGATCCTCACCTCTTTTATTAATATCTGTACTGCTCCATATGGTATGGTGGGCATTTGCATCGCACCCTATTACAAATTGGGCGTTTATTTTTTTGCAATAATTAACAAAACTTACGACCAAAGATGGAGGCACATCATCAACGTCTCCCGGAAAATATGCAGAAGCAATGCATACCTCAGTTTTTCCCTGGATTGTTGGGACCTCCATTTTAATCGCAACAATGTCTCTAGTAATAAACTCAGTAATTGGGACAAATTTTGTTCTCCTACTTACTAAAATGGCTGTTCTTGGATTAGACTGACTTTCGTCGTACAAAATCCTACAATTCTGCGAAGAGCAACCCATTACCCTTCCATTATTTACCCAGGGCTCTTGAATTAAGCCCACGTCTAACTGTTCTCTAATAAATCTTCTGCTGAGCACAGCTGAAGCACCCTTCGCGTGGTGAAGATTTGTTTGGATAATTTTCAAGGTACTCATTTTTTTTACTATTTACAGGAGAAAAATAAGGTCCACTGCGTCATTGCTCCGTTTAACACAGTAAGGGCAAAATACTGTGGAGGGTGCCCTGGTACTCCACAGGCACCGTTAGCGGTTAGGTTTTTATTAGACCCCCCTAACCATCCATTCTTAGGCACGGTACGCATTAAGCCGCATGACACCATGAATTAGGGATCGCCTGTTTGGTGGACTCTTACCACCGGATCAGACAATCCGTAGTAATATTCTTAGCCAGTTGAAGGAACTGCTACCGCCACTACACGGCTATCTAGGCTGATCAGGAATAGAAATTAATATTGATGATCAACTTCTTTCGAGCACGAACAGCCGGTAAAAATGACATTTAGATCCGAATCGAAAATTTCGGTATTAGAAGATTAAACTAGTCGCCGAAAATTGGTAAAATAGATCGTTTGAAGATTCCTGCAAAACACCTGAAAGTATTTTTCAAAGAAAAATTCAGTTGAACAAGAAAAAATAATAGAATATTGTTAGGTTTCTTGAAGAAATGTATGCGTTTTCAAAATTAGGAATCCTAAATTTCATTTCTAATCATTGTGCTGGTTTCAGTGAGATGCTAGAAATGCGAAATATATAAAGAAAATTTAAAAATGGAAAATGTATAAAACTATATGAGAAATAAAACGAGGAAATATTTTTGGCGACTCCTATTTTTCTGTTTTTATTTAAGTGTTTTTTAACTTAAACTTATTCTACACTCAGATACTCCTATTGCAATTTCTAAAAAATATACAGGAATCACAAACACTCTAAAAACTTAAAAAAAAATCGGGGACCATTTGTCTCTTGGAAATATTAAAATCTAACTTACAATAATTAACAATACCCACCACTTTTACATTTTTTACAGCTTTATGTAAATCCAAACTACTTGGGAAAAATTGGTAACGACATGCTTAGCATGTAACTTTTAAATAATGATTTTTTTTAATTTTCAGTAATTCATCGTTTTTCGATATGCAATGCTATGGCCATTATTAGAGACCCATCATAAAAAGTATCTCAACTTAATGCTAATTTAAATCAATTTCCATAGAAAGATAGGAAGCTTTATGAGAAAAATCTTTGCCGAAGACAACATGGCGTTTTTTTCTATCCGTTTTAGAATTATTAACGATTTACTATTTGGAGATCTACGGCTGATAATTCTCGAGTTTGCACAGAAATTTTCGGAAATTTTGGTGAAATTTGAAACAATTGTCCATTTTACCCCCGCCCCAAGCTCCGATTATGTTGAAATTATTTCTAAAACTTTTTTGTAAACATAACTCAAAACTTTTTTCAGTCACACATTTTCCTATGTGTTCATTATTGGCACAAGGCTTAAAACTTCTAAAGTTTTTTTACATTTTGAAGATATTTATAATGATAGTGATTCATGCTTAGGAATTGCTCCAATTGTGAAAATATGTTAAAAAACAATGAAAGCATGCACCCTGTCCATTTTACCCCCACCACTAAACTATTTTCATCAGGAAATTAAACAGAACATTCTCTATAGTTCCGTATAACTCAAGCGTTAAAAGCTTTGCTTTGAAATGTTTCGTCGTGGACATGAAGTATAATCAAGATGTTTTGTAATTGTAATACTTTCCAGTTAGTTGAGTATTTATTTTTTAAGCGATAGTATTAAGAATTGTTCTATATATGTGTTTCGAAATTAATTTGCAATTTAAAGGATTTCTGTTTTATTTCGTTAAAACTTGTTTTTTGAAAGCGAAATTATTGGGATTTGGTAAAAGGAAACGAAAATAAAAAATTACAAATTGCGCCTAGTATTTAGAATTCCGTGAAATTTCGCAAATGACCAAAACTAATATTTCCGATTTTGAAAGACCGTTTTTTTTTTTTTTATTTTTACTTAAAATAGGTATCCACTTTACAGAATGTTGAAACGTCAGTTTCTCACCGAACATCGTATTTCCAACGTTTGTGCAATCCCTTTTTACACTTTCAGACATCATAAAACCAATCGCCAGCCAGTTACACCGACTCTGTAAACTATTCGCTCTGCTTTCAAAATTGCATTCGACATACCAGGAGTTTTTAATTTACAAGCATTATCTTAGAAGCGTGGCGAGGCAAAACGATGCATTGACAGAATTTGTGCTGACGGTACTCTACATATACATTTTCAGTCTAAAAGCATTCCTTTCACGAGCGCAAGCAAAACTCTCGTATCTTTCAGGACCAGAACCAGTTTGGTTGAAGCGCCTCGAGTCCCATTGCAATATGAATGTACGCCGTCGTCGTGTATGTAGAACTATGAATTCGAAAATTTGTCGCCTAACCAGACCGCAAAATTCGTGTACAGTAGATAAATTTCCCCAAAGGCAACCACCCCGTTTTTCCTTAGCAAGTCATAACTTGCCACTGCAGCCAGTATAATAGCAGTGCTTAATGAAGTTGAAATGTGTTAATTTGGAAACTTTGTCCCTGGAAAATCGAAAAAGATCGAAAACGGCACACCACCGAACCGACGACGACGACACACAAGGTCCTGCCAAGGGTGCCGGTGTGACGAAAAGCTCGCTCCACCCTCCTTCACAGTGCTCTCTGTTCAGGGCAACTTTTCACACGTATGTGGGCTGGAGCAGATAAAGGATCCGTTTCTTGCCGCACTACGGTTTTGAAATACTGGGGCTCTGGTTGCGACAGCGTACATGGTTCGGGCAAAGATTCTGGGATGGAAGTGCTCGGCAATACTAAGTTGCTCGGATGTCAGAAATCCGATTCAATGAATTTGAAATCTATGCACCGAACATGTCGTCTACTTGTGCTGGGTGTTAGGTAAAAATAATAACTTGTCCCGTGTTTTACCACTGAATGCAAACACAGAAGCCATTCTGAAATTGAAATCTGATGTCCCCAAGTAGGGTTGGGTTGAGATAGTTGACCTGCTAATGAAATAATATTCAAAGCAATTTTGTATTACCACATTACAAATGTGGGGACCCGGGGCCACAGTGTTGTGGGGGCTTTTATATATATTTCGCCCATTTTACATAAAAAAAAACCAAAACATATTAATCATTCTTTCAAATATGCTAATGAAGCTAGCATAGAACAATAAACAGAGCTTGGAAAAATGTTGACACACACTAAATTTATTCATAACAGATATTTCTAGCAGGTAAATTCTAGCTTGATAAAAAAATATATATATATACGGAGACAGAGAGGGTTTATGTTTATGGGATATACGACGCCGCTGCTTGGGCGACGTATGGCAATGACGGTCGGGTTTTGCGGGTGGACTTATCCATTGGCGAAGTGGAATCTCTCGATTCAGGAATTTTGACGCTGCCGTGAGGTTACTTGTTGGAATCATCCAATTCTGATTGGCGTGGCCCTGCTACAGTGTTGAAGTTTTTGGACCTGGTGAGTTCGGTTTATCATTAAGTAAGTCCTTTAAGGTTTTTTTACGGTCCCACTGATTACCATTTCGTTATTGAGTTTAGGGACCACCCAATAAGTACGTCACGATTGATTGGTTTATTTGTCTTTCTCTGTATTTTTGGGAGGAGGGTTATTGGTTTCCTTAATGCTAATATACATTTGAAATTATGGTTATATTAGTAGATTATAATCATGTTTATGTGTCTTAATTACATGTACTGTTAAAATCATACTGAATTCCTGACCATTCCTGTACCAAAATCCTATTTCCTTTCTATTTTTTTAGAGCGTCGGTGAGTCGCTGGCATCTCGATAAAAAGTTATATCTTCCCTACTATCCTTTCCCATCCACATAACGTGTTTCTTATCGTTTCAGAGACCGATCAATGGCGGTTAAGCCTAGGCTTGTTAGCCAGAACACAGTGTAAATGCCTGTGCCCCATCCCGGAACCAAAAAGGCCCATGGAGTGACAACATTTCTTAGCTATGTCACTCCCAACGTTGGTGTTTAAATATACTGAAACACTTTCACTAACTACAACACATCTACATGATTTACTCAAATACACTTACACAATCTGAATCTTGTCGCATCACAAGATTCCCAAATCACCCCATTCCAAATATTCAACTCTTTGACACCTATGGGAGTGTCGGTGAGTAGCTGATCTCTTGTAAAGTAGGTGTCATATCATCACATCCTTTCCTATTCTCGTAACGGAGAAGATGGGCGTGGCCGGCAATGGAAATTCTCATGTCTTTTTTACTTCAACCTCTAGTTGAATAGCTGTTCCTTCCCAAATAGCATTCCATAAGCAATTAGAATAGGAGTATTAAAGTTTTAACATGACAACTTTCAGTATGCAATCTACGAATCACTCCGTTACCACGCAACGCAACGCAAGTTCATGCTGGATTTCATCTAAAAATGTTTCAACAGTTTTGATGTTCTCTGATTTCAGTAAATCATAAGCTGTCTAAGTAAAATCAAACTCAAAAATTTCAAAAATATTTCTAAACTTTGAAAAAAAATCTTTGATTCGTTCAAGAACTCTATATAGAAATCTTCAAAATGTTTTCAACAACTTTGTAACGCCTTGTATGAATATTCTGTAGAAATCCCATCAGAAAACAGAACTGACAGTTACATGCTCTCAAGAAAATGGGAGATTGCTTCCATCGCGTTTCGTAATTTATGGCTCATACCCCACACTGGTTCCAACCCTATGCGAGGGCAGTAATAAATATGATTTTCTCTAGTTTCATCATGCAATCGCTAAATTTGATGCATATTTGCATCCCAAACGCGATATTCGTCTTGTTTATCAAAAATGGTGTTTTAACCTTACGGAGCCGAAATCAATTATTTTTCAGTTACGGTTACCAACTGATTTGTATATATTAGTGTTAGTTTATGCGGTCCACGGTAGTAAACATTGCTCAGTAAACATTGGAAAGTTTTTCAGAAAATCGTCCGAAGGGGTCGGAAAGGGAATATTTTTTTCCGGATTATTGAAAAATTCCAGTTTTTTATATTTTGTGGAAAAAAAACATATTATTCAGTCACACTTATTCAAATAAAATGATTAGGAATGGCATCTATATATATGATAAATATCGATTTAAGGAGAAACTACATGGAATATAAATAGGGCTGCCACAATGGCCAACTTGGACCCCTATTCACGTTTTCAAGAGCACCAATCCTTAAAATTCATAAACAAATGCGCTCGATTTGTGGGTACGGATCGCAATAGGGTTCAAGGCTTCAACTCTGAGCTAGAAAGAGAATACCGTAAACTGGAGTCAAATTGATCAGCGGGGTGAAATTGATCGTTCGGGTACTGCATTGTAATTCCATACTAGGAACTCTTAAGCGTCGTAATGATCTTAAACTTTTTACATCATCTGTTTCTGTTCGTAGATGTCTAGAGGTGAGTGTAAACTTTTAATTTTTTAGAAAAAGTTAGTTATGTCTTATTTTTTTTTAAGAAATTGCAATGTATTTCTCATTTAGCTGAAATCATTGCTACTGAACAATCGATTGCTAATAGGACTTCCCCTTAAATTCTCTGTTTTAACATTTTTGTAAAGCCAAGGGTTGAAAGCCTCTAAAATAAAAACAAATCAATCAATCAAATTTTTGTGAAGCCTTGGTGTTAGCCTTAGTGTTACTTGAAGTTAGTTAGTAATAAAAAAAAAATCTATGATGAAATAGTCATTTATTGTGATAAAAATCACTTATTCAAATGATATTGCCTACTTTAAGGCGTTCAAGGGGAAATTCCAAATTAAATTTTGCGTTTTAAGTACTAAATTCACTAGTAATAAGATTTTAAACGCATTATTCGGTTTTAGAAGAGCAACATTAAGCGGAGAAGAAAATCTCCCTTTCCAACCGGTGCAATTTCGCCCCAAAGTAGCATTTCCATTTTTTTATTTTTGGAGTTATTTAACTTAAAGTTTAAATTTGTTGAACAAAATTCTGTCGCATGGTTCCATGGAGATCCACTGAGTACTGGTTTTAAATAAATTCTTTTGACAATGTTTGAATTGCCACTGAGGTTATCCGCAAAAAGTTGATTTAAAGTGATCAATTTGACCCCGGATTACGGTACTCAGATCACGCTTCACATGACGGTCGATGATTGGTGGTTTAATATCAACATGAAGATCATCCGAAATTTCGTACGATAATGCAAATCATCGGGCCTAGATGTGGTAAATTTTGAAAATTGATCCATCAGTTTTTTTGAGATCTATCCATCAGTTTTTTTTATGTGGAGCAAATCAGACGTCTTCAAGTGATTAAGCTATTTTCAACTACGGTGAAAAAGATAGAACATCAGTTGAAAGCTTAAACTTACTTACCGGCCAGACTAAGGCCTGAGTGACTTCTGCTGTACATAGGAGTCGTCTTCATTCTGCTCGATCCATGGCTGTTTGTCTCCAGTTCCGCACTCTGCGTAGGGTCCGCAGATCGTCCTCCACTTGGTCGACCCACCTAGCTCGCTGCGCACCACGTCTTCTTGTACTGGTCGGATGACTCTCGAGAACCATTTTAGTCGGGTTGCAGTTTAGCGCATATTTGACATCTATATATATAAAAATGCAGTGGCATACGTGGGACCGCGCATAACTTGCGAACGGATGGTCCGATTTGGGTCGTCCAAGTTTTGTTCTGTTAGTTTTCACCCAAGGAAGGTTTATGAGGCAAAAAACATGGAGAAATTGAGTTTTTTTTTAATCGATCTTTCATACATTTTGACCGGGGACTTGGTCTTGGCTAGAAACTTGGAATGCAAAAACGCAGTAGGCAAGACAAAGTTTGCCGGGGACAGCTAGTATTTTATAAAATGCTTATTATGTCCCTACTTCCCCATCTAAAGCTGAAATTATAGAAAAATGTCATATGTCCCTGGTAGCATTTTGGGCAGACAAAATCGGGTACCTGACAAAATCGGGACATTTTTTAAAATCATTTTTTTTATTCATGAAAAGTTGTTCTGAGCACGTCAGAGACGGAGATAGGTATGGAGGGTCTACTTTGGGTTCGTTCAAGTATTACGTAACGCCAATGAGGGGGGGAGGTCCAGCACTGTGTTACGCTTCAGACAAAATTTTAAAATTTCTCTTTCAAAAATAGTTACGCGGTGGAGGGATAGCGGATAGGGTCTAAAATTGCCAAATTTTGCGTTACGTAATATTTGAACGAACCTTTTGTGGTAAAATAAATCGAAAGGGTGTTAAAAGCACAGAAAAATAATGGTATTTGGCAAAGTTAACATTCAGTGCTTTTTACAGCAGAACTATTAAATCTTTAATATCTTTTTCTTCTTGTCATAACATCCCTACTGGAACACAGCCTTCTCCTAGCTTATAGCAATTGTGGTCGATAGAAGACATTTGACACTGGATAGCGCAGTTCAAATCATATCATCTAACTTTAGCTGTCAACGAATGAAAATGAACCAACATCTGATTGACAAGTATGGATATTTAAACTGTCCGAAATGGCTACGTTTCCGCTGCCTTTCCACTTTAACATCCAAAGATTAGGCTCTTTGAAATCTTTGAAGAAATGTTCGGGGAAATTTTAAGAGAAACTACCCGAGGATATACGGAACGTAACCCTCAAGACATTCCGGAAGGGATCTTGTCAGTGGTTTCTGCAAAAACCTTTACAGGAGCTCCGGATAAATCCCTTAAGTAATTTCTGAAAAAATCCTTACTGCAATCTCCGTAGAAATCTCTAGAAGTATTTCGTTAGCATTTTCTGAAAAATCATTGCAATCTTTGAAGAAATATCCTTGAGAAATCCATGGAGGAATTCCTGCAAAAAAGTACTGGGGAAATATCAGGAGCAGTTTAAGGAGAAACCATATCAGAAATGAATTGCAGAAGAATTTTCAACATAATTTTCAAAAGGAATTTCAGAAGCAATTCCAAGAGATTTTCGTAAAGAAATACCAAGAGATAACCCAGGAAAAATCTCAAGCGGGACCTCCGAAAAATCCATAGAGGGCCAATTGCCCAATTGGGAAATCTAATAGAGGAATCATAGTGAAAACTCTAGAGGAATTCTTGTAAGAGTAATAACTGAAAGCATTAATTCATATAGGAATTATTTCAGAAGTATCTACAGAATACTCTGAATACAATACATCACTAGTGAAGAATTTCTGAAGGAATCTCAACAAGAGTTCGTCAACCTGGGGATATCATAGGAAGAATGCATGAACAATTTTTAGGGAAATATCTGAAAAGGTTATTATAGACATTTCCAGAAAATTTCTTGGAGGAACTCCAGCAGAAGTTCTTGGACTATCCAAACAGATATGAATGGAGAAATGCCAGCAGGATGTCTTGAAAGAATTGCTAGGAAAATCCCTGGATAAATCCACGTAGCAAATGTAGGAGGAATTCTTGGAGAAATCCTTGGAGAAACCCCTAGATACATAGCTGTAGGAGGAGTTCATGTAGAAAATTTTTGAAATAAAAATGCTGTAAGAATATCAGCAAAACTTTTGGAGGAATCCTAGCAGGAGTTCCAGAACAAGTCTCAAGAAAAGCTTCTGGAGAAATCACAGGAGGAATGAATCTTTGAAAAACTATTGAATCGTTAAAAAATTCCCGGAAGAATTCCTTTAAAAACTTCCGGCGGAATTCTTGGAGAAATACCTGCAAAAAATGTTACAAGAAACCACGCAAAAGTTCTTGTAGGAATCGCAGCAAGAATTTTTTGGGGAATCCCATCTCGAATTCCTTAAGAATTTCTAATGAATAAAGTTCTGACAGCAATTTTTGAAGGGAATCTACAATACAAATATCGTAATAAATCTAGACCAACATGTAAAAAAGGGCGAAACAACCCAGACAACCAGTAATCGTATAAGATGTTGCATAATCTAATCTAATCTAATCTAATCTAACACATACGCAGCCAGTACAAGAAAGCATCCTGGAAAATAATCGGGTTAGATTACGCCCGATTATTTTTCTTGTCAATATTGATGCTTGCAGCATATCGAAGATATGTCACAAGCGTCAAAGCGGCCAGGCCTACTGCGTAGCGTTTACCGCAAAGATGATTCTTTGAAATGATTCGATTTCAATTTATTTCAGCTTAGAATCGAATCACTTCTCGAATCTACAGGGGAGGAAGGATGCGTGGACATACCGTACCAAACGCTCCATGGTGTAAGATATGATATTGTTATGAAAATACATATTATAAATGAAAAAAAGAAGCATGAAACATTCTCACTGAATTTGAATAATCCTTCCGTAGATCTGTTTGAGAAGTGATTTTTTTTCGGACGTCCAAGGGCCTAATGTTGTTAACTGGATCCATTAGCTTGACACCTTCACGTCCCTCAGTCACATCACGATATCGAATAACAAATACGCATTATTTGTTCAAAATTCTCCCTGCTTTCGATCCTTGATCTTACACAGAACGGAACCGCGAGATAAAAACTCCAAGAGTCTTCCAAATGATCTAGATTCGAACCATGGTGAAGCGACCGAAACTTGCACACTCTTCGTATGTAACTCGCAGAGATATCGGAATGATGCGGGAAACAGCAGGAGTTTTTCCTTCAATTCCACTGGCAAACAAGCCGCGGCTGTAAACTAAATGCAGTAAACGCACTTTTCGCACTTCTTTGTCGCGTATGTTTTCACGTTTGGACCATTGAATCACTTCAAGGCACCTTTTATGACTACCGGACACACGGTGGCACGATACTTTCAGCACTTTCAGCGGATTTCGTTACCAAGATAACATTGCCACCCTGGCTTCCACTCCGTAGAAACGTATCCGCGGACATATCATCGGCCGAATTTTCACATTCCCATATTAGCTCAAATAACCGTAAATCGAAAAACTCACGGAAACGAAAAAAAATGACAGCGGAAAATTTTCACACCCGCACGCGTTCGCGGACTGCTGCGATCCCGTCTAATCGTATAAGATGTTGCATAAGATGATAAAGTGGAGGCCATATGCGTGCATGCCTCCATTGAGCGCATGTAAAATGTACGCATATCGCCTCCACTTTATCATTTTATGCAACATCTTATACGATCACTGGTTGACTGGGAACCATTGCATGTCTCAACTTCTTCCGTCTAGGTGTATTTCAATTTATTTATGCAAACTTATCCCGTTATCAGATAGAGGGGAGTCTGCTCTATCTGTTACTGGTCAGAGATTACATGAAAAATGGGCCATGTGCTCAGAAGGAAGGGAGAAGCAAAAATTCGAAATGGTTGTTGCGCCAAATGTTAGTCTATCTGGATCAATCCAAACAAGTAAACCTAGAGGAATCCCAGAGATGCCGGAAAGAAGTAAATGGATTGACTTGTAATCATAACAACAGGCAGCGTTTATTGTTTGTTCTGTTCCTGAATCCATTTCACAATCGACATTTACGGGGCTGTTTATAAACCACGTAGACCAAAATTTGGCCATCTCGGACCACCCCCCCCCCCTCCCCCCTCGTAGGCTTTTGTCCATACAAAAAAATATGTATGGAGCGTAGACTTTGGCTAGATCCGCCCCCCCCCCCCCTAAAAAGTCCACGTGGTTTATGAACAGCCCGTACTTAACTACCTTGTGTATAAAATATTCATGACTACCACACGATATATGTATAAATGCAAAATAAACATTGGCTGTGGGGGATCTCAGCTTAAAATTGTAAAAGTTCTCATAAAATACTAAGCTGTGGAGCAGGCTGTGTCCCAGTTGGAACGTTACGCCAAGAAAAGAGAGAGCTGGAATCTTTTAGCAATTTAAAACAATATTGGCTTAAAACATTGACGAGGGTTGGATGCTAAAATTGCCTCAATGTGTTGGCTTGCAAAACAAGTTTGGCCGTTTTCAAAAATTACACGAGTTTTGTACATTTCGTAATTTTTCTATGACGCCTAAAGACATCAACTGCATTAATAATGATTATAAAATTGAAATTCAAAATGAAATACATATTTATTTTTTTACTTCAAAAATGACTGACAAAATCGGGTCAAAAAGCTGACAAAATCGGGGGTAGACAAAATCGGGGGCTGACAAAATCGGGTCCCACTTTTTGATAACATTGGTTGCAGTACCAATGCGTATAAGGGAAATATATTTTTTTATTCATTGCTTGACAAAAAATCAGTGCAAATTGATCTATTAATTACATGACAAAAATCAGGGCGAATTGGGGAGAAATTGACAGCTATTTATACCATTCCGAGAATGATCTAGTATTAATCGATAAACCGCATTTGTATACATCAAAAGTGATCCAGGGCTTTATGTTTTGCATTCAGCGACATTACAAAACCATACAAAATATGTTATTATCCAGCAGTTTTAGGGGTATGTAGGGTAAAATAGGGAAAATATCTTTCATATATGCGCATGATAACTGTTAGCTTCCAATTTCACCTAAAACTAACTTCAACGTTCCATAGCAGTATTTGTTTTTCATATACAGGGTGTTAGGTTCCTGAGTGCAAACTTTTTTAAGGGTGATAGAGGACCATAAATGGTGAAAAAAATTGTTCTACGTATATGGTCAAATCTCAACCGTTACGTAGTTAATGAACTCCCCATGTTTTTGACTCTTATTGCCTTAACTAGCTAGAGCTTTAAAATAGTCAAACTTTTCGCAGTTTTTTTTACCCTTATTCGAAAGATTATTGAATTTTCTATCAAATGGCATCTTTGGACCGATTGGTTCAGTTAAATAACTAAGTTTTCTAGAGCAAATAGCTCAAAAGGAGTGTGTTTCAATTTGTTTTTTGTCAATTATCTTCGAAAAATGCGTAATAATTTGAAATTCTTTCTTTGGCAAAGTTGTGGCCCAGTCGACAGCTAACTTTTGTTTGGATCGGTTGTGCTTTTCTACGCTCTTCAACGGTCACTAGATTTCTTTTGTTAACGGGCGCGCGGTTGAGAAATCAACGTCGAAATGGAAAAAGAAATTGTGATAAAAAACACACTAGTCTTTCAATTTCCTGGAAATGCTGCCCAGCCAACTATCGTGGACATGGCACGTTTTGTGAAGACCCTCGAAGGTGATCGGTCAAAGATGGATACTGCCTATAAAATATCCGATGAAAAAGCAGTCTTCATTCGCTTTAGTTGCGAAGACGCAATGCGGTTTGTTCTGGAGAACAATAGCTGCGAGCTGCCGTTCTACTACACGAATGGTGAAAGAGTGATGGTGCAAATGTCGGTGGCGGCAGGAAATACTCGCTACATTCGGGTTTTCGATCTTCCACCGGAGGTAACTGATGCCGAGTTGTCTGCTGTGTTGGGAGTGTATGGCACGGTGAAACGTGTTGTGCGTGAGCGCTTTCCAGCGGACAGTGGTCTAAACATGTTTTCCGGCGTCCGGGGCTTGTACGTGGACATTAAGAAAGAGATCCCAGAAGCGCTCATCTTCTGCGGTCGAAAAGGCCGGATATATTTCGATGGAATGAAACCGAAATGTTACTTGTGCAAATCTGAAACCCACCTTAAAAAGGCCTGCCCGAATAAACGGGCACAACAAAGTGAAGTAGTACACAAGCGGCGGGGGGAACAACAACCAGCACCAGCAACAAAAATCAAATCAATCAATGATGGAGATGCAGGAATGGACGGGGAAGTAACCACCGGCGCAGCGAATGTTGGTACCCGCAAACGGCAAAACAAAGGGGAAAAAATTGCAAAGAGGACGGATAAACGACAATTGTCTACCCATTCCTCTGATTCCAATAACCAGCCACAGGAGAAAAAGAAAACGGAGACGGTATATGAAGGCGACGACGACGGCGATAGTATAATCACCGTTGATGATGACATGCAGAGCAACCGCAGCTACATTGGGGAACCGGAGGCAGAACAGGAAAGCGAAAGCGAGAGCGATCTGGAGGTGCTTGATTTCCAGGCTGCAACTACAGAGGCGATCAAAGCGTGGAACGATAAACGAGAACGGATGTCCCGAAGACAGGCAAAAAAAATTGAGCGGTTATTAAGTAAGCACAAATAGACTCCACAATATGTTATTTGTTTTGACTCAAATTCCGGAGACGAACCAGCCTCGGGCTGAAAGTCTCGATAATAAAGATAAAAAAAAAAAAAAAAAAAAAAAAAGTTGTGGCCCCTGTTCCACTCTACAATTCGTTCTTTAACATCAAGCTTCTATCTTTTATCGTTTTCTAGCAATTTCGATTTAAACGTCGCATTTTAGATCATAAATTTGCAATCGTCATGGTAAGCACTTTTTTGCGCACTGTGCCGCACATTTAAATCAAAATTGCAAGAAAACGATAAGAGGTAGAAGTTTTGCGTCAAAGAACGAATTGTAGAGTGAAACAGGGACCACAAGTTTGCCAAAGAAAGAATTTTAAATTATTACGCATTTTTCAAAGATAATTGACAAAAACCAAATAAAACACACTACTTCTGAGCTATTTGCTCTAGAAAACTTAGTTATTTAACTGAACCAATCGGTTCAAAGATGCCATTTGATAGAAAATTCAATCTTTCGAATAAGGGTAAAAAAATTGCGAAAAGTTTGACCATTTTAAAGTTATAGCCAGATAATCAATAAGAGTCAAAAATATGGGGAATTCAATAACTACGTAATGGTTGAGATTTGACCATATGCGTAGAACAACTTTTTTCACCATTTATGGTCCTCTATCACCCTTTAAAAAGTTTGCACTCATGAACCTAACACCCTGTATACATTTTAAATCTCATTTTTTCATAAAAATAGGGCAAATTGGACAACTCCCGAAGATGATTCTGGTGATTAAAGATCCAGCGTTTTTTTTTATGCCAAACAAATCAACTTCAAGTCAGTAACATTAAAAATCCATTCATAATTAGGAAAAATTGTGAATATCCGACAGTTGTTGGGGCATATGGGGCAAAATAAGCATTTAAAATGATCTTTCATGCATGCTTATGATTCCGTTTAACTTCCAATTACACCTGCAGCTATTTTCAATGATCTACAGTCGTGTTAGTTGTTCGAAAGTGCATTTTACTTCTCTTTTTGTATGAAAAAGGGCAAAATGGGGCAACATGGACCACTTCTCGTGCGGTGAATGAAATTTGCACCAATCGATTTCTAGTAATTTTTTACGTTATAAATGATCCACTTCTCGTACCGAAACCAGTGGCGTTAAAAGATCCGTTTTTTGGGTCGATTTTTCCCACTGTGCAGTGGTCCTCTACGGACACGAGACATGAACCAAGACCCATGCTCGAGGAGAACCTGCAAGTATTCGAAGTTTTAGAGCGACGCGTGCCAAGGACGATCTTCGGCGGTATGCAGGAATACGGTGTGTGTGTGTGTGTGTGTGTGTGTGTGTGTGTGTGTGTGTGTGTGTGTGTGTGTGTGTGTGTGGCGGCGAAGGATGAACCACAAGCTCGCTGCACTCTACGGCGAACCCAGTATCCAGAAGGTGGCCAAAACCGGAAGGATACGGTGCGCAAGGCATGTTGCAAGAATATCGGTCAGCAACCCTGCAAAGTTGGTGTTCGCTATTGATCTGGTTGGCATAAGATGGCGTGGAGCGCAGAGAGGACAATGAGCGGACCAGGTGAAGCGTTGTCTGGTGAGTATTGGGATGACCAATGGTTACTGGCTGCCGCAAACCAAGTATTGTGGCGTACTATTGTTGATAATGTGTTGTCCTTATTACAAAGTTGTGCAAATAAGCGTATGTAACTTCGTGCTTCCATCGTTCAATCAAGAACTTTTTGAAATTTGACGTGCCGTTTACGCACGCTTTCAATCTTACCTACTTTTGTTCCAATAACAGTTCAACATTCACTCGCTTCAGAGCAACATCAAAACCTTTCGAATTTCAAACTCTGTCCCGTCCATCAGATTTATTCAGCCTCTCACCAGCAGGTTAGAATCTAATTTTATTATGCATAGAGCAAGAAAGCTCCACATTCGCACCGCTGCATCTGTTATGCATCTCTGAGTATGACGAACGAGCTCACTTCTGGCCGTGATGATGCCGGCGAGCATGACGACGACGCCGATGATGATGATGATGATGTTCCATTAAAATATTGTAAATGCTTTTACAGAGATTGCTGGAGATGCATAAATTCTGACTGTTGTTGGTGGTGGCTGCCACGCTGCTGCCTCTGATGCTGATGTTGATGCGACTGACGAAGCTGACGATGCGAGATCCCACTACCTACTGCTTGCCGCACGGTGTTCCACTTTTCCTCACCATATTCAGCCATTGCAGCTGGTGTGCACTCTTGATGGCTTCCATCCATAGAATGCCACAATTTACTCAACTCAATCAGGCCTCATCATGTTATATTTATGGTCCGTGGGAGGGGAGGAGCAGAAGTTGCACTACACGCGGCGGCATCGCGAAACCCTTCAAGTGCACTACGAGTTGGAATTGAAGCGCTATTTTGGGCGATGTGATTACGGGAAAAATACCTTGTTGCTGCTGTTGTAACAGTACAACGTTTTGGATTCCAGGAAGATATAGATATAAGTTATTTTCCCATAATTTTAAATTACATTTAAATCAGAAACCTCATCAAATAGGTCTATAGGATCACAACAAAGATAATTGAAATTTTCCTTTTTTGCTGCAGGACAGCTTAGGCGTTGTCCACAAATTACGTAACGTTCTAGGGCGAGAGGGGAGGGGTGTATGGCTGGGAGTTACGATCCATACAAAAATTATAGGATTTTCATATTATGTGGAGGGGGGGAGGGGTTGCATAAAAAACTTCCGATTTTGACGATACGTAATAAATCAACGCTGCCTTATCAAAATCCAGAAAAAAAAATCTTTGTCAAACGCTTACCATAAATGAAAGTGGCACAGCGTTGAAATTGCTTGTGATAAGCACTCGCAGAAGCGTATGAAGCAGCTGTCTGTCGGTGCCCGCAAGGCTAGGCGGGGATATTAACCCCGAAGGTCGGCAAGTCGGACCCCAACTAGTCATCCCGGAAATCTGGGAAGATGATGTCTTCCACCTGCGAGGGCTTGGCCTTGGCCTAGCCGCCTCTTCTATCCGCTGTCTGCTGTTGTTGTAGTCGATACTGTAGCGAACCGCCAGGTGGTCGCTGTGAGTGTAGCTATCATCTACTCTCTAGTTCGAACTACTTGTTAAGCCAGGCAGGACTACAAAAGGTCACGTCAATAATTGACTCCGCTCCGTTTCGACTATAGGTACTCTTGGAACCGACATTAGCCAAGTCGACATCTAATATGGCCAGTGTTTTAGCAGGATCTGATCCCGCTGGTTCGTGAAACGGCTTCCCCGTTCCACGGCCCAGGCATTAAAGTCACCCGCTATTACCACCGGCCTTCGCCCTGTTAGCACGGTTGTTAGCCGGTCCAGCATTTGCGTGAACTGCTCGATGGGCCACCGCGGAGGCGCATAACAGCTACAGAAGAAGACCCCGTTTACTTTGGCGGCCACGAAGCCCTCATAAGAATGTCTTATATTTATTTCATCTCAAGCAAGGGTAAGAAGTATTACTCAAGAGTACTCAGGTTTATAATGTTCTTGATGTAGGTTTATGCAAACTCCGCCGAGAACGTCATAAATCATGTACGCCAAATTGTAAACAAACAATAAATTATCGCACCGCGGTGGATTTTGTGAATCTCGTTCGATGAATTTAATCATCAGCCCGGTACCGGTGCAACCAGGCAGACCTTTTTCGATGGGGGCAACAGGGACGAATGTCCTGGGGCCTGACGCACCTCCCCGCTTGCGAGTCAGCCGCGTAGTCGCCGGCTAAGAATAGGACTACTAACCCCAATTCAAGGTGTCAAGCGACGGCTAAAATATAAACGACTCATAAGAAAGTGATCATTCTTCATAAATAATTCCAAAAGTCCCAGTGAAGAAACAGGGGTGCAAGCAGTAATAAGTTACAAAATTTCCATAAACAAATAAAAAAATTCATAAATAAATCAAACGTGTCCATAAATAATTGATTTTTGAGCAATTAAAAACGTCAAAAATGCAATGAATAATTCAACTGTTGCAATAAAAAAAGCCAATTTTCCCACCAAAAAACTTCGAATTTTCCATAAATAAATTTGATTTTTCCATAATAAATTAGAAAATTCACAATAAAAAAATACCGAAAAAGCAATAAATAATTCAAAAAGTGCAATAAACAAAAAAAATAAATTATCAATAAATGTCAAAAAACGAGCAATAAACGTAAATGCATTTTGAGCTAAAAAATTATGTAGACCATGTGGCAAAGCCGCATAGAGGATTGAGGAAGTGAGGCGGCAGAAGGCCGCCGAAGTTTCCGATATCCGATGCACCGCAACTGCATCGATTCAGTTCTAGGCAAGTCACAGATCCAATAATTTGCCCGGTGTAATGCAAACATAGATGCTATCCCTTTTTTAGGTCCGACGAGCGATAGCGAGTTCGGACAGCAAGCAATTGCTCGGTAAATTGCAATCATAGTTACACAAGCTTTTCAGTCATTTGAGTCATATAAGTGCAATTCAGCATTTCACTATCTCATACTTTCCTGCATTTGTTTTTCATGGGTAATTTCGTCATTTTTTATCGCATTTTTTGAATTTTTTATTGCTTTTTCGATATTTTTTTATTGTGAATTTTCTTATTTGTTATTATGGAATTTGTTTATTTATGGAAAATACGAAGTTATTTGGTGAGAAAAACGGTTTTTTTATTGCAACAGTTGATTTATTCATTGCATTTTTGACGTTTTTAATTGCTCAAAAATCAATTATTTATGGAAACTTTTGATTTATTTATGCATTTTTTTATTTGTTTATGGTAATTTTGTTATTTATTACTGCTTACACTCCTGTTTCTTCACTGAGACTTTTCGAATTATTTATGGGAAATTTTGTATTTATTATGGAACGTTTAATTGTCTGCCGTCAAGCGACCCGTGCTGAGGAATGATTGATCGAAAGGGTGAAAAAGATGCTCGATCTTTAACGGAGCCTGTGAGGTACCTGGGCACCCCCCACAGTAAGCTGTCCCTTACCACGTTAATGCAGGGCTCTGGCGTGGTGGACATTCTTTCCCGTGCTACTCGTGGGATTTAATCATGAAATCAAATAAAACAAATCAGAACCTAGGTGGAAGTATTGGCGGGATCAACCCCTTCGCAAGAAGCGGGTTGATGAGATCTCCGACAAGGAAAAGTGAGGAGATAGGCGCTGGGAGTTGCGTACGCAGCTCAAGCGTGGGTGCTTCAGTCCGCTTCCCGGCAAGCCAACCGGTGGAGTTTATGGACGGAGTGTGATTGTTGAGGGCCGTCAACCGAGAATCCAAAGGACGGTCCGCATTAGAGGTGGCTGAGCAGCAGCTTGGCAAAATCATCGACTTGGCGTCCACTTAGTCGAACATAAGCAAGGACCTGAAAACGGCCTTGCTTCGACTTAGTGCGTCGATCGAGGATTCCAAGCAGGAGCACGCGGCACTCGCGTTGCTGACTGCTGCAGCAGCGGAGCCTGCAATTGAGAAAGTGCCGAAGTTTACCCAAACGGAGGCCTTCTTCTTCGCAGGAAGTCCGAATAAGGCGGAAGCGACTGCTCGCGACAAACGGGGCAAGCCAGCGCAGAAGCGGGCGAGGCAACCGTCAGGCGAGGAGCTGTCTGGCGGTGCCCGCAAGGCCAGGCGAATCATTACCCCAAAAGTGGGTAATAATGCCGGAAGGTCGGATCCCAGCCAGGGTTCCCGGAAAGCTGGGAAGGGTGGGCCTGAAAAGGCTGGCCCGTCCCGGAACGATGAGAACAAGGGGTTGCGACCGCTGGTGGGCCCTCAACAGCCTCAGAGCAGGGCGATCCAAGGGGAGGACCCCCCTTGGACGAAGGTAGAGCGGAAGAGGACGAAGAAGACGGTGGATTCGTCTAGCACAGGACGCCAAACCAAGGTGTAGGAGGGTATGTGCCAAGCGTGAGAAAGGCGACGACGCGCTCGTCATCAAGTCGTAACAGTCCAAGTACTCGGACGTTTTGAAGACGATGCGAAGCGACGCCAAGCTTGAAAGACTTGGAGCCGACGCACGCAGTATTAGACGTACTCGTACGGGCGAGATGATCCTGTAGCTGAAGCGCGAGAAGGAACACAAGGGCGCTGCCTACAAGAGGCTGGCAGAAGAGGTCCTTGGTGAGGGTGTTGAGGTGAGGGCTCTTACACATGAGGCGACTCTGAAGGTCAAAGACATTGATGAGATCACCGAAGTGGAAGAGCTCGTCACGCCACTGCGGCAACAGTGCGATATGCATGTGGCCGCCGCTGCCGTTAGGCTTCGGAAGGGGTCAGTAGGGTAACAGATAGCTTTGGTTCAGCTACCTGTGGGGGACGTCAAAAAGTCCGTTAAGATAGGGAACATAAAGGTGGGTTGGTGCGTATGTCGTCTGACATTCCACGAGCCACCAGAGGTTTGCTTCAGGTGTCTGGAACCAGGACACAAGTCGTGGGACTGCAAAGGCCCTGACAGGCGCAAACTTTGCAGGCGATGCGGCGCTGAAGGTCATAAGGCCCACAGCTGCACGAGTCCACCCATCCGGTACAGGGAAATCCGCGAGCAACAGACATCCGATGGGTGGTCCAAGGTGCCCGGCTTTCACGAAAGCCGCAGTGAACAACAGATCACAGTGCAGGTAACGCAGCTGAACCTGAACCACTGTGACGTGGCTCAGCATCTGCTTTGTTAGGCGGTTTCTGAATTAGAGAAGGATATCGCCATCATAGGGGGCTGTTCATAAACCACGTAGACCAAAATTTGGCCATCTCAGACCCCCCCCCCTCCCCCCTCGTACACTTTTGTCCATACAAAAATTTGAAAATTTGTATGAAGCGTAGACTTTGGCCAGAACGCCCCCCCCCCCCCAAAAAGTCTACGTGGTTTATGAACGGCCCCTAGCGGACCCATACCGAGTACCCGCCGGCAACGGCAACTGGGTCGCGGATGGGTCCAGTAAAATGGTGGCGATATGGACGAGGGTAAATACCCCGTCCAGGAGTTGTTGTCTACTACCTACCCAAGTAACACAACTTGTTATAATAATGTATATAATACATGCTTCATACAAACGTCTATGTTTTGTTCTTACTATGAAAAACTTATTTTCGTACACTTATAACACCGAAAAAGCGCAAAAAATGGCGGCTTATAAAACATCTTCATGATGTTACAAAAGATGTTTTTCAATACATTATTATAACATAACATTAAGTATCGAATATGTTCTCAGCGGCATCGTAAAAACTTGTTGGCAGCAGAAAAATCACGATTTATCAAATGAACACCGCAAATAATTGTGACACCTGTTTATGTGCTATTTCGTAATGGCTGAAAATAATATTCAAGCCTTGCATTTCATTTGTAATTTACCATCTCGATATTCGGTCACTATGACTTAATGTCATGTGCCATTCAAAATTTCTGGTGAAATAAACACATTCGCCTTCCATGCTTTCATTCGCTTTCCATCAGATCGATATCAAGAAGGGAGGTTTTGGTCATCTCTCTGATTTTTGTGAGATTTCGAACAAATTTTCAGACATGCAATATGGTGACTACTTGTCACAGCACCGTCTGGAAGTTTTGGAATGCTATTTTTAATATTTGAACTAAAGATGTGATTGTATTCGTTACATATAAATAAGGAAATTAAATCACTTCTTCGAATGTTTGAACTGCGCTAGATATTTTTTTTTTTTAATTGGAATCTGTACATGAACAAACGGCTATGTATACAAATATTAGTATGAAACTTTTTAGCAAGCACTGTAATCTATCAGTCCTGATAGGAAAAAAAAACCTAGAATATTAAAATTACGTTTGAATAACATCGGTTGTACATCACAACAACATGTTTGTCGAATACTACTTGAATCGATTGAAATACATTGAAAAAACATCATAATTACGTTTTTTCAAGATCCTTTTCCAAATAGCATACAACGATGTGATTGTTGTTTTTGAATACCTGTTTTGAACATTAGTATAACAATAACAAAGTTGTAGTGCAGTTTCTGACTCCAATCTAAATGTTTTGATTTGTAATGTTTCGCGGAATCAAAATTATTGTTCATAAGTGAGTTTTAGCTGCCACGTAAGTACCCTAAATGATTTTAGATGACATATAAGGCCTGACACTGAGGTGAAATTCAATGGTGACTTTCCTCTGCCGACCCATTAGGACTAAAGCGGCTTTCGCAATCGCCAAGAATTTTAGATAATATTCTTATACCCGTTAGGCAAATTTGGAGCCTGAACGACAACGAAATATCAAGTCCAGACAATCAACAATCGCAAAGCATAAAATATTAGTGTTGGGTTAGTTGGAAAGCTTCAAGTGCAAATGATTTTCTATAAATAATGTTCAAGTGAGTGAAGAGAGACAGCGAATTGATAAACTTATACACCAACGTATTTAATACGTAAACTTAACGTATTCCTAACATGCTCCAGCCCAAAGGTTATAACTATGTCCTGCTGATGTTTTTCATATCATCTTGAATTGAAGAAAGACAATGATTCAAAACTCTAGTGCAATCAACGTTCAATTTACGTTACTCTAACTTGTGGTTTGGTTGATAAGGTTTTTCAGTGACTTGTTATTGCTAAACATAGTTAAAACATGATTTTAACATAGGATGTGTTCAGATTCGATTATAGTACTATACTACAACATCTTTTTCAAATTTATTTTTCAAAGATGTTTTCTGTGTTACTTGGGTTGATGGATGCCATCCAGGCTGCATTGAGAACGTTATAAATCCTAGTATTCTTGAGTTATGCTTTTAGCTCGGGCATGAGTTGAAAGAAATTTAAGACGATCTTATGGTGATGTTGATTAAAACCATCGATAATGGACCGACCACCGGCCTAGATTTCAATGGAAGCCATGTTGAGAAAACTTATGAACATCTTAGGATGAGGCCGCTTTGGTCTTATGGCGGGTTTATGGTTGATTGATGTCAATTTGCAGATCAATTTGATTTATGCATGGTTTTAAAGAACAGGTGTTTGTTGAAGAATACTTCAAAAGCATTATAAAATTAATTTTGTAACTTGGGCGAGCTGGCAGCGGTGCTCTTGCGTGCGTGCGACGCGACCATACCTAGGCAAGTCCATCCTAGAAATTGGAGACCATTGATTGCGGTCCTTCGCTGCGCCAGCCTACGGGCTAGGCGGCGGATGCAGCGAGCTCGAACTGAGGAAGAGCAAAACGAACGGCGAGTGGTATTCGCCACTACCAAAGTCGAGCTGAAGACCGAGATAAGGGCAAGCAAATAGGGCTGCTTTGAGGGTCTTTGTCAGAGTGCCAAATCAAATCCGTGGGGTGATGCCTACAGGATCGTGATGGCCAAGACGAGAGAGAGGTGTAATAGCTACTACAGAGCAATCTCCTGAGATGTTGGAGGGGATCATCGAGGGGCATTTTCCGCGTCATGATCCTAGTCCTTGGCCTCCTATCGTAGGACAGCCGGGGACTGGGGCTCGCGATGAGGAGATGTGGAACTTGCGGAGATAGCAAAGTCCCTTAGCGTAGGTAAGGCCCCAGGTCCGGACGGAGTTCCGAACCTGGCCTTGAAAGTAGCTATTGCAGAGGCTCCCGAGATGTTCAGGTCTGCTATTTAGAAAAGCCTGGACGAGGGAGTTTTCCTAGAAGTTTGGAAGAGGCAGAGCCCGCCTTTATTGCCAAAGGAGAGGAAACCACCCGGAGACCCGTCGGTATATAGATCAATTTAATATGCTTGATCGACACGTCGGGAAAGGTGCTCGAAAAGATCATCCTCAATAGAATGTTGAGGCACACCGAGGGTGTAAATGGTCTCTCGAGCAACCAATTACTTGCGAAAGGGGAAGTCGACCGAAGACGTTAAGGGTTATTCTCATTACACCGGGCCGGGACCGTGCCGGGCCCCGGCCGTGCCCCGGTCAACGATTTCTTACATGCGATTTCTATGGCGTGTTTCTCATCACACCGTGCCGGGGCTCGGCCGGGCCCCAGCCGGGCTAGTGAGAAGCACGCCATAGATATCGTTAGAAAGAAATTGGTGACCGGGGCACGGCCGGGGCCCGGCACGGTCCCGGCCCGGTAAAGTGAGAAGACCGCTTTATCCTGTCGGCTACAAAAACCGCCGAGATAACGCTCCAGCGTAAGAGGAAGGGGGTTCACTACTGTGCAATAGTGACTCTGGATGTAGAGAATGCGTTCAATAGTGCCAATTGGTGCAAGTGTAATTTAATGCAGCATTTAGTGCAGTACTATTAGTCGCAAACATATTGAAAAGTTTTCATATTACCATGTACACATCCTGTCTCTCGTACAATCAGAACGAAATTCCCAAATCACAGTTTCATCAGTCAGGATAAATCAGCACTAGTGACACGCGTCGCGTCAAACGATGGGGATCGAAACACGCTTCGAGATAAAATATAATTTATTACTCCAGCACACTAACGTACGGAAAACTGAATACCTACGTAGAGCACAGTGTGTATTCCGAAGCTGGGTTGTCACTGTCTAGATTTTCACTAATGCCCTCCGGGATCGTCTGCTGGATTTATCCCGTGTTAACACAAGGAAGTCAGTGGTGATTTTGATTTATTGCCTTATTTACACATATACCACTCTTGGGATGGCAGTATGCGGCAACTGCAGCGATTTTTTTCTGCCGCGGTAAAAATGTTCTTAACAAAGTATCACATCCAGAAACTCTACATGGTGATGCGAAACGTACTTCGAGTGGAAACGTTGTTGCGATTATTGACAATTTTCCTGCTTAATTTCTTGCTCAACAAAATTGTCTCCGACTTGATTAAAAACTTATCACTGGTTAGGGTAGATGAAACAATTGTTAGCTATTTTGACAAAATCACATTTTATAACTAGAGTTCCCTATTTACCAAGCGCTTAAATATGACCAACATATGGCCTTTTTAAAGGTATCCAGGTTATTAAAAATTCGAAATCTCCACCCGGAGATCAATGGAAATCGTAAAATGAACACTTTCTTCCCAGATACGGTAGAGATAGGTGTGGCCGGGAATAGTGACATTAATGCATTTGGATTTTTTGTTTTAGATTGAACCAAGGTTAGCTCCGCAGACTTGTTCCTAAGAGTAGTCTGGACAAGATTACCAAAAAGAACATAAATCTGGTTAGTATCCAATCTACAAAGTACACCGTACGTCAATGCTGATTACGAGTGCCGTCCACAACCATCGCATCTACCCTACCTCAATGCCATACAAATTGTGGTTTCGTCTATCTTTAGCGCACCAAGAACGGAAAACTAGCGACAGAAGATGGAACCGATCAGTTTGTCTGGATGTCGGTCATTTGCGGAAAAGTTTCCCGCTTGTGGACGTGGGGTAGTGGCCGATATACAACGGAAAATCATAAAATATAATTGGATTATAAAACAAATTTATAGACGGCCAATATATGAGCGGAGACACGGCGGAAGTTTAATTAAAAATCAATAAGTTAATTAAAGAGCGCACCTGTCCCACGCGGGCGGGAAAACAGTTTTCCTATCTCTTTCCACCCAGTTTGGCGGGACGGACGGATGCTCAGCTCACACATCGCTTCGGTATGTGTATACATGTGTGGTGGCTCCGCTAGGAAAAGGATTCGACTGTATTTTGTGGCTTTTCCCGTGTGTATTCTGGAATTAAATCCGGCAGGTGGAGGTAGTATAAAATTTAATGAGTACGTCTCCTGCAGGAGTTCCGCCGTTACGTGGTTCGTTTTGATATACTCGGTTGATTAAGTTGCTAATAAAGTGGTATTGCAAGAAAGGCTTGAGCTAGATTTATCATTGGTAGAGAGCTGCGGAATATTGAAGTGGGTCACTGCTAAAAAAAAGAAAATCATTCGAAATATGAAAGTTGTCTTCAATTTGCTAGTGAATCTATTTAAGTATTTAAGTAATTGTAGGCTCAGCGAAAGAAAACTAACGAAATTCATCAAAATACTTTATGAATTTTTGCTATAACTAATTCTTATGCGTAACGGTTTTTTTGATTTCGGAAACAGTAGGTTGTTGGCCGTGGTGGGGCTGCCACCTTAGGTATAGCTTTCGGTGGAGAAGCATTTCATACTCAGCCGCTGGATGCAAGAACAGACGCTGTTTGAGCCACACCTCCTTGGTGAACAGACGCTCGGGTCGTACCTCCTCAATCTAGCTGAAGTCAGAAGGACAACAGTGATCAGGCTGCACTACCAGTGGAGCACACAACTCTTACCTGGCGGTCTTTGTCATCGCTTGACCCGTCAAAGCATGAGGTAGGAACTCGTGAGGACCAGAGCTATGTTGGACGCTCTCCTTTTCGACTCACCGTTTTGCAGCCCCAGACAATCAATAGGTCATAACTATTGTCACAAAGCTTGGATCGTTTTGAATTTTCATTGTCTTTCTCAATAAGATTTTTAACTTGAGGCTAGGTTATCTTTGTCAGTGCTTCAGGATCTGAGGCTATACTTTTACATAATCTGTTACATACTTTCAGAATTATTTTAATCATTTATAAGGAGAATGCAAAAAAGTAAGTTTTCCCATATAAAATCTCATACAAATTTGAATCGTAATTTTAAGTGTAATAAACAATGTATGTATTCCCCGTGCAGTTGAAACCCGGAATTTTTGACTAGCGAAGTTGGATTTTTCTCCAAATCCGTACGTCGGACATAACCTCGGAAGTGATGCGCTGTATAGCGGACCAGGTTTACTATACAGCGCACTACTTCCGAAGTTAGGTCCGACGCACGAATTTGGAGAAAATCCAACTTCGCTAGTCGAAAACTCCGATTTTCAACTAAATTGAGAATATTTGTTGTCATTATCCATTTTATTCTAAAAAGGTTTAAATTTCGTAAGGCACGTTTCATGAACTTGAAGTCTTTGTTGATAATTATGCTTAAAGATTACTGTATTACGGTCCAATAGTTTGTTTATTGTAAATAATACGGAATTTATTGCATCTAGCTTTTGTCTGATTTCAATTCTTAGATAAATTGTATCATCAATTTGTAAATCTGTAGATTTAATTTTGGCTCTACGTTTTGTATTTCTTTTTGTTTTTGCTTGTTCTTCAATTCTTTCTCGTAAGCTTCAAAGTTATACAGGTATACCTCGATTTAGTGGACCCTCGATTATATAGACCCTCGGTTTTTTGTACTTCGATTTTATGTACATTTTTTTAATGATAAAATTTGTAATACTCAAACAGTTTAATACATGCAGTTTGTATCATGATGACTTATAATGCAGGGGTTTTCAGCCCTTTTGACTTGTGGAGCACTTTATATCAATAAATTATTTTGTGGAGCACCCATATTAGACCCATATGACAAAATGTGTGATAAATTATTTCTAGTGCTGGTTCTTGTCCTGGTAGAATCAGAGCTAGTTAGTCAAGATTCCCCGATTCCAGCGTTCCTACACATGTACATGTCCAAGGATGAATTCCTGGAGAAATCTCTGAAGGAACCGCTTGAGCAATTCCTGAAGGAACTGCTGGAACAACTTCTGAAAAATCCATGGAACAACTTTTGAAGAAATCCCTGCCGAAATTTCTGAAGTAATTCTAGTTACATATATTCAAGATGTCTCTAAAGTATCGCTGAAGAAATTTCAGAAGGAATTAATCCGAAGAAAATTCTAAATAAACTTCTGAATGAATTTCTGAAAAAAGGAATATTTTTAGAATCCATAAATGGATTTGATGAGGATGTTCCGGAAGGAATAACTGGAAACTCCCGGTGGAATGATCTCTCGAGACATTGTAGAAAAACAATCCTGTAGAAATCCCCAAACAAAAATCCTAAACATTTTTTAATGAATTCTCGATAAATCCATAGAGAAATTCTTAGAGGTATGCTTGGAAGAAATCCTGGAAGTGTTTCTAAGAAAATACATAAAGGAAAACTCGGCGGAATTTCTGATGAAATCTCTGTGTCAATTTTTGCAGGAATCTCTGCAATAATGTCTTTCAGGCTTTCCATAGCAATCCTCTGTAGAAGTCTGCATAATCTGTAGGAAATTTTTTTTGAGGATTTCCAAAGACTTTCTTAAGAAATCCTTGGAGCAATTCCTGGAGGAGAAATGTTTTGAAGGAATACCAAAAGGAATATGAATAAATTTTGGGAAATTCCTTAATAATCTCTTGTAGAGAATTGCTAAAGCAATCCTTGGAAACAGTTATTTAGAAAGTTTCTAAAGAAATTTTGAAAGAGTTTTGAGCTTCTGATTCTCAATGTATTTATGAATCATATTCTAAAATAATCATGGAATATTTTTAAGAAACTTCATGAAAGGTTTTCTAGATGAATGCTTTGGGAAAAAAAATCGGGAAGAATCTTTATTAAAGAAATCCGAAGAAATTCGTAGATAAATTTCTCGAATAATCTATGCAACATTTTTGAACCCATTTTTGGAAGCTATCCAATCCATGCAAGACTTTTTTAAGGTGTTCTTGGTGAACTTTCTTAATGGCATTCTAAAGTTTAGAGGAATCTCTAGTAGATTTTGTGAAAAAATTCGGAATCGTAAGGATTCCCTGGATGATTTTTTGAAGTAAATCTACGTGCAGTTTCCAAAGAAGTCTCTGACAGAATTTCTTAAAAATCTCTGGAAGATTTTATCAGGAGCTCGAGAAAGATTTTTTAAACGAATCCTAGGATTGATTTCAGCAAGGGTCCATGGAAGGTTTATCGAATAATCTGTAGAAGTTCATTCAAAGTCATCCTTAGAGAAATTTGTAAAGAAATCCATGGAGGAAAATCTGGAGATATTTTTGAAGACATTATTGGTCGAATTTATAATAAAAACCATAGGAGATTATCTGAAAGAATCCCTGAAAAACAATGTAAAGGAACTTTCAGGGTAGTTTCTATAGGAATGCCTGGAGAAAATTCCCGAATGGTTCTCACAAATTTTTTAAGAAACCCTGGAGAAATTCCTAGAGAAATCCCAGGAATTTTTTTTACAGAAATTTAAATTAAAAAAAATCTTTGGAGCAATTTTTAAAGCAAACGCCGAAGAAAGTTTTTGAAATAAATCTTTGGGGGATCGTTTAAGAGAATGCTTAAAGGAATTTCCGAAAGATTTTCTTGGAAAAAAAACTGAAAAAGTCTCAGAAAAGGTAAAAAGGTGGAATTTCTACAAAAAATAACACACATCTTTTTCTAAAAATTCTGGAGAAATCCTTAGAAATTGGAAGTTACTGTGGGAATATTTCGTGAAATCCTTGGAAGAATTTCCAAAGTATCCCAGTTCAAATTTTTGAAGGAACTTTTGAAACATTTTCTGATAAATAGTTTCTGAAGGCATCGCTCAATGTTTTATTAAAGGAATCTCTGGAGAAATTTCTGAATAAATGTCTAAAGATATTTCTAAAAGAATCTCTGAACGCATTTTTGTAAGAATCCCTAAAGAGATTCCTCTATAGAGGAATTTCTACTCATATTCATGATTATTTTTAAATGGAAGAATTTCAGAAGTAAATCATGAAAGATGCTTTGAAAGAATTCTTTGTGAAATTTATAGAATAGAAGGAATTTCTTAACAAATCTATGAAGAACGTGTTCAAGAAAGATTTTTTGAAAGAATCCGTGAAGGATTTTTGGCAGAATACTTGGACAAGTTTTCTCAAATAAAAAAAGAATAGAATAATTTCTAAAAAAAAATCTAGATTTTCTAATGAAAGCTCCAAAAGATTCTTGTACGAATGTCTAGAGCAATTTATGAATAAATAATTAAAGGAATTTCTCGATACAATCTCTGAAATGATTTGTGAAATTGATGGAAATTGGAGGAATTGGTAAAGCAAATCTTGCCAAATTTTGTTAAATAATTCTTTGTGACTCTTCTGGAGGAACACATGGAAGATTTTCTGAAATATTCTGTAACATGATTTGATGTGGAAAGATTTATTCGGAGACCGTCGTAATAAAGTTGAAAATTCTGGGTTCATTTAAAATTGGGTTAATTTAACACCCCAGAATTGTAACAAAAGGTGACCGAGCAGATAGCGGCACAAACCTACACTACTCGTACAGAAAGATCGTTCGGTAAATACAGCACAACCAGTAATCATGCTCTAATAGGGATCGCAGTACCGACCACTTTTGGTGAGTACCGGTATTTCGGTACTGGGGCTTACAGTACCGGTAGTACCGGTAAAATACTGGTACTAGAAATTTTTCACTAAAATGAAGAGTAATCCTATTCTGTACAGAAAATCTACAAGTTACCAGACATTTGTGAATTCTGGTGTTTAGGAATATCATAAAATTTAACTAAACAATTTCAGATTGATAAAAATCTGGAAAGAATAAAAAATATAGAAAGTTATATGCAACTACTGTTTTTGGAGCTATTGTTTAGCTTCTGCGCAGTTTCTCAGGCAGTATCGTGATCAGTCTAAAAAAAAAAGAACAACCTTACATGTACCAAAATCGAATAGACAGCTGGTAGGAGAAGACAGCACAAATATTTAATTAATTGTTCTTTGATGATAGTATCAACGGATTTTAAAAACTAAAAAAAAAAACAAGAAACCTCAATGAAACAAGTTAATCAAAGCTAGTAAATCCATTTCAAAAATTCAACGTTCAATAAGCCAATTGCTATGATATACTGGATTTGCTGAAATGTTGCATATATGAAACGTTTATTTGTCAAGATACTTCGTTTTAAATGTTTTATTTCATTTCCATTGCATATTAGCTATACTAAAGACCGGATTTCAGCACTTCTGGAGAGGTTTCACAGTACCGAAAGTACCGGTACCAAGGTTCAGTCAATACCGGTATTTCGGTACCAAAAATTGGTCGGTAATACCGAGATTTTCGGTACCGGTACTACCGGTACTACATCCCTACGCTCTATCAGGCGCTTGTCATTGTCACTGATCTCTAAATTTCCGAAGGAACCCTTTGAGGAAGTTCAGATGGGATCCCTGGAGGAATTTAGAAGCTTTTTATTTTTTTTGGGACATTTATGCAAATAACGTTATTGTGTATGTCCATTGCTCAAAATATTGGCTTTTGAATCAACCATACACAGTTTTGCAGACAAAAGATTTCGATCGTAACAAAAAAGCGAGATAGTGGTTTATTCATTATTCAGCGAGAATAACTAATATATGCCAAAAACTCCGAGCCTTTTTATCGAAAACCCAATTTTCATGCAATTTTTATATATTTTGGTACATTGTGGTATAAAACTTACATCAAAATAAAATAAAAAAAATTTGCTTCGAATTTATGTAAAACTAGCTGTACCCGGCAAACTTTGTCTTGCCTACTGCGTTTTTCTGACGTTTCAAGTTTCTATCCAAGACCAAGTCCCCGGTCTCAAAATGTCTGGAAGATCAATTTTCAAAATCTCTCAATTTTTCCATGTTTTTTGTCTCATAAACCTTCCTTGGGTGAAAACTAACAGAGCAAAACTAAGACGATCAAAATCGGATCTTCCGTTCGCAAGTTATGCGCGGTCCCACGTATGCCACTGCATTTTTATATATATAGATTCGATTTTATAGACATTTCAAAAATTGAAATGTCCACTAAATCGAGGTATACCTGTACAAAGGATCTGGTTTAATACAATAAGCTACACTCCCGTGCAAAAGTTTGGGGTCACCCCCTCAAAAACATGGAAATGTTTTTCGGTCATATTTCAGTCATCTTTCACTTAATCCACTCGTTCTTAGACTCTATCGAAAAATAAAGGGTTAGATTTGATTCGTAGGTACTTTTCACAATTTTTTTAATGAAATTTATAGCATAAAAACTTTACCTAAACTTACATGTTTTTTCCTAAATCTGTACGAAAAATTGTTTTCCGTGTAATTCAAAATTGCGTCGACCAAATTTAGAAATGAAAATTGCATTAGAACCCTATTTATTGTTAGCAGAGCTTGAAAGAAAAGAACTTGCTTCTTCGAGTAGTAACAGTGGAATGAAAATTTTTATTATTCTATATTAACAGGTTGCTGCGATCATACATTTAATATTTGAATTTCAACCGATTGCTTCGATTGAGCTGTTTCGGTATCTCAACACTCCTCCTCGAAACGCCCAGGAAGTACACCAGCCGTGGAACGATGTTTCGTCAACTTAATTTTATTCAACGGCTTGGTGAGCATGTCCGCAACCATATGCTCAGAGGGGCAATAGATTACGGTCAGCACACCTTGTTGAACGAGGTCCTTGGTGAACTGGAACTTGGTATCAACGTGTTTGGATCTCCGTTCCAGCCGTTCCGACTCCAGTTGCCGGATCGCACTCTGATTATCCTCGTAGAGCAGGATTTTACTCGCCGGTTCACCTACGTCTGCCATAAGCTTCCGGATCCAAAGCAGTTCTTGGCCAACTTCAGCTGCTGCAATGAATTCCGCCTCGGTTGAGGACAAGGCGACGCAGGTCTGCTTTCTCGCTGCCCAACTTATTGTACCACCGCCAAAAGTGATGAGGAAACCGCTGTTGGATTTTCTGTCCCGATGATCTCCAGCCCAATCCGCGTCCACGAAAGCCTTCAGGTCAGCATTGTTGCCACCCAACTTGAGCCGGAAATGCTTCGTCGCCAGGAGGTAACGCATCGTGCGCTTCGCTTCAGTCCAATCATTTGTATTCGGCTCGCTCACTTTCCGTCCAAGTAATGACACGCTGATCGCTACATCTGGCCTCGTATTGACGGCTATGTAGAGCAAACCACCAACCAAGCTAGAGTACGATACATTGTTTGGTAGCTTACTGATCTCCTCCTCCTTTGCTTGTAGGTAGCCGGGATCCATCGGGATGAGTGATGGCTTCGCCATGTCAAGGCCGAATCGCGACCCCAGTCGCTGGATGTAGCATCGCTGGTTCAACGAAAAGTTTCCATCGGATGACCGCTCCACTTGTATGCCAAGATACTGTCGTACGTCACCCAGAGGCACTATGTTGAATTGCTCCGACAAGGCTCGCAATATCGCTTCATACTCGCTTTCGGTCTCACAGACGATGAGCATGTCGTCCACGTACAGGAGGATAAACTCTTGCTTGTTTCTCCTAGTACGCACGTATAGACACGCGTCGGCGGTTGACTGGATGAATCCGAGTTCCTTCAGCCTGCTATCGATCGTCCGGTTCCAGATTCGTCCGGATTGCTTCAAGCCGTAGATGCTTTTCTTCAGGTGGCAGACTTCTCCGGGTGAACCGGTTTCATATCCCTTCGGCTGACGCATGTATACCGGCTCCGTTAGAGTCCCGTACAGATAGGCCGTTTTGATGTCAACGTGCTTCACTAAAAATTGACGCCGAGTGGCAATGGTTAAGAGTGTGCGAAAAGTTACCTGTTTCGCCACCGGCGCGAACACCTGGTCGTAGTCAGTGCCAAACTTCTGACTGAAGCCTTGAGCGACCAGTCTTGCCTTGTAACGAGTGACACGTCCGTGCTCGTCCAGCTTACGTTTGAACAGCCACTTCGATCCGACTGCCTTTCGTCCTTCCGGGAGGGCTCCAACGGTCCAGGTCGAGTTCTGACGGTGTGACATCATCTCCTCATCCATGGCTGCCTTCCACGAATCGCTCTCGGGTCCATTTACTGCCTCATCGAAAGTTGTTGGTTCTGCAACGAGCGCCATGTTGCTCATTTCGCGGTACCGCTGTGGGGCGACACCCTTATTTGGCCGCTCGGATCTTCGGACAATAGTTTCGTTCAGGTCTTCGTGAACGAATTCATCGCAGGAGTCGAAATCGGTATCGGTTGCAGCCGACAATCCGTCCTCTTCATCGTCTGGATCGCTTGCTGGTTCCTCGGTCGGTGCTTGATTCGATGCCGCAATAGGGGACAACGGATTTAGGATGTCCGCGTATGACTCCTCCTCCAGATTTGGAACGTCGGTACCGGCTTGGACCAACTCCTCCTCAACAAATTTGACGTCTCGGCTGATGACCAACTTGTTAGTGGCCAAATCGATGAACCGGTATGCCTTATGGTTGTTGGAATACCCGACGAACGTCATTTCCTTCGCCTTGTCCTGTAGCTTGCTTCGCTTTTCCTTTGGCACGTGGACGAAAGCTTTGCACCCAAACACCTTCAGATGCGACACGTTCGGTTTGCGTCCCCACCAGAGCTCATACGGTGTCGTCTCCACCACACGAGAGGGAAGGTGATTCTGGAGATACACGGCCGTACTGGTTGCCTCGGCCCAATATCTTGACGGCATCCTGGCATCCATCAGCATGCACCGACACATTTCGATGACGTATCGGTTTCGTCGTTCCGCCACTCCATTCTGCTGTGGCGAATATCCAGCAGTGAATTCGGGGTGGATGCCATGCTTGCGGTAGAACTCCATCAGTGCTTCGCTCGAGTACTCCCCTCCCCTGTCTGACCGGATGCGCTTGGGATATCTTCCGAACTGGGTGCGAACGTAGTTGCAGAATTCTTCGATACGGTCGGCGACCTCGGATTTTTTCTTCAAAAAATAAATCGTACAGTAGCGACTGTGGTCATCAACAAATGAAACAAAATAACGAAATCCACTCACCGAGGGGGTCTCCAGGGGTCCATACACGTCCGAGTGGATGAGGTCCAACGGCGCGCTGGTTTTCTTCTCGGTGGTCTTGGGGAAGGGAGTTCGAGCCTGCTTTCCTCTGACACAGCATTCACAGCCTTCGCGTATTCCGCAATCAGCCACCGTCATTCCGTTGACCAGCTTTTTCTTCAGCAGTACGTCCAATGCATCTGGCTCGCGATGCCCAAACCGCCAGTGCCACGTGTGTTGGCAATCTCGCTTGTGAGATGCTGCCACTTGCGAGGCGAACGCTTGCTGCGGTTTGTCGAGTCGATACAGTCCTTTGCGTTTCGTTGCTATGGCGATCTCGTTGCCATTGACGACGATTTTGCATTTTTCACCGTCAAACTTCACCTCCGCCTTCCGGTTGGTCATAGTAAGCACTGACAAAAGGCTGGCTGACAGCTTCGGCACAAACATCACGTGGTGCAATCGAATTTTGTTCGTCCTTCCAGAACCGTCCACGCATTGAATCACGCCGGTCCCAGTACCAGCTATAGCCACTACGCGGCCGTCGGCCAACTCTACCTCACCTGTCGCCGGTTCCAGCTCGTTGAAAAATTCCCTGTTGGACGTCATGTGCGAACTTGCACCGGAATCGATGATCCAGTCGTTCACCGTGGCCCCGCTCCCGATGGTCAGAGCATACATACCGCCGTCCCGGGCAACCTTCGCGTTTTGCCTCTTGCCGCCTCTCGTCTCTTTCTGCTGCTTGCAGTCACGTTGCTTGTGGCCAGGTTGCTTGCACAAATGGCACACAATTGATTTACGACCAGCAGCTTTCAGTGCCGATCCGCCGGTCGAATTTCGGTTTTGCTTGCTTACCTCGTCCAGCAGCTTCTCTCGGATGAGGTTCAACGTCAGGGCATCGTCCGCACGCGTTTCCAGAGCGGTTGTCAACGCGTTAAACGATTTGGGTAGCCCTCGCAGGATAAAGGCCACCATGGTGTCTTCTCCCAGGTCCTTTCCTGCGCTGCACAACTTGGTGTACAGTTCCTCCATTTTCGTGAGATAGTCGTCCATATCCTCACCTTCCGTGTACCGGGTCTCGCACATCCGCTGCAGTAACGAAACCCTGGTGGACAGCGTTGCCTTCTGGTGATGCTTGGCCAACGCCGCCCAAGCTTCCTTCGCCGTCGTCGTCGCTCGAATGACACCGAACTGGTTCTCTTCCAGCAGCAGCAAAATCGTGGCACGTGCTTTTTCATCACCTTCTTCCCATTTCGCTGATGCAGCCACTTCCGCTTGACTTCTGCCTGCCGCCGGGGGGTCGTTCTTGACGTAGGTCCACAGACTTTCCCGGATCAGGAGCGCTTCAGTCCGGAGCTTCCAGGCTTCGAAATTGGAATTGTTCAGCTTCGTGGAATTCTTCAGATCCATCCTATCGCAGGAGAGGCTCCAAGCTTCGAATTTCCGGAAACTTCTTGAGAAAAAACGGCACGGTGCTAAAGGCTCATAACCTGTTAGCAGAGCTTGAAAGAAAAGAACTTGCTTCTTCGAGTAGTAACAGTGGAATGAAGATTTTTATTATTCTATATTAACAGGTTGCTGCGATCATACATTTAATATTTGAATTTCAACCGATTGCTTCGATTGAGCTGTTTCGGTATCTCAACATTTATATCCTCTTTAAGAGCCATTCATTAGATTTTAGTGGAAAATTTCATAACATAATTTAAATGGTCGAGTTAGGTTTACACGTCACCATGCAAAAGTTTGGGGTCACCCTTTAGTTTGCTGCGTCGTGCATAAGTTTGGGGTTACCTTCCAAATGAAATCTGAGTCGCATTTAAATTCAAATCGTCATTTTTTTTTGGTACAGCTCCAATTTCTTCCCTCGGTAGTTGAAAGGCAAGACACAGAAATTGTTATGGAATGTTTACAAACTAATTTCTTGACTTAGTTACGCCCTTAAGGTAGAAAATGGTAATGTTTTTTTCTTTTATTTTGTTATTTTTCAAGCAGTCATTTGTTTTATTTTTTTTCCTCGCGTTTTAAACATTTATTGCAAAGTTTTGATGTCCCTGGAGGGATTGCTTCTGCTTGTGCCTAGCATTGAGCCGAAACATACTTATTTATACAATAAATAGAAAAAAAAATTTTTGATTTTATTTATGTTCAACTTGTTTTACGTGATTTTTTCAAATAAATTGAGATGTTTTCGTTGTTTTCGCATTTTTATGTAAATTTAGGCTTTTTTTCTCGGAACGCCAACTTATTTTTTCTTTTTTTTCTCACGCGTTTCAAACATTTTTTGTAGTGTTCCGATGATCTTGGAGGGATCGGTTCTGCTTGGGCCTCTCACTGAGCAGAATCATAATTATTCAAACAATAAATAGAAAAATAATCTCTTTTGTTTGGTAGCTTTCAAAAGATTAAATTTTAACCAAGTAAACAACCAATGCCGTGGGTTCATCGCCAGCTTTTCAGGCGAATCCTTGACCTACATAATACATCTCCCAACCACCCACTCCGTAGTACTTATGGGAGTGTCACTGAGTCGGAGGCCTTTTAAATAAGTGCTACATCAACATTTCCTTCCCCTATCCCAAGGTACGGTAAAGATGGGCGTGGCTGGGAATAATGGCATTTGTGCTTTTGGTATTCTTGCATAAGATTGGAGCAAAGTTAACTCCCCAGCCTTGTTCCGACAAGCAATCCGAGCAAGATTAGCAAAAAGTACACGAATGTTGTTAGTATCCAATCTACGAAGTATACCGTAACTACGCTAACGCTAACGCTAGTGCTAACGCTATACTATAACGATTTCTGTGTCCTGCCATTCAGCTACCAAGGGAAGAAATTGGAGTTGTACTTAAAAAAATGACGATTTGAATAGAAATCTGACTCAGATTTCATTCGGAAGGCGACCCCAAACTTATGCACGATGCAGCATACTAAGAGGTGACCCCAAACTTTTGCACAGTGACGTGTAAACCTAATTCGATAATTTAAATTATAGCATAACCCGATCTTTCCCAAAATTGGACCATTGATTCACAATTAATCGTATAACTTACAGTAAAAAAAATATAATTTTTATGCTTTTTTCAAAAAGTTACATCAATTCGGTCATTTTTTGAAAACTGAAAATTTTACCTGTCCCGATCATTTTGTCTATCCCCTTTAGAAGGGGGGAGAGGAGGACATGGATTTCATTACAGTGTTACCGTATATCCCACCTGTAAATTGTATTCGTAAACTTTCTTTTAATTACAGGTTTCATCCTCATTAATCATCATTCATGGCCATCACTATTATTCACGTACACAACTAATTCACTCACTAATTCACTCACTCACTAATTCACTCACTGACTCACTCATTTACTCACACATTCCCTCACTCACTAATAGGCTCACTCACTAACGCACTCGCTCACCCGTTCACTCACTTACCAACTCACTCACTTATGAAGAATTAGCACAGAGACCAGACATTTAAGCTCGAACAAAAATACGTCGAAATCGTGTGTAAAGGATTTTAGTGTACCTCAACGCCACCAACGGAGACTGCCCCACATATAAAGTCGATTTGACCCCACGATGGCAGTGTTCATAGTTAAAATTCACTAGCCCACAAAGCGACACGAGCGCCAAACGGCCTAAAACGGCGAGCACTGGAAACAAATATGACAACACAACAATGTAAGTGATGGGACGCTAGCGCCGCTCAACGGGAGTATAACCACATACTTTGAAATGATTGTTACAAAGTTTTACACAAGGCAAAAAGCGAAGATAGACGTCTGTTCTCTGTGGAATTAGCTTCAATTAAAATTCACGAATAAAAAGATATAAAAAGAACTAACTCACTCATTAAATTAGTGATTCACTTCATCACTCACTCATTCGTTCGTTTACTCACACCTTCATTTACTAACAATATCACTTTGTCACTACTTCACTAGCTCACTAGCTTACTAACACACTCATTTGCCCATTTGCTCATTCATTTATCAACTCAGTCACTAATCAGTACTTCAACTCACTAAATCACCCTCTAACTCACTAACAGGCACGCTAACTTACTAATACACGCACTAAGCAACTCACACTTCCATTATGTTATTAACTGACTACATCGCTCACTAACTAATTCATTTTTTACTCACACATCCACTAACCAACAAGCTTACTTATTCACTGATTCACTAACTTACTAACTAACTCACTCAGTCATATACTAATTCATTCACTACTTCACTTTCTAGCTCACTGAGTGATTTCACTTGCCTTTCAATGGGATGATTGCTGTTAACATTTTTCTTGATTGCTCCCAGTTGGCGCCAGCAGTAAAAATTGCATGCAAGAACTTTTATAGCATCAAGTTTCCAGCGTTGACAGCCCGGCGGCAACACCATCGCTTGTATTCAATGCATCGTCTGTGCTACTCTCGGTTTTCAACTTTCTCAAATTCTCACCTCAAGCTCACGGAAGCATGGTAGTCAAGAACTGTCAAATCATATGGAAAAATCGCAAAAAACATCAATTGTTAGAAAACGGGATAATTTTGTGAAAAGTTAGTGAATAGAAATCAAGAATGGTTTGAAAGGACAACTTCCCGAGCAGGAACGAATAACTGCCACATAACTGCAGCATACCAAAGTCAGGTATCATACCAAGACAAGGTATTGGTCGGTTACCCAGGTCTTGAAAATAACCTATTTTGGTATTTTGTAGGTATTGATGAAATACCTCAACGAGTTATTGGTTTGGTGTTGAGGACTGCTTGAAGTATTATTCAGTTATGGAAAAATCGCTAGTTGTATGGAAAAAACGCCGATTATTATTTAGGTATTGCCATACCTGAGGCCATTATTCACGTGTTATGCCCAGAATATACACCAGTTATTATTTTAGGTATTTTACCTCTTATGCAGGGCTTCTTAATACCTCATTCAGGTTGTAGGTATTCGGTTTTCTATACCTGAGTTTGGTATTCTTCAGCTATTTTCTCCTGCTCGGGTTTCTATGTTTACCTCGTGTTTCAGAACAACTTTTTCACCGAGAAAATTCGATTTTACTACCACACAAAAAAGAGTCATCTGTTATATTTTTAGTTTAGAATGACGATGTATTCAACATCCTAACTCTAAAACTCACCCATTAACTCATTTACTTACTAATTTACTAGCTTACTCATTTTATTCCTCTCACTCACTCACTAAGCCATCAACTCACTCATTTACCAATTTATTGACTCCTGAAGTCCATCTTTTACTAACTTGCTCACTTACTCATTTTACTCATTCATCCACTCACTCATCAACTCGCTCATTTACAAACTTGCTCATTAACTCACTGAATAAATCATTTACTCACTAATACGCTGACTCCCATGGAACACATCTCACATCCTCACTCATTACTCATTAATTCACAAATTCTCTTACTGCCATACTTAAATTCACGGAACAAATCTCTGTCCAAAGCTCTATAACTTTCTCAGTGAGCAACTTAGTAACTTACTCAATCTTGGGGCAGCTTACACTTACCAATTCACTAAATTTCTTACTCATTCACCAACTCGTTCACCTACTTGGTTCCTACTATCCGATCATAAAGAATGTGTTCAAGTGTGAAACCACTCTTATGTTATCTTTCGGCTCCGTTTTGCTTTAAGACATTTGAGCCTTATGAATGAAAGTTCTTTTAATGCTATAAGAGAAGGTAAAAGTTTTTGTTATTCAAAAAATGTAGAACAAAATCGCCCATATAGCCGAGGCGGTAAACGCACGGGTATTCAGCATGACCATGCTGAGGGTGACGGGTTCGATTCCCGGTCGGTCCAGGATTTTTTCGTAAAGGAAATTTCCTTGATTTCCTTGGGCATAGAGTATCTTCGTGCCTGCCACACGATATACACATGCAAAATGGTCATTGGCAGAGGAAGCTCTCAGTTAATAACTGTGGAAGTGCTCATAGAACACTAAGCTGAGAAGCAGGCTTTGTCCCAGTGAGGATGTTACGCCAAGAAGAAGAAGAAGAAGAAGAATAAGAACAAAATCGCGCAGAAAAGACCACGCCAAGCGATAAAAAACGAGAAATTTGTGTTGGACTGATATGCGTAGAATTTTAGCCGACTCTATATGGGCACGAAACATCCTCCTCTTCTTGGCGTAACGTCCTCACTGGGACAAAGCCTGCTTCTTAGCTTAGTGTTCTATGAGCACTTCCACAGTTGTTAACTGAGAGCTTCCTCTGCCAATGACCATTTTGCATGTGTATATCGTGTGGCAGGCACGAAGATACTCTATGCCCAAGGAAGTCAAGGAAATTTCCTTTACGAAAAGATCCTGGACCGACCGGGAATCGAACCCGTCACCCTCAGCATGGTCATGCTGAATACCCGTGCGTTTACCGCCTCGGCTATATGGGCCCTATGGGCACGAAACATGGACTTTACTTTGCCCTTCTTGGAGTTGTCGAACGGAAGGTGTTGCGTACCACCTACGGCGGAGTGCAGATGGAAGACGAGACTTGACGAAGGCAAACGAACAGCGAGATGCATCAACTGTTGAGAGAACCTAGTATCGTCTATTCCGCGAAAATCGGGAGGCTACGGAGAGCGGGTCACGTCATCAGGATGTTGAATAGCAACCCGATTAAAATAGTTCTCGCTCATAACTATCAACCCTTATAACATTTGCTTACAATATTAGCAGTGCCTCAGTTGTGACAAAAAAAATCATATGTAGTTTCACGCGAAATTAAAACGGTTCCAGCCTCTGTCGTCCCTTTTCCCAGATGTTCCAAAGTTGCGAATCAACCGGATCCTGCTCGCATATCGAAAAGTGGCACCTCGATTAAATCCGGCTTGGAAGCATTAAATGAACACTCACGATTCCGCTCACGAACGCAGTGTAAACTATACACCGAAGTGAAAAAATGGAGACAAAAAGGAAAGAAACGGTTTTCACCGATTCTCAAATGAGGAGTAGACTGACGGGGACGACGGGGACAGGAGCACAATCATTCCCACGGGGTGACAATTTCTGTGTTTTCTTTTTCGTCCTGTAAATTCAGCAAATATTACTTGAAGGCGAGACGGAAAGGAACGAATTGGCTTCAACTCCCACCCGGAGAAGGACGGTCGGTGAAATTCACGTAGTGAATGAAAAATCCATAAGGAAGGAAAACTGATCAAACCCTCACAGCTGATGGAAGTGAATGGGCCTGGGAATGGGACTGAAAACCGAGACGAAGACGACGATGATGATGATGGGAAAACAGCCTCTGCAATATGGGAGGATTCGAAAGAATAAAAAGCAGGACGGCTCCGTTCGGAATATCCTCCTTTGTATGTATTCCTTTCAATCTTTATCTTGATTCAATTTATGTGAAAAGATGGAGAATTGTGGTTTATGCTGATGCCTCAGTGCGGGGCACTGGGTTTGAAGAATGGGTAGCAATGGAAAATTTTATCAAAGGGAGCTCGAGATGTGTCGAACGATGATATGTGCAATAGATTGCTATGAGCAACATGTTTTCCGTTCAACCTCAAATCCTTTTGAACTTTTGTGTCATTTGTAAAGATCGTCCGTATTCAAATGATTCCAGTTGTGTGGTCCGTGGCAGATGTAGGGCAAATCTTATTTAGAGCTTCGCTAATGGGCTTGTTGTAGCAAAAAACAGATTTATGCATCACAACAACGGCTTTGCAATTTAGAGCATAAATCAAGAAAGCTTGTGTATCAAAGCAAAACGAATCACTTCTGTTGATTTTCTTGAGCGTTGGGTGATTTTGAAGAAGCATGTTGAATCTCATTTTTCAAATTTATAATTGCACTTTTCAGTTTTCAAATATAATTGAAATCATTTACTGAACTAGATTAAACAATTAGGTAATGGTTATAATAATACGCGCCAACTTGTGACGTATTTACGCAGATGGGTGCGGTGGCGGCTAAATGCACTAGTTCTGCTGGAGCCCGGGGCGCAGTAGTGGTCACACGTTCGCTTCATAAGTGAATGGTTATGGGTTCGATCCCAGCCCCGGCACGTGCAATTTTTCGTCAGTTGTCTTCCCTCGAGGCGGCTGACACCTGATCCTTTTTTGAGCCTATAGCTGTAACGGACTCGGAAACTTGAATATCAGCGAACGGCAACACATAATGGAAGACCCCAATCGGACTGAAAAAGGAACAACAGCCACACATCAACATCATCGTGCTGGTCATTCTACCATGATAGGGAGTTCGTGGGGAAATATCAGGCTGGATTCATGGGTGAACGCGCTACAACGGACCTAATATTCGCCATCCCCCAGGTGTTGCAGAAATGCCGTGAATACGACGTGCCCACGCATCACTTGTTCATCGATTTCAAATCGGCGTATGATACAATCAACCAAGACCAGCTATGGCAGATAATGCACGAATACAGATCCCCGGATAAACTGATAGGGGAGATCGGAATATAACGCGCCCCTAAGGATTGACTCGATTTTAGCCATGAAACGCACAATAATGCCTGTTCTAGTTGCTGGCATTCTAAAGTTTAACGTGTTTTCTTCCAATTATTGAAAATGTCGAATCAATTAACGTTGTAGAAGCTAAACTATGATTTTTCAAAAAAATTATTGATCAAATATGTGTTTTCATTTTTTTCGGGGCAAATACGGGGTCCGTTCGGGAGCTGCTAAATGTAACACTCCCAGAAATAATGTAATATGTGTGTTGCATGCATCACAGCGTTTACTCGACGTTAGTGCGGCACCTAATTACGCAATTATTTCTTATTTGAAAGGTTCGTCTCCATGTTACTGCAGTCATAATTCAAACGCCAACGGCTGTTTTGGAGTTGCGATAAAGGCCGGCGCATTTTGCCCCAAGAGTACTCGCGATTTTGGACCTTAAAATATGCGTTTTTACACTTAAAACGGCACTTTTTTTCGCGCCAATCATTAATTTTGCGAGTGAGAAAAGAGATTTTCATATCATGTTGTGTAACTTTGTTTCATTTTGACCTCCCAATCTGCAAAAAAGTTCTCACATTCTTCACATTCTTCACAAATCCTTTTTTTTTCGGTTTTTGTTGCATAATGAGTTTTTCTGAATACTAAGGAACCGGTCATAGAGTATGAAAAAAATGGAAAACGACTCATTCAAAGTTCACGATTTAAAAATCTTTATTTAATTATCGTAAAATTATGTTAGGGTAAACATAACATCTGTAAATCTTGAAAAATCTTTTGGTGAGTTTCATCAACTACGTAACATGAAAAGCAAGTTTGGAAATCTTTCGGCATTTAACCTTAGGGCGCTTTTAGTATAAATAAAATCGATTTGATTTGCACGAGCTGCTAGAGTTTAATCATTTTTTTCTCAGTGATTCGTTATTATGTGTGTTACGTAATTTATGCACGATACCACAAAACTTTTCCAACATAAATCGCTAAACATAGTTAGTCGCATAATATATCTATAATTTATGCTACATTATATATATGCAGCAACTTTATTAAGCCATTTAAAAGAGAGACACGGACAACGTCTTCAGCTTATGACTGTACAGACTGTTTTAAACTTAACATTAGACAACGGACAACGGAGCATGCACCAGTGGAAACGGGGAAGAAACTATTCTCACGAAAAGTTTCAACGCCCGAAGCGGGAATCGAACCCTCACCCCATAGCATGGTGCGATTATAAGCTTGGTGACCCTAACCGCACGGCTACGAGGCTCCACAATATAATTTGTATTATACATTTGTACAACAATTCCGAATAGGTCCCACTTGCCCCGTGATACGGTGTAAATGAAGATCTGATCCACTTTTCATCATATGCATATTATACAGAATTTAAAAATTTTGAAACAGTTTGATTGCCCGCTAATAAGAAGAAATACACCAACAATGTCTTTCAGAACCATTGGAATTATAAAATTATTTATGTTTAGAATGTTTTGGCTTGACAAAACCAAACTAGCATTTTTTTAGGTCCCACTTGCCCCGGGGTACCTTAATGGTTCTAATAATACACACCAACTTGTGACGTATTTACGTAGGTGGGTGGGGTGACGGAGTGCGAAGCTCTTCAAAATTGAACAAAATGCAGCTTTTTCGGCTAAATGCACTAGTTCTGCCGGAGCCGTGGTGCAGTGGTCACAAGTTCTCTTCATAAGTGGATAGCCATGGGTTCGATCCAAGCCCGGCACGTGTAGTTTTTCGTCAGTTGTCGAGAGCGGCTAACATCTGATCCTCTTCTGAGCATACACTCCCGTTCAAAAGTTTGGGGTCACCCCCTCAAAAACATGTTATTTTTTTAGGCTCATATCTCCGCCAATTTGCGTCCGATTTCAAAACTCTAGGTTTCATTTAAAAGATAATAAGTCAAAGAAACTTTGAACATGATTTAAAAGAAACTTTTTCAAAAAATTTTGTATGTAAACTTAACCCAAAGTTGCCAAATTTTCTAAAAAATGAATATAAACTTACGGCAGTGTCGCTGGAAGTTGGGTCGACCAAATTTTTAGATGAAAGCGGTAATATGACCTATTTTCTATTAGCTTTCAACTGCTTTTTACAGAACTGAGCTAAAAAATCTAGAAAAAAAGTTATTAAGTAAATTAATCCTTGATGTCATCGACCAAAAGTTTGGGGTCACCCCTCAATATGCTGTATCGGCCAAAAGTTTGAGGTCACTTTCGTAAAACATGGAAAAGTGATTTGTTGATATCTTTGTCATCTTTCATTCAATTTTAATTCTTCTTGGCTTATTTGAAACAAAATGCATGATACTTACAGCATAGACATTGAACCACACATATTTGTTGAAATTTACATACTAAAACTTAACGTAAAATTGCTTCATTTTTTGAAGCGTGGTAAATTGTGCTAACATTACATAACATTTTTATATACAAAAATCGTTAAATACGTTAAGTTGAAGACATCACACGTAAATTTAGTTAATTATCTTTGAAATGAGCCAAATATAATTAAAATTGAACTATAGATGACGAAGATATCATCAAATCACTTTTCCATGTTTTACGAAAGTGACCCCAAACTTTTGGCCGATACATCATATTGAGGGGTGACCCCAAACTTTTGGTCGATGACATCAAGGATTAATTTACTTAATAACTTTTTTTCTAGATTTTTTAGCTAAGTTCTGTAAAAAGCAGTTGAAAGCTAATAGAAAATAGGTCATATTACCGCTTTCATCTAAAAATTTGGTCGACCCAACTTCCAGCGACACTGCCGTAAGTTTATATTCATTTTTTAGAAAATTTGGCAACTTTGGGTTAAGTTTACATACAAAATTGTTTGAAAAAGTTTCTTTTAAATCATGTTCAAAGTTTCTTTGACTTATTATCTTTTGAATGAAACCAAGGGTTTTGAAATCGGACGCAAATTGGCGGAGATATGGGCCTAAAAAAATACATGTTTTTGAGGGGGTGACCCCAAACTTTTGAACGGGAGTGTATATCTGTAACGGACTCGGAAACAAGAATATCGGCGAGCGGCAACACATAATGGATGACCCCCAATCGAACTGAAAAAGGAACAACAGCCACACATCAACATCATCGTGCTCGTTATTTAACCACGATAGGGAGTTCGTGGGGCAATATCAGGCCGGATTCATGGGTGAACGCGATACAATGGGCCAAATGTATGCCATCCGCCAGGTGTTGCAGAAATGCCGCGAATACAAAGTGTCCACACATCACTTGTTCATCGAATTCAAATCGGCGTATGATACAATCGATCGAAACCAGCTATGGCAGATAATGCACGAATACGGATTCCTTTCCAATCTCGCAGAGGGTTACGGCAAGGTGATGGTCTTTCGTGCTTGCTGTTAAACATTGCTTCAGAGGGTGTAATAAGGAGAGCGGGGATAAACACGAATGGGATAATTTTCACGAAGTCCGTTCAGCTGCTTGGTTTCGCTGATGATATTGACATTATAACTCGCAAATTTGAGACGATGGGGGAAACGTACATCCGACAAAACACTAAAGAATGAAGCCAGGCGAATCGGATTTGTTATTAATCGGTCGAAGACAAAGTACATGATGGCAAAGGGCTCTAGGGAGGAATTACCGCGCCCGCCACCCCGAATTTCTATGGACGTTGATGAAATCGAGGCGGTTGAAGAATTCGTGTACTTGGGCCATGACTTAGGCTTACTGGTGAACGCCGACAACGACACCAGCAGAGATATTCAGAGGCGCATTTTGACCGGCAATCGAGCTAACTTTGGACTCCGCAGAACTCTTCTATCGAACAAAGTACGCCGTCACACGAAGTTAACTATCTACAAAACGCCAATTAGACCGGTTGTCCTCTATGGGCAGGAAGCATGGACTCTACGTGCAGAGGACCAACGCGCCCTTGGAGTTTTCGAACGGAAGGTATTGCGTACCATCTACGGTGGAGTGCAGATGGAAAAGGTGAATGAACCATGAGCTGCATCAACTGCTAAGAGAACCAACCATCGTCCACACCACCGCGAAGATCGGGAGGCTACGGTGGTCGGGTCACGCCATCAGGATGGCGGATAGCAACCCAATTTAAATGGTTTTCTATTGCCATCAGACTGGTACAAGAAGACGTGGTGCGCAGTGAGCTAGATGGTACGATCAAGTGGAGGACGATTTACGGACCCTTCGCAGCCTTGGACCGAGTAGAAATGAGACGAATCCTACATACAGCAGGGGACACTCAGGCATTAGTCTGACCGGTAAGGCAAGTATGTACTTAACGTAGTGCCAAAAGTTATTACTACAAGTGTAGGCCTGACCGGTGACCATAGTAGTTTGGTTGATCTGGAATATCTCAAAACTATATTGGAATGACTCATGGAATGCAAGGGGGAATAAAGATTACAGTTATGTAATGTGACATTTTATTGTGAGAATCACTACTGCTGCTGTCAACATCTAAACTTCAGGACACTTTGGACGACCCTTAATGTCCCAAACATTTTAGATTTCAAAAGCTTTAGGGATCTCTGTAGATTATGCAATGCTATTATTTATGGCGAAAACTCATAAAAAAGCCGGGGCCCGTGGCGCAGTAGCTACACGTTCGCTTCATAAGCGGATGGTCATGGGTTCGATCCCAGCCCCGGCACTTCGTCAGTTGCTCTTCCCCCCGAGAGCGGCTGGCCCGGATAATCGGATATCGGCGAACGGCAACCCATAATGGACGATCCCCAATTGGACAGGAAAAGGAACAACAGCCACACATCATTTCATCATCGTGCTCATCATTCTACCAAGGACAGGGTAGAAAAGTGAAAGCAGCACAAAGACAAACCAGTTCGATGTAGTAGAATAAGAATACATTTAGGCGCTGTACAAAGTGTAAGTTCAGCCGCCAATTGGAATCGTAGTGCCCTAGTGGACAAAAGAGCTGTAAAATAGGTTAAGTGGTAAAAAACGCATAAAATTATTCCTGTAGATTTGAAGAACTTCATTATAATGAGTGTATCGGAAATTAACTGTAAATGTTTAAAATGCGCTATCTCGAAGCATGGTTGCTCTTTTTATTCCGGTTCTTCTATCAAATCTTCACAATATAGCTTAATTAGAACAACCGAAAGAAATTTGGAAAATGTTCAGTTAAATTGAAAATTTAGCTCAATGAGTATTGCTGAATAAAATAAAATGCTACTTTTTCTACTGTTACGAGTGTTGACCTGAAGTTCTGAACTCCAAGGTAGTTTGGCTGGCCTGGAATAATATCTCTATAGTGTCTCTAAATGACATTTCAGATTTCAAGAGCTTCACGGATTTCAGTAGATTATGCAATGCTATTTTATTTATGTCGAAGACACATTACATTATTCTTGTAGGTTTGAAGGACTTTACTATAAGACAGTTTTAAACACCTAGAACGACCCAGAATATAAAACACCTTTTGATGTTCTTGACAAAGGTTTAATGAATACTTATGAACGTAACAAATATCCAAATTCAGCTTTTAGAATAACTGGAATGTCAATTATTTCGTTTCTCAAAACTTCATGGTGTTCAGGATGTACTAGGTTGTCAATAAAGTCTCAAATATAAATACAGTATGCGGCAGGAAAAAAAATGCGAAAGTGTTTTTTAGCTTCAAGCCTAATTTTCGTTCATTTGACATTATCCAATCTATGTTTCAACGTTCCATGATCACTAACAGGCTAGTTTTCCGAAAAGTTATTTGAAAATTTTCCCAGTTTGGTCACTAACCTTTACAATACAGCACCTGAAGCTGAAGACAAAAAGAATTTTCAAACACCTAAAAAGTACACAGGTCGCAAAATTCCATATCTGTTAAAACAACATTGCTAATTTTCTCTACAATATCATCATATATATGTCCTTTTTTCATCAAGTATATAAAACTTCATGGCTCTGGATTGGTATCGCCTGGTTTTTCTTCGAATTGAAGCTATTTTTTTCACTATTTTAGCCATTTTGTTTTATGACCATTGGACGCGCAGTTTATTGATACCCAATTTTTAGGCTTACACATGTTAGGCTTATCACATGTTAAAAATGAAATATGTATGTTCATTTTTATTTTGTAGTGCTAGAATATAGACATTGACTGATACACTGTCATGAAAAAATAGTCATATACATCCCATATTTATCGTGTGATAGCGTCTTGGAACTTTCGCATTTTTCTTTGCCGCACCCTGTACATATTCACATTTTTCCGTAATAGATGACTCAATTTTTAACAACTTTGCGAGAACGGTATTCTGTTTTAAATTTTTTCGCGGTGTTTCTATTTTTGCCGATTATGCTCCATACGCAGAAGGAAATTGGTGTCCTACCATCCTAACCAAACTACTGGTACTGAAATCGACACACTACGCAAGTTTTGTAACATGAAAAAAATCAATATAATTAAGTATTCGGCAGCAGTCAGTTAACCAGGGAAACTTCTTGAATCTTGCTTGGATGCTGAAATATCTCAGTTTCTGGTTTCTATAATTGGCGAAAATTTGAACACCTTTTTGAAGAAAGAGGTAAACCATTACTATATGATACCAAAACGGAATGGTAATCAATTTTTTTTTATTGTAGGTGAGAACACGGATGGAGGAAATCGATCATGCAACAGCTGGTCCTGTTTTGGTTGCGGTAGGTGAGTTCTGATTAAGTTTGATAGAACAATGTTAACCTCTACGTCCTGACGTATATTGCACACTTAAATTTTCATGTTCATCTGGCTCTATTTTCTTCAATTTTTACCCGATGTTGATGAAAATTTGACAAAACAACCATGAATTACTATCATTTCATAGCACCGGTTGGTCAAGTTGGATGACCGATTCCGGATTTAAACGGAAACCCAGTGGGGTACGTCGGTTAGCCAAATGAGACATTATCATTTTTTTTTTAAATTTTATATGGAACAATAAGTTTTTACGTCTAAATCATAAAGTATTCATATTTTTGGATACTTTAAGGACACGGTATTTGGAGTATATTGCTCAAACTTTCTAGAGCACCGTTTTTTTAGAACCGTTGAACGGATTTGGATGATGATGATTAACCTGGGCTTGTCAAGTCGAGTCAAGTACAAGACACTGAAGACGACCTTACAGTTGAAGTCGAAATACGTATCTGTCAAAGGATGCAAATTCTTAGTGGAATTCTATAGAACAGTACTTAACCCGATTTTCTTTTTATTTACGGATTTGGATGAAAATGCATCACGCTAATTGTTCAGTGGTAGTCAACAGCGTGATGCATTTTAATCCAAATCCGTTCAACGGTTCTAAAAAATGGTGCTCTAGAAATTTTGAGCAATGTACTCTAAATACCTTGTCCTTAAGGTCTTTTGGAATGAAAGTGGCCAGCTCCTGCTTCCGAGGTACCATAAAACGGGGTTACTTTGCATACATTTAGGCGTTCACCGATTTCCGTTCCAATTTTCAAAATTGATTTCACTTGTAAAAACACGTTTCGTTAAGAGATTCAAGACCATATTAAGATTTTACAATGACTCATCTTCTGAGAACAAGAAATTAGTTGAAAAAAAGCCTTACATTATTGTAAAGCAGATTGTTTCAGGACAGACTCATTAGAATCCCAAAATGGCCGCCACAAAGGCCGACTTTGGCACCTACTCACGATTTCGAGCGCACAAATCTCTTCGTAAACAAAACCATCACACCTGATCTTTTTATTTTAAGCTTATTACAAGTGAGCAGGAACATAATAATAAAATGCAGTGTTGTTTGAAGCTTGCTTCTTGAGATTTGTGCGTTTGAAGCTCTGATGTAGTGTTGAAGCGGGATTTTATGACTTTTGCCCTTAAAGGCGGTCTTCTTTGGCTAACACGTACCCCACTGGGTTTCCGTATAAATCCAAGAACCGGTCATCCAACTTGATCAACCGTTGCATTCTATGAAACAGTAGTAGTTTCAGGTTGTTCTGTCATTTTTTTTTTATCAAAACCGGGTAAAAATTGAATAAAATACGTAAATACCTAAAAGACGTAAAGGTTGATGTTGCTAATCTCGAGAATTAATGAGAGTGTAGCTGCTCAATAGGAGGCAATCAGTGAAGTACTAGATTGAAAGTAGTGAGCTGGATTTTTGTATGGTGAGATGTTCAATTCTCCATTTCTGCAATGAAATGGTTCAAACAGCGTGGGTATTATGATTTCTTGACTAATTTGATGCTGTTTGAGCAAAAGTTTGGGTAACTGTGTTGTTGAAATTGCATGAAATAAATAATACAACAACAAAGTTACCCAAACTTTTGCTCAAACAGCATCAAATTAGCCAAGAAATCATATAACCCACGCTGTTTGCACCAATTCATTGTAAAAATGGAGAATTGAACATCTCACCGTACAAAAATCCAGCTCACTACTTTCAATCTAGTACTTCACTGATTGCCTCCTATTGAAGACATTACTGATTTTACTGTTCACCTTTTATTTTGTATCGACGAATGATATTTATTCATTTCCTTGTATTTTTAACATTATTAATACTTTGCATTGTGTTAGGATTTTGGTGGATCCACTTCTAGTTTCGACTAGCAATGAAATTAGCTAAGACGACGGTTTCGCTGTATTGCAGTTTATTTAATTACTACCGTAAAACACTAATTTTGATTGGCTCTCTTAGTTTAGGAAAATTTATAATGATTAGTTCTAAGCAGTGGTGGAAATTGATCGCGAACGTGTGCTTACGCGCTACAAAAAAATGCCATCGCATCGCAAACCTGCGATGGTGTTCGTACGCCTGTGGCTGACGATCGTACGACACGAACGCCAACGAGTGCAGTGCAAGCGCGATGCTTTTTTTTATTTTGGAGGTTCGCGGCCGATATTTCTGTAATGAAATAAAATGTTGGTAAACTTTTTCGTCGATATCATTTATTGAAATGGTACCTGACCAGTATAATCAAAAACCACCCAACTCATTACCTTTAAGTGTGCAAAAAATGGCAACAAACCAAGTGTTCTACATTGTGATCCTTCTGGCGAACCAACTGCGATTCTGCTCGTTCGACATTTGTTTTGTGTTGGTTCGTCGATCCGGGAAATCGTGAACCGTTCTCTCTTTTAGGGTTCGCGAGCGCGTGAGCAAAGACTGTGTTTGATGCGAACCAAAAAACAGGTCAAGCGCATGATGCTTTTCACCACTGGTTCTAAGTGGTCCAGAACGCGAGATATACGACGTTCGGACTGAACTGGAAGCTCCTAAAACACTAGCGCCACGCAGTGAGTGATTCTTGAACTAAATTGTTTCCCATGTGAATGCTCTTAGTCTTCTGACTTCTGAGCAACTTTGCCGAAGACAGTATCCTTCTAAATGGTTCAGAACATCTACTGACATCATGTAGTGCTATCCCACATGTCCGACATGGTGCCCTGTGTAGCAGATTCCCGGTGGCCAATGTTCCCGGAACCACTGTTTCAACATATCAACACATTCTTTACGAAAGTTTCTATAAAATAAGACATTAGTCATTTGACTTGGTGAAAAAATCATCATTCCATAAGAGTTTGAATTCAAGTAACATTTTGAAAGCCAATTAGTCTTGTAGAGGTTATGGCAATCGTTATATCACCTAAATAAAAAGCAGTTTTCTCGCTGTAAATCAAAACATCGACCATGAAAATATATTAACTGCATTCTATTCCTCATGTGGAGTACAGTGAATATATTTTCATAGCAAAGACGTTTGCTTCGAACGAAAAAACTGCTATCAAATGTTTGATGATGACTATGATTTCAATAACGAATTGTTCAACGTTAAAATGCTTCGTTACTGCAAAATATAAAAAAAAATCAAGGAGATTCATCACAATTAGTTAATTAACAAGAGATATTCATGATAATTGAATTTTATTGGCTTTTCTCGGTGAACGTAACACTACTCAAAGAAGAAGAGAGTAACGAAAGTAATGATAGAACCGCAACTGTGCGACGAGAAAAGGCCTACACACCAAACGCTTTCAGCAATATTTTGCTGATTTTTACCGAGCTGATGGGTCCAGCAAAACGTTTTGCTGAACTTTCAGCAAAGTTTGCTGAATTTCAGCAAAACGTTACTCAACAAATCAGCAAAATTTGCTGAATTTCAGCAAAATTTTTGCTGAAACCTTCAGCTCGGCAAAATTCAGCAAAATTTTGCTGAAACCCTCAATCGATTTTTGGTGTGAAGCCTGTCTAGGGCTAGTAGTCATCATCAAACTACTAGTAGGGTGCCTGTACCAGTAATCGCACCACCAAAGTCCAAATTAAGTCGTAGCACTCGAGCTCAGACTGGGTACCCCTTCAAGTACCACATTCGGTCCCCGGTACCCAAGTTTGACGTTTTACTGGCTACCTGCTTTTTACTAACTTTGTGACGTAGTAGCCTACAGCGAAGTAGTAGCTCATGACAACAAACAAATATAAATGTGTCAATAAAAATGGATTCTCTCACAGAAAACTTGGTCGGTCCAGCATAGGCCGGCATTAGTTTGCAGCCTGAGAACTTTTAAGGTAATTTTTCATTTAAATGAACATTATCTGTAAGCTCAAATACTCTATCATAGACTGTTTTCTACTTACAGTAGCAAACAACATCCATACTGAACCCGATGTTTACGTACATCTCGCATTCGCTTCTTGGATATCCACAAAAACTGCTTTTACAATCCGTTGATTCAGAACCCATACTAGTTTAGAAACATATATTAAAATGCAGTTTGAACATTTATCCGAGGTTTTTATTAACTAACTTATTAATTATTTAATTATCTCAAATGACTTATAGAGCAATTGTCACATATGTTCTCTAAAGAAGATGATAATAAGAGAAGCCTATGACATAATGATAGTTGATCAAATGTTTTCTTTTTCCGGCGCTCCACGTTATGGTTCTATGATTTAACTTTGTTGGTCATGTCCATTCGTTTTGCTCAAATATGTATGGTGCGGAATTCTGTATGGCTTAATGAAACATTATGTTTCATTAAGCCATACAGAACTCCGCACCATACATATTTGAGCAAAACGAATGGACATGACCAACAAAGTTAAATCATAGAACCATAACGTGGAGCGCCGGAAAACAGTGAACATAATTGTCAGACAAAAGAGGCACAAAACAAGCAACAAAGAAGATGCGGCGATTACTCTTTATCCCAACTGGTAGCAGATAATGACATGATCTCTAATTTTTTTGTTTGCAGACAAAACGGAACCTGAATTTGTTGCGTATTTTTCAACTAGTGAATAATCAATTATTACCAACCCAAAATCGAAACTTTTTGATGATACATCTTCAGCAGCGTTGCAGTATTTACCGACTCGAAGTTACCGCTCGAAAATCACAATGCAAGCCATAAAAATCTCTAAACATGTGGTGCACGATCTTTGTCCTATTCTGTTCAAGTTGGGACAAACGTATGTCACATTGGGTAGAATGTCGCAACAAATTCAGGTTGCGACATTGTCGTTATTGTTGCGCGATGGTTGAATTTTTATTCACTGATAGCAGATAAAAGGCTATTCCCGTAACACCGGACCGAGCTCCGGCCGGGTTTCGGCAACATTTATTTTTTTTACCGAAGTACCTACTCCTCACTATGCGTAACCCTTGGCCCAGGCAGGCTCCAGTTTGGCTATTGCACAGTTATGGACACATTTGTTAATTTGGGTTCCACTTCGCACTATTTACATGCATTCCTTATGGGATTAGCAATAACTGGCGAAGCAGGATGCAAGGAAGTCGAAATTTTAAGGAAAATGATTTTTTTGTATCATAATTTGAGCAAATTGTGAAGTTTGAATGATCGCAACCATCTTTTGTGAACTTGATCTGTTGTTCACATTTTTTTTTTCTTATTGGTTTACAACATTAAAGGATGAAAATCGACTATGGCGAATTTGAGGTACTATAGCCATAACTGGTACATTGAGCCTACACTGAAATAAATTTTGTTGTGGAAACTACCGATTCCATAGTAAAATTACTAACCGTACCTATGATTCTCAACCGACAATAATTTCCAGTTAATTCTACTAAAACACTGTCATCTTAACTAGCAGTGCAGTTAACATTACTAAAAATAATCTTAATTTGACAAATGAGCATTCTATTTTTAACCACACTGTGTTGTAAAATGCGTGTCCAGGAAAAATTTACAATGTTTTGTTGTGGAGACGATTACGCTTTTAGTTGGATTTACTACAATACATTGTAATTTCAAGCATATTTCAGTTACCTTAACAGATTTTGTTGTCGGCTTAGAATCATAGGTACGGTTAGTAATTTTACTATGGAATCGGTAGGTTCCATAACAAAATTTATTTCAGTGTACCTACACGGAGCTACAAATCAACCCAAATTTAAGTTCTTTTGACGCAATGTCGCACCTTTGTGGAATTACTCAAATTTGCGTCAAACAGCGATAGTGGTCACTATATAGTTCTCGTTGGATCGCTGCAAAAAATTTCACCCAATGGTACACTGAAATAAATTTTATTGTGGAAATTACCGATTCCATAGTAAAATTACTAACCGTATCTATGATTCTCAACCGACAACAAAATCTTTCAGTTCACTGAAATATGATTGAAGTAACATTACATTGCAGTAAATTTGACTAAAAGCGTAGTCGCCTCAACAACAAAACATTGTCAATTTTTCCTGGACACGCATCATACAATACGGTATGGATAAAAATACAATGCCGTGCTGTTAAATTTTGATTATTTTTGGTAATGTTAACAGCACTGCTAGTTAAATTGGCAGCGCTTTAGTGGAATTAACAGGAAATAGCTGTCGGTTGAGAATCATAGGTACGGTTAGTAATTTTACTATGGAATCGGTAGTTTCTACAGCAACATTTATTTCAGTGTAAGCTATTTTCACCCAGCGGAGGCCTTATTTGACGCAAATTTGGGTTTAGTCAAGAAAACCCGAATTTGGCTTCTTCCACGGAGCCGCATGAATGTGTCGATGCTTCTCTCTTCGTTTTTGAAAACATTCGTGTGGGGCGAGGGAGAAAACAACCCAATGCTGAGTAAAAACTTAAAGCTGTTTAGCCAAATTTGAGTTTTTAAAACTTATTCGCTGGGTTTAAATGTTTTTCAGTGTAGCCGTTCAAAACCAGGACGTTAGGCAAAGGGGTCGTCGTTGTGATTATGTTGTTCAATTATGGCCCTCTGTTAATTTTCAACTTCTATTCAATTTCGCTCGTCGCACACTTGCGTTCTATCAACCATTTCTTTCATTACTTTCGTTACTCCCTTCTTCTTTGAGTAGTATTACGTTCACCGAGAAAAGCCAATAAATTTCAATTATCACAAAGTCATGCGTTGATTAAACCTAGAAAGTAAGAGATATTAATGCTTGAAATCGCGTTTTGGGTCATAATGACCCTGACGCACGACGAAGGTTAAAGGTTCTTAATCCTAAAATTACTCAAAAAGTATTTAACTTTTAATAATTTGGGCAGTTATTCTGCTATTCTGCTATTATCAACGCATCCCCTGGCTTTCGCCCATCTGCGTTGTTTTTTCACTGGGCAATACGTCTACTAATTGATGTTTATGGGCTTGCCGGACCAAGTCATGTAGCTAAGCCAAACACCCCACCTACAACTGTTGGGTAGGCACCATTGTCCCGCCCACTGGTCTTTTACAGCTAGTTGTAGGTGCATGTGTGCGTGTAAGTATTGGTGTATGTGTGTTAGTGTTGGTGTAATGTAGGCGCCAACTCGTTCTACTCCACTCTGATTGCTAACACCCCATTGAACCATTACCCTTAAATCTGGCAATCTATGAAATAGAATGAGTTAAGCGCCTGGACATAATAGTCAGTTAATCAAACAAGGAATATTAGTATTAAAGTGAAGATATAACGACGAAGCAACGCCCCGAACCTCGAGAGCACAAACCCCATGAACCAAATGACAGGCTGCGCGAACAGTCGATCGACTGGCCACCACTAGTGAATAAACCGATCGAGCAAACCCTCCAGCACAAACCACCACCAGCTCTCCTGACCTGCGCCCAACAAATCTGAGGCACAGCCCAGCCATAGCTTCACCTTAAAACCAAAATCTAGATTGCAGAGCACAATACTTCCCAAGTAACCACGCAGCTCGGGCCGCAAATCACGCACAACACGTCACAAATAAGGCAAACACTACCCCGCCCGTACAACCGAAACCGATCTAGGGTAGAGAAGGGTCTCTTTCCACCACAACCCGGACTCAACTGCACCCACAGGGTAGCGCACCCCACGCACACTGCACTCCTGCATCCATCATGACCCGAGCCGCACGGTCACCTGGGTTGCTTCTATCTGCATGACCTCACCCAACCCGTAACGCAGAGTTTAAATCCCTCTCTTGCATTACAAAGCAGCCTCTCTTCCCAAAGTTTGTGCGTGGTATAAATGAGATTATAAAGCTGAAGAAATCGTCACCAACACAACCGCCAACAATGAGCACTCAATGGTGTCGGCAGAATCAATGGCGACCTCCTCAGTCCCAAACCCAATTATCCTACACTACTCAAGTAACCACAATGCTGAAGCCGTACGCACTGCACGTACGAAGTACATACAGACCTAACCGCACCGCCTAAACAAACCACCTAGGCCGAACACAAGCGAAAAGCGGTGCCACCACTGTTAAACCACGACTATACCAGTAGGTATGATCGCAATTCAGCAATCGTAGATCCATTCCCCGCTCTTACTCAGCCCCAACGATCCATAGTAATGCTTGTCAATATATGCACATCACACACGCAACCCCCACAACCCAACAGTATGGTCACTTGAGTATCCCTGGGATTTTGATTACATGATGGTCAGGGATCACAGCCATCAAAACGTTCCACACTTTGCCAGGGCTTGCGACCTGTAGGCATGATGATTTTCGCTATGGGAAACCATGATGGCTAGCGGTGTTAATAATTTGGGCAGTTATGAAATCAAAATTTAGTCAGTAAGGGTGTTTCATCGTACCATTGTTCATTGTAGTTTCCCATATAAACTTTGGTTTTTATCGTGGAGCCGTGCTTCAATATTTTTCAAAAATTCATTAATTATGACATGACTCTCTGTGGGGGTCCCGAGGGTGTAATTTATAGGAACTCATACCGTGACGCAAATTAAAAAGAAGAAAAGTCAAGCAGTGTAACCATTTTTCAATATATATCTTTTTCCATCCAGTGCTTCCAAAAGCCGATAATCAATGCACCTAAACGGCAACTATCACCTCTAGAGTATTGGAATTATTGCAACAAAGCGTTTATATGTGGCAGCCGAGAGCGGCTCAGTTAGCTGCAGAAGATTTGCTAACTTCGTTGTTACCGTCCAGTCCGATCTAAGGCACTCACGGTAATGTGACTCGTTAACTTATTTAGGCTGAGGAAGATTCACAGCTGCATTATATCCCTACGAGGGGGGCTTCTTAAATGCAATGCGCTCACCGCTGCATCATGTGCCTCTACTAGTTTGGTCGAATATCGGCGAGATTTTCTTCAGACCGTCTATGGAAACCGGATGCCATGTATGTAGTCTGATTGACGTATGGCTCAGCTTGATAGGATCATCATCTTCCGGACCTCCCACTCCGCACGCTGCACATGATGGGTGAACCTTAGTCTGCAGTATGGAAGCAGTAGTGTGGTTGGAAACATCTATCGAATCAAAAAAGAATGAATGCAAAGCCAGAGTTGAAATTAATATTTTGAACTTTTCTTCGGAAGCAAGGGGGAGAATAGGAGATTTTACTTTTCAATTTTTTGTTCCACTTCTCTTGCTCAGTTTGTCGTGATCCTAGAGCTTTCCGGACAGTGAATGGAAACTAGATAGAAGAGGGATTATGTGACACTTTCTATGTGATGGGGAATTATTGTTCCCTTATGTGCACACCGTACTGTCATAGGGAATCACACGATCATCCGACGATAAAATATTTGGGATTATTTTCCCATTACTGTTGGCTTTGGGACTCTTTCGGATAAAACATTGTTTCCAAAGAAGCGAAGTTGTGCAAAAATCTTTTTGTATATCTTTATCTTAAGGCTTGTAAAGTACATTCAACTGCCATTATCACATTCTCAACTTAGAGATATTTATAATTTACTAAAAAAGTAAGTAAGTGCACTTGTTTTCCATTTGTCACAACGCTATTCCTTGTACTGTTTATTGTTTGACTAAAATTAAATTCTTTGTGCAATGTATCTCTAAGCAAACTTATCAGCGGATCACCTGTTGCTCTGTGAAATACATCACTATTACGTGTCTACTGCCTCTTTCCCAGCATTTCGACGGCCAAAACCTTTGTCCTAAAAATACCTTCAATATCTGTACAAAAAATGTCATCTTACGCTAGTTTTGTTTGGCAAGAACTTAGCAGTTATGTTTACTAAATAAAAGAAGCAATCAATTGCTCCGCAGTTTTCGCTTAAGAGACCAAAATCCTATGACCTTGATGGCAATGAATTGCACCGCCAGCATAACCACGTTAAAGATGTAGTTCTGGGGTGTCATACCGAGATCCTTCAAAATGGTGGATGCTTTCCTGTAAAATCGAGACAACAACATTATTAATATTCAGTTTAAGCAGTGAGAACAGAATAAATTTGAAAAACTTTAAATCTCTTCAAAATACTTTTCAAAAATTTCCCAAAAACTAGCTTCAGGTGTTATGCAAAATTTGATTAAGCGAGTTTGTTCACTATATTTTTTACAAACTTTTCATAGCGCTCCAAAAACATAATATATATTATATTCCTTTCCACCAGCTTTACTCACACATAGTGACAGTACAGTTCCTCCTCCGGGCAAACCATATTGGTCCGGCCGTTGTCGTACATGGCGAGCACCAGCGCTTCCAGACCGTACCGCAACGTTGACAGATAGCTAAACGCCTTCATCAGCTCGGACATATGGCTGAACATAATGAGAAAACCGCAAAACACCAACATGTAGCACGTGGTGATGGCTCCGATGAAGGTTCCGTTCTGTGGGCAAAATAGTTACGAGAACGTTAAATGCACAACCAACTCTCTGCTCTGACGACGACGACGACGGCAACGACGATACTACGGTGACTTACAATTTGATTCAGAAACGTTCCTAGAAATAGACCGTATCCGTCGGCAACAATGGTGGTCAGTACCAGGACCGCTAGGAACATCATGAACCGATCGTACTCCAGTGGCTGGGACGTCAAGGTGAACACTATCGTGCTGTAGACTATCGAGAAGAAAATCTGCAATGAACGTTTATGGCTGCAATATGATTGGCAATTAACTATGAACGAATATTCGAGCTTACCTGTACTGGTAATGAAGTGAGCATGGTTGCGAAAAAGTACGTGCGGATTTTGTACCAATTGTTAAAGGATTCTTTCCTCAGAATTTTCATTTCGGACGGAACTGGAATACATGTGAATATTAAAACAATACTTCTTGTGTAAAAACCCTATCTATTACTTACATTTAAGCACCCCAGGCATCAGAGTTGTATACCACAGATAGAGTATGTGCACCAGAAACGATGCAATGTTGGAAACGCTTTTCGTACCATTAATGCCAGAATCTCCGAAAAGCAATCCTACCACTATCGCGCATACCACGTGGACGAATAGTTTGAGATGTGTCACAGTCTGAAAAAAGAGAGTAAAATATAGTCCACAAATGCACCTGACGTGGCTAGCCACATTTGCTTAAAAATTGTTTTTACAATTATGAGTACATATAGCAATAACAACTTTATACATTTTACATGCATGTAATCAATTAGTACAGAAAGCATGCAATGACATCCCAGACAACCAGGAGTCGCATAAGAAACCACGTTGTACATCGTATAAGTACTATTTTAAGTCACTATCGCAAATATGTACGGCTGACTGACAAATTTCATCGCATATGATGTTATTTTTTGAACTTATTACGATGTATCAGGTAAAGTCATGTATGAAAACAAATAAACTTTTATAAGGTATGAGCACATCGTAGTAGATGATATTCTGATGTTTTATTGTGATAAACTTTACTTACTCGCAAAAGTGTGCGAGCGAACTCGCAAAGTCTTAAATGAATTCGCAAAATTGCGTACTGCGATGATTATACGGCTTTGCTTGGTGCTTTTCTTGTTGTGTCAGTTTACCTCGCATTGGTGTATGGATAAAATCGAATAAAAGTACGAATAAACTCGTTGAAGTGTACATACAAACTCGCATAAGCTAGAGGCGTTTATGTTGGCATTACGCGATTTGTGGAGCGGACCTGGTGTGATGGTTAGAACACTTGACTATAGACTGTTTCAGAAATTATAAATACACTTTGTTTATTAAATTAAATGAACTGTTCTAATGATTTTTACCAACTTCTTTCAGAGTATAGCATATTGTACTCCATATTCTTATATTTCCTTTCAATTGTCTTGATATTTTAAAGAACAGTCGAGTTCTCTAACAAATAACTAAATTTTTCAAATTTGAAATTGTACAAAGGTGTTTTTTAATAATTTCAACATTATGCATCACTGAATACCAAAAATTATCTTAATTTTTATCACATTCGCTTTCTCAACTAGTTGTCTAAGGAATGCCTTGATCAAAGTTTGGAAAAAATTGATAAAGGCATTTCCACAACATTTTTTCGGAGATCAAGTTTCTTATTTTTTAAGGTTTTCTACGGAACATAAGAACTACCACACAGTTTCTTAGCTTTCCTGAACGCATTTAATCTAAACAAACTTGTTTTTTCAGCTCATTCGATCCTTCAGATGGCAAAGCTTGTCATACCATAAAAAAGAATACAGTAAGCAGTAATTAAGACATTCGTTTGCTTAACGTTTGTTGCTATTGGTCTTGTTGAGAAATTTGAAACAAAAATGTTTGTTTTGAGAAGGCCCGTAATGGTGGTTCTTGATTAAATATTCCAGTAAAAATTACTCTTACCAATCGAGAAATATCTTTTATTATCGATACAGCAATATTTATTATGTTTGGAAATTAAATATTTTACCAGTGAGATTTTTTTCTTTTCTACTATGCTACATTTTTTGACCACTTTGTGCAACTTCAAATTTTGATCATCTTGTTTACAGAGCCCTATTATTTAACTTTTACCGGAAACATCAACAAAATTGGTATTATTTGCTTCGTTAGCATGTTTACTATTAGAGCTAGAAGAAACTTTTTTGGATAATGTGTTCAAATTGAAATGGCAGGTTATCGTTAGTGTATTTATAATTTCTGAAACAGTCTATATCACGCCGAGGACCTGGGATCGAATTCCACTCCCGACAAACTCACAAAATGTGAGTTCTTCCTTCGGAAGGGAAGTAAAGCGTGGGTCTCGTTAATACAAATAAAAAAAAACGCGATTTGATATGTGATAACAATTAAAGAGTTTCTGTTGCACTGTGGATCCAGTGCCAAAAAGGTACAAGAAAGTGAACAGCCATAATTATGGTTGCAAAGTCATCATTATTTGTTTTGTTGGCTTGATAATCAACAATGGGAGGTGCTAGCCAGAGAGGGGCAGTGAAAACTGTACGGGAAATAATTTTTAGCCTGCCAAACACGCACAGCGCAATTGAAACAAGTGCATTCCAACAAACACTGAGGTGAGTAAGAATATCATGATAATTAATCAGCTTGTTTCATAAGTAGCGTTTGGTGTTGTGTGTGAAGTGTTGCTCAACAATCCAGAGGTCATTAGTTCGATATCGAGCTGAGAGAATTGTTTTTTTTTTGAATATTATGAAATCGCATAAGATGCTAAATTGCGTCGCAATAGTGTACGCGGTACATCGCATAAGATATCGCTTCAAGTCATATAGCGTTATTATTGTACCGTCAATGCACGTATAGCGCCTCCACTTTTGTACGCATAAGGCACTTTTGCTGCATCTTATATGATGTAACTTAAACGCATAAAAGTACGTATAACATGAACATAAACTTTATTATACGTGCAAACTGGTTGTCTGGGATGCAATGTATCATGCAATGTACCAATCATAGTCTTTTCAAGTTTTCATCCCAGAAGTATTCTAATGTCTCCAATGTACTCCGTAGTTTGTGTTACAAATCCAAAATTCATGGTACATGAATTGGGTGATCTAGGTCATCCAAACTACACTGAAATTCATTTTCTTAAGATCTACTGAATCCACCTTCATTGGTGTTCACTCTGTTCAAGAAATTCAGTCACGTTGATGTCCATTAGACCTCGCAATGCTACGAGCAACTCGATATTGTGGTAGTTGAACATTCCGTGAAATACAAAGGCCTCCAATACACTTTGAATTTTGGGTTACGATATCTACATACTGTATCGCTTTATTTGTGAAAAACATATTCGTGGAATGTAGTCTATACTGCTGATGGAGCCTCAGTGCACAACTAGAATGCTTTTGGTACATTCATGGGTTATTACAGGCTTTCCAAACTATTGTGGAACTAGGACCTTCAAGGTCTACAGACTCTACTCTTGTTTCTCTTCACTCTTTCACTCTTCACCATTGTGTCTATTGCACCTCATAATATAACGAGTATCTCTATATATTGCTAGTTGGGTGTCAATTGGTATATAAAAGGTCCCAAATGTATTTTGAAGTATGGGTCGCAATATCTCTAAATCTTTGGATATTTTCATTGTAGCAAATGGTCGCGGAATATAATCTACGCTACTCTTAGAGCGTCAGAGTGCAATTCAGATAACTTAGCAACATTCACTTGCTGATCTTCCTCCAGAACTTTCTCTAGGAATAACTGCTAACTCACCTAGGAATTCATCAAGGAAGCTTCAAAAATTCCTCCACAAATTCATCCCGGAATTTCACAAGGGATTCCTTGTGGAATTCCTCCAGCAATAGACCAAGGGATTCCACCTCAAATCCTTCCAGAGATGCATCCAGATGCATCACTTCGAAATTCCGCCAGCAAATCCTATAGGGATTCTACCAGAAATTTATCAGGGGATTGCTCCGGGAATTCCCGCAAGGGTTCCTCTCTGATTTTTTTTTCAAAGTTTCCTCTAGGAATTTCTTCAGAGAATCCTCCAAGAATTCCTCCAGTGATTCCCCTAGCAGTTCGTCCAGGGATTATTATAGGCATAGGGGTTCCTCCAGAAACTCCGCCACGGATACAAATAGAAATTCCTTCAGGAATTCCATCACAAATTCATTCAAGAATTTCTATAGGGACTTCTCAAGAAATTCATCAAGGAATTCTTCCAAGGCTTCCACTTACAATTCTTCATGTAACTTCTTCAAGATTTCTTCATCTAATTTCACCAAAGATTCCTCCATGATTTTTTCCCTGGGTCTGAGATGACCAAATTTTGGTCAACGTGGTTTATGAACAGCCCCGTAACAGCTACAACAAATTCTTTAGCGATTCCCCCAGAAGTCCTTTATTCAAAATCTAAAATCTTCCAGAAATTATTTCAGGAACTCCATCAGTCGCTTCTGAAAAAAAAAACCTCCAGGAATTTCTATAGGGATTCCTACAGAAATTCCTCAATTCTAGAAATTCATCCAGCAAATACTCCGGGAATTCCGTCAGGATTTTCTTCAGGAATTCCTCAAAGAATTTCTCCTGGAATTACCCTTCAAATTCCTCCACTAATTATTACAGGAATTACTACGAGATGAACCAGCCGAGGGCTGAAAATCTCGATAATAAAGAAAAATATTAATAATAATAATAGGAATTACTCTAGGAATTGTTCCGGGAAATTCTCCTGCAACTCCTGCAAGAAATATTCCAGATATTCGTACAGGAATTCCTCCAGGAATAATTCCTGGAATTCTTCCAGAAATAAATGCAGTAATTCCTACAGAAATTGCTGGAGGAATAACCACAGCAATTCCTCCAAGAATTGCTTAAGGAAATCCTCCAGGAATTTCTCCAAGGAATCGTAAAGAAATTCCTTCAGGAATAACTCCAGTAATTGTTCCTGGAAATACTTTAAAAATTCCTCCCGAAAACATTCCAGGAATTATTTTTGGCATTCTTCCAGAAATTGCTTTATGAATTCTTACAGGAAATACTCTAGGAATTTTACTAAGAAATAACTCAGGAAAAATAAAAAAATCATTCATAAATCACTAAATGAACCATTAAGAAAGCACTACAGTAGTTCCTCCAAGATTTTCTCCACAAATTTCTTCAATAATATTTCTCGAAGAAATTCCTGAAAGTATTCTTGTAGCATTTCTTGGAGAAATTCCTGAACTAATTCGTCAAGGAATACCTAGAGAAATTCCTGAAGAGATTCTTGGTGGAATTCTTGAAAGAAATCTTGGAGGCATTCCTGAAGAAAAAATTTAGAAGGGAATTCCGGGGGGGTTGTAAGTATTCCTGCTAGATTTTCTGATGATATTTATTGAAAAATCCCTGGAAGTATTCCTAGAGAAGTTTATAAAGGAATCCTTGCCCAAATTCCTGGAGGGATTCTTGGATGAATTTTGGACACAAGTATTAGAGCAGGTCTTGAAGAAATTCTTATCGGTGTTTCTGTAGGAATACTTGACAGAATTTCTGATGAAGTCTTGGGGGAATATTTGGAGAAATTCTTGGAAAAATTCCTGGAGGAATTTTTGAAGAAATTTCTGGTGGGATTTTCGGAAGAGTTGCCAACAGAACTCTTGGTGTAATTTCTGGAAAAAATCTTGGAGGGGTTTTTGGAAAAGTATCGGAGCAGATCCTGCAGAAATCCCTTAAGGAATGCTCGGAGAAATCCCTAGAAGTATTTTCTTGTGAAATTTCTGGATGTTTCCTGAAGAATCGTGGAGGAATTTCTCAGGGTTTTTTTTATGAATTTTTGAAAGAATTTCTTGGAAAAATCCCTGCATCTTTTTTTCTGGCGAGATTCCTGAAGTGATTCGTGGAGTTATTCTTGGCAGAAGTCTTAGAGGAAACCTTGGTGAAATTCTTGGGGAAATTAATATAGGAATTTTAAAGGAATTTCCTAGAGGAATTCTTGGAGTAATTCTAGACAGATGTCTTGAAGTAATTCCTGGGTGAATTCTTGGTGGAATTCCTAAAGATATTATAAAAGGAATTTCTGGAGGAATTTCTGGAGGAATTCCTGGAGGATTTCCTAAAAGAATATCCGGACTGATTTCTGGGGCAATTTCTGGAGGATTTCCTGGTATAATTTCAAAAAGAATTTATGGGATGATTCTGAGATACTCCAAGAGTTTTTTTAAGGTTTCCTGAGGGATCCTGGAGGTATCATGGGGAAATTTCTTGTGGTATTCTTAAAAAAATCTTTGAAATTCCCTGAATCTTTGAAAACAATGTTTGAAAACTCCTGCAAGAAGTCTTTTGAGAATTCCTGAAGAAGTTCCTCAATTACTGTAGGCCAAGTGTAGAACCTGTGGTCCTTGAACGTCTTAATTTCAAAATAGTTTGGATGACCTAGATCACCAACTGAATATATCAGAGTTATTATAATTGCAATCGCTGGGTCTTGTTATTATAATTGCGTAAATTATATTCGATGAGTAAAAGCTGCAATGAAAATATGCTGAGATATACCGGTTTTACGATCCATACTTCAAAATACTATAATAGTAGTTTACGCAACAAGGTGCAGAATGAAGATTTTTACAGCACGAGTCGTACATTTATCCAACGAGGCTTGCCGAGTTGGATAATTACGACGAGTGCTGTAAAAATCGAGTTCTGCACCGAGGTGCGTACAACGTTTTTTGCAATTTCATAAATTACCTCTTAAGGATAGTTTTCAACAACACTTTTACATCAAACTGCACACTGATGTTCATAGCCATGTTTGAGAAAGTCTGATCATAGCAGTTAATGCTGTGCAGTTGTCGCAATTTTTCAAACCTGCGTCCAGAAAGCATCAAGAAGTTGATAAAAACTGAAAACAGTGCTGTAATGGTTCATTACGCAACGCAAATCAGTGCTGTAATGAATCATTACAGCACTGCTAATTTGGTGTGGGAAAGTAGGCCTTTTCCTGGCAGATTTGCATGGGGTAAAACAGCCTATTACGATGAGGAATTGCAAAAAGATCATTTGTATGACAGTGGACGCATAAATAACAACAAGAAGAGATTCTCGGGGTACAACAGAAATAATAGTGAAAAGTTTGCACCGTAAAGTAAAGAGATACAAGAGTAGAACCTGTAGAGCTTGAAGGTCTTAATTCCAGAATAGTTTGAATGAACTAGATCACCAAGTGAATGTTTCTAAGTTATCAGAATTGCACTCTGATGCTCTTAGAATAGTGTAGATTTTATTCCGCGAGCATTTGTTACAATAAAAATATCCAAAGATTTACAGATATTACGACCCATACTTCAAAATACATTTGGGTCCCTTTATATACCAATTGACACCCAACTTGCAACACATAGAGGTACTCGTGATATTATGAGGTGCAATAGACACAATCGTGAAAGAATTATGCGATAGAGTGAAGAGAAACAAGAGTAGAGTCTGTAGACCTTGAAGGTCCAAATTCCAGAATAGTTTGGAAAGCCTGAAATAACCCATGAATATACCAAAAGCATTCTAGTTGTACACTGAGGCTTCATCAGCAGTATAGACTACATTCCACGAATACTTTTTTATAATTAAAGCATGATACAGTATGTAGATATCGTAACCCTAACTTCAAAGTGTCTTGGAGGCCTTTGTATTTCACGGAATGTTCAACTACCACAATATCGTGTTGGTCGTAGCATTGCGAGGTCTAATGGACATCAACGTGACTATACTTTTTGAACAGAGTGAACACCAATGATGGTAGACCCAGTAGATGTTAGGAAATTAATTCCAGAGCAGAGTAGTTTGGATGACCTAGATGACCTAATTCATGTACCATGAATTTTCTAGGGGTGCCTTGAGGCTTTTTGAGTACCGTATTCTGTGATCATTTATCGTATATAAAATTTAGTTTAGAATATTGGATTTGTGACACAAACTTCGAAGTACTTTGGAGGCCTTAGAATACCTCTGGGATGAAACATGATAATGATGGTAATGATACATTGCATGTATCAAAACTATTGAAGATTTGTAAAATGATGAAATTGAACAAAAACATGTAGAATTTATAAAAAATATAAAAAAAACAGTAGTATATTTTTGACTACCAGCAAAAGGGTGGAGGGTGCAAAAGGGGGATTATGCATTTCTTATTACAGCTATACCCCTTGACAACAAAAAAGAATCCAGGGTAAAATGTTTTAAAACAAAAAAGATATTGCATTTCTACCAGAAGAAGATCGTCCTGGGTTTTTACGGGTTAACGGAATAAAAAAAATGTTCTAGAATGTTCTGTTATTTTTCCTTTTATTTCTCTTCTCGCAAGAATGCTTCTAAATATTCTTCGGTTTTGAAATATTTAGGGTCCATGGTTTAGGGTAAAACCTTCACATTTCTTTAGATATTCCTTCAAGTCATTTCTCTTCCAGAAATTGTCCAAGGATTTCTTAAGAAATTCTTAGAAAATCCGCCAAGGATTACTTCAGAAATTTTACTGCAGAATCTTTCAAAGATTTTTATAAAGATTCTTACGGAAAGGCTGGCTGGAAGACATTCTTGCAAAGACGCCTGCAGAAATTTACACAAAGATTTCAACAGAAAGTCTACTCCCTACTGGGTATTCTTCTATGTGTTTCTATAAATTCTAAATTCCTCCAGGGTTTCTTCCAATCGTAACTCCAAAAAACTCTCTCCAGGAGTTCATTCAAAAAGTGTTAAGGATTTTTACTTGGAGATTCCTTCCGGTTTTTTGTTTTCCAAAATATTTCATGATGTTTTGTAAAGTATTCCGCCAGGGTTTTCCAGGACTTTCTGCAGCTATTCCTGCTGGAACTTCGTCAGATATTCTATCTACGGATTCTTAAAATATTCCTGGTTTTCCAGAAATTCTTTTGGGACATTTAGAATATTCTTCAGTTTTTATAATTCCTTCTGAAATGTCTTCAGCAATACTTTTGAAAATATCTTCAGAGACTTCTTCAATATCGTAAAAATTACTTCAGAAATTTCAGCAGAGATTTATTCAAAAGTTGTTCCAGCAGCTCCTTCAGGAATTGCTCAAGCGGTTCTTTCAGCGATTGCTCCAGGAATTCATTTATGGAAATGTACCAGTGAAGGTGCACTGAAATTAAGGAACCTTAACTTACTAGGTCTGATTTTACCCTGGCAGCACTGGAAAAAATATCTAACATTTTAACAGTAATCTGGCGAAGCATTACAATGACTTTTTTTATGGAATTTGCTACAAATTTTATAATTCAAACAAGCAGAGAACGCGCCAATATAGTATAAGGAATCTACCAAAAATATCAGGAATATATTACAATTCTCGGTGAGGAAGTCATAAGATATCATCGTTATCATAACGAGACATTTTATAAAAAATGAAGTCAGAAAGGGAAGTAGTATATGAGATTAAGGTAAATAGGTGACTTTAGGTATTATCATTTTTGTGCTCGAATGTAGTTGGAAACTGATGTTTTATGGCTTCTCAGTCTTGACAAAATCATAATGCTGTTATTTTATTTTGTCCGATGTTTAGGTCCATTCGAATCCTTCTTCAGGGACTCAATAGTTACCGTGTTCTCGTCCAGTAGGGTTCGGCAGAACCTGTAACTGTCTGTCGCATGGATCGAGTTTTCCCGCACAGCCAAATTAGGCTTATACTCGCATATCAGTTTTATTTGTTAAAAGTAGGAATTGAAAAACGATTGAGAAACAATTGAAGTATGAAAACTCGTTTTCATGCAAAACAATGAAAAATCGCCATAATTTGAAAAGCATTTTGATCATTATAGATTACTGTGCACCTGAATACATAACTGTGAAAAATATTACATTTGCTACAGAATTGTTCAGTTTTGTGATACAGGATACACAAATCCATTATGGGACTGTTATGCGGGTACTTTCAATATGGGACGCCTATGATTTGGTATTTTTTTCACACAATGACATTAAATCCGCAATTTTTATTATGGTTTTGAAAAGTAAGTTGAAAAATCCATGGTGAAAAGTCAAATGGGACTGATATGCGAGTCGGGGCATTATAGTGTGCCATAAAATAACTATATAATGCAAAATAAATAGGGTAAGTGTTCCAATTATGGCTATAGTACCAATTATTCGCCATAGTTGATTTTCACTCTTTAACCTTTCAGGACGCGTGCCATCATGCAACCGAAACTGCACCGCGCTCACGCTGTATACGACGAACGAGGTTTTTTGGCAGTGTTGTACTTTTTACAACAGCGTGCGTGCTGAAGGGTTAACGCTATAAATCTACAAGAAAAAAATTGTGAGCAATAGATCACGCTCACAAAAGATGGTTGCACTCATTGAAATTCCAAATTTTGCTCAAATTATGGTAGAAATAAATCATTGTCCTTAAAATTTCGGCTTCCTTGCACCATTTTTCGCCATAGTGTACCATAAGCATAACCCATAAGGAATGCATGCAAATAGTGCGAAAATGAACCGAATTAAAAAAATGTATATAACTGGTACAGGGTTCCTATAATTGGCACACGCTGTAATAAATACTAAAAGTAGCTTTGGCTCCGTTTTTATATTTTTCCTGTAAAGTATGGAAACTAAGCTATCTTCCAACATATTGATGACATTCGTTGGCATTCTTGTTATTTTTGTACAAATAGTTTTCCTTAAGTAGTCCCATAATTGGTACACGCACCCTATATGGTCTAATTTTTTTACATTTCTAGAAAAATATTATTGTAAAATATGGATGATTTTCCCTATACTCGATTTTTTTTTTCAATCGTATTAATTGACTCAGTGCTTTTTTTAAACTTTCCTGATCTATCCAACTGACATAAGAAACTGGAAATGGATATTTTTTTTGCTACTCACGATTTCAAGTTTCAATCCATCTGTTGAGCAGTTGTTTTGTAGGTAGACTTTTGTCAGCAAATATCGTAACTTTTGATTTTCGCTTGAAAAAGTCCACTCAATCCGATCAAAAATTAGGCCGCGAAAATTGCGCTTCCATGCTCCACATGATAAAATCGAAGCTCGCTCAGATCTACCATCCAAGCAAGTGAACAACAGCATTTAATTATAGTCACCTACCGAAATCACAGAAACAACACGGTACAACTACTCCGGACATACGGCCACCGAGCAGAATGAGAATATAGAGCACATCGATACATACCCAGTCGCGGTACAGCTGAATGTTGCATCTCCTCATCAGGATCAACAGTTTGGTGAATTCGGACGGCCTTCGAAGCGGCACGGACTGCTGTTTGGCACTGCACACGTCACCGGTCTTCACCGTCGTCATCGTCGTCACCGTTGTCCCGTGATAGACACCGGCAGCGGCTCCGTTGTGATTTCTGTCATACGCGAGATAATGGGGCAGCGCGGCCGTTCCGATGCAGGACTCCGGTTTCCGCCAGTGGCAATCGATGGCCGCTTTCGAGAGGACGTTAATGAAATTGCCGTACTCTTTGTTCGCCACCTCCAGCACTGGGTTCGGTTGCCCGGCCATCATCGAGGGGTTTTCGAGGGCGGGCCACATGGTGGGATGCAACGGTTTCATGGAACGGAAAACAGAAAAGGTGTGCTCCATTTGATTAGTTCTTCCTCGCATCATGATGTGTGAAGAGGGCAGTCGTACGGTTTTGAACATGTTTCTCATGGGTATATGCAAGGAGTTTATTAAAGGGATTCACGTTTATCTCTATGAAGAATCAAAATCGACATGGGTATCGGGTAACCATAACTTACAAAAATCATTTTTTTTTAACTGTCAAGCTAGAACAACTTATAGTGCTACCATTTGGAGCCGGCCGTCCATTAAATATAGACTCATGATGCCCACAGGATTGTGATGGCCAAGACAAGAAAAGTGATGGCTCCTACAGAGCAAACTCCAGAGATATTGGAGGGGATCATTGGAGGACTTTTCCGCGTCATGATCCTAGTCCTTGGCCTCCTTTCGTAGGACAGCCGGGGACTGGGGCTGGCGATGAGGAGAGGGTCACCGATGTAGAATTTGTGGGTATAGCAAAGTCCCTTAGCGTAGGTAAGGCCCCAGGTCTGGACGGAGTTCTGAACCTGGCCTTAAAAGTAGCTATTGCAGAGGCTCCCGAGATGTTCAGGTCTACTATGCAGAAATTCCTGGACGAGGGAGTTTTCCCAGAAGTATGGAAGAGGCAGAGCCTAGTTCTATTGCCAGAGACCCGTCGACAGAACGGCTTCCGGAAGAGGAGTTCGACCGAAGTTGCAATCCTGTCGGTAACAAAAAACGCCGGGAAACACTCGATCGTAAGAGAAACGGGATTCGCTACTTTGCAGTAGTGACTCTGGATGCACGTAGGCATCAGTTCTTGATGTGGAGTTGACCGTGCTCGCCTTCCGAGGAAAAAGGGAGTGGTGAACATCACTCGGGAAACTGACTAAGCCCCTCTCTGAAGCAATGCCTTCTTGGTGGTTCCGGAGAGACGAAGAGTTTGATGACCATGGGAATGTTGTTTAGTGGGTCGAGGAGAAAGTTGTCCTGGCTTTTGCTTTTGTTGTAAAAGACGGCCTTAACCCCACACTACCTGGATCTTCCTGGTGTCTGTTGAGCAGATTTTGCCCCTATGGTTAAGAAGGATAAAAAGACCCATCTTCATTACGTAAGAGATTACGACGGGCAAGAAGCGCCCGGCAGAGGTAGGCGGACCGTTAAGAAAGAAGGAGACAGCCAGCGCGAGTAACCTGGTTACAAAGCGTGCAAGGGGCAAGGAAGCCAAGAAAAGGCCAACCCCAAACGCGTTGGTCTTCAAGACTGAGGCGGATACATTTTTTTTTCTGTTCGGATGAGCCACTGCGACCAGTATTTAGATCTTTTGTGGCAATACCTGTATCCTTAGTATTTAGTGCATGTCGTATTACTCCAGCTTCATTGAGAGGCAATGAAGCATTGATTTCTGCACAGATCTTGTTTTGTTACCTCAGAGGTTCGAGAAATCGAATGTGATGAAAAAGTATCGTTTTCACAGGGATTATAATCCTAGCAAAAGTGCACCCTTAATCACACATAATCGATTCTATTTCTGAGAAAAACAAAACGGTAGAACTGATATTTGTTCATGCATCGGAACTCTGGCTTCATCCATGTCTGTGGAGCGGACCTGGTGTGATGGTTAGAACACTTGACTATCACGCCGAGGATCTGGGATCGAATCCCACTCTCGACAAACTCACAAAATGTGAGTTCTTCCTTCGGAAGGGAAGTAAAGCGTGGGTCTCGAGATGAACTAGCCTAGGGCTAAAAATCTGGTTAATACAGATAATAATAGTAATAATAATTCATCCATTTTTTTTTTTTTTTTTTTTTTTTTTTTTTTTTTAATTTTCTTTATTTGGAGTAGGGAAAAACCCCTGGGAGCGGAATTTTTTTTTTTTTTTTTTTTTATCTGTATTAACGAGATTTTTAGCCCTAGGCTAGTTCATCTCGGGACCCACGCTGTACTTCCCTTCCGAAGGAAGAACTCACATTTTGCGAGTTTGTCGGGAGTGGGATTCGATCCCAGGTCCTCGGCGTGATAGTCAAGTGTTCTAACCACCACACCAAGTCCGCTCCACTTTTGCAATTTTGTTCATAGATTTATCAGATTTTCAAGCACAAACCCCCACAAAAGTTTGGAGGTTGAGGTTTTGGCTGACTGCAAGGTCACGACCCGCATATTGGGAGTTAGCTGGGACCCTAAGGAAGCGATTGAGACATGCGAATTGATAATCCGTGTTGGTTTACTAAAAAAATTTCATGAAATACGGATTTTGCAATTTTGTTCATAGATTAATCAGATTTTCAAGCACAAACCCCCACAAAAGTTTGGAGGTTGAGGTTTTGGCTGAGCGGAGCGGAATTCCTTTAATTAATTGGATCACTTCTCCAAGAGGCACAAAACCTACTCTTCTTTTCAAATTTAGCCAGTTGCTTCTAGTTTAGTCCCAAGAAAACATTGATAAACCCGAGGCTTAAGGCTAGTTGCGAAACGCTGTCAAATTACAAAATGTGTTCGGTAATAAGAATCCACATGAGTCCTTATATCACCAGTACTTATCAGTCCTTAGTAGGTTATTACACAATTAGATACGCAAAGCATGTTTGTTTTCCTTACATCAAGTGTAGTCTCGGCGAGGACAAACCGGGTCTTTAACTATCCGTAAGGCAAAAGAAATGCAATTCTAGAAACTGTCACTAGTAACAAGGGCTTTTTACCATACTTATTACCAAAACGCATTACCCTAGCTTAACAAGTTGGATGTCATCAGGGTTCAGTTTGGTAGATCTTACTCCGTAACGCAACCCAAAAGGGAGATCTACCCACGTTACGGGCTCCGTTGAAGATCGAGCATGTTTTAAACACCCTCAACCATTCATCCCTCAGCACGGGTCGCCTGACACCTTGGATTGGGGTTCCCTGTTTTGTGGACTTTTACCCCCGGAACAGGGGGTCCGTAGTGCTATTCTAAGCCGGCAACTACACGGATTCATACGCTGAGGTGTTGAGGACCATGAGGGCGAAAACCATCTCCCTTTCCTGGATGCGGATGTGAAAGGCATCTGGCGCATTAGGGCAGGAGAGATCGTGCTAACGCTGAAGAAGGATGCGGCCAAGATATCTCCCTAAGGCACTACTCTAAGAAGTTCTGGGTGAGGAGGAGCAGGTGAGAGCCCTGACAGCGGAGGCGACTCTCTAGTCTTAAAACCTGAATGAGATCACCGACGCAGAGAAACTCCCATATCCCAGCCTCTCTCGTGCAGCAGACTGAGGTGGAGTGCATAAGTCCACCTGCGAATAGGCCCGATATGGACCCGAATTTTACCGTGGATCCCAGTAATGCAGGTTAACAAGGCAGCTGCAGTGGGGAAGATCAGAGGTGTGCTTCACTTGCTGCGAGCAAGGACACAAGTCGTGGGCGTGTAAGTTCCCGACAGGATTCTGCAGGAAGTACGTAGTAGAAGGACACACGATCAGGGAGTGCAACTCGACTTGTGGGCCTAAATGCCCAGGCACGCGGGTAGGACAGAATAGTCGACGAAAATGCATGTTACACAGCTGAACCTCAACCACTGTGGGGTCGCACAACAGTTGCTGTGGTGGCAGGCTTGGAGTCAAGTACAGATATCACCCTACTAGCGGACCCATACCGCATTCCTCCCGACAACGGGAACTGAGTAGCGGATAAGGTAAAGCAAGTGACGATCTGTACAACTTTTTATGTCGAGCGAAGGCTTCGCAATGGCGAAGATCAACGGTGTGCACTACCAACCGCAATTGCTATACTCACAACCTACCCAAGTAACACAGAAAACATCTTTGAAAAATAAATTTGAAAAAGATGTTGTAGTATAGTACTATAATCGAATCTGAACACATCCTATGTTAAAATCATGTTTTAACTATGTTTAGCAATAACAAGTCACTGAAAAACCTTATCAACCAAACCACAAGTTAGAGTAACGTAAATTGAACGTTGATTGCACTAGAGTTTTGAATCATTGTCTTTCTTCAATTCAAGATGATATGAAAAACATCAGCAGGACATAGTTATAACCTTTGGGCTGGAGCATGTTAGGAATACGTTAAGTTTACGTATTAAATACGTTGGTGTATAAGTTTATCAATTCGCTGTCTCTCTTCACTCACTTGAACATTATTTATAGAAAATCATTTGCACTTGAAGCTTTCCAACTAACCCAACACTAATATTTTATGCTTTGCGATTGTTGATTGTCTGGACTTGATATTTCGTTGTCGTTCAGGCTCCAAATTTGCCTAACGGGTATAAGAATATTATCTAAAATTCTTGGCGATTGCGAAAGCCGCTTTAGTCCTAATGGGTCGGCAGAGGAAAGTCACCATTGAATTTCACCTCAGTGTCAGGCCTTATATGTCATCTAAAATCATTTAGGGTACTTACGTGGCAGCTAAAACTCACTTATGAACAATAATTTTGATTCCGCGAAACATTACAAATCAAAACATTTAGATTGGAGTCAGAAACTGCACTACAACTTTGTTATTGTTATACTAATGTTCAAAACAGGTATTCAAAAACAACAATCACATCGTTGTATGCTATTTGGAAAAGGATCTTGAAAAAACGTAATTATGATGTTTTTTCAATGTATTTCAATCGATTCAAGTAGTATTCGACAAACATGTTGTTGTGATGTACAACCGATGTTATTCAAACGTAATTTTAATATTCTAGGTTTTTTTTTCCTATCAGGACTGATAGATTACAGTGCTTGCTAAAAAGTTTCATACTAATATTTGTATACATAGCCGTTTGTTCATGTACAGATTCCAATTAAAAAAAAAAAATATCTAGCGCAGTTCAAACATTCGAAGAAGTGATTTAATTTCCTTATTTATATGTAACGAATACAATCACATCTTTAGTTCAAATATTAAAAATAGCATTCCAAAACTTCCAGACGGTGCTGTGACAAGTAGTCACCATATTGCATGTCTGAAAATTTGTTCGAAATCTCACAAAAATCAGAGAGATGACCAAAACCTCCCTTCTTGATATCGATCTGATGGAAAGCGAATGAAAGCATGGAAGGCGAATGTGTTTATTTCACCAGAAATTTTGAATGGCACATGACATTAAGTCATAGTGACCGAATATCGAGATGGTAAATTACAAATGAAATGCAAGGCTTGAATATTATTTTCAGCCATTACGAAATAGCACATAAACAGGTGTCACAATTATTTGCGGTGTTCATTTGATAAATCGTGATTTTTCTGCTGCCAACAAGTTTTTACGATGCCGCTGAGAACATATTCGATACTTAATGTTATGTTATAATAATGTATTGAAAAACATCTTTTGTAACATCATGAAGATGTTTTATAAGCCGCCATTTTTTGCGCTTTTTCGGTGTTATAAGTGTACGAAAATAAGTTTTTCATAGTAAGAACAAAACATAGACGTTTGTATGAAGCATGTATTATATACATTATTATAACAAGTTGTGTTACTTGGGTAAGTAACAATTTGATGACCAATTAGTCTTGAAGAGGCTTTGAGGAGCGTCATAAAACCTTATATCTTTTATTTTGGTTTTGTGGCGATTCTAAGAACCTCTTAGTCTATTTGACTAAAAAATGTTACTTGGGAAACCCTTACCCGGTGGCCGATACACCTGTTCTCATCTATGCTAGATTCGCTATCTAGCGCACTAATGAAATTGAGTCCCGTGGTCATCGGTAGAGATATCAACGCCTGGGCAGTCGAATGATGTATCCACTCGACTAACGCAATTAAGAGGCTAAAGCTGGGCTCTACCATCTGGCAATTCGATGCAGGATGAAACACGGAGGAGGATGACCGCAATCGAAGGTCATCGACAGCCATTTGTATGGCTGACTTCCCGCTTGGACAAGCCAGGATTCATGGAGCGATTGCTCATGGAACGTAACACCGGCGATTTGTTTAGCGACGATCTAGCCGGAAGCTTAAATAGTGCGTGCGATGTCGCAATGCCAAGGCGATCCTTACCCAGGAATGGACGCAAACCGCTATACACGTAGAGCTGAAAGGAGGAAGCAAAGCGCGCCCGATGAGGGTAGAATTTAGCTAAGTGAAGCCTAGAGGGTGGCTAATCTGGCACAAAACAAATAGCTAAAGGCATGTAAACAGATGTGCTTCGATAAGCTTTACCAGGCAGCCAGTACGACCCCTTTGGGTGATGCCTACTGGGTCATCAGAAACAAAACGAAGGGCACATCAGCATTCCCAGAACGCTTCTCTGAGATGCTGCTTGTTTGTTGAGGAGTGAGAATCGTACTTGAGCGACAGAGAAAATGGAGGGGGAATGAGTTAGCCCCCTCCTCTTCCAAGAGCTTGAGTCCAACGGGAAAAGAGGACAACTGATGGCGGTAGCCTGTGGAACGCTTACCAAAGAGAGTGCTTATGTACGCCCCTCTCGAAGTCATCCGTAACGGGCGTACCGCTAAGAAAAGGGAGAGAAAGAATGATGTTATAGTGGGTCGATCTTTCAATCCTACACATCTCTAGGAACCACCTTTTGGGTGTCTGGTTAGTCGATTTCCTCATTCTATAAAGAAGGAAATTTTGTCCAACATATTTTTTTTTTCAAAGAAGCGTAGGCTTAGGCCAGAAAGTAATATTCATCTATATATATCTATATATATAAAAATGAATTTCTGTCTGTCTGTCTGTCTGTCTGTCTGTCTGTCTGTCTGTCTGTCTGTCTGTCGGTCTGTCTGTCTGTCTGTCTGTCTGTCTGACCGCTATGGAATCGGAAACGACTGGACCGATCGGTGTGAAATTTTGCATGTGGGTGCTGTCGGGGCCGGGGAAGGTTCTTAGCTTGGTGTGGGATCTCTGCGGTCTCTGGAACGGGGGGCTCCCATACAAATGACCTTGCGGGGAACGTCCCTATCGAGCTGCACGTCAAAAAACACAGTAGGCAGGCAGTACGACGTTTGCCGGGACAGCTAGTTATTTATAATAATTCTGACATTGCCATCCCTGTGACATGCCCCTGAAAAGTGCCAACATGTTCGCGGTGTTGAAATGATTTGCAGTTATTTGGAAAACGCAAAAATCATTGCCATAATGCTGTGGTTGCTGTCAGCGCAAGTGGCATCATATCGCAACGGAAACAAATGTACTAATTGTATCAACAGTTCTGTTTAATAGCCAAACAACCGCTAATTCTAACACCGTACATCACGGAATCGAGTTGTCGTCGTTAAGATTGGGTTTCAGAATTTTGAAATTCCATCGACTCTGCGGTCCCCTGTATGCTTTCGATTTTAACACCTTTGTTTATGCTGCAATTGTCCTTAACACATACACGCACTCATATACGCCCCCACAGTTCAGATACTCACGATAATCGGCGGCGTTGTGATACTGCGGACACTGCAGGCCGACGGAGCGCAAATAGGGAACCGTGTTGAGCGCCGAGCCCTGGTAGACGCAGTGTCCTTCGGCCAGCACGTACACATGATCGAACATCTCGAACACGGTGGCCGACGGTTGATGGATGGTGCAAACTATTGTTCGGCCCTCCCGGGCCAGTCCCTGCAGCAGCTTGATGGTGTACAGTGACGAGGAACTATCCAGACCACTGTCGGAGCGTGACGTTTCGTTTGAAAAGCGCGTTGAATCGCGTTGATGACGGGTGCCACAGGCCAGCCAACCGTCCGTAGGGCATTTCGCGTGAAGGTGACAATCCACAACCGGGAGCCATGAAATGAAATTGAATCAGATTTAAGTGAAGATTTTAGTGCTGGCGGCCATGCTGACGCTATCTTATTCATTGCTGGACGTGATTTTAATATTTGTTGAAATATTTTTAAATAATATTTAGGTTTACGGTGCTATTGATAATCCGACAAAAATAAGAAAAAAAACAAACAGAGCTTCATTTCCTTGTTTTGAGTAGGATGAAACAGTAGGGTCTAAACAGTTGGAACAATCAGTCTTCCTACAACGTTACCCAATGTAACGTGAATGGCTACTATCACAACATCACAACATCGGTTCTTAAGGTGAACTCCAGGTTCATTTGGCAAATCTTCAATACCCCAAAAGTAGGGTCTGTGAACATTTGGGCAGGGTCACTAGTTTAGGACACTTGCTGCTAAATTTCAGTAAATTTTAATCCAATTGACTTCACAATTAGAAACTGTACGAGTCTCACCGTGTCCCAAGAATCAAGTCAATTGGTTCGAAAATTACTTACCTATAGCAGCAAGTGCTCAAAATAAGTCCTCCTGCCCAAATGGTGCCAGACCCTATGTTGATAAATTCGCAAGGTTCCAAGTGGGCATTCACCAAATAACTGAGGGATTGCTGAGACACAAGCTTTTCCCTGTTGAGATGTAAAGTCAAGAAGAGCGAATTGAAAAAGATAAACAAGGGGTAGTAGTAGAAGAAGACGAAGAAGAAGAAAATGTAATAATAGTGAAAACAGCTTTCAAAGGTACTGTTGCGGTGATCACGATACCTTAAAAACTAGTTGACCTATTTGCAAACTTTTTTTTTCATTGTTCTTATTGTAAATCTCTAAGTACTGAACAGTTCACTTTTCATAAACAAATGCATAACTGGAATAAAAAATACTTTACATTTTTTACACCAAAAACGAAGATATTTTCGTTCAACAAGGATTTTTATCGTGTAAAAAAATTCGTTCAAGAGAACCGTTCAATACCTCCAGATTTTAAATTACGTCACGCAAAAATCAAGCATTTTCAAACCCCCTCCCCCCTATGTCACACTTTTTGTATGGGACCTCTGAAATTTTTGTATGAGTCGTCACACTTTGCTGAAGTTGAAACGAGTGGGGTAAGATGAAACGACGGGTTAACGTCATGTTATCCAATTATGATAAACAATTCAAATGCCATAACACATAGATTTTGACTCAAACAATCTCTTTTGGTGAACGAACATTTTACAAATTGTATTGAAATCTTTTTCAAAACTTCGCGTTTCAACTTGCCCCGGTGTACCTTACGAACAATGAAAAAAAGTTTGCAACTCGGTCAACTAGTTTTTAAGACTTGTGATCACCACAACGGCCCTTTTTAAAAACATCATTTCGGGATAATCGCGTTTAAGGTTTTGCGCTTTGCCTAGTACCCTTATGGATGGTGCGCGCTACAATGGGCTGTTACTTTGGTTCTAGGGCTTCAATCTATTTGATATTTTGAACGTGTATTCACACGCGCCAACTTGTGACGTAGTTGGGGGGGGGGCAAAGCCTCTCAAAATCAAAGAAACTTGGAAAACATCGACGCAGCTCATCTAGTTTAGGCATATTCACGTGAAAACTAGTGCATTCAGCTGAAAAAAGTTGAATATGGTCCAATTTTGGAGAGGCTCGCCCCCCCCCCCCCCCCCCAACTACGTCACAAGTTGGCGCCTATGCGTGTATTTCATAGCTAGCATATTTTCAGATTATGCAACACAAGTTTGATTTTTTTACCCCCCAAAGGTATGTAACCCTTTAACATAGACACCTGCCCAACCTTCATATGGTATCTGCTAGAGAGGAAGAGGAAGTGTTAGACATAATGCTTTGCTCTAGTAGAATTAGTCACGAGCTGACCAGTTGGCATGTGTCAGATGAAGAATCTTTATCTGGTCATCGCCTATCATCACCATAGCTTGGGTCCCTTCACATTGCTCAATTCCGGGCAATGAAAAAGTGGACTCTCTGGCTAAGGTGGGCGCTAGCGCAGGCGATATTTACGAGCGTCAAATCACCTTCGACGATTTTTTTGCATGGGCCCGTCAGGAGACCTTGATCAGCTGGCAACACAAATGGAGAGATGGGGAGATGGGTAGGGTAGTAGTATGGGACGCGCTTGTATGGAAAAAATAAATCCTCGCTCCAGTCGACTTTTTAGATCCCATTTAGGTCCCATATGAACTGTACAAAATTTCAGCGCAATCGGTGAAACTATAATTTAGCGCAAGCGGTTCAAAGTTTTCATAGGATTTACTATGGGAAAAGTTACACTTTCAAACAAAAAATCCTAGAGGTCACCCTTTGTCTTCTTAATTCAAATCGATCTACGCTGCTTGTAGAAAAATCATTTATGAAACTTTCCTTCGAAGACCGCAAAACGATTGGATGTTTGTGGAAAAAGTTATTGATTTATTACCGATTAGTGATCCAACGAACGGCTTTTTGCTTTGTTTTATCAGCAGCACTGCTGCTGCCGTTGTTGCATGGGGTGGCGGGCGGCATCACCACCCCTAGAAACAGCAGCAGCCAAGGCAGCAGCTACAGTGCTGCTAATAAAACAAATCAAAAAGCCGTTCGTTGGATCACTAATCGGTAATAAATCAATAACTTTTTCCTCAAGTATCCAATCGTTTTGCGGTCTTCGAAAGAAAGTTTCATAAATGATTTTTCTACAAGAAGCATTGATCGATTTGAATTAAGTAGACAAGGGACGACCTCTGGGAATTTTTATCTGAAAGAGTAACTTTTCCCATAGTAAATCCTATGAAAACTTTGAACCGCTTGCGCTAAATTATAGTTTCACCGATTGCGCTGAAATTTTGCACAGTTCATATGGGACCTAAATGGAATCAAAGAAGTTGACTGGAGCGAGAATTTGATGTTTGTCCCATACTAATGGGTAGATGGTTGCACTCCATCATTCCACAGGTGTCGAAGAACCCAAGTAACAATTTCATTGCTGATTTGTTTTGTTTGATTGTTATTAGGGTTTTATTACAGCAATAATTAAAACTCGCAGTTTTATGACTGCTTTTATGAAAACCATTGATAAAATGTTTCATAGTATACTTGAAGATATCCATAAAGACAGATTTTAAGAGTAAACAAAACTTTCCGATTTGCAAACCTTCTGGCAACCATTATTACCACAATAAAACTGTTAAAACTCTCAACAGATGGCGATCCGTTCGATTAGTAACGACATCCGTTGGTGGAAAAGATGAACTACGAAATTTCTAGATTTATTGCGGTTATCATAAAAGTAAACTTGCTTTCGTTTTATTTTCGCTGATTATGGTTGTCGCCATATTGAAGAATTAGCTAACGTGAATGGAAAATAGTTAATTTTGCTCAAATTCGCAATGAATTGATAGTTTGCCACCATTTTCATAACATGCTCACATAATTAAACTCTCTCTGCTGAGTTTTCTTGTGATTCGGGATAGTTTTACTAAATAAACAAATTGATTTTTTTCATTCCAAGATGATAATATTCACTATTTTTGAAGCGCGTTAATTTTATGATTCTGCCACCCCAATATTCACGGTAAAATTGAATGCGCATAAGCCAACCAACACAATAACAACTAAAATATTACTTTGAAATAACCGCTTCTACTTACGAATGACGTATCGTCCTGAACTTTACGTGCCATCGAAGAAGCTTCTCTGCATCTTGAGCTGTCATAGTTTTTGTTGAAAAAAAAAAAACAACAACAATCGAGAATGGGATTTTTTTCTACTAGGTTTTAAAACGGTTTTATTGCTACTCTTAATGCGGTTTGCAAAACCTCTCCGAGAGTGGTCCACTTAGCCGAAAGATGCTCTTAAAGAGGTTATCAAGAGGTTTTGATGTATAAATCAGTTTTATTGCGAGTTTTATAAAATTGGTCATGAAGATGGTCTTGTAGAGCCGAACAAAACTTAAAATGTTACTTAGGAAGCCATGGTTCAAAGGGTTGGATTTAGGCCACGATTTCATTCGTGTGATGTGTCGGCTGATGTCCAACCACTATTTGTTGAACGCACATACCTTCCGTATTGGGATCTCAGAAAGCAATCTCTGTGTCTGTGGCGTGGCTTACCTGGATATCGAACATGTCGAGTGGGGATGCAATGAGTATCGCGAGGTCAGATCTGAGCTGCACGAAATTCTCCGGGTCCGAGGAAAACAACATATACTTAGAGAAGTGTTGGCAGGACTTGATTTGGAATACATGAACCTGATTTGCCAGTTTTTGAAACGTGTTGATGTCAGAGTTTGATGTAGTACGTTTCTTGTTTTCGTTGTCCGCCTTTAGGTTTTGTTGTTCGCCCCTGTCTGTCGTCGCCCCCCTTCCGTTTGTCCTCTTCTTGTCGTTGTCTACCGATAAAGTCCTTTCTTTTTGGTTCCGTTACAGATATGGACAATTTGTTCCATCAATGTTTATAGTATAAGTTAGCAAATAATTTAGTTTTAAACCCATAAATCCGTCCTTCCCAATTTTATTTTATTCTTTTTTTTTTTCTTCAATCCTTAACCTCGAAACAGCCGCGAGTATTTCGGCTTCCCAAACTAACATAGTTTTAAGGCAGTAATAAATTGTAAAATGTAAAATCATTGTAAAAACAAAAGATTTCGGCTCAAATATGCCCACGTGGCGCCCGAGCCTTCCAAATAAACGAATAAATAAAAAAAAAACATAAATTAGTAACCATAGATTGAAAGTCTAGCGACCCCCCTTTTGTCGTTTTGGTTGTTCACCTTTTTCCTCGAAATCCGTTTGTTTGTATCGTTAGGGGCTGTTTATATACCACGTAGTCTTTTTGGGGGGAGGAGGGGGGGTCTGGGCAAAGTCTACGCTTCAAACAAATTTCAAAATTTTTGTATGGACAAAAGTCTACGAGGGGGGGGGGGGTCTGAGATGGCCAAATTTGGTCTACGTGGTTTATGAACAGCCCCTTCCTGGTTGTCGTGAGCTGAATATCAACGGAAAGCCCCCATAATCCCATCCTCCTTAAAAAAACATGTTCTCTCTAACGGCGAGTACAACGGTTCCCCAAAACTTACATAGCATAAATAAAAAATCCTCTTAAAATGTAAAATTTATTTCAAATGATATTGGCTCCGTTATTCCCAAGGCGCATAAGTCTTCAAATAAATGATTAAATAAAAAAATTAGAAGTTTTGGAATCGATAGATCCAGTTAGATATATATAAACGATATAAAAGTTAAATATTTGGCAGGATGTGTAGACTGGACTACTGAATAACAGTCCTCGCTTTTATACCGATTTAGTTGCTGGATGCTGGGCGCAATAAAACTGATTCTGAGTATCTTGTGAAATTGTTTTGTACACTGCGAAATACTGTACTGTACATATCTCACCGTGCCCTAAAATTAAGTGAAATGATTTATGCATGTAGAGTTATAGTGGAATCAGTGTTGTAGTCGTGGGGAGGGGGAGGTTGGTGGTTAGGGTTAAGCCATCCCCCCCCCAAGAGCCAAAAGTTGTAGATCAAATTTTCAGTATCTTCATTCTACATTGCTGTTTAAGAAATTTGAGTATCTAAAACGTCAAAAAAGTATTATTGATCATCGAAAACTACTCCCAGAGCAAATTTCTGGCTACGCTACTAAGTGGAATGTACCCAAAATAAGTCCCCTTGCCTAAATGGCCCCATTACATTCCACTTGTAGAATGTGGAAAACCGCGAAGATGGATACGTCGCACGACCATAGTTTTGGAGGTAAACCTCGAAACAGGGTTCATTCCGATGGTCACCATAGGGCCAGAGCGGGTTTGAAGGCCTATTTCTGTCCTGCCGGACAGCTACCATCTGACTGAAAAACTTTGCCAAAGACACCAACATTCTATCTAGCAAAGCATTTCTGGAGCTCGATTTGAATAGGTCGTATGTGCTTTTGCCGATTAAAAATTCGATCAGTTGGATTCGCTTATTATAGCGAAAACCGTTGAAATTGAGCAAAGTTTATACATACAGCAGAATCCTCACAAAACAGGCTTTCTGTTCCATCATTAAAAGTTTGCAAAATATCTGCCATATTGCTACTATGACTAAAATAAACTGATCGAATTTTATATCGAGCACATACGACCTATTCAAATCGAACTCCAGATTTGATCTACAACTAGATTTCTTTCGCCGTAACGGGACACCATTTGCAGAACACTGTTTTCACGCGAGCGTAACGCTGCGCTTCCGAAACTAAATCAAGAATATTTCCTAAACTATACATTTCTCAGTAAAACTCACTTCGGCAATCTTGTTCACATCAATCCAAAGAAGAAATGTCTAGAAGACTCTATTATTCGAAACCACATAACATAGCGGATATACGCATTTACGCATTTGCGGCTGACTGGATGCAAGGCATCTTAGTGAAGGTACCCAAAAAGGTGACCTGACTGTATGCGATAATTGGCGGGGCATCATGTTACTGTGCATCGTTCTCAAAGCCCTCCTTAACCGGATACAGGAGAAGATTGACGCAACTCTCCGACGGCAGCAAGCAGGATTCCGTGCCGGACAAGCAGTAGAGAATATTGAAAGCTTCCAATATCTTAGTAGCCAAATGGTAGCCGATGGTAGCACCCACCAAGATCGACAGAGGTGCACGGATCAAGAAGGCGAGGGCTACTTTTGCGGCAGCAGGGACGAAAGTCCTGGGGCCTGACGCACCCCCTCGCTTGCGAGTCAGCCGCGTAGTCGCCGGCTAAGAATAGGACTACTAACCCCAATTCAAGGTGTCAAGCGACCCGTGCTGAGGAATGAGTGATCGAGGGGGTGAAAAAGATGCTCGATCTTTAACGGAGCCTGTGGGGTACCTGGGCACCCCCCAAAGTAAGCTGTCCCTTACCGCGTTAATGCAGGGCTCTGGCGTGGTGGACATTCTTTCCCGTGCTACTCGTGGGATTTAATCATGAAGTCAAATAAAAATCAGAATCTAGGTGGAAATAGTGGTGGGATCAACCCCTTCGCAAGAAGCGGGCTGATGAGATCTCCGACAAGGAGAAGTGAGGAGATAGGCGCTGGGAGTTGCGTACGCAGCTCAAGCGTGGGTGCTCCAGTCCACTTCCCGGCAAGCCAGCCGGTGGAGGTTATGGACGGAGCGTGGTTGTTGAGGGCCGTCAACCGAGGATCCAAAGGACGGTCCGCAATAGAGGTGGCTGAGCAGCAGCTTGGCAAAATCATCGACTTTGCGTCCACTAAGTCGAACATAAGCAAGGACCTGAAAACGGCCTTGCTTCGACTTAGGGCGTCGATCGACGATGCCAAGCAGGAGCACGCGGCACTCGCGTTGCTGACTGCTGCAGCAGCGGAGCCTGCAAATGAGAAAGTGCCGAAGTTTACCCAAACGGAGGCCTTCTCCTTTGCAGGAAGTCCGAATAAGGCGGAAGCGACTGCTCGCGACAAACGGGGCAAGCAATCGCAGAAGCGGGCGAGGCAACCGTCAGGCGAGGAGCTGTCTGGCGGTGCCCGCAAGGCCAGGCGAATCATTACCCCGAAAGTCGGTAATAATGCCGGAAGGTCGGACCCCAGCCAGGGTTCCCGGAAAGCTGGGAAGGGTGGGCCTGAAAAGGCTGGCCCGTCCCGGAACGATGGGAACAAGGGGTTGCGACCGCTAGTGGGCCCTCAACAGCCACAGAGTAGGGCGATCCAAGGGGAGGACCCCCCTTGGACGAAGGTAGAGCGGAAGAGGAAGAAGAAGGCGAATCCGCAGGTAGTGGCACAGGACGCCAAGCCAAGGCGTAGGAGGGCAGGTGCCAAGCGCGAGAAAGGCGACGCTATCGTCATCAAGACGGAACAGTCCAAGTACTCGGACGTCTTGAAGATGATGCGAAGCGACGCCAAGCTTGAGGGTCTTGGAGCCGACGTACGCAGTATTAGACGTACTCGTACGGGCGAGATGATCCTGGAGCTGAAGCGCCAGAAGGAGCACAAGGGCGCCGCCTATAAGAGGCTGGCAGAAGAGGTCCTTGGTGAGGGTGTGCAGGTGAGGGCTCTGACACATGAGGCGACTCTGAAGGTCAAGGACATCGATGAGATCACTGAAGTGGAAGAGCTCGTCACGGCACTGCGGCAACAGTGCGATGTGCAGGTGGCCACCGCAGCCGTTAAGCTACGGAAAGGGCCAGCAGGGACACAGACAGCTTTGGTTCAGCTACCTGTGGCGGACGTCAAAAAGTCCGTTAAAGTAGGGAGCATAAAGGTGGGTTGGTGTGTATGTCACCTGACATTCCACGAGCCACCAGAGGTTTGCTTCAGGTGTCTGGAACCAGGACACAAGTCGTGGGACTGCAAAGGCCCCGACAGGCGCAAACTGTGCAGGCGATGCGGCGCTGAAGGTCATAAGGCCCAAAGCTGCACGAGTCCGCCCATCTGCATGATCTGTACCGGGAAATCCTCGAACAACAGACATCCGATGGGTGGTCCAAGGTGCCCGGCCTTCAAGAAAGCCGCAGTGAACAACAAATTACAGTGCAGGTAACGCAGCTGAACCTGAACCACTGTGATGCGGCTCAGCAACTGCTTTGTCAGGCAGTTTCTGAGTGGGAGACGGATATCGCCATCATATCGGACCCATACCGAGTACCCGCCGGCAACGGCAACTGGGTCGCGGATGGGACCAGAAAAATGGCGGCGATATGGACGACGGGTAAATACCCCGTTCAGGAGTTGGTGTCTACTACCTATGAGGGCTTCGTGGTCGCCAAAGTAAACGGGGTCTTCTTCTGTCGCTGTTATGCGCCTCCGCGGTGGCCGATCGAGCAGTTCACGCAAATGCTGGACCGCTTAACGACCGTGCTAACAGGGCGAAGGCCGGTGGTAATAGCGGGCGACTTTAATGCCTGGGCCGTGGAATGGGGAAGCCGTTTCACGAACCAGCGGGGTCAGATCCTGCTAGAAACACTGGCCATCTTAGATGTCGACTTGGCTAATGTCGGTACCAAGAGTACCTGTAGTCGAAACGGAGCGGAGTCAATTATTGACGTGACCTTTTGTAGTCCTGGCCTAACAAGTAGTTCGAACTGGAGAGTAGATGATGGCTACACTCACAGCGACCACCTGGCGGCTCGCTACAGTATCGACTACAATAACAGCAGACAGCGGATAGAAGAAGAGGCGGCTAGGCCAAGGCCAAGCCCTCGCAGGTGGAAGACATCATACTTCGACGAAGGAGTATTTAGGGAGGCGCTCTGCCGTGAGCGAAACTTAATCGGTTTAGACGGCGACGAGCTGGTAGCGGTGCTCTCACGTGCGTGTGATGCGACCATGCCTAGGCGAGTCCACCCTAGAAATGGGAGGCCACCGGCTTACTGGTGGACCGACGCGATTGCGGACCTGCGCCGCACCTGCCTACGGGCTAGGCGGCGGATGCAGCGAGCACGATCAGAGGAAGAGCGAAACGAACGGCGGGTGGTGTTCGCCGCTGCAAAAGCCGCGCTTAAGACCGAGATAAGAGCAAGCAAAAAGGCCTGCTTTGAGGGTCTCTGTCAGAGTGCCAATACGAACCCGTGGGGTGACGCCTACAGGATCGTTATGGCCAAGACGAGAGGTGTGATGGCTCCTACAGAGCAATCTCCAGAGATGTTGGAGGGGATCATTGGAGGACTTTTTCCGCGTCATGATCCTAGTCCTTGGCCTCCTTTCGTAGGACAGCCGGGGACTGGGGCTGGCGATGAGGAGAGGGTCACCGATGTGGAACTTGCGGGGATAGCTAAGTCCCTTAGCGTAGGTAAGGCCCCAGGTCCGGACGGAGTTCCGAACCTGGCCTTAAAAGTAGCTATTGCAGAGGCTCCCGAGATGTTCAGGTCTGCTATGCAGAAATGCCTGGACGAGGGAGTTTTCCCAGAAGCTTGGAAGAGGCAGAGCCTGGTACTATTGCCAAAGGCGGGGAAACCACCCGGAGACCCGTCGGCATATAGACCAATATGCTTGATTGACACGGCGGGGAAGGTGCTCGAAAAGATCATCCTCAATAGAATGTTGCGGTTCACCGAGGGCGAAAATGGTCTTTCGAGTAACCAGTACGGCTTCCGGAAGGGGAGGTCCACCGTAGACGCTATCTTGTCGGTTACAAAAACCGCCGAGAAAGCACTCGAGCCTAAGAGGAGGGGAATTCGTTTTTGCGCGGTAGTGACTCTGGATGTAAGGAATGCGTTTAATAGCGCCAGCTGGTCTGCTATTGCCGATGCGCTCTTGCGTCTGGGGATACCGGAGTACCTGTACAAGATTCTCGGAAGTTACTTTCAGAATCGTGTACTAGTCTACGACACGGAGGTGGGTCGGAAGTGCTTTCACATAACCTCAGGAGTCCCGCAAGGTTCCATCCTGGGTCCGGTGTTATGGAATGTCATGTACGACGAGGTGTTGAGGTTAGAGTATCCAGTGGGAGTGGTGATTGTCGGATTTGCCGACGACATTACGCTCGAAGTCTACGGTGAAACGATCGAGGAGGTAAAGTTGACTACCAACCACTCGATCAAGGTTGTGGAGGCGTGGATGCGGTCCAGAAAACTGGAGCTGGCTCACCACAAGACAGAGGTGACGGTTGTTAACAACCTGAAGTCGGAGCAGCAGACGGAGATCAGTGTAGGAGACTGTACTATCCTGTCAAAGCGCTCCGTCAAACACTTGGGCGTGATGATCGACGATAAGCTTACCTTCGGTAGCCACGTCGATTATGCCTGTAAAAGAGCCTCCACAGCTATTGCGGCACTGTCCCGGATGATGTCCAATAGCTCTGCGGTGTACGCCAGTAAGCGCAAGCTTCTGGCTAGTGTTGCTACATCCATACTTAGGTATGGCGGCCCGGCGTGGGGCACCGCGCTAAGTACTAAATGCTACCGACGGAAGCTGGAAAGTACTTACAGGCTTATGTGCCTGAGGGTTGCGAGCGCGTACCGCACCGTGTCACATGACGCTCTCTGCGTCATTACTGGTATGGTGCCTATCAGCATTCTTATCAGTGAGGACATGGAGTGCTTCGAAATGCGCGGCACAAGAGGCATACGCAGGACTGTCAGGATGGCCTCTATGGTCAAATGGCAGCGCGCGTGGGACAGTTCCACCAAAGGAAGGTGGACCTATAGGTTGATACCGAGGGTAGATAGTTGGATTAATAGGCGCCATAGGGAAGTCACATTCCACCTGACACAGGTCCTTACAGGTCATGGTTGCTTCCGACAGTATCTACACCGTTTCGGGCATGCGGATTCTCCCGAATGCCCAGTGTGCAATGGTTTAGAGGAAACGGCGGAACACGTTTTGTTCGTGTGCCCGCGTTTTCGCACAATGCGTGACCGCATGCTTGCCACATGCGGGGAGGACACAACTCCGGACAACTTGGTCCAGAGGATGTGTAGGGATGAGTTTGGCTGGAACGCCGTTTCAACGGCTATTACCCACATCGTCTGGGAGCTACAGAGGAGGTGGCGCGTGGACTCGGAGAATGGCTAGTCCAGATGCAGTACAAGAGGTGGTCCAGGGGTTCGGAGTCGGCTTCGTAGGTCATACCGGTGCCCTGCGGTCGAGATCGACCCTTACAACGATTAAGTGGCCGCGGAGAGGAAGTCCCGGTAGCGGTGCTGTCGTGGCGTCGGTCTACTGGGTTGGATCCAAGCCCGCGGTTGGAAAGGGGTCCCCGGCAAGGGTCGGGGCAGGTGGAGACCCTGCCGTCAGCAACCTACGGATGCATCTGATAGGGCCTGAAGGGTAGTGATACCCTTCCTTTGCGGGCAGGTCAGATCGGGTTGCATGTGGGCATCAGTTCTTGATGTCCGCTCAGCAGTAGGGCGCGGGTGGGGTTGACTCTGCCCGCCTTCCGAGGACAAAGGGAGTGGCGAGGACCACTCGGGAAACTGGCTAAGCGCCAGCATGCTACCGTGATGGACTCTCCAAAGCGAGTCATCGATGTTCGTTGCTGCAGGCTACGCAGCTAACCTTGTGGGTGCGATGTGCACTAGCCCCTCTCTGAAGCAATACCTTCTTGGTGGTTCCGGAGAGACGTAGGGTTTGGCGACCATAGGAATGGTTTAGTGGGTACGAGGAGAGAGTAGTCCTGGATTTTACTTTTGTTGTAGAAGACGGCCTGTCAGACCTACACTACCCTAACCTTCTGTTAGGGTGTCTGTTGAGCAGATTATCCCCCTATGGTTTAGAAGGAAAAAAAAAAAGGCTACTTTTGCGAGTTTAAGAAATGTATGGAAAAACCTGGAAAAACAACCAGATTAGTCGACGCACTAAAATACGAATGCTTAACTCGAACGTGAAATCTGTGCTGCTATACGTCTGTAAAACTTGGTGTGTATCAGCGGAGAACACGCAACGGCTGCTGGTCTTTATCAATAGATGCCTGCGGTATATAATTCGTGTATGGTGGCCTCACAATTGGATCTCCAAACGTGGAGTTCCGTCGTCGATGTCATCAAAAGCCGATAGCAATAGAACTTCGGGAGCGAAAGTGGAGGTGGGTCGGCCGCACTCTACGCAGGGGGCGGAAACAAAATCTGCAAACAAGCGTTAGACTGGAACCCAGCAGGACATCGCAGTAGAGGCAGACCCAGAGGCTCATGGCGGCGCAGCCTCAACAACGAAATCAAGCAAGCAAGTCGACAGAAATTTGACCTGGCCACAGGCGATGGCTGGCAATCGCCCAGTATGGAAATTTTTCAATTCGGCCCTTTGCACCACCGTGGGTGCCCAGGACTAAAAGTAGTAAGTAAGTTTACTGTTTGAAAAATAGTAAAACTTATCATATTTCTACATATAAAGGATTCATCTATTTACACGACCAGTAACAGTTTTATAGCACATGTATTCGTAAAGCAATCATAAGCTACCATTAAACCATCAACCATAAAACCAATGCTATAACTAGATTCCGAGCAAAGATCTTCGTCATGAACAGCAGTATGCCAAACGCTTCGTTTGAATCTAACGAACGCTTTATTTAGCTAGCACGTGCTTCTATGTCTCTCGTAGTTCACAGTTTAGCTCTCTCTACAACCCACACAGCTCTGTAAAAACACCGGCTAGCGAGCTGCTCCACTCCCAGTATACAGCAACCAGACCAAGCGGTTCGTTACTTCTCCCACACCCACAGCAGAGCCATCAGCAGAGCGATTATGCAGATCAAGATCCAACGGCTCGTGGTGGCGCGGCTGCGACACAAGAGGGAAGTGCGAATTTCAAAACCGGACATCCATTCACTTTTCTTCCTCTTGTCTGTGCGCTGTTGTTGGCTGGCTGGGCGTGAAAACCAATCCCCCGGCAAACTGGAACCTGGAGGGCAGAGAAGAAAAAAAACCTAGAGGGTATATTGGCAAGCACTTACGTCGTTGGTTCGTCCAGGAAGAGCACTGGCGGATTATCGATAAGCTCCAACGCGATTGATAGTCGCTTCTTCTGTCCACCGGAGAGATTTCCGCAGCGCGTCAGTTTGGTGAACTTCAGATGGAGAGTGTCGAGTATGTTGTCAATCTAGAATGGGATGGAGAAGTGAAATATAAAGAGAGATGAAGCTGGTTGGTGACGATGGGATTTATTTCTGGTTTTGTCGGATGGGGGTGAAGTGGTGGGATTTTAGCATGCAGGAGACTTGTTAATGAAAATTGCGAATAAATAACTGATTTGAATGAATCGGATCAGTTTGCTCGTATGGGAACTTCTTTGAATATTAATTGATATTGTTTACGTCTCCGGAGACGGTCCAACCCTGATATACTAAGGGTATGCGATATGCTATTTCTTATGTTTACTCAGGTTTATTCCGTTGAAATTGTTGAACAAGAGTCCTATTTATCAAATTTGGTGAAACTAGCGTACTATGAGCATTAGGCCTGTCCAGCTTTTCAAAAATGTTCTCTGATTCTCAAGTCGACCCCCATATTTTTGAAGTTCAAAAATAGTCGAAAAACACAAAATTGACTTATGCACCTCTTAATTTCAATAGATTTGGCTGAAATTTTGACCAGTTACTTCTTTTAGGATGCCAATCAAAATATGGGGGTGGACTTGAGAATCAGAGAACATTTTTGAAAAGCTGGACAGGCCTTATGAGCATTGGCGTAGCTAGGATTTATTTCTGGAGGGTTGCCCGGTGGGAGGAGGCTGTTCCTGACTTGAGCTGACATTTGAGCGGCACGGTCGATATGTGAATATGAAAATCAGCATTGCAGTTTTGAGACATTAAAATGATTATTTTAGATTCGTTCCTATAGTTTCGTAAACTATTTCGTAAGCAATTCTCTCAGAAAGTTTTTAGTGATTCAATCAGGGATTCCTCCAGAGATCTCTTTTAGAATTCATTAAGAGAGTCCACCAGATTTATGTTCGGGGATTTGTCCTGTGATATTTTTAGAGGTTCTTCCAGTGATTTTTCCAGAGCTGTTTTCGCAGTTTCCTCTAGGAATTTCTCCAGAGATTAATTAACCCGTTTTGGTCCTAGTTGGGAATTTAATTTCAAAAAATCACTGTGACTTCCATAGGCGCCAACTTGTGACGTAGTTGGGGGGGCGAAGCTCTCCAAAATTGGACAAAATTTATCTTTTTTCAGCTCAATGCACTAGTTTTCACGTAAATATGCCTAAACTAGATGAACTGCGTCGAAATTTTTCGAATTTGATTGGTTTTTAGAGGCCTCGCCCCCCCCCCCCCAACTACGTCACAAGTTGGCGCGTATGGTGACTTCATTTTCCAACCGATTTTTACGAAATTTTGAACGAAGATCGCGCTACATCTCTAGTTGTGTTCCTTGGGGTCTGAGTTAATGAAGAGGTTTATGGGTCAAATCGGGTAAAAAATGGACCAACTTCCTTTAAACCACTGATAACTTGTAAAAAATTCATGCAATATGATTGCAAACATGTTCAATTATCTTTTTATTATTACAGACGCATAGTTTGAGTAAATTGGGATTGTCTGGTTTTGGTTCCGGATGTTCCGGGTCGCGTTTGGGGTGCGTTCGGAGGACACTTTTCACACGTTCCCTACACCTGACATTTTTTTCTCGCATAATTCTAAAAACATTCTTGTCATGATTCATTCTTCATAGTTTTGTATATTAAGTAGGTTGAAGGATTATTCAAAGGTTGTTTTTAACATATTAGCCGCCATCCCGGATGTTCCGGGAACCTGGAACCACCCGGGCAAGTGGCCATTTTCCTAAAAGTTATGAAACATGGCTTGCGACGTATCAATCTTCATGATTTTGCAAAACAAGTATGTTAGAGGAGAATTTAGAGGTTTTTGGACATATTGGCTACAATTCTGGATGTTCCGGGAACCTGGAACCACCCGGGGAAGTAGCCATTTTCCAAACAATTATAAAACATGGCTTGCGACATATCAATCTTTATGATTTTGCAAAACAAGTATGTTAGAGGAGAATTCAGAGGTTTTTGGACATATTGGTCACCATCCCGAATGATCCGGAAACCTGGGACCACCCGGGGAAGTGGCCATTTCCCAAACAGTTATGAAACAAGGCTTGTGACATATCAATCTTTATGATTTTACAAATCAAGTGTGTTAGAGGAGAATTCAGAGGTTTTTGGACATATTGGCCACAATTACGGATGTTCTGGGAACGTGGATCCCCCTGAGGGAGTGGCCATTTCCCAAACAATTATGAAACAAGGCTTGTGACATATCAATCTTTATGATTTTGCAAAACAAGTATGTTAAAGTAGAATTCAGAGGTTTTTGGATTTGTCAGTCGAAACATAATGGTTGGGAAGAGTGGAGATGCCAACTTCTTATTATAACTTTTATGTAAAGAATGACAGGTTCTTCTTTTTTCACATTCATTGGGGCATCCTCCAATGCGATGGCTTGCACTATATATAATTGTATGATCTTGGTTGTATAATTATAATGTTTTGCTTGATCAAATCACATTGGATGGACAGCCCATTGCTATCGGGCTTAGTACCGTGCTACAATGAATGGAAACCATCATCATCATCATCATCATCATATTGGCAACCACATCTGGATGTTCCGAGAAAACGGCCACTTCCTTGGATGGCTGCAAGTTCCCAGATCATCCGGAGTATTATCCAATATGTCCACAACCATCTGAATTCTCCTCTTACCTACCTATTTTGCAAAATCATGAAGATTATGTCGTAAGCCTAGTTGCATAATTTATTGCGGCATGGTCACTTTCCCGGGTGGTCCCGGGTTACCAGAATATTCAAGATAATTGCCAATATATCCAAAATCCTCTGAATTCTACTCTAACATACTTGATTTGCAAAATCCCGAAGATTGATATGTCGCAAGCCATGTTTCATAACAATTTAGAAAATGGCCACTACCCGGGTGGTTCCAGGTTTCCGGAACATCCGGGATGGCGGCCAATATGTTCAACAATCTCTGAGTGCTACTCTAACTTACTTGTTTTGCAAAATCATGAAGATTGATATATCGCAAGCCAAGTTTCATAATTGTTTGGAAAATGGCCACTTGCCCGGGTCATTCCAGGTTCCCGGAACATCCGGAATTGTGGCCAATATGCCCAAAAACGTCTAAATTCTACTCTAACATACTTGTTTTGCAAAATCATGAAGATTGATATGTCGCAAGCCATGTTTCATAACTTTTAGGAAAATGGCCACTTCCCCGGGTGGTTCCAGGTTCCCGGAACATCCGGGATGGCGGCCAATATGTTAAAAAAACCTTTGAATATTCCTTCAACCTACTTAAGATACAAAATTATGAAGAATGAATCATGACAAGCCTGTTTTTAGAATTATGCGAGAAAAAAATGTCAGGTGTAGGGAACGTGTGAAAAGTGTCCTCCGAACGCACCCCAAACGCGACCCGGAACATCCGGAACCAAAACCAGACAATCCCAATTTACTCAAACTATGCGTCTGTAATAATAAAAAGATACAAAACATGTTTGCAATCATATTGCATGAGTTTTTTACAAGTAATCAGTGGTTTAAAGGAAGTTGGTCCATTTTTGACCCGATTTGACCCATAAACCTCTTCATTAACTCAGACCCCAAGGACCAAAATACCATTTTAATATTTTTCCATACAACTAGAGATGTAGCGCGATCTTCGTTCAAAATTTCGTAAAAATCGGTTGGAAAATGAAGTCACAGTGATTTTTTGAAATTAAATTCCCAACTAGGACCGAAACGGGTTAATCATTTCATTTTTTTATTTTCAGGTATTTCTCCATATATTTCTCCGCTAGAGATTGCTTCAATAATTCCATTTGGAATTATTCGAAGTACTTTTGCAGGAATGTCTTTCATAAATTCTTTCAGAAAATTTTACAGGAGATTATTCTAAAACTAATCCAGGATTTGCTTCAATATTTTTTACGGATATTCCTTTAGGAGTCCATCTAATTATTCCTCCAATACTTTTGTTATCCAAGGATTGCTGCAGAAATTCTTCCAAGAACAAGAAACTACCCAGTCAACCAGTGATCTTATAAGATGTTGCATAAGATGGTAAAGTGGAGGCGATATGCGTACATTTTACATGCGCCTAAATGGAGGCAGGCACGTATATGGCCTCCACTTTATCATCTTATGCAACATCTTATACGATGACTGGTTGACTGGGTAGGAATTCTACCTTTCCTGAGATCCCCTAAGGATTGCTTCCGGGACTCCTCATGTTTTTTTTTTTCAGAAATTCCTCCAGGGATTCTCCCGGGAATTCTTTCTGTGATTCTTTTAAGAACAAGTTCCGGGATTATTTAAAAAAAAAAAAACACCAAGAACTTTTCCTGGAATTCTTTTAGAAACTCCTCCAGGAATAAATCCAACACTTCCTCCAGGATCTGTTTAGAGATTCCCTTTTGGGATTGATACCGAGATTCCTCCCGGGGTTTCTTCAGGAGCTGCTACTAGGATTCCTCCAAAAGTTTCTCTATGTACTCTTTTGAGGATTCCTTCAGGCTTTCCTCCAGAATATTAAGCGATTTCTTCAGTAGTTACACCTGCGATTTCTTCAGAAAATCCTACTGGAATTCCCACAGAAATTAATCCTTGGAGTTCTTCAGGAATTCGTCCTGTGATTCCTCCAGAAATTCCTCAAGGAATTACTCTAAAAATTCTTTCAGGAATTGTTCTTCGATTCCCCTGGGAATTCCTGCAGGGATTCGTCTGGAAAATTCCTCTAGAGATTCCTCTAGGATTTTTTATTACATATATTAACGTGTATTTTAACTTAAGGCGAAACTTGAAGCATTTTTTCATTTTTTCGGTTTTTGATTTTTTATTAAATAACGAAGCAATATTTTCAAAATCGGTTTTCGTGCACATGTAAAGTATGGATCAAGGTATCTCCTGATTTTTTTGAGGTGGAAAATGTTTTCCATTCTAGCAGAAACCATTTTTTCGTGAAATTTTGTTCAAAAATGGTTTCTGCAAAAACGAAAAACATTTTCCACTACAGAAAAAAATCAGAAGATACCTTGATCCATACTCTACATGTGCACGAGAACCGATTTTGAAAATATTGCTTCGTTAATAAATAAAAAAATCAAAAACCAAAAAGTGAGGAAATGCTTGCAGTTTCGCTTTAAATGCTAATTCTACACTTAACCTCTAGGAATTCCAGGAAAAATCAAGTTATTCCACCTGGAATTCCTCCAAGAATTCTTTCCGGGGTTTTTCCTGAAAGTTCTCCAGTGATTCTTCAAGAAAAACTTCTAGAAATTCCTCACTGAATTTATGCAAGGATTCGTCTAGGAATTCTCCTGAAGATTTCTCAAGGAATTCTTCTAGAGATTCCCCCAGGAATTCTTACAGGCATGTCTCCAGGAATTTCTCCCGGGGTTCCTTCAGGCATTCCTTCAGGAATTCCTCTAGGGAATCCTCTAGGGATTGATCTAGGAATTCCTCCAGGAATTCTTCACAGGCATTCCTCCTGAATTTCTATAGCGATTACTCTAGTGATTCATCCAAGCATTTTTCCAGGATTTCATTCTACTATTCCTCCAAGAATACCTTTAAAAAATCCACCAGGATATCCTTCTGAAATTACTGCGGTAGTTTCACCAGGTTATCCTCCAGGGATTTCTTCAAAAATTCCCCTAGCAATGCCTACCGGAATTATTCATGATATTGCTCCAGGCATTCCTCCAGGTTTTCATTCAGGCATTTCTCCAGGGACTCCTTCAGGATTTCTACCAAGAATACCTCCAGGAATTACCCCAGGTATTTCTAGAGGATTTTTTTCCAGAAATTTATCCAGAAATTCCTCCAAAAATTTCTTTGAAAATTTCTACAGCAAATCCTCCAGGAATTTCTCCAAGAAGTTCTCCAAGGTTTCCTTCAGAAATTCTATGAGGAATTTTTTCAAGAATTCCTTCACGATTTTTCCAAAAATTCCTGCGGGGATTCTTCCAGAGTTTCCTCCAGGAATTTATTCAGGAACTTCTCCTCCAGGGATTTCTTTAGATATTTATCTAGGAATTATTTCACGGATTCTTCCAGAAATTCCACCAGGAATTCCTCCAGGAATTTGCCAGGAATTCCTCCGATGATTCCTCTGGAAATTTCTTCAGTTTTTTTCTACAATTTTCTCCTGGATTCGTCTAGAGATTCCTCCAGGAGATCCTTCAGGAATTCTTCTAGGGAGTTCTCTAGGGATTGCTCTTCAGCATTTTTTCAGGGATTTCTCCGGGAATTAATACAGGATTTTGAGGGAGTTCCTCCTGGAATCCCACCAAGAATTCGTGCAGAAGTTCCTCCAGCCATTCCTCCTGAGATTCCTCCAGAAATTTCTCTAGGAATTTCTCAAGAGGATTCTTCAGAAAGTTTTTCAGGGATACCTCCCAAAATTCGTCTAGAGAATCCTTCAGGAATTCATCTAGGGATTCTTTCAGGATTTCTTCCAGGGTTTGCTCCAGGAATTCGTCCAGAAATTTCTCCTGGCGTTCCTCCAGGGATTTCTTTAGGACCTCATCTAGGGATTACATCGAGAATTTTCAGAGGTCCCTCCCAGATATCCTTTAGAGTTTCCACCAGGAATTTCTTCAGGGATTTCACCAGGAAATTCTTCAGGGATTTCATCAAGAAATTGTCCAGAAGTTCCTCCAGGATTTCCTCCAGGGATTCCTCTGGGGATTGCTTAGGGATTTCTACGAGAATTCTTCCAGGGATTTCTCGAAGAATTCTTCTAGGAATTCCTCCAGGAATTCTTCCAGAAATCCCTGGATTCCTCCAGAAATGTCTAGGAATTCCTTCCGGGATTCCTCATGCGATTTTTTTTTCAGACATTGCTCCAGAGATTCCCATAATTGCTCAAAAGATTTCTCCAGGAATTCAACCAAGAATTCCTCCAGGATTACTCTCTGAAATTCCTCCAGCGATCCCTACAGGGTTTACTCCAGGCATAACTACATAAATTCCTCTAAGGATTTCTCCAGGAATTCCTTCAGGGATTGCTCCGGAAGTTCTTCCAGGGATTTCTCCAGGAATTTCTGTAGTGATTCCTTCAGAAATTCCTCCCGAGATCTTTTCAAAAACTTATTCAGTGGCTCGGTCAGAAATTTCAAAAAGCTGTCCATCATCTCTTCCATCTCTTTTGATTTACTTGAAGGATTTCCTCCAGCGATTTGTATTGGAATTCTTTGAGATAACTTTAGAGGGATACGGGAGCCAATAAATCCTTCATGAAGTCATTCAGGAATACTTTACATTAATTACTTCAAGAATGCTCCCCGCAGGAATATATCCTGTTATTCTTTTACAGTCACTGTGACTTACTACACAGAAAAAAAATAATAAAGATTACACGTCATGTAAACTTCTTTTTAGTCGTATAAACTTAATATTATGATGATTCACATCATATATCTTGTGAATTTGTGTTATTTGTCATGTAATACGGGGCCCGTGGCGTAGTTGGTCACAAGTTCGCTTCATATGCGGATAGTCATGGGTTTGATTCCCAGCCCCGGCACTTGCAATTTTTCGTCAGTTGCTCTTCCCCCGAGAGCGGCTGACATTGACCCTCTTCTGAGCCTACGGCTCAAACGAACCCGGATACTTGGACATCGGCGAACTGCAACTCATAATGGACCCCCAATCGGACTGGAAAAGGAACAAAAGCCACCCATCCACATCCACGTGCTCTTCATTCTACCATTAATAGAGTAGAACAGAGAAAGAAGTACAAAGAATAAAAATAGAAAGAATGCCCTCTCTTGTCTTTTTCTATGTAAACGTCAAGCGACAAGACAAGTGGCGCTCTAAGCGTTTCAAGGTGAAAGCTCTATGTAACAGTGTTCGTGATTCGTCATAAGAGAAGGTGGTGTACGTATGTTTTAGTAATCGCATACAATCAGTAACGCACACTACCGCATGAAGGTTTAACTTTCATCCGCAGATAGCGCTGCGGTAGTGTCCCCCCGAGCATCAGCGGAGTGGGCTTTCTTGATATTCTTATTCTTTGGAAGCACGCAAGCAACCAGTTCAATATAGAAGAATAGAATAGAGTACTTCTAGGCGCTGTGCAAAGTCTAAGTGCAGCTGTCGATTGTTATCGCTCACGTAGTGCCCAAGTGGACAATAGAGCTGTAAATTAGGTTAAGTGATTAAGAATTAAAAAAAATGTCATGTAATTATTCTGAGTCATATTGAATTACATGACATATAATGGAAGTTTATATGATAAATCATGACATTTACATGATATGTCATGTAAACTTCTGTAATATTCCACGCTCCAATTATGTGCATCATAGGGTATGTGTTCCATCAGTAATCTCATGCTCCCATATTCATCCTATTCGAAAACAAGCGATTACGGCACCGATTGATTCCGTTCTTTTTGTTTTCATGCGTGCTCACTTCTAACAAAAAATACAAAAATAAGAAACAAATCAAACAACGCTTTAATCCTTTGTTTTTCGTAGGATGAAAATGGGAGCCACATGTTTAATAAGGGAACTAGTACCCTATGTCACAGAAATTTCACACTCTTTTTTCGATCTGTGTACAAACACACAAGTACTAAGCTTTAGGAATTCTCCCAGAGAAGACTCTTTCGGAATTCTCCCAGGGTTTACTCCCGAAATTTCTCTAGAAAATGCGTCATAAATTCCTCTACGAATGCGTTCTTAAGGCGAAACTGGACGCATTTTCTCATTTTTTTAGTTTTCGATTTTTTATTTAATTAAAACGGTTGAAAATGTTTTTGGTTTTATGTTTTTAAATTTTATTCAATATTTTTTTAAACGAAAAACATTTTCCAGAAGGAAGAAAACATCAGGAGATACCTTGATCTTCCCTCTGGATGTGTACGAAATCCGATTCTGAAAGTATTGCTTTGTAACTGAATAAAAAAATCAAAATCCAAAAAATGAGGAAATGTGTCCAGTTTTGCCTTATGTTCCTCCAAACATGTCTTTTTCAATACATTCCAGTTTTTAGTCCAGAAATTTCTTCAGGTGGATTCCAGAACTTTTCCAAGAATTCCATCATTTGAGAGTTCTCCGGAAATGCCTTCAAGAAATTCTTCAAGATCCACGCTATTCTAAGATTGCTAATAATCATGTACAAATTGGTTGGTTAATTACTGAAAAAAAAAATAAATAAACCGTATCGTCGGATATCATGGGTATTGATCAAGATTTGAATATTTCAGAAAAAAAAATACCTCTTTAAATATCAAAGCACAATATTGAGTAATTTAGTCCGCATACCACATACCCTTACCATGGACAAATCGCTTTCCCGTATAGCACTTACCAATCGTTGCTTCTCGCCGCCCTGCAAGCATCGTGACGATATTTTCAAATCACACGCCATCATCATTATCTCCTGGACGGTGAAATACGGATGCAGATTATCTTCCTGCAGGATATAGCTGCACAATTTGTTGCCTCCAACGCCGGTGCGACCAATGTTGAGTGAACCTTTGACGCCACTCGTCCTGGAGTGATGACCGCCGCCGTTCGTTGATTGAGCCGCAAATAGGATCAGTGGGCGGTAGGGCGTTTGCACGAGAGAGAGAAAAAAAAACAAGCACGGGAGACATCCGGAAAGGAAATTGGAAATTCAATTTAGGCTTACACATGTCTGCTGCTGGCTGTGCGGAAAGTTGAACCAGGCAGGGTTCAGACCTGGTGGCACACCAATCGAAAGACTTACGTGAATCCGGTGAGTATGTTCAGCAGCGAGGATTTGCCAGCTCCCGAGGGACCCATGATTGCCGTCAGCTCGCCGGAGTTGAACTTCCCAGAAACGCCATTCAGCACAGTTTTCTTATCTGCAAAAAAAAGCAGAACCAGGTTCAGAGAGATTGATTAATCCGACAAATCCTAATCGATGTTGATTGATTCATAGCTCGTACAAGGTACAAGTGTGCAATAATATGACTAGAAGGGCTGAGCCCCTACAATATTGCTTTGCCTCTTCTGTAAGAACCCTCTACTTGATGACATAATATACTGAAATGACTCAATATGCTAAAGCATGAAACTCATTTTTTAGGATATACGTACATATTTACTTTCCACTTATTCCACTAGACCTTTTCATATGAGTTGAACAATACTCGAAAAATTGATATTTCTAACTAATTGATTGTGAAATCATTATATAATCCATGGCCCATGAATGAATCTCATAATTTCTTGCACAAAACTGAAGCGAAATCCGTAGATCCGTCCATGGAGGAATAGCTCCAAACATTCCTCAAAGAATTATTGGAGGCATTGTTCAAGAGATTTGTGAAAGAATTCCTGGAAAGTTTGCTGTTAATTATTAGAAAATCAAAGGAATAGTTCCTTAAATTCCTGGGGCAATTCTTTCAGATTTAGCTGGGGAAATAGGAATGGACTAATTCCTGAAGGAATTGTTTAAGTAGTTTCAGAGGTAACCCTTTTGGAAATTTCTGACGGCATTCTCGGGAGAAATTCTTAAAAAATTACTGGGATATTTCTGTGCAAATTCTTTGAATAATTACTGGACGAATACCGAATTGCTCTTGAATGAAAATTTCAAGAGCAATTCGGGTGAAAATGGCGCGAAAAATTAGTAGAATTTCATGTGCAGTTGTTGGGAAATTTCCTGGAAAGAATCCTGGAATAACTCTAGAAAGAATTTGTACAGAAATTCCTGATGGAATTCCAAGGAAAATTCGAAAATGTATTCCTGGGTGAAATCTTGTACATATTCCTCTGGATATTTTGGTAGGTATTGCCTAGGAAACCTTGTGAAGTACTTCCTGGGAAAATGAATGGCTGTGAAAATTTCAAGAAAATGAATCTTTGGAGGAACTCTAAATTTTTAAAATAAAAACCTATATGAAATTTATGGAGAAATTCATGGAGATTTTTGGAAGAAATTTTAGAGATAGTCTTACAGAAATTCTTACAGAAAGACTAAGGAACAGTTGCCAAAGAGATTCCTAGAGAAACTACCAATTCTGAGGAAATTCCAGAAAGATTTCGAAAGAAATTTCTGAAAGGGTTGTGAAAGAAACTTCCGGAAGAATTCCTGGGACAATTTATCAGGAAATTTGGAAAAAAAATTGGAGACCATTTTGGGCGCAATCCTTTTGGTTCTCCTAAGAAATTCGTAACCTGGTATGTATTAGGCTATGATTTTTCTAACTATTTTAGGAATTCCTTGAAAATTTTTACGAGAAGTTTCTGGGGAGATTCTTAGTGAAATTCCTAATTGAATTAACCCTCGAGTGATCGCGCTGCTGCATTTGGTATAACACGTTGAAAAAATCTCGCTTTTTGTACTCAGCAGTAGCACTGTGCTAGTGGTGGTGGCCAACGCAAGAGATATGGAAGATTAGTAGTGAGGTTCTTGAACGAATTTTTGCATCAATTCTTAAGAAAATACCTTGGATTTTTGTTGAGAAATCTTGAATGAAATTTTGCTAGGACTTGTGGCGGTTCGGAGGCAGGATACCATACTGAGAGCAACTCTATTTCAAGCAGCTTTAATAACTGCAATTTATTGAACGTTAATAGGAAAATAATAACAAATAATACAAAACCATTTTACATTGTAGTATGAATTCTCCGGCCAAATCTCCTAACAGCGGTGCACGACACGACTCTTCATAGTTCTTCTTATCACGAACTGAAACGCACTGCCCTATCGTTCCAATTCATCAATAGGCAGGCACTGTAGCGCTCGTCTTTATTGTTTCAGGGTTGCCAGTTCCACAAAGAGCTTAACGCATAGGAACTATTCGCAACAAAATTTAAAAAAAATCCGGAAGCGTTCCGAGTGCAATATTTAGGAAAATTCACAAAGCTTTTACCGGAAAAATTATTGAAAAAATCTAAGAAAATCATTTTTTTTTAATTTCTTAAAAAAAATCGGTGGAAATTAAAATAAATCGCTAGAAAAATTCCTAAAAATATTCCAGGGCAATTTATAAAAGAAATTCCTGCGGCGGTATCTGAGATACCAGATATTTCATATTTTCTGAGACAACCACTGAATAATTAAAAAAAAATTCTGGAAAATTTAGGAAGAAATTCCTGTGAGGATTTATGGATTTATTCCAGTAGAAGCCCCTAGAAGACTTTCTGAGGAAATTTCTAGAGGAATTTCCGACAAATTCCTTGAAGGAATTTCTGGGAAAATTCCTAGAGGAATTACTGGAGAATTTATTGAAGGAGTTTATGGGAAAATTCTAAGAGGAATTACTGAGAAAACTCCTGAGGGAAGTTCTAGATGAACTTCTGAGAAAATTCTTAAAGAAATTATTAACGAAATATCTAGAGAGATTTCTGATGAAAACTTATATAGGAATTATTGAAGAAATTTCTAGTGGAAGTCCTGAGGAAATTTCTAGAAGTATTCTAAAAACTTTTCTGAGGAAATTTTTAGAAGAGTTCCTGAATAGTTTCCTAGTGGATTTCCTGGGCAAATTCCAGAGGATTTCCAGTGAAACTCTTAAATATTTTTTTTTGGGAAATTCCTAAATATTATTAAGATTTTGAAGACATATCCCAGTAAAAATCCGGAGAAATTTTTGCATAAACTTCTTGGAAATTCCTAAGGAAAATTGCTATGAAAGTTCTGCTTTTTAGGAATCTTGTGAAGGAGTTGATAGGAATATTTCTTGAGGGATTTCTGAAGATACTCAAAAGGACTTTCTTAGAAGAAAAAAATCTAGCCAAGTTCTTGTGGAAATTCATATAGAAAATATTGATGACATTCCTAGAAGAGCTCTTGAGGAAATTCGCAGAGACATTCTTGAGGAAATTCCTTAAGAAATACTTGAAGAAACACCGAGCAGAATACCTTAGCAAAATCCTAGGAAATTCCAAGAATTTCCGAGGATTTTTTTGCAGAAATTTCTGAGAAAACTCCTGGGAAAATTTCTGAATGAATCCTTGAGGAAATTCCTAGGGAAATTTCTATTGAAAATATTAGAATAATTCCTGAGAAAATTTATAGAAGAATTATTGACAAAATTCCTAGCGAAATTCTACTGAAATTCTTGATGAAATTTCTAAAGAAAATCATGAGGAAATTTCTAAAGAAACTCCTGAGCGATTTCAAGAGAAATTCCTAAGGAATTCCAGGAAAAGTTTCTGAAAAATTTCGAATTGACGTCCTGTGAAAATTTCTAGAAAAACTCCTCAAGAAATCCCTTAAGAAATTCCGGAGGTAATTCTTGGAACAATTCCAGAAAAAAATGTTAGAGGAATTCCGTAACAAATTCCTACTGGGATTCCTGAGGAAATTCCTAGAGGAATTCACAAAATACTTATTTCTTGAAGAAGTTTCTGGGAAATTCGTAAAGGAATTATTTAGAGAAATACTGGGGAAATTTCTAGAAGAATTCCTGAGGATATTCTTAGAAGCACTGTTGACGAAACTCCTAGATAAATTATTGAAGAATTCCTAGAAAAAAAATTGAGAAAATTCTTATAGAAATTCCAGAATAAATTTCTGGAAGAATTCCTGAAGAAACTCTAGAGGGATTCTTTAGGAATTTCCTAGAGGAATTCCTGAGGAAATTACCAGAGAAACTCTTACAAAAATTTCTAGAAAACATCCTAAGGAAATTCCTAGAGATATTCCTTAGAGAATTTCCATAGAAAATTCAAGATATATTCAAGATATATCCTGAGTGAATTTCTAGAAGAAATTTCTGAGGAAAACCCTGAAAAAATCCTGAGGATGAATTTTTCATAAATTGGAGAATGAAATTCATGGGAAATTCTTAGAACTAATTTACAAAAGTAACCATAACTTACAAACGTTACAAAATACCTGTAGATATTTTTATTTTAGGAAATTCAAAAAAAAATTGAGAATTTGAATTCATATCCCAGAAAAAATCCGGAGAAATGTTTGCATACACTTTTATGAAATTCCTAAGGAAATTTTCTATGAAATTTCAGATGGCTTTTTGGCAAACTTCCGAAGGAGTTTTTATGAACTTCGTAGAAAAAATTTGAAAAAAAAAAAACTAGTCGAGCTTCTGTGGAAATTCCTTGAGGAATAATTGACGGCATTCCTGGAGGAACTCTTGAGAAAATTGTAATAGAAATTCATGAAGGAATATCCAGCAGAGTTCCATTGCAAATTCCTAAGAATTTTCAGGAATTTCCGAGAAATTCCAAGGAAGTTCAAGAGAAATTCTTGAGGAAATTCCTTGCGGAAATCATGAGGAAATTCCTAAAAAAAACTCCTGAGGCAATTTTCAGAGAATTTCTGAAGGATTTTCTAGAAATATTCCTGAGGAAATTCCTTCAGGAATTCCTGAGGAAATTTTTAGAGCAGTTCCTGAAGATTTCCTAGCGGAATTCCAGAGGAAATTCATAGTAGGGATCCTAAGGAAATTTCTAGGGCAATTTCTAATGAAATTTCTAGAGCAATTCCTGGGAAACTCCTAGAGAAATTCACGTGGCATTTCTTGAAGAAATTTCAGGGGAAATTCGTAATGGAATTACTAAGAAACCTCCTGGGGAAATTTCTGGAATAATTCCTGATGGTATTCTTAGAAGCACTATTGACGAGAGAAATTCTTCAGAAAATTTCTGGAAGAGTTCGTTAAAAACTCTGCAGGAATTCTTTTTGAATTTCTTAGAGAAATTCCTGAGGAAATTATTAGAGAAACTTTTGAGGAAATTTCTAGAGCATTTTTTGAGGAAATTCCTAGAGATATTCCTGAGAGAATTCTTAGAGGAATTTCTTGATGGAATTTCTAGGGAAATTCCTAGAGAAATTACTGAGAAAATTTAAAGAGCAGTTCCTAAAGAAATTCCAAGCTCATTTCCTGAGCAAATTCCTTATGAATTTTCTGAGGAAATTTCCCACAAGAAATTTCTGAGGAAATCCCTGGAAGAATTCCTGAGAAAAACAAATTCCATGAATTGGAAAATGAAATTTAAGGAAAATTCTTAGACCTATTTTACAAACGTAACCATAACTTACAAACGTTACAAATTCCGGTAGATTTTTTTTGAGAAATTCCTACAAACCATTGAGAATTTGAAGACATATCCCAAAAAAATATCCAGGGGAATTCTTGCATATAGTTCAGGAAAATTCTTAAGGATATTTTCTATGGAATTTTAGATAGTTTTCTTGGGAAACTTGTGAAGGAGTTAATAGGAAAATTTCTTGAGGGATTTCTGAGAAAACGTAAAAGGACATTTTTTGAAAAAAAGAAGTCTGAAAAAATCTTGCGTAGTTTCTGAGAATTTTTCATAGAGGAATTATTGACGACTCCTCTAGGAAACTCTCGAGCAAATTCCCAGAAGAATTCTTGAGGAAACTCTAAAAGAAATTCGTGAAGAAAATCCCAGAAGAATTCTTTAGTAAATTCCTAAAAATTTCCAGGAATTTTCATAGAATTTCTTGAAGAAATTTCTGACCAACTCCTGAGGAAAGTTTTAGATAAATTCCTGTGGAAATTCCTAGAGAAATTATTGACGAAATACCTGGATACATTTTAATGAAATTATAAGAATTCCTGAGAATTCCTGAGAAAACTTAAATAGGAATTATTGACGAAATTCCTAGCGAAATTCTTAAGAAAATTCCTTGAGAAAATCACGAGGAAATTCCTAAAGAAACTGCGGAAGCAGTTTTAAGAGAAATTCCTGAGAAAATTCCAGGAAGAATTTCTGAAGAATTTTCTAGTTGAAGACCTGAGGAAAGTTCTAGAAATATTCCTGAGGATTTTTTTCGAACAGATCCTGAATAATTTCCTAGTGGAACCACTGAGCAAATAGAGTTAATCCTGAGGAAGTTCCTAGGTATTCCTTGGTATTCCGAGGTATTCCTTGAAGAAATTTCTGGGGAAATTTCTAAAGAATAACTACAAAAAATCCTGGCAATGTTTCTAGAAGAATTCCTGAGGATATTCTTGGGAGCACTATTGACAAAACTCCCAGAGAAATTCTTGAGGAAATTTCTAGAGCATTTCCAAAGGAAATTCGTTGAGATATTCCCGAGAAAATTTCTACAGGAATTTCTCAGGAAATTTTAATAGGAGTTCCTGAAGAATTTCCAAGCGAAATTCTGGAGCAAAAAAGCAAAAAATTGCTAGAGGAGTATATTCCTAGAGGAGATTCCTAGAGGAGCTAGAGGAGTAAATTCCTAGAGGAATTTCTAAAGAAATGTTTAAGAAAAGTTTCTAAAGAAATTCCAAGCGGAATTCCTGAGAAAATTCCTGGTGGAACTCTAGAGGAAATTTTCTAGAAGACATTCCTAAGGAAATTTCTAGAAGAATTCCTGAGGCAAATTTGTCCATGCAGTACAGTTCATAGAAAATTCTTAGATCTAATTTACAAACTTACAAACGTTACAAATTCCTGAGGAAATTCCTAGATGAATTTCCGAGGAATTTTTTGATGGAATTTCTGGAAAAAAAAATCTAAAAGAATTACTGACGAACTCCTTGAAAATTTCCTGCGGAATTTTTTTATGGGAATATTGAGGAAATCCTTGGAGGAAAACTTGATTTTTTTTTAGAGAAAATTCAAGGCGGAATTCTTGAAAAAAATCATGGCGGAATTCCTGACGAAATCCCTAGTGGAGTTTCTGGAAAAAAAACCTTAGAAATCAGTAGAAATACCTCGAGCGACCCCTGTGAAATGAATCCTTCCTACTCCACTGTCAATTGGAAAAACTAGATTAGCATCAGAACAAGCAGCTCCCAGCGTTTGCCGGTTAAGCGTAGGAGTCAGCTTTATTCCCTGAGCAGAAGCTGAGCAAAACCAGCTTCCTATTCAAATAAGTTTAGATGCAGCCGTGAAGGAGGGTGTGCTTGCGTGATTGCGTGCTATAGCAGTTTAGCGCTGATATTAGCTGTCTCGGGTAAATTACCTTCATTATCGCTATTTTACTTTAGCGGATTATGTATCAACTGTTGATAATGGACAGGTCAAAATAAACAAAGAAGATGAAAAGTTCATAACAATTATTGTTGAATTGTGACGCGTAGTCATGTAACACTATAAACTAAGCAATTCATATCATCGATCCCGATCGTTATCAGTTTAGTACTGATTCATAACGTAATGGTGTAGTATACCCTGCCATTTTTCAATCGTCCGAACCGAAAAACCTAAAAACAAAATTTCACTCGCGCCCACGCGTCCATTCGCCGATAAAATCGTCAACAGAATGCCGGTCAAATCCAAAAGCTTCATACACATTTCTTCCAGACCCAGTTCCAAATCTATCGCTGTCTTCCTCTCACCCACACTTTCCTTATGCTAGCCGAAACCTCATTCATCGCATCCCGTTCTCTTGCACGCTTTTCCATCCTCCAGCTTGCATATCGCATCAATCAACCTGTCGCTTTTCCTCATTCAAGTCTATCTGTTTCTTTCCTTTTCGTTCGTCTTCCTCAACATGAATCGCAAGGCAATCATCGACAAAGCAAGCGCACGCATACAACTCCGGCCCATCATCATAACCATCAATGCATGTCACAGTCGTTCTAGTACGGCCTGAAAACACGGTTAACTTATTCCAATCAAGTACACACATTATTCACCAAGTTATTCACTACATCTGAAAACACGCTTAACATATTCTAATCAAGAATATACATTATTCACTACATCCTTTCCCTCCTCTACTCTCTCCATATAAATAAAAGAGAGTCACTTTTCCAAAGTTCAAGCAACTAACATGCGCGCAAGAGTCTAACCAGGTGGAAACTCCACAATATTCAAATCTATTGTAAAATCCAAACCTAGGCCCATTCAAATCCGCTCTAAAGTCAATCGAATTCCTACCCAAATTCAGTACACATCTAATGCAACTCAAATTCCAATCAGTCCAAATCATATACAAATCCAATCCAGGTTCAACCCACTACAATTTCATTCCCTAAATCTAATCCAAATCCAAGCCAAATTGAAATCAAATAAAATCCAAATCCTTTTAAAAATCAATCAAAATCCAATTCAATATCAAATCTTGTACAAATCCAATCCAAATCCAATCAAATTCAAAATTCAATCCAAATCCTATCCTAATTCATTCCAAATCCAATTAAATTCCAAATCCAAACCAAATACAAATTCAATCTAACCCAAATCCAATCCAACTTGAATCCAAATCAAATCCTGATACAAACCAAATCCAATCCAATCCAGTCCAAATTCATTCCAAATTTAAGTAAATTCTAAATCAAATCCTAACTAAATCCAATCTATATCCAATCCATATCTTAATCCAATCCAGATCTAAACTACATCCAATTCGAATCCAATACCAATACGATACAAATACAATAAAATGGAAATTCAATCCTAATTCAATCCAGATCCACTCCTAAGCCAATCAAATTCAATCCTATTCCAATCATATCAAAATCCAATACGAATCAATAACAATCTGAAACTAATCCAATTTCAACCTAATGCAATCCGATCCAACACCAAAACTTATAAAAATTCAATCCAAATCCTACTCAAGGCCAAATTCATTCCAAATCCAATACAAATACAAATTCAATCCAACCCATATCCAATCCAAATACCATCCTCATCCAAACCAAATCTAATCCAAATTCAGTGCAAAAATAATTCAAGTTCAATCTAAATCCGTTCCAAATTAAATCCAGTCCGAGATACAACCTATATCCAATCTCAATCCAAATAAAACTAAATCTAATGTCGAATTCGTTTTTGATTCAGTTCCAACCTGGGTTGGAACTGGATGAGATCACAGTTTCAACCCCGACCCGACTTCGGTTTCGCTTGTACTAAAGTTTGTTTGAGTTTGTTTGACGTTTGTTTGTTTACACATTTTCCGCCAATCCAGTTCCAACCCAGGTTCAAAAACGAATTCGACATAACCCACATCCAGTTCCAATACAAATCCAATCCAATCCCAATCAACTTTTAAATTTTAAGTCCAGCCCAAATAAAATCTAATTCCAATTCCAATCCAAATCTAAATCCAATCCAAAATAAATACAATACATTTCAAAATTCAATCTAAATCCAATCCAAATCCAAACTAAATCCAATACAATTCCAATTCAAAACCAATCAAATCCAATACTATTTCAGTGCAATTCTAATCGAAATACAATCCAAATGAAATCCAAATCCAGTATAAGCCAGTTCAAATTCTGTCCAATTGCAATCCAAATGCAATCCAATTTCAATCCAACTCCAGTATAATTCTAATCCATATAAAAAACCAATCCATATCCCAAATCTAATCCAATTCCAATCGAAATCCAATCTGAATTTAATTTCAGACAGATATAAATGTAATTCAAACTGAATCCGATACAAGTTCAATTTAAATCCAATCCAAAATCTATCAAATCCAAATCCAATCCAATTTCAGTGCCATTACGATCGAATTCCAATTCCAATCCAAATCTAAATCCAATACAATCATTCAACCCTATTTCAAATCTAAACCAGTTTCAAACCAATTTTAATCGAAATCCAATCCAAGTCCAATCTAAATCCAATCCATATCCATATTCAATTCAATTTCTATCCAAATCCAAATAAGTTCCAAAATCAATTCAACTGAAATCCAATCCAAATCCATTCCTTATCCGAATCAAATCCAGTCCAAATTCAGTGCAAATTTTTTTACCTCAGATCTAAATCCAATCCAAACTAAATCCAATTATGCAATCTAAATCCAAAGTTAATCCAATCCTAATTCAATTCAAATCCAATACAAATCAAATCAAAATTCAATCCGAATCTAAATCCAATCATTCAACCCCCTTTCAATTTCAATCCAGATCCAACCCATATCAAATTCAAATCTAATCCAATTTAAACCCAAGCCAATTCACATCCAAGTTCAAATCCAAATCCAGTTCCAATTCGGTTCAAATCTAATGCAAATCCAATCCAAATTAAATCTAGTATCAATTCAACTCCAGTATAATTCCACTCCTTATACAAAACCAAACCAAATCCAATCTAATTCTAAACAAATTTAAATTAAATTCAAGTCAAATCTAAATACAAACTAAATCCAATACAATTTCAATTCAATTCCAATCCAATCCATTTTCAGTGCAATTCCAATCGAAATCTAATCCATGTCCAATCCCAATCTAAATCCAATGTAATCATTCGACCCTATTTCAAATCTAATCCAATTTCAATCCAATTCCACCCCAATTTCAATCGAAATCCAAATCTAATCCAATCCCAATCTAAATCCAATTTAATTTGTATTCAATACAGTCCATATCCAAATCCAATTTAATTTTAATCCAGACCCAGCCTATATCCAATCCAAATCTAATTCAAATGCAGTCCAAATCCAAAGCAAATTCAATGAAATGCAGGTCAAATGCTATCCAAATCCAATTGTAATCACATTTCAATCTAATACCATTCAATTTCTAACCCAAATCCAATCCGAATCCAATCCAAATGCAGTCCAAACCAAATCAAAATCCAGCCCAATTCCAATCGAATTCCAATCCAATCATTCAACCCAATTCCAAATTCAATCTAGATCCAGCCGATATCCAATTTAAATCCAATCCAATTCAAAACCAAGCCAATTGAAATCTAAATCCAGTTTCAATTCAGTCCAAATCTAATGCAAATCTAATCCGATATCAATCCAACTCCAGTATAATTTTAATCCATATACGAATCCAAACCTAATCTAATCCAATTTTAATCAAAATCTAAATTTCAATCAAGTCAAATCTAAATCCAATCTAAATTAAATGCGATCCATATCCAAATCCAAACTAAATCCAATACAATTCCAATTTAATTCCAATGCACAACCAACCACATCCAAATACAATCCATTTTCATCCATTTCATCCATTGGATCCAAATCTAAATCCAATGCAATCATTCAATTTCAAATCTAATCCAATTTCAATCAAATTCCATCCCAATTTCAATTAAAATCCAATCCAAATCTAATCCAAGTCCAATCTAAATCCAATCCAATCTGTATTCAATACAATCCATATCCAAATCCAATTCAATTCTAATCCAAGTTCAATCCAGATCCAGTCCGAAACCTGTCCAATTCCGAAGCAAAGTCAATTAAATACAGATCAAATGCTATCCAAATCCAATTAAATCCAATTGTAGTCCAATTTCATTCCAATTCCATTCGATTTCTACTTAAAATCCAACCCGAATCCAATCCAAATCCAGTCCAAATCTGATCAATTAATTCAACCCAATTCCAAATCAGATCGAATATCAATTCAATTTCAATCAAATTGTAATCTAAATCCAATTCAAATCAAATCTAAGTCCAATTGAAATCCAATCAAATTCGATCTAAATGCAATCTAATCCATATTCAATTCCAATCCAATTCCAATCCTATCAAGATCCATAACGAATTAATTGCAATCCAATCTAAATCTAATCCGTATCAAAATCTTATCCTATCCAACCTTGATCCAATGAAATTCAATCCAGATCCAGCCCATATCCAATCCAAATCCAGTTCTAATCCTGTCAAAAACCTATCCAAATCTAGTTCAAATTCAATTCAATTTAAAACCAATCCAAATTCAGTTCAAATTCGGTCCAAATCTTATCCAAGTAAACTCTAAATCCGATCCATATCCAAGTCCAATCCAAGGTCCAATCCATTCTCAATTCAATTTGAGTCAAGATTCATATCCAAATCGAATCAATTTTAAAACCAATCCAATTCCAAGCAAATTCAAACCACATTGAATTTGAACGCAGTTCGAATCCTGTCCAAAATCCGAGACAATTCCAATCCAAATATCATCCAAATCCAATTCAGATCTATCCCAAATCCAATTGCATTTCAAATCCAATTCCAATCCAATCTAAATATCATCCAAATCCAATTAAGATCCAGTCCTAGGATTACGATAAAGCGTTATAATTTAACTATACATTTAGCCTTCCATTTCGACCTGTGTGATGCACAAAATATTAATTAAACCTTTGTCACACAAAATTGGATGTGATCAGCGTCCAATGATCTGTGACTTTAGTGTTTGTCTTTCTTCTTAGTGCTATTTCGTTCTTTATGAATGACAATTGATTTTTTTGATTCACACTGTCAAAACTGTACAGATGCCCATGGTTCTGCGATGTTATGCAATCATCCTGCCGTTTTTCTTTGTTTATTTTTGTTTCACATCAGTTACCAACTTGTTTTGCGCGTATTATGGCTAGGTACCCACACGTCCTGCCATTTTTGGTTAATTTTCAAACATTTCAGCAACAGATACCCACTCGTTCTGTGCTTTGAGGCGAGGTACCCACTCGTCCTGCCTTTTTTTTTGTTTTTATTCTTTCGGTAGCAGATACCCACACGTTCTGCTCCGCCATATTTGCCTCTTTAGAATTATTTATTTCCTTCATTTATTTTAGCAACAGAGACCCACTCGTTCTGTGCTGTTTAGGCGAGGTACCCACTCGTCCTGCCTTTTTTTATTAACATATCATCCTTTGTCCATTACACTTCGTAAAACACTTCTCCACTTTTCGCGATAATCTTAATCCCGACCGAGCCACGCCATGTAGTATACCCTGCCATTTTTCAATCGTCCGAACCGAAAAACCTAAAAACAAAATTTCACTCGCGCCCACGCGTCCATTCGCCGATAAAATCGTCAACAGAATGCCGGTCAAATCCAAAAGCTTCATACACATTTCTTCCAGACCCAGTTCCAAATCTATCGCTGTCTTCCTCTCACCCACACTTTCCTTATGCTAGCCGAAACCTCATTCATCGCATCCCGTTCTCTTGCACGCTTTTCCATCCTCCAGCTTGCATATCGCATCAATCAACCTGTCGCTTTTCCTCATTCAAGTCTATCTGTTTCTTTCCTTTTCGTTCGTCTTCCTCAACATGAATCGCAAGGCAATCATCGACAAAGCAAGCGCACGCATACAACTCCGGCCCATCATCATAACCATCAATGCATGTCACAGTCGTTCTAGTACGGCCTGAAAACACGGTTAACTTATTCCAATCAAGTACACACATTATTCACCAAGTTATTCACTACATCTGAAAACACGCTTAACATATTCTAATCAAGAATATACATTATTCACTACAAATGGGAGAACTATTGTTGGGTTTGATTGTAGCAGCAGAGAACGCATCTGATGAGCGATTGTATCCCGAGTCAGACATAAAGTAGCGAGGTGTATTGCCAGCAGTGGGTCGGGTGATTACATTTGTCGTCGAGGCTGCTACAGGTCAAGGTGAAGAACGTGTGGCAGCAACAGCAGCCAGTCAATCCTATTGTAACGGGGAAAAGACTTCGCGGAGAATGGCAGGCTGGATTCTCGGGAAGATAATCAGTTGATTGCTCATACGGCCGCGTCAGACGTACTTTGAACTGAAGTCGTCGTAATCCGCCTACGCGTCTTTCACGTGACTGAGAGTGTGAAGGTGTAGTATGCATGAGTAAAATAACTGATTTTTCCACTCGACATTTGGATCTGTATAACTTACATCGACATTTAGCAATATTAACGTTGAACCATTCGTCATTGAAATCATTGCCATCATCAAGAATTTAAAAGCAGTTTTCTCGTTCAAAACAAAAGATTTTGCCATGAAAATGTATTCACTGCATTCCACATGAGGAATGGAATACAGTGAATATATTTTCATGGTCATTGTTTTGATTTACAGTGAAAAAACTGCTTTTCGTTTTCCGAAAAATGATGACGGATGCTTGAGCCTTAACACTCTTACTGCCATGGTATACATGATTTACTTCTTACAGGTTTCCAGCCATCTGAATAAACTTAATATTCGAATGAGTGTAATCAGTTTCGTACCTTTTAATTCCGCCCTATACATAAGGCGACCCCAAGGGACCCTACACACCAAATTTTTTTTCGCTGGAAATCAGCAAAGTTTTGCTGAATTTTGCCGAGCTGAAATTTCAGCAATCTGTTCAGCAATAAAAAATTACTGAAATTTTCAGCAATGTCGGATGTCATCGTAAACGTCAAAAGTTTACTGAAAAGATCAGCAATTTTTGAGGGATTGCTGAAAATTCAGTGATTTCGGCCGGCGTGGGATTCGGTAGCACATTGCTGATAGATTTCAGCGAATTAAATCAAAATAAATGAAAATCCACTTCGTTGCACAGAAAAGCAAAGACTTAATTTACTTCCACAGTTTTATTCATGATAATAATTATGCAAATTATGAAACTTATGGATCGGGTGCGAGGCGGTCAATAGGAGCTGATGTTGATGTCGTAGGGTCCTCTGATGATTTGGAATGCTTAGAAATAGTGTACTTTATTCATCACCTAAGAGAAACAATTTCTGGAAATCATTAATATGTTATTTGATTAAATTATGATACATACCTGCTTAAATGTGTAAAACTGTGTAATTATTCACTTAAACACACTTTCAATTGAAAATTCTTCTCAAATTGAGCCAAAAACTGAATTTGTGTTGCTGTAAATAACGAGCAATGCTCGAGGCTTTTTTTACCTTTTTCATATTTTGACAGGAGGTTCGTCGAGGTGGTGACCGGTCGGGAAAAATTCACTGAAATTTCAGTAATTCAGACGATTTTGCTGATTTTCAGCAAACACAAGCGATTTACTGATTTTTTCAGTAAAACGTATATTTGCTGGCTCTGTTTCAGCAAATCATTTTGCTGAAACCTTTAAACGTTTTTTGGTGTGTATACATACGGCGGAATTAACAGGTACGAAACTGATTACACTCATTTGAAGAGGGTTCGAAAAGTCAGTACAAGATCAATCTTAATACAGTGACCGGCACAAAAAAAGATCCACCATATAGTTATTGCAGTTTCTAGTGAAAAATACATGCAAACATGATAAAATATATCTTTCAATGAATGCACTACATCCATTTTACATTGTTTTAGTGATCTGTGTCGAAAAATATTTGGTTTTTGAGGAATAAAATGATTTCTGATAAGATTGGGAAAATTGCTTAAAAATAGGGTATGACAAAAAAAAAAAAAAGATCCACTTAGCAATTAATTCTGAAACTTGAAAATTTCGCCAATTTTTTCACACTTTTTGCTTCTTGGTTCATGCTCTTGTGATGTTTTTGACTTGTGAAATTCAAAATAAATTTTTGAGTTTTGTCAATTTTGTTTTGTCAATTTTAGGGTGATATGGGGCGGGTCTATTTTTCATAGTTAACATAATAGGTAAAATTTTCCATAAACAACAGAACGTCAAAAGTTTACTGAAAAGATCAGCAATTTTTGAGGGATTGCTGAAAATTCAGTGATTTCGGCCGGCGTGGGATTCGGTAGCACATTGCTGATAGATTTCAGCGAATTAAATCAAAATAAATGAAAATCCACTTCGTTGCACAGAAAAGCAAAGACTTAATTTACTTCCACAGTTTTATTCATGATAATAATTATGCAAATTATGAAACTTATGGATCGGGTGCGAGGCGGTCAATAGGAGCTGATGTTGATGTCGTAGGGTCCTCTGATGATTTGGAATGCTTAGAAATAGTGTACTTTATTCATCACCTAAGAGAAACAATTTCTGGAAATCATTAATATGTTATTTGATTAAATTATGATACATACCTGCTTAAATGTGTAAAACTGTGTAATTATTCACTTAAACACACTTTCAATTGAAAATTCTTCTCAAATTGAGCCAAAAACTGAATTTGTGTTGCTGTAAATAACGAGCAATGCTCGAGGCTTTTTTTACCTTTTTCATATTTTGACAGGAGGTTCGTCGAGGTGGTGACCGGTCGGGAAAAATTCACTGAAATTTCAGTAATTCAGACGATTTTGCTGATTTTCAGCAAACACAAGCGATTTACTGATTTTTTCAGTAAAACGTATATTTGCTGGCTCTGTTTCAGCAAATCATTTTGCTGAAACCTTTAAACGTTTTTTGGTGTGTATACATACGGCGGAATTAACAGGTACGAAACTGATTACACTCATTTGAAGAGGGTTCGAAAAGTCAGTACAAGATCAATCTTAATACAGTGACCGGCACAAAAAAAGATCCACCATATAGTTATTGCAGTTTCTAGTGAAAAATACATGCAAACATGATAAAATATATCTTTCAATGAATGCACTACATCCATTTTACATTGTTTTAGTGATCTGTGTCGAAAAATATTTGGTTTTTGAGGAATAAAATGATTTCTGATAAGATTGGGAAAATTGCTTAAAAATAGGGTATGACAAAAAAAAAAAGATCCACTTAGCAATTAATTCTGAAACTTGAAAATTTCGCCAATTTTTTCACACTTTTTGCTTCTTGGTTCATGCTCTTGTGATGTTTTTGACTTGTGAAATTCAAAATAAATTTTTGAGTTTTGTCAATTTTGTTTTGTCAATTTTAGGGTGATATGGGGCGGGTCTATTTTTCATAGTTAACATAATAGGTAAAATTTTCCATAAACAACAGAAGCTATTTGTAAGCAAGAATGGATGCTATTATACTATAATTCCAAAATAATTCAGCTTGCAGACATACAGGAATGTACTTTTTTGAACATTTTTTCATGAGTTTTGATCGATTAATGCAAAGAAATGCATATGTTGTGAAGATTATTAATGATTGATTGATATTATTTGATATTATTTGATAACTCAAAACACTCTCACGATTGTGTATCGCAATGATCACCTCCATCTGCTTGTACTGAAGCTTGCTGGAGGTATATTCTATCATATACACATTGATAATTACAAAATTTTCAAAGTATTACAAGTGGTACACATGGTGCGCACTTATAATGGTAACTTTTAAAATAAAATCACACTGGTGTTAAATTATGCGCATACATGAAATAAGTGATTGCAAGAGAGACTAACGTCAAATCATGTTGGTGTCTTCAGCACATACATTCCTTGCATTCCAACGAAAAACATTGCAGAAGACATCTAGATGATCTGACGCTTTATTTTTAGTATACTTTTGATTCTGAGAATGGGTACTTCAATACGACAGTGGAATTTGATGTTTAAAGATAACATCATGATTTAACACCCGTGTGTACCACTTACAATACATTGAAATTTTGTAATTATCAATGTGTATATGATAGAATATACCTCCAGCAAGCTTTAGTACAAGCAGATAGAGGTGATCATGACGATACACATACATGAGAAGTTTTTAGTTATCAAATAATATCAAATAATCCAAATTATTGCTTACAGATAGTTTCTGGAGTTTAGGGAAATTTTTACCTATTATATTAACCATGAAAAATAAACTCACCCCATATCACCCTAAAATTGATAAAACTCATGTCAAAATAGATTTTGTATATCGAAAACATCACAATAATATACACCAAGAAGCAAAACATTAAAAAAATTGGGGAAATTTCGAAGTTTCAGAATTAATTGCTAAGTGGATATTTTTTTCTGTTATACCCAATTTTGAGGCAATTTTCCCAATCTTACCAGAAATCATTTCATTCCTCATAAACCAAATATTTTTCGACACAGATCGCTAAAACAATGTAAAATGAATGTAGTGCATTCATTGAAAGATATATTTTATCACGTTTGCATGTATTTTTCACTAGAAACTGCAATAACTATATGGTGGATCTTTTTTTGTGCCGGTCACTGTATGTTTAAAATACGGATTGGACTAAAGATATGTTTTAGAGAACTCAAAAACTTTTTTTCTGTTTTAACGAGGGTTTTAGTCCTAGGCTAGTTCATCTCGGGACCCACGCTTTACTTCCCTTTCGAACGAAGAACCTACATATTGTAGGTGGGTACATACAAACGCAGTTTTTAATCGATAACTCTCAATTTACAGAGGTTTTTACACATACATATTTATATTATGAATCAAAAATGATACATAAAAATATCTTGATATACTCATTATAAGAACTATAAATTCTTCCGGGATTACGTATAATATAGGAAATTTGTATTGTTTTGTTCGAACTTAACATTCATAGTGACAACCCTTCTATTTTATTTCTTAAAAATAATAACGTGTGTATGAGAGCGGGTTTCCAGAACATTTGAATCCATAAAACAACAAAATAGTCACAAAGTAACGTTCAATGCAGGAAATTTGTTTTTCCGGTTTGAACTTAATATTCCTCACGAAAACCCCTGTGATAGACTGTTCCAAAACAAAATCTATGTTCGAAAAGTCAAGGTGCTCAACTTTTAAGTGAAAGATATGCGTATTAGAAGAATTTTGGTAGAACATTTTGATTTTCTAATAAAATCATTTTAAGGCAGGTCAATTTTTGAAAAATTACCCTTTTTTATAAAAAACGCAAAAAAAATATTTTTTTCAACTTCAGAATTTTTTCAATATTTTTGTATTTTTCAAAGAATTTCTATACATTATTGAAGGGTATTGGTTTTAGAAATATTGCGTTTATATTGACGGCAGAACCTTTTTTGTGCTGATAAGAGGTATATTTTTTTGAACATTTTTTCATCAAAATTTGCTTAAAAAATACATGTACTATGCGTCCTCGAAATGATGAATTCGGTGAGTTCGTTCTGATTTGAATTGTGTAGTTGTACACATCACAACCACGATGAAAGTTAGTATTTTTTCGGGATATTTGTTAAATTAGATACATATTTTCTGTTTTTATTCGGAGAAGGGATTACTGTACTTTTTTCTCGTTTCAGAGAGCGAGTAATGGCGCTTAAGCCTAGGCTTTGGAGCCTGGACATGAGGGTTAAATTCCTTTGTTCCATCCCAGGGTTTGACGCGTTTTTCGGGTTTAGAAGAGCAAAATAAAGTAGATAAGGAAATTTTTCTTTTTAACCGATGCTTAATTGTTCACTGATCAATTTCGCCCCAAAGTGACATTTTCAATTTTTTGATTTTTGAAGTAATTTAACTGAAAGTAAAAATTTGTTGAACAAAATTCTGTCACATGGTTTCATGGAGATCCACTGGGTATTGATTTTACAATAATTCTTTTGGTAATATTTTGATTGCCACTAATGTTATCCGCAAAAGTTGTTCTAAAGTGATCAATTTTACCCCGGATTACGGCACCTACCACCTTTGCTGATTGGCTACGACTGTTCTTGGTGTATTCTTAGGAGTATTTCTTGGCGTTTCAGTCCGATTGTGAGATCAAAAACACCTTATGTTCTCTTACTCCGACGTTTCGATCCGTATCGAATCTCTCTCGAGGATTCGAGTTTTTTGGTCATTTTATTGCCATACAATTTTTATGACAATAAAACGACCAAAAACTCGAATCCTTGAAAAAGATCCAGTACGTATCGAATCGTCGGAGTAAGAGAACATAAGGTGTTTTTGATCTCACAATCGGACTGAAAAGCCAAGAAATACTCCTAAGAATACGTACCACCTGGAAGGTTGTTCGATGGGAGTGAAGAACGTGTGGAAATTCACCCGGAAAGTGCCGGCTCGTGGACCGCGAACGAGAACACGCTAACGCCGCTCAGCACTAAAGTGCATAATTTCCAGACTACACCAAAAATGTGTAACCCTTGCACATTTACAAAATCAGCTCCAGTGTCCGTAAAATCGTTAAATTCGCAAAAATTTTTGTACGCCAATCTAGCTAGGTTTACTAGTGACCTTGGAAAACAAAAAAAAATCAACATTTCGCATCTAGACGAGTGTACGAGCTGCTTTTTGAGAATGTGTAACTGTCACTCATTTTTGTGTGGTCTGGAAATTATGCTCTTATGAGTAGGTCTTACACATTTTAGTGCTGAGCAGTTTTAGCGTGAAGTGCTGTGTAGTGACAGTGAAAGGGTATTGTGTCGCCGCCATTATTGGGAAGCTAATCTCCAAGGAACCCGCGACTAAACGTAAAGGACCTTACTGTGGGGGCTCAGCCAGTACCTCGCCCCTACCTACAGTTAACCCTTCAGGACGCGCACCGTTGTAAAATGTACAACACTGCCAAAAAACCTCGCTCGTCGAGTACCACGCGAGCGCGGTGCAGTTTCACCTGCTTGATGGCGCGCGTCCTGGAAGGTTAATCGCCCAGAAGGACGAAGCCAGGAGAATACAAAGGGGCGTATTCACTGGAGTGGTACACTGCGGTGGCTACTGGGATAGACTACGACTAGTAGTCGGTTCGGTGATTCACACTAGCGTCATTAGGGGGGTCCGACAAATGAGTTGATCACCTCCCCCTTGCTAAAAGTAAAAGACCGTCGCTTCTGCGACGAATTAGCCCGCACACTTAGAAATTCTGAAATTTGCACGAAACGGAATCACCAAAATACGTAAACGTTTTCAAGACTGAATCACAAATTAGACTTAATTTTACGCGCATCATGTAAGTGTTGGTTGGTTGCGTTAGATGTCAACAAATCCGTTACACCAGAAACGTAGAATCAGTATCACGTTCATCAGCCACCTTCTAACTCGGTTAAATAGCCGAGAGGTAAGAGATGTGGCTCACGATCAGCAGAACCGGTGTTCGAATCCATGCATGGCAATATTTCACTTCTCTATGTTTTATCAGTCAAATCGGTTTTAGCGATTGCTAGACGCTAAGAAAAAATACGTTTTATTTTGGGGTGTCTTGAAAGACGTAAATTTACATGTTTTAACCTCTAAATTTGTGTTTTTGAAGATGCTCGTATATGTCAGGTTCAAGACACTTAAAATTACATGATTTTCTCTAGGTGTGCAATTGATTCCCTTATTAAGCATGTGGCTTCCATTTTCATCCTACGGAAAACAAATAATTGAACCGTTGTTTGTTTTGTTTCTTATTTTTGCATTTTTTTGTTAAAAGTGAGCACGCGCGAAAACAAAAAGAACGGAATCAATCGGTGCCGTAATCGCTTGTTTTCCAATAGGATGGATTTGGGAGCTTATGATTACTGATGGCACACATATCCTATTTCATATAAAACTTGGCACTGTGATGTATAGTTGATCGGACAATGGCGCTGTCCATAAACTACGTAGACTCATTTTCGACAATCTCAAACTTCCCCTCCTCCCTCGTAGACTTTTGTTCATACAAAATTTTGAAATTTGTATGGAGCGTAGACGTTGGACAGAAGCCCCACCTCCTCCCCACACCCCCCACTCCCCCCGAAAAGTATACATGTTTATTAGGCCTGTCCACCTTTTCAAAAATGTTATCTGATTCTCAAGTCCACCCCCATGTTTTAATTGGTATCCTAAAAGAAGTAACTGGTCAAAATTTCTGCCAAATCCATTGAAATTAAGAGGTGCATCAAATCAATTTTGTGTTTTTCCTCTATTTTTGAACTTCAAAAAATCATAACTACACTTAAACTTGTCAAAACTTAATTCTTTCGGCAGAAATTGAAAGTTATACTTGTTTGCTACAACGTCTCCAAGCAACGTGTGCCAATAAAATTGAAGGAAACATGTGTAATTATCACATTTGTAATCAGAAAAACCTTTAGAAGTTGATTTTTTGATAGATTTCGTTCTGGAAAACCCTAATATACGTAATAAGTTGGATTTTTCAAAATGGCATCATATTCTCACATGTTTTTTGGTTATTTGCTTCTTTGACACCAATGCTGTAGGAGTTGAGCAAAAATTACTAAAATTCGTGAAAGCCAAATGTGACCTAAAAACTAGCTTATCGGGTGCAATCACGCTTTGGCGCGCGAAAAGTGGCATCGCGTCAGCACTGATACACTCAGCGAAGTAAACTATCGAAATTCATCAAAATACCTTATGAAATTTAGCCATAACTGTAAAGTATGGATGCCATAAGAATACCTTATGAAAACTGAACATGTTTATTATCACCTAATTACATAAGATAAACTTATGAAAAGAGCAGAAAAATCACAAAATAATGCAGACTGGAATCGACCCATGAACGTCGAAATCACTGAGCTCATGCCCAACCCACGCGGCTATCGACGCATGCGAATATCGTGTTGCTAAATGTGTATAAAAGCCAAACTGTGAGTTGGTTCTGCGTCATAGACCGACCTTATGAAAATCATTCTAGCCGTTATGAATTGTTTAAAGGCCATTTCATAAGTTTGACCTTATGATAATCTTAGGTTTATTTGCCTGTATGATAGCCAACTACTGTCATCACGCTTGTTTGTTATCACCCGTGGGATAGCCTAGGAAAACTACAAAGAAGCAAAGCTACTTTGTTCAGTACAATTTCGTGCCACAGCGTGATTGCCTCCAAAAAGCTAGTTTTTAGGCCACATTTTGCTTTCCCGATTTTTCATATTTTTTGCTCAACTCCTACAGCATTGGTGTCAAAGAAGCAAATAACCAAAAAACATTGGAGAATATGATGATGTTTTAAAATATCAAACATATTACGCATATTAGGGTGTTCCAGAACGAAATCTATCAAAAAATCAACTTTTTAAGGTTATTCTGATCACAAATGTGATAATTACTCATGTATCCTTCAGCTTTATTGGCACACGTTGTTCGGAGAAGTTGTAGCAAACAGGTATAGCTTTCAATTTCTGCCGAAAGAATTAAGCTTTGACAAGTTTTAGCGTAATTAAGATTTTTTGAAGTTCAAAAATAGTCGAAAAACACAAAATTGATTTGATGCACCTCGTAATTTCAATGGGTTTGGCTGAATTTTTGACCAGTTACTTTATTTTAGGATGCCAATCAAAATATGGGGTTGGACTTGAGAATCAGAGGACATTTTTGAAAAGGTGCACAGGCCTAATGCTTATGTACAGGCCCAAAGACCGATTGCCATACAAAGTCGCCAACTTTGAGATGCCCCAACTATATTTCCTTTGATGATATGAAACTACAAATAAGAAATCCGTAAGCATTGTTTCGAGAACTGATTCTTTCTACCGAATTCAAAATGTTATACCGTGAAACTGATCCGGCAAATAAAAAGCTTGCAATTCAAAAAGCGTGTGGTGCCTCAAACAAAAAAAATCAACGGCACCGTCGTTCAAGCATCGTAAACTCACATTCCGTGCTGTACGTGGGACTTGCGCATTACTTAATATGGGATGCACACGGAAGACGACAGCCTGTCGGTGCGATGATTGGTAATAAAAATTTCTCAACCTCTGCTTCTACCGCAGAATAAAAATCTTCTTACCTATTGCTAAATGTCACTCGGAAAGCGAAATGTGCGGCTTGAGATGGCATTCAAACGGCTAATCAGATTCTTCATATTTCAAATTTACACCGCAAACTTGAAAGCGTTGGATGTGACTTGATCAGAAAAAGAATCTCGCTTATGCTAAGAAATATGTTGCAATCACAAATTCTACAACACCGTCGTCGTTGTCACCAACCAAGTGGTGAGTTGAAAAATTTCCATCAACCGACACTGCAGACTGCCTGCTGTAAGGAAGAACGTTTGCCAAAAGAATTCGTTGCAAACCGGTTGCACCGTCTACCGCAAACCCCACGACGGAATGGCAGAATTCAATATACGGTAGGGTATCGAACTGATGCTGACTTTATTTCGCGCTTTGGCAAGATGGAAATTGTGGTTTGGCAAGATTTGTTTATGCACCAACTCGGAACAGAAGCGCACTAGGCCAAATCGGGCCCCTCCGTCTGCCGTCGTCGTCGTCGCGACACTTCGTGAGTGAATGTCTGGTGACTTGGTTCGAGTAGGTATAGGAAAAGCATTAGGAGTGATGATAAACTTATTGAACTGCTGGCTGCATGGGGGTAACCGCGTGGTTCGACTGGCTGCTTCTGGTTCCATGGGTCCCACCAACCACCACGGATGGAAGTGTTTAGGCAGCAGTGACGTCGATGGTGGTGGCATGACCTGGTTGCAGAATGACCAACGGTTGCAACACGTGCGGTCGTTTGAAAGACAAACACATGTTGAGCCAGGTTGAGCCAAATTCACCCTTTTTATCTGGGGAAGAATAACACGGCTGCATGCCTTGTTGGGAGTTCAGATAGTTGGCACTCCCCGTCGGAAGGCTGCTGAAACCGAAATTATTGATATGGTAAATGCTGATGACCCCATTGAGGTCATTTGCCTCCCAGCAACTTCTATCCCTACCTCCTCGTGGACCAACTGGAAACTACGAGCAACCGTAGGGAATATCGGGCATCCAACCCCGGTGGGAACTTTGGTCGTAGGCCAGTACATTCTATTGGAAATTTAAAGCCAAAAAATTAAATGTTATGGCTTTAAATTTTGGTTTATTGACTATTTTGTATGAAAATTATGGTATTTTTGTAATTTTTTGAGTAAAATAAATTAAGAGTGTCATGAAACAGGACTTTTGTTCATCAAATATGTTCTGAACTCTTTCACGGATAATTTCAAGGCAAAAAATTGCAATGCATTGTAAGCCATTTTTATTTGTTAACCACTTTGTGTGAGAAATGTGGTACTTTCGATGGTTTTTGAGTAAATCAAAATATGAGTGTAATGAAAACATCACTATTATTCTTCAAGTATGTCCCCCAAACTACTAAGAACAATTCAAGGCTAAAAAACTACAAGTTATCGTTTTAATTTTAATTTGGTTGACAACTTTGCGTAAAAAAATATGGAATTTTCGTAGTTCTTCGGGTAAAACAAAATAAGAGTGTAATTAAAACATTTTTATTGTTAATTAAAAATGTCCAGTACAATCCTACGAACAATTTAAGAACAAAAAAAATATATGTCATCGCTTTGAACTTTGATTTATTGCTTATTTTATGTGAAAAATAGGGTATTTAAGCAGTTTTTTTAGTTTACTGAAAAATCATTTATTTTGCATAAACATGTCCACTCCGGCTGTACGCATGATTTAGGGTCGAAAAAATCATATGTCATCGCTTTAAATTTTGTTTTATTGATCAAAGTGTGCAAAAAATGCGTTCTCAAAAAAACTAGGAAGTGCCTTTTGCTTAATAACTTTAGGTAGACGCATGCATCTATTTCAAAATCTTTAAGATGGACGCTATTCTTGAAGCCTGTCCGGTTCCATCGCAAAAACAAGTTTTGAAATCGGTTGAAAAACGGCCGAGAAATGCTTTGTCAAAGTTGGACTTCCGACTTTTTTTGGACCCTTGGTAGTTCGCGGGAGTTTTCACCCCCTCAGTAGTTTAAGTGTTAAAGTTCCGTGGAAGTATACCATCCTTACCAGCTGACAACAACAAGTCAGCTGGTAAGGATGGTATCCGAGTGGAACTCATCAAGATGGGGCCGGCAAAGTTGGCCACCTTCCTGCACAGGTTAATAGCCGGATCTGGGAAGTTATCAAGCTGGCTTCGTTGACGGTCGCTCAACAACGGACCAGATCTTCACCGCGAGGCAAATCCTCCAAAACTGCCGTATATACCTGGTTCCAACGCACCACCTGTTCATCGACTTCAAGGCGGTATACGACAGTATCGATCGCCAAAATCTAAGGAAAATCACTGCGTAAAAGCTTCGGGTGATCTGATTATAAAGCCCCATAAAACGCCTCAGAAATGCCTTGAAATGCCCCTGAAATCACAAGAATATCACTGAAATGACGTTGAAAACCCCGCAAGCCATTCGAAATACCCCTGAAATCCCTTTGATTTAAGAGTGTTCACGAAACACCCCATTAAGCCTCCGCGATGCCATTGAAATGCCCTTGAAATTATAATAACCAATTTAAAATGCCGCAAAACCCATTGGAGTGCCTTCAAAAAGCTCCATAAACCTCCTGAAATCCCCCTGAAATGCCACCAAACTCTTAAGATATATGAACGCCTTTAAAACGATCCTGAAACTCCCATAGTCTCTTGAAACTGTAGAAGGGAACAGTGTTTACCCCATGTAGTCTTCTCTTGACAAACAAAGTAAGCACACCTCGACTTAACTATCTGTAGCATCTCAGTAGCCCAAATACATTCAGATCTAGATAGCCTTGAATAACTGTAGTAATAGATGACAGCTAATAAATAGTCATTACCTTTCAAACCACCAAACGATCAAGTATAGTTTCTACATTTGGCGACGACGGAAAACTGAGAAAATTAAAATCAAATGTTTGGGCAGTAGTAAGTATACTGAAATAACGGACCACAAGGCTGTTCCCGAAGAGGGAAGAAACCTGGTATTCTCAGGGATGATCTCTAGTTATAATGTCACTGCGATGGATGCATATATTGCAGAACCCGGGGTAAATGATCATTTCTATATCCATGCAGTGGGACATTTCGGAAAACTAGACCCCAGAATACAGGCGCGAGACCGCTTTATTAATGTCTCGATGTAAAAATAAACCATGTCCGAAGAAGAGTGGTTATAATTATTGAAATTGAAGAGGTCAACTCTGATACTCTTATTTCGATGAGTCCTTTCTGGACCGATGGTAGAATTCTCCTAGCAAGATACCAAGAATTATGGAAACTGGCAGTGTTGCAGGGTGTTTTCCATAATGAGGTTGAGCAGAGAATATGAGAGCTTCTGGCAAGACACTGAGAGTTATGTAATCTGGCAATATGCAGGGTGAATTCCATAATGGAAGGTTGAGCAGAGAGCAGAAAGTAAGATGAAACATAAGCAAGATACACAGGGAATCTGGTTGGAATACAGAATGATTACCCGAAAGGTTGAGCAGAAAACCGGCAAACTCTAAGCAAGACACCAAAGGTTGAGCAGAGTGCAGCTAACAAGGCCGTTGTGGGTGATTAGTGATTGGTTCAACGTGTACGTGAATATTATTGGAAAAAGATAAACGTAATATTTTTAGTTCTTTTAGTAGATATATAATGAAGAAAAGCTGCTGCTCAGTTAGTCTAATCAAACGCTAGAACTGGAGAAATCGCAGGACCGATCACCGGACACAACAAGAGATCGAACAATTATTGGAGAAAATTGGCCTGATGCAAAATGCTGAAGACAATGATTGAAGGGATAGTTTGACAAGCTCTACTGAAAATAGAAACAGGTGAGTTACTACGATTGCAGAAATCAAGTACAATCGTGCAGATTTTTATGCTAGACAGCAACTTTACCGGAAACGCTTGGAACACTACACTGATGACTCAGCTGGAAATTGATATAGTATAATCGAATCCGTTGGATACTATAGGATGCTTTGTAAGTATTAAGTTAGCCTTTAGTCAGTGATGGTAATCACACGCTTTCTACTCAAATCATGGTGGTCAAGTTTGAACAATGCTAATCTCAGAATACTATTTATAACGTAATAATGAATTATGTGTCACTTAAACATTTGTTACGCAACGATTTTGATTACTTTTTGGTAATCTTAAGTTTATCTTCAAGTAAACAAAGTAAAATATTTTACCGCCATATTAAATTGAATCATCTAACGAAACGAATTGTATTTGACCAATTTTGTGTTCTTTGAATAGTTGTCAAAAACACCGTATGATTTATTTCCTACATGTTAAAATTAATACTATTGGAAAAATTGATAATCATTTGTTCATATAGCGCTCAAAATTATATCTTTCTTTTTGAAACCATGGAACCGTTTTGGAACTTCACAAAAACAGTCACTCACATGGTCAAGTGATGCGATGACTTTGGCGACCGCACCTGGAATTTGTACTGGTTGTAAATTTCTATGTGTTCTGTGCTTTTTTTTTTTTTTTTTTTTTCCTTCTAAACCATTGGGGGATAATCTGCTCAACAGACACCCTAACAGAAGGTTAGGGTAGTGTAGGTCTGACAGGCCGTCTTCTACAACAAAAGTAAAATCCAGGACTACTCTCTCCTCGTACCCACTAAACCATTCCTATGGTCGCCAAACCCTACGTCTCTCCGGAACCACCAAGAAGGTATTGCTTCAGAGAGGGGCTAGTGCACATCGCACCCACAAGGTTAGCTGCGTAGCCTGCAGCAACGAACATCGATGACTCGCTTTGGAGAGTCCATCACGGTAGCATGCTGGCGCTTAGCCAGTTTCCCGAGTGGTCCTCGCCACTCCCTTTGTCCTCGGAAGGCGGGCAGGGTCAACCCCGCCCGCGCCCTACTGCTGAGCGGACATCAAGAACTGATGCCCACATGCAACCCGATCTGACCTGCCCGCAAAGGAAGGGTATCACTACCCTTCAGGCCCTATCAGATGCATCCGTAGGTTGCAGACAGCAGGATCTCACCTACCCCGACCCTTGCCGGGGACCCCTTTCCAACCGCGGGCTCGGATCCAACCCAGTAGACCGACGCCACGACAGCACCGCTACCGGGACTTCCTCTCCGCGGCCACTTAATCGTTGTAAGGGTCGATCTCGACCGCAGGGCACCGGTATGACCTACGAAGCCGACTCCGAGCCCCTGGACCACCTCTTGTACTGCATCTGGACTAGCCATTCTCCGAGTCCACGCGCCACCTCCTCTGTAGCTCCCAGACGATGTGGGTAATAGCCGTTGAAACGGCGTTCCAGCCAAACTCATCCCTACACATCCTCTGGACCAAGTTGTCCGGAGTTGTGTCCTCCCCGCATGTGGCAAGCATGCGGTCACGCATTGTGCGAAAACGCGGGCACACGAACAAAACGTGTTCCGCCGTTTCCTCTAAACCATTGCACACTGGGCATTCGGGAGAATCCGCATGCCCGAAACGGTGTAGATACTGTCGGAAGCAACCATGACCTGTAAGGACCTGTGTCAGGTGGAATGTGGCTTCCCCATGGCGCCTATTAATCCAACTATCTACCCTCGGTATCAGCCTATAGGTCCACCTTCCTTTGGTGGAACTGTCCCACGCGCGCTGCCATTTGACCATAGAGGCCATCCTGACAGTCCTGCGTATGCCTCTTGTGCCGCGCATTTCGAAGCACTCCATGTCCTCACTGATAAGAATGCTGATAGGCACCATACCAGTAATGACGCAGAGAGCGTCGTGTGACACGGTACGGTACGCGCTCGCAACCCTCAGGCACATAAGCCTATAAGTACTTTCCAGCTTCCGTCGGTAGCATTTAGTTCTTAGCGCGGTGCCCCACGCCGGGCCGCCATACCTAAGTATGGATGTAGCAACACTAGCCAGAAGCTTGCGCTTACTGGCGTACACCGCAGAGCTATTGGACATCATCCGGGACAGTGCCGCAATAGCTGTGGAGGCTCTTTTACAGGCATAATCGACGTGGCTACCGAAGGTAAGCTTATCGTCGATCATCACGCCCAAGTGTTTGACGGAGCGCTTTGACAGGATAGTACAGTCTCCTACACTGATCTCCGTCTGCTGCTCCGACTTCAGGTTGTTAACAACCGTCACCTCTGTCTTGTGGTGAGCCAGCTCCAGTTTTCTGGACCGCATCCACGCCTCCACAACCTTGATCGAGTGGTTGGTAGTCAACTTTACCTCCTCGATCGTTTCACCGTAGACTTCGAGCGTAATGTCGTCGGCAAATCCGACAATCACCACTCCCACTGGATACTCTAACCTCAACACCTCGTCGTACATGACATTCCATAACACCGGACCCAGGATGGAACCTTGCGGGACTCCTGAGGTTATGTGAAAGCACTTCCGACCCACCTCCGTGTCGTAGACTAGTACACGATTCTGAAAGTAACTTCCGAGAATCTTGTACAGGTACTCCGGTATCCCCAGACGCAAGAGCGCATCGGCAATAGCAGACCAGCTGGCGCTATTAAACGCATTCCTTACATCCAGAGTCACTACCGCGCAAAAACGTATTCCCCTCCTCTTAGGCTCGAGTGCTTTCTCGGCGGTTTTGGTAACCGACAAGATAGCGTCTACGGTGGACCTCCCCTTCCGGAAGCCATACTGGTTGCTCGAGAGACCGTTTACGCCCTCAGTGAACTTCAACATTCTATTGAGGATGATCTTTTCGAGCACCTTCCCCGCCGTGTCAATCAAGCATATTGGTCTATATGCCGACGGGTCTCCGGGTGGTTTCCCCGCCTTTGGCAATAGTACCAGGCTCTGCCTCTTCCAAGCTTCTGGGAAAACTCCCTCGTCCAGGCATTTCTGCATAGCAGACCTGAACATCTCGGGAGCTTCTGCAATAGCTACTTTTAAGGCCAGGTTCGGAACTCCGTCCGGACCTGGGGCCTTACCTACGCTAAGGGACTTAGTTATCCCCGCAAGTTCCACATCGGTGACCCTTTCCTCATCGCCAGCCCCAATCCCCGGCTGTCCTACGAAAGGAGGCCAAGGAATAGGATCATGACGCGGAAAAAGTCCTCCAATGATCCCCTCCAACATCTCTGGAGATTGCTCTGTACGAGCCATCACACCTCTCGTCTTGGCCATAACGATCCTGTAGGCATCACCCCACGGGTTCGTATTGGCACTCTGACAGAGACCCTCAAAGCAGGCCTTTTTGCTTGCTCTTATCTCGGTCTTGAGCGCGGCTTTTGCAGCGGCGAACACCACCCGCCGTTCGTTTCGCTCTTCCTCTGATCGTGCTCGCTGCATCCGCCGCCTAGCCCGTAGGCAGGCGCGGCGCAGGTCCGCAATCGCGTCGGTCCACCAGTAAGCCGGTGGCCTCCCATTTCTAGGGTGGACTCGCCTAGGCATGGTCGCATCACACGCACGTGAGAGCACCGCTACCAGCTCGTCGCCGTCTAAACCGAGTAAGTTTCGCTCACGGCGGAGCGCTTCCCTAAATACCTCTTCGTCGAAGTATGATGTCTTCCACCTACGAGGGCTTGGCCTTGGCCTAGCCGCCTCTTCTTCTATCCGCTGTCTGCTGTTGTTGTAGTCGATACTGTAGCGAACCGCCAGGTGGTCGCTGTGAGTGTAGCCATCATCTACTCTCCAGTTCGGACTACTTGTTAGGCCAGGACTACAAAAGGTCACGTCAATAATTGACTCCGCTCCATTTCGACTATAGGTACTCTTGGTACCGACGTTAGCCAAGTCGACATCTAAGATGGCCAGTGTTTCTAGCAGGATCTGACCCCGCTGGTTTGTGAAACGGCTTCCCCATTCCACAGCCCAGGCATTAAAGTCACCCGCTATTAGCACCGGCCTTCGCCCTGTTAGCACGGTCGTTAAGCGGTCCAGCATTTGCGTGAACCGCTCGATCGGCCACCGCGGAGGCGCATAACAGCTACAGAAGAAGACCCCGTTTACTTTGGCAACCACGAAGCCCTCATAGGTAGTAGACACCAACTCCTGCACGGGGTATTTACCCGTCGTCCATATCGCCGCCATTTTCCTGGTCCCATCCGAGGCCCAGTTGCCGTTGCCGGCGGGTACTCGGTATGGGTCCGAAATGATGGCGATATCCGTCTCCCACTCAGAAACCGCCTGACAAAGCAGTTGCTGAGCCGCATCACAGTGGTTCAGGTTCAGCTGCGTTACCTGCACTGTGATTTGTTGCTCACTGCGGCTTTCTTAAAGGCCGGGCACCCTGGACCACCCATCGCATGTCTGTTTTTCGAGGTTTTCCCGGTACAGATCATGCAGATGGGCGGACTCGTGCAGCTTTGGGTCTTATGACCTTCAGCGCCGCATCGCCTACACAGTTTGCGCCTGTCGGGGCCTTTGCAGTCCCACGACTTGTGTCCTGGTTCCAGACACCTGAAGCAAACCTCAGGTGGCTCGTGGAATGTCAGGTGACATACACACCAGCCCACCTTAATACTCCCTACTTTAACGGACTTTTTAACGTCCGCCACAGGTAGCTGAACCAGAGCTATCTGTGTCCCTGCTGGCCCCTTCCGCAGCCTGACGGCTGTGGCGGCCACCTGAACATCGCACTGTTGCCGCAGTGCCGTGACGAGCTCTTCCGCTTCGGTGATCTCGTCTAGGTCTTTGACCTTCAGAGTCGCCTCATGCGTAAGAGCCCTCACCTCCACTCCATCACCAAGGACCTCTTCTGCCAGCCTCTTGTAGGCGGCGCCCTTGTGATCCTTCTCGCGCTTAAGCTCCAGGATCATTTCGCCAGTACGAGTACGTCTGATACTGCGTACGTCGGCTCCAAGACCCTCAAGCTTGGCGTCGCACCTCATCGCCTTCAAGACGTCCGAGTATTTCGACTGTTCGGTCTTGATGACGATAGCGTCACCTTTTTCGCGCCTGGCACCTGCCTTCCTACGCCTTGGCTTGGCGACCTGCACTTCTGCCTGCGGATTCCCCTTCTTCTTCCTCTTCCGCTCTACCTTTGTCCAAGGAGGGTCCTCTCCTTGGATCGCCCTGCTCTGTGGCTGCTGAGGGCCCACCATTGGTCGCAACCCCTTGTTCCCATCATTCCGGGACGGGCCGGCCTTTTCAGGCCCACCCTTCCCAGCTTTCCGGGAACCCTGGCTGGGGTCCGACTTTCCAGCGTTACCACCGGCTTTCGGGGTTATTATACGCCTGGCCTTGCGGGCGCCGCCAGACAGCTCCTCACCTGACGGCTGCCTCGCCCGCTTCTGCGAATGCTTGTCGCTTTTGTCGCGAGCATTCGCTTCCACTCTCTTCGGACTACCCGCGAAGGAGAAGGCCTCCGTTTGTGTAAACTTAGACGCTTTCTCCTTTGCGGGTTCCGCCGCTGCTGCAGCCAGCAACGCAACCGCGTGCTGCTGCTTGGCATTATCGACAGACGCCCTAAGCCGAAGCAAGGCCGTTTCAGGTCCTTGCTTATATTCGACTTAGTTGTCGCAAAGTCGATAATTTTGCCAAGCTGCTGCTCAGCTACCTCAAATGCGGGCCGTCCTTTTTCTGCAACTTGGCTGATGGCCCTCAGCAACCATGCTCCGTCCATGACCTCCGCCGGCTGGCTTGCCGTGGAGTGGACAGGAGCTCCCACGCTTGAGCTGCGTAAGCAGCTTCCAGCACCTGACTCCTCGCTTCTCCTTGTAGGAGACCTCATCAACCCGCTTCTTGCGAAGGGGTTGATCGCACCGCTACTTCCACCTGTATTTTGATTTTTAAGATTTTTACTCATATTTGATTCCCACGAGTCGCACGAGAAAGAATGTCCACCACGCCAGAGCTCTGCATTAACGCGGTAAGGGACAGCTTACTGTGGGGGGTGCCCAGGTGCCCCACAGGCTCCGTTAAAGATCGAGCATCTTTTTCACCCCCTCGATCACTCATTCCTCGGCACGGGTCGCTTGACACCTTGAATTGGGGTTAGTAGTCCTATTCTTAGCCGGCAACTACGCGGCTGACTCGCAAGCGGGGGGGTGCGTCAGGCCCCAGGACATCCGTCCCTGCTGCCCCGATGTGTTCTGTGTGTCAATGTGTGTAAATGTACTACACTGCCCATAACTGCATATTTGTAACATTTGCAATTTTTGTCAATATTGAGTTAATACCGGGGCTCATCTCCAAATCATCAGTACTTTCATCTATCCAAATGAACTTTACAAGTTTGTTCCACAAAATGTGAAAAAAATACCAAGTCGTTTTGTCTCATTGACAAATATTAACGAATGTAACCGCATAACAGTCACACTGGGAATACACACTGGCCTCATAGCGTACAACCAATCATATTTTGCTCTAATATTTTTATGAACTATTCGCCCATCATATAAGAAGAGCTGTAGAAGATTTCATTGCGGAGTAATTAACTTTGAATTTTTGCCAAATTTTCTAAATTTAAATTCTTTTTCATACTAGTGAAAGTTGCAAACTTTGAGCTCAATTTTCTCCAATGCCTACTTTTGTCGAATGTGACTGTTATGCAGTTATGGGCAGTACAATTACATATAAACATTTGATATTAAATTTGGTAACAGTACACAATTCGTCTTTGCATACACATGGTATTCGCGTGTACACCTGAAAAGTTTGTACTTTATCATTAGAATTATCAATTTTATTGTATCATTTACACATTTGTATTTTTACTCCAAATTGAATATAACGTTAATATTATAATTTCATACATGATGTTGTTCAATAGTTAATCTTATAATGTGAAATTGATAAAAAAAATACATAATTTTATAAAGCATTGTGTGAAAACCACGATGAAACTTTTTGAAATCAATTGCGTATTTTATAAATTGAAAAATATATTTATAACAAGATAGCTGAAAAAATAAGCTTGTATAAAAAAATACAATAGCATATGAATTTCTGTATAAAATTAAATATCAATGCGAGAGAAATGTACTGGATGCTCTGAAGTACGCAATGTTGATCACTCTATTTCGTGCCATGAAGTGCCAGTATTTTGACTTAGTTGATCATTACTTTTTGGAATAATTTTATTGATTATTTTAGGTATATTAATTGAGAATTTTGTTTTGAGTGTAGAATTAGCAATTAAGGTAAAATACACATCAATAAAAAGGTGACTTTTGTCCATTATTGGTATATTTTGTTGTGTTGCACATAAATGTTCTCCATCAGAAAACGTAAATCGACAGTTTTCTAGAATGAATCCTTGAAGTATTCATCGAATAGTAATTTCAATTTAATTATAATAAAAGCATAAAATACATAAATTTCTTAATGAATGGTCCAAAAAGTAAACAATGTATTGAATGCATATCATTGATTGATTTATTTAAATATTCAACCTTGCCAACAACATCCCGTGAAATCATTTCGCCGTTATAATTTCTCAACCCAAGATTACATTGAATTGACATAGAAGTAGAATGGTTTCACAAGAAATTTTGTTCAGACTACATATTGTGGCCCGTGTCGTGTTTGCAAACATCCCACTGGAATGAAACCGTGCCATTGCCAAAATCAAATACATAAAATAATAAAAAAAAACGCAAAAGAAAATATTTTTATTGCTGCTAAAAAAAACAGGGCTAACAAAGATGCATTTACAAAATTACTAAACCAAAATATGTTTCAACTGGCATCTTCACTAAGAAATGAAACGAATAGATAGAAAAGGTATAGATAAAATTAACAAGACAATAAAATTCAGAAAAACGCTGTTAAAGATAAAGATTGAAATTGAAAACATAATGAAAGTAAATGGAAAGTAGATGGGTTTTCGACATGGTTTCTTATATCATTTTATTTCAAGAATAGGGAAGTGTAAGCTGATTATAAAAATACAATATTTATATCATACATCTAATCGTTTCAGATGCACGACAAGGATAATTAACATCAAATTTATTTCAAGAAAGTACGCATGATGAACGACAAAATTGGGCGCCAGATGACATTACGAAATTAAACAAATCCAATCAAATGAAAATCATGTATCCTGAATCCTTACGATTTTGTTGTATTCAAATTAGGTACAAATTTATATTAATGAAAAAAGGGAGAGAATGTAGCATCTCAGTAGCCCAAATACATTCAGATCTAGATAGCCTTGAATAACTGTAGTAAGAGATGACAGCTAATGAATAGTAATTACCTTTCAAACCACCAAACGATCAAGTCTAGTTTCTACACTATCAACCTTTGTTTACCTACTTTGAGTAATATGTATTACGAGATCAGTCGTATCCTAAATATGTAATCTTTAACTATCTGTGTAATAAACGTTCGTTGCGTTAGTTATTTCGCGGTTATAATTATTTTCTTCGTCGGTGGCCAAAAGGTTATGAGCCAAGCTACGCGGTGCGCGAGAAGAAAGTTAATTACGGATCGGAAAAAAAGCGGAGAAGTTTGTATTTTATCGAGTCCTACACGAAGAATAACAGAATGACGGAATCCAAAGTAGTTTTTGAACGGCTGAATAGCTTCAACTGGTCCAGTTGGAAGTTTAGGATGGAGTTACTTCTGATCAAGGAACAGCTGTATGGCGTAGTTTGTAATCCGAAGCCGGAGACCCCACCAGCAGATTGGGACAAAAAGGATGGAGCAGCCAGAGCAACAATTGGTCTTGCGTTGGATAACGACCAGCTCTGCCATGTTATGGCCGCTCGGTCAGCGAAAGGTATGTGGGACGCATTACAAAGCTATCACGAGAGAGATTCGTTGACCAACAAAATTCATGTGATGAGGAAACTGTTCGCAATGCAGCTAGCGGAAAACAGGAATATGGCGGAACATTGGGTGAAGGCTTCGGAGCTTGTACAACGATTGGTTGCCATGGGGAGGACATTAAAGAGCACTGGGTCATCGACATTTTTATACCAAGTCTACCTAGGAGCTATGATGGGCTGATCACTGCGTTTGAGACCCATTCTGAAGAGCAACTGAAACAGGAGGGAAGGCTCTTAGAAGGCTCTTAGATGGAAACGACGATGTGATTTTGCTGATTAAGATACGGAAAATGCATTAGCAGCTTCGGCAATAGGTGGAGTGCGGAGGAAGAAGATATGCTACTGCTGTAAAAATGAAGAGTGTCAAAGGCACAAACGACGAACTATGAAGGAGGAGCAGTTTGTTTTTTGGTTTCAGGAGGAGAATGTGAAAGTGTTAGTGCTAGGAAGATGCGCAAAAATATGTGGTGTTTGGATTCAGGATGTGTAACTCACCTTGTTATTGTTATTATTGTTATTTATTTTTAACTAAAAATTTTGAAAGAGGGAAAAGCCCCTTTGAGTGATTTCCTCAATGTAACTCACCTTACTGGAGATGTTAATTTGTTAGAAGAACTGGTTGTGTGTAATGAAGCGTTTACCTGGCGGACGGACGTACAGTGTATCAAACAATTGTCCGTATTATTAACCATGTATTGCAGCACCATTGGTAAAATTTTGAGCGAGAACGAATAAGTTTTCTGAAAGTTATAGAATTTTTAGTCAAACTTTTAGGATTTTTGAAAACATTTTTAAAACATTATATCTCAATATGTACTCGATGAAACTTTTTCAATCTTTTTTGTGTTACAGCTTATACCTAAGGCTCTCATATGCAGCTTCGTTTGAGGTTTTATATTCACTACAAAAAATATGAAAAATCTGTATATATTCAGAGTATTATTTGGAAATTTATCATATTTTAATCAATAAAAGTGCCAAGTGTTTTCAACATTTTTAAACTGTCTTTATGTAATATTTTTGTACAGAACCTACAAAACTACATATGAAGAGTAGGTCCTATGCATTTTTCGTTCAGTCAACGCACTTTTATTGGTAGAAAACGTTTGGCAGATTATATGTTCAAAATATGGCAATTTTTTGAATACCGTCAACTACATAAGCTAATTTTTCATATTTTTTGTAGTGAATATAAAACCTCAAACGAAGCTGCATATGAAAGCCTTAGGTATGAGCTGTAACACAAAAAATATTGAAAAAGTTTCATCGACTACACATTGAGATATAATGTTTTGAAAATGTGTTCAAAAATCCTAAAAGTTTTTGTAAAAGTTCTATAACTTTCAGAAAACTTATTCGATCTCGCTCAAAATTTTACCAATGGAGCTGCAATATATGGTTTACGATTGGTCAAAATTGCAGCGTTTTTGACTGACGTATAAAAAAGTTATAAACATTTGATGGAAAAATTATTTTGACAAAAAATTTGCTGTACGGACAATTGTTTGATACACTGTAAAGTGTTTGCTAGAAGTAGAGGAACCGGGAAAATTGAAGCTGATGGAATGACTATCGCAGTTAAGAATGTGTCTTTTGTTCCGGGAATTACTGGAAATTTCTTATCGGTACCAAAGATTGTTGGTCTCGGATACAATGTACATTTTAATTCTGTAGGCGGCAGCATTTTGAAGCATAACAAACTGATTAAGAAATTTTCAAAGAAGGATGGACTATATTTTGTTTAGCATTAGTTCAATAGTGATTTAGACTCAGTAACGGGCTGTACACTGAGGAGGAATGTAGAAGGGAACAGTGTTTACCCTATATAGTAGTCTCTTGACAAACTCCAATGTAAAATAGCAGTAAGCACACCTCGACCAAACTATCCACTTTTGTTTACCTACTTTAAGTAATATTACGAAATCAGTCGTGTCCTAAGAATGTAATCTTTAACTATCTGTTTAATAAACGTTCGTTGCATTAGTTATTTCGCGCATTAGTTATTTTTTGTAATTATTTTCTACGTCGGTGGCCAACAGAAACGCCCCTGAAATGCTAGTAACGCCCTTTGAAGGCTCCTAAGATCCCCTCGCCCTGAATCGCCCTTATAGCCCCTTGATACGTCCCTGAAACCCCCTTAATACTATTGAAATGTCCCTTAAATCTCCGTTATCCCATTTAAACACCAATGACACCTGATGGATTGCCTTCAAAAGACTCCTGAAATCCTCTGAAACAACCCTCTGGAATTCCCCTGAAATCCCTTGGAACTCCCTTCTTTTGGGCTCTCTGGAAACTTCCCGGACACCCGCTTGGCCGCTTCCAATGGCCCAGGTGCAAGACCTGTAATTAGCCTATTAACGACCAATATTTATATCTCATAAGAGAACATTCGACCATTTTAACCCCCCTCTTCTCTAAGAAACGCTTTTTGTATGGATCCTTTGAAAATTTTGTTTGGGATGTCACTCTGTGCTGAATCTACCTTCTTCCTTCTAAAAGCGTGACGTTATTTATGGACGTAAGCTGGTTGAAATCATGAAATTGAGAGCTAAGATGATACGAAAAGATCTTACCCTGACCGAAACCGAACCCAAATTGCAAGTCATGTAATTGGGACCCGTGCTTTGACAGGTTTATTATGAGGACATCGGCCGTAAAATCAAGCACAAAAATATGTAAGCCACCATTTACCAGTAAATCCGGTTACGTTTTTACTGGAACGTTCATCTATTGAAGTTAGGGCATGTCCATAAGCTACGTAGACTCTTAGGGGGGGACGGGGGGGGGGGGGGTGGGGGGAGGTGGTCTGGTCAAAGTCTACGCTCCATACAAATTTCGAAAATTTTGTATGAACGAAAGTCTACGAGGTGGGAGGGAGTAGTCTGAGATGGCCGAAAAAAAGTCTACGTAGTTTATGGACAGCGCCTTATGATAAAGTTTACAGGAATCTATAAAATCGTCTGCGTATGAAAAAAGCTTTTCTATTTGTATGATACAAATGGTACCCCCATTAAGATCATTAACAGACAAATCCAACGGAAGCTAACGATCCCTCCGCATCTGGTGGCAGGAATGAGAACCCTATGAAAAACGTGACTCCGCCAAAATTTCACATGGCACAGCATAGGCAAAGTGCACTTTTTTCACTTTTTCAAATCAAATTCCGCATCGTAGAGAAACAAACGAACACTTTTTGGAAAGAAAATTTAATTCTCTTTCAGGTGCGCTTAGATCCGGTAGGTTCTTACGAACAATTTATGTGAATAATTTGAGGACCTCTTGCTATGCCTCCGGCGGGCGATCTTCCTGATTTTTTGTTAGCTGACCAATCCGGTGTCTGTCGGCGTGGGCATCAAGAATGATGATAATGTAAGCCATTACCAATGGAAAATAGCAAATACCAAGGCGAAATATGTGTTAATTTTGAAGACGAAAAATTGAATTTTTGATGTAAGCAAATGATTTTCTCCTCACCTCACCCAGCGCCTCTACAATTGGGGGTCATTCAAATTCTTCTATAACTACGAGTAAATCTATAACCACAGCTAAACAGACGTATCACTTTAAACAAATTACGATTAGAACCATCGTCACGAAAACACAATCGCCCAATACGAATCACGTTGTGATGCGCAACCCACTGGCTAGGTGGCGTTAGTGAGCAAACGTCAAACATGAGCAAAAACGATACGAGCGCCGTGAGCGTGAGATTGGTGAACTACAGATTATACCCAAGTAACACACATGTTATATAAAAGTTACGACAGCGCAAGTTTTGGTTGTATAGAAGTTTATTTGACGTTATTTCAACACAATGTTAGAAATAAGCGTTGAAAAGAAGAACGATGGGAAGTGAGTGGAGTGAAACGTCTGCTTATCTGTGCTACATTATGCTACCCCATAATGTCGCCATTGTTAGTACAAAAATGGCAAAAAATGTTCCAAAAAAACTGCCGTTATCGCTTACTAATCATCATCATGACACACAATTTTACGTACTTCTGTTTATCTCAATTCTTTGCCAAGCCCTCGTGGTCAAGTGCGATTCGCCTATTCGACGGTTATTGAGAGGTGCGCAAAGAGTGTCGGTCAAGAAGGAGAATCAACAGTCGTGCAGTTCAGAGGAAACGGGCTTTCATGTGAGGAGATCTGAAGAGTAGCCACTAGAATGGTGCCGAGTATTGGAATATTACAATAGTAATCTGATATATTGTTAAGTGGAAACACAATCATAAACCGCATACAAAGTATTTCAGTTCATAAGACTCCGCTAATGAAATGTTATTTTTGTTGATGGTGAAATTTTGGTAATTCATGACGTTAGGAATACTTTCAAATTTTACTCAAGTGAAAATAAGCTTTAAATTGTAAATATGTATCACTAAACCAATTAAACAACTGCGGTAGTCATGATTATCTGATTATTGGAACGTTTCAAGCATTATGAATGAAATAATCCAAGATTGCCTTGATGGTAGCGACGTTTAATCAGGATAATCATTAATCAGCGGTTTACGCTGTTAAGTGAATCCACCTATTATCAAATCCCTTAAGCTCGGTAATAGTTTTTCAAGTTTATAGATTTTGTCGTCCAAGTTCATATTTTTTCCGATATTGTAACAACTTGAAAATAATTGCTTTCAATTTGTGATTTTATTCCAATCGGGTGCAATGAGCGACGCAAAAACAAGAGAAAAGAATACCAACTACCTACCTACAAATTATTTAAAGTGCACTGAAGAATCTAGAATGACCATTTACATTTTTAAGAGTCAAAACACATTTTTCGAAGCTCTTCCATGTGTAGATGAGTTTTATGAATTTGTTTCAGCTGGTTTTTTGCCAATCTACGCAATGATGCAAACAAGATTCAATATTATGAATGATAAACAAGTGTAGGAATTTACAAAGAAGACACTAGCTCAAACATTTCGCTTCAATGTCTGCAAGGCGCATACGAAAGTGGTTTATAAATGCTGGAAATGATCTACTTGGATCTCCCTCAGGAGGGTCCTTCCGACTAAGTAGGGTAAACATTTACTTCACCATATGCCGTAATTTCCGTCATATCGGATGGAAAATAACGAATTATGGTCCACTGCACGAATTTATGCTGGCCTGCTTACTCTCACAGAAAATTTGACGTTTGAGCAGTGCCGACAACACGCAACCGTCAAACTTCGTGTGAGAGTAAGCAGGCCAGTATAAATTCGTGCAGTGAACAATTACACTGCCCATGATCGCATATCAGTCCCATCTTTGCTGGGTTTCCTATTCATATGGGACAATTATGCGATGATAGGCAGTACAGACATGAGCCTTTGCACGAATCTGGCCTACTGCTCACTCTCACTGAAAATTTAAAAACAGCGCGCACAGTAAAAGTCAAATTTGACTTTTACTGTGCGCGCTGTTTTAAAATGTTCTATGGGAGTGAGCAGGACAGGACAAATTCGTACAGAGGGTCATTCCAACTTACCTTTCACTCATTAAGAACAAACGTCTTGATATCCCGCTTTAACAATGAATCAAAACTTCAAACGCACAAATCTCAAGAAGCAAGCTTCACACAACAAAGTATTTTATTATTCTGTTCTTGCTCACCTGTAATAAGCTTAAAATGAGAAGATCAGGTGCGCTGGTTTTGTGTACGAAGAGATTTGTGCTTTCGAAATCGTGAGTAGGTGCCAAAGTCGGCCATTGTGGCGGCCATGTTGGGATTCTAACAAGTCTGTCATAGTTGCTGGGGTTACAAAATGGCATCAAGTATGGCCGCCACTCTCTCTCTCTCTCTTATACCTCCCTCCCCTCACCCTAGTAATCGAGTAGCGCGGAAGTAAGCAAACAAATTCTCAAAATTATACGTGCTTACCTTCTCAAAATGCACTTAGGTTGCTACTGGTGGTAGACAACTATATTTTTCATCCGTCGGGAAGTACTGCTTTGCGTTTTTCACAATCTTTTCACTATTTCGTGCCAAAATGTAGCACACACTGCACTTTTTTTTCTTCGTCAAGTGCGTCCCACCTTTTTTAAACCACTTTTTAGCAGTCTTCCAAACAACACAGCACTGTAATAAGTTGATCGGTTATGTGAAATTGTCCTCACTTTCACCTGGCCTACTGTTTATCGCGAAAAACTAACGCGTTTTCCATCGCAGTTCGCTAAAACGGAAAAGCGTACCGTCAAACTGAGTGGTGGTGTTCAACGTACGGCGAAATTGATTAAACCGCAGCTCATGTTAATCACAACATAAGGCTGTTATTTTGTTAATCTTTTTAACTATTTTAAATATCATACTGCCAATGTGATTTCAATAGATAACAGAACAATCGTTCGCTGTTTATGAAATGAAATTATATCAATTAATGTCACTCCATAACACGGTAGTTTTCTACGGTCAGAAAAAGTACGAGAGAAGAGAGGAGAGAGTTGTCAACAAAAACGTAAATAAAGTGGTGCACAATGGGATAATTGGTGAAAATATTGGGCAAAGTAGGAATTTAAATAAATTTAAAAACGCTTTATAAGAACAAGTTGTGTTATTGGGCTTATGCAATAAATTAAATGTGTGCCAAAATTCAAAGGTGCAGCTGCTATTTTAACACAGCTAATTTTGGAACATTTTTGTTAGTTTATTTGACCAAGTCACACTACACTGTGCGCCGTCTGATTTGTTTGTTTTGAGTACACGCAGAACTCGATGTACACATCGCAACGAGTAACTTTCACACAGCGACCGAAAAGACAAAAGAATTTTCACGCAGATTTGTGTAACACCGGATCAACACAAAAAATGTGCTGATCCGGTGTTACACAAATCTGCGTGAAAATTCTTTTGTCTTTTTGCTCGCTGCGTGAAAGTTACTCGTGCGCTGTGTTGTTTCATTTAAGGGTGTAGGTGGTTGAGAGGGTTATTAGAGCGGGAACCAAGCTTATTATTATGATCTCGAGCAACCTTCACCTTAAATGGAAGCAAAGAGATGTTGAGTAGACTGTCAATAACCATCCCCTATTGCACTGGAAATCGAATACAGTGAGGATTCGCTCGTTGGGTCATGACTGCGCCCCGATTAGCGAATCGTGTTCGTTCGTTGGGGCAACTGACAACTGATCAAAATGCTCTAGACACATGCAAAAGACGAGAAATACGTCACGAAACACTCACATACTTGCACAAACGTTCTGTATATAGGAGCTGCGATGTGACGGCGGTCAGACGTCAAACTCGTTTTGACATCGATTTTGACATTGACAGTGCCTTTTAGTTGGGTTTTGCCCCAACCAGTGAACGTTCAACTATCGAGACAGCCCATCTAACGAGCCGCCAACTAACGAATCGGGACTGTAATTACGCAAAATTTCACGTTTCAATTTCAGTTCACATACACACAGTGTCACATTTTTTCTCGTTTTACTTTTAAATAAGACAACCGCACCAGTTCTAAGTTGGGTTTCACTGCTGAGTGCTAAATGCAACAAAAGTAGCTCAACTACCAGTTGTCTTCGTTTCTGGGAAGATGCGGAGATTTTCTGCATTGACCAATCCAAATTCTTGTGCGGTAGTGATTTGTGTTCAGATTTCCCGTGTTAATCTATCTGTAAGAACTTTGTAAACATCTTTTGTTCTCACGTATATGGATAGGCTTGCAGTAAGTTTCGTGAGACTTTTTTTGGACAACTCAATACGAAACATCGTATTTCACAACCACTGAGAAACATTTTTTCGTTGCACTGTGATGGCGTTTAGTGATCTGATGGGCAATATATTAATCGAAATACTTTGGTCGTGATCTTAAAACTACAACTATCTTAATTCAAAAGCTTTCAGCTCAATAGTACTTTGTAAACAATATAATTTGATCGACTTTTCGAATTTCGTTGGACTAGAAATGCTCTTTACCTACTACAAATCGTCTCAGTGCATGAGGCGCGGTAGACGTCCAAAGATAATCATCAGCAGTAGTAATGCCTATAATTGTGCCACGCTAGTAGATAGTCGTTGTGTGTCGCTTCTAAGCCTGAGGCACTGCCCTAACCTCTTGTCACATGGACTGACTTCCTTCGAGACTGTGAACTAGACGAGTAACAATTAGGTATCTAACGAAAACTGTGGCAATGTTGCTAGTTGCTGATGCACTTCCGATACCGATACGACTCGGTCTGTGGTTTGCTTTTTAGTATCGTTATAATTACTCACGTGTTTGGATTCCCATGAGAGCTCATGTTGGAGATCGGTATTACTATGCAGGTGTATTGCAAACGTGATAGAACAGAGAGATGTACCTAGAAATAGAAAAATAAAATTGGGTTTACTAACTGCCCAATGAATTTGCTGGATATTCACTATATTGATTTGTAAAGAAGTTAAATAACATTAGATAGCATTTTACTTCCAAGACAGTATGCGCAGATACTTCCATATTCATGAAAAAAGCTGATGCTACGATAAATATAATGCAATCGTCAGATTCCCAAAATAAGAACGTCATTTTCTGCAACTCTTCAATGCCAGCTTTAATGGCATACAAATGAAAATCTAGATTTACAAATGACCCTCGTTTGTTACAATTTAATGAAATTCATCCACAGATAATCTAAATCACATTGCCAGCAAATTTACCAAGATAAGAACTATTTCTACCTAATGAATAATCCACCTTGGAATTTGTTTTCAAAAAATCTTCGTTCCAAGTCGATTGAAAATGCTTCCTATACAATTGTTGAACCTATGCTTCAGTCTCGGCTTCATTAAGAAGTAAAATTGTGTAAGGTTTACCCAGGCGAGATGAAAATGTCGGGCTAAGCCGAAGCAGCGGATTAACGTGATGTTTCTTGTCAATGCTCCATGACGTGGAAGAAAATGGTTTAGGATGAAACTTTGCATTTCATAATAACTGAAGGTAAGCTTCCAGAGACTGTTTTTTTTAGTTTTATTTTTTGTTGAATTCATATCCTTTCATTATGCCAGGCAGCGTAATATAAATATCGCTGCATCGTTGTTAATTTGCTACTACTGGAAGTATTTTCAGTACATTGAAAGAAGTTGAATTGGCTGGTAACTCATGGTTCTGATTAAAATACTGACTAAAATGAAGCTAACTTTCCGTATGATTATTATAATCTTTATTATTGGTTCTGTCGTTTGTCAGGTAAGTAATCAAAGTTAAGCCTATTTGTATAGGCCATCCAACGCTGTTTTCAACAAAGAAAAAGAAAGAAAATCTTTTGACATTTCTCAGACATTACAGCAAGCTACAACGAGCACCCACGACCACGGTTATCAAAAAAGGTTTAAACGAGCATCGCAGGAATTGCAATTAGGAGAAGTTGATGAAAGTACTGTCAAATATAACGCGAGTGAAACCATGGAAGACGACTCTTCAAATGAACCTGCAACGCTCAACGGACTTCCTGGCCGTGGCGGCCGAAAATAACAGGGCAGTACTTTGTACGAGTAGCCAACAAAAGTTCCAAACGTGATAATTTCAATAAAAATAAGCCTTCACGGAGACAAATTTCGTTCGTTTGAAACAAAAATATTCATGTTTATTTGATAAACTGATAAAAAATTTAAAACTAAAATATTATTTTTTAAAACTAGCTCAATTACATATTGATTTCTACAATACCCATTGAAGAACCCCCCGTTCCGCCGTCGAGAACATAAATAAAACTCTCAAGTTCCAGCTGCAGCACCATACAAGATTTCCTCTTGCAAAAACGGCAAGTTTCACCAAAAGTTTCCACGAAATCCCATTGATTTCGGGAGCGTATGTTATCTACATGATGTTGACATTGAAAGTGCCACGCCGGAAGTGGGTTTTCCTAGAGGAGGAAATGGCTTTGTAAATTTAATTGGAAAACAAATTGAAACGGCTAGTTTGGCGTAGCCCGACGTTTCGGTCCCGTGTATTGGAACTTTTTCAAGGGATAAGCAGTCAACCGTCTCTCGTTATGCAGTTTTTGAATGCAGTTTGAGTCACAACAAATTGACAATTTATTTGAGTTTACCTGAAATATTTTTGATTTTACCATGCTTTTTTCTGCGTGTTGTCTCTGAAATGTAAGAATTATATTGTCGCTTCGCCAGCAAACCGGGCGTCGCACAAATGAGTTGTGACGCGACCCAACTCGGAACGTTCTCTGAATCATTGGAAGTAGGATGCGCATCTATCTGCTTGTCATCAATAACACATCGCACTAATCGCGAGAAAGTTGCGACACTTTTGGACAAATGAACATACAATTTTTGATTGAAATTCTTCAACATCTTATCTCCTGAATCAATTGTTTTGAAGCCATGATCAAAATTTGATCAGAATCGACGCGCATGAAAATTGTATGGGAAAACTTGGCCAAATATATGCAGAAAAGTTTTCGATTTTTGCCGCTAGTTGGTGCTGTAAACGTTCAATAATTAAAACCTTTGGTGTTCTTGTATTTATTTATGAACTTTATTTATTGCTGCAAAAATACGTAACGTAAGACATTCATCTTTTTTATGTTACATTGAATGTTTCTAGTGGAACGAAGCGCCGTTAGCTCATGGTTTACTTGAACATTTTCGTATTACTTATCCTACATTATTTAACTTATTAAAATACTCTTTACATCCTCTCTTAAAAGCTAAAATAGATTGTTCAATTGTGAGATATGCGGGCAATGTATTCCAGTATATTACACCTCGCACAAAAAAGGAATTTCCGTATTTAGCCGTACGATAGCGTGGTAAAATATACTTTTTAGCGTCCCGAACAAACCACCTGATCCTATCAGGTGCATCTTGCATATTTTTCCCCATTTGAAGCCATTCAGCAGCGAAATATTTTTTTTTAATTCCTAACCGTTTAACCTTATTTACAGCTCTATTGTCCACTTAGGCACTACGCGAGCAATCAACGGTTGAGAAGGTTAGAAGCAAAGGGATGTAAGTGATAAAACCTTACTTTCGAGTAAATGAGGTTTAAAGTTTTTCACCAACTTTTCATTCCATACAAAATGTATGAAGTTTCAAAATCGACCCAATTTTCTACGATTTCTTGTAATTTTTCTATTCATCGTAAAAATAATCCTAAAAAGGTTTCTGAAAGCTTATTGTCTAAAGAATTTTTTGATATGCTCAGCTCAAAATCGCCAAAATGGTCACTTACAACCATTTGACTCTAGGCCCCTCAATTGACAGCTACACGGAACCGCCAAACTACCCAAAATTGAGTTCTTTTGACGCAATCCCATAGTTCCGCCCAATAAGCCAATTTTGAGTAAATCGATTAAACTCACACTAGGTAAATTGCCTTTACCTCCAGCAAAAGAATATACTTAAGAGTAGGTAAATTCATCCCAAGACCCCCCCTCATTCAACCCAAATTTGAGTATACCTACATTTACTAAAAATTGGCTTATTGGGCTCAAGGACCCCCATTGGGTAGACGCATCTCTGTTTGTTTTTGACAACATCGGTGGGGGGAAGAGGGAAAACAACCTAATTTTGGGTAACTAGTTTATTCGATATACTCAGCTTTGAGTAAAATCGACCCAAAAATTAGGTAGTTTGATTTCTCCGTGTACACCAAGCCCCTGGCGTCAATGAAATTTCAGGCCAAACATTTCAATAGGCCCTATCTGCATTTGGGAAGCTCTCTTTGTTCACTTTCTTTATCAATTATTGCAATGTAATGGTACACTTTTCAACTATTTTTGCAGTACAAATCTAAAAACGATTGTTTTGACCTAGGTGCTGCGAATAGAAACGGCACAGACAAACAGACGTAACACTCTGATAAATCCCATCGTACACCGATTTATCGGTCTATTTGAAAATTTGATACTTGGCCAGCTGACCACCCGTAGCGCTCGCATCGTTTTTGTTCGAGTTTGAAGTTTGCCCACTACCGCCACCTAGTTGATAGTCGGCCAAACTCAGTGCTTTTAGCATTGGGCGAATATGTTTCCGTGACTATAATTTGAATCGGAAAATATTCGAAGTGTTACGTCTGTTTGTCTGTGGAAACGGTTTTATTTCTCAAGCTAGCCAACACACACCAACACACTCCCGTCACACAGCTTGTAAACACGCAGGAGCGTTCAATTTTCTTGCAAACACCTCTCTGAGCGCAGTTGTCAAACATGCCGTCGCGACGCTGTTCGGAAATGGTAAACATGATCAATCCACCATTATTCCAATTTTGTTGTCGTGTTCAAAGTTTATTATTTTCCATTCGCGATGTAAATTTGGAAGGATAGTTGTTACAAAATTAGCTAAAATGGGCTCAAAACAATGTTTATTCTTCTCCTCGCTTTCCGACGGATTGATAGCGGCAATTGGAGATATCGTGACAACAGTTTTGATTATATCCGCAGCACCTAGATAACAATACTCTTCAATCAAGCACACAGGTACAACAAGGTTTAACATAACCTCTATCTTCAATGTTTGGCTCCCAATGTTTGGCTCCCGCTGAGAGAGCATATTGAGTCAGTCCGCGACACTCAGGTTTTGACCATCGTTCAATGCAAGAAGACAATCAAAATACAAATAAACAGCTGAGATATTAACAAAAGAGAGGGAAACCTAAGAGAGCCTCTTTTCTACAGATAGGACCTTTAGACATGTTTGGCCTTATTTATCGTATTGCTCGAAGTTGCTGCATACCCAATGAGAGTATATCGTCGGTTTCCTGCAATAGGGGCACAACTCAAAATTTGTCATTTTTGAGATTTTGATGGCAAATGATGAAAAACTATGTGAAATTTCATCTCACAAAGACCAGTTCCAAAATTCGTTGTGAAACGCGAGATTTGGGCATTTTCACCAATTTTCCGCAGTAAGGGCACAACTCAAAATCAGTCAACTTTTTCAATAGTCGTTGAAAAATAGTTGTCAAAAATTCATGAAACAGATAGTCCTCCGGCCCCTTTCAATGATGCAACAATAAGAATTTGTTTACTTTTGTCAATCGATGAGAGAAATAAGTGAATTTGCAGGAGGTGCTTCATGATTGCCAATTTTCAAACGCTTATTCTGAAAATTCACATTTTTTGAGTTGTGCCCCTATTGCAGGAAACCGACGATATTACAGGTGAGGAAGAAGAAGAGATGGCTATGTATTAGTAAGGAAAGAAAAATGTAAACACAAATAGTGACGTCACTATTTGACACGCGTTCTTATGGGAGCTCGCTTTGCTTGTAGTAGTGACATGTTTTGCACCAGACACGGATCTCACGCACACGAAGTATCTTCTTCCCCACCTGTAATATACTCCTGAGACGAGACTCGCGAAGAGAAAAAAAAGCAACGTCAAGTGCAGCCCAACTGAGCTGTCAGTTGTAGTCCGTTTGATTACGTTACCTAAAACGAGGAAAGTATTGCTATCCGAGATAAATTCTGAAGCCAAAATTCACTCCGAGCAGCATTTTCTTCTCCTGTACTGTCAAAAATAAATTGAAAACAAAATGTTCCAATGATTACTTTGCTTGGCGATTGTTGGCGATGCAAAATTTCACCTCAACATGATTTTGTGCGTGAATGGGATTCAGTCACACTGCATGTGAGGTGATGCGGTCACGTACGTGTTTGAACCACCAGCCCAAAACATAATGTCAACACATACAGGAAGAAGAAAAAAATAACAAAGTGGAGAAAAAGAAGACCGTATTCGCGAGTCTCGTCTCAGATATACTCTCATTGCTGCATACCGCTCTTACCCTTTAATGTCAAAACTTTTCAGGTGTGAGTATATTACGGGGTAAAATCCGCAATATATGTAGTGGAAATAAAACAAAATCTCACAATCACCACAATCAGCGAAAATAAATATCGAAAATAATCAAAAAAATAAAACTTACGAGTATTTGCTATAACAAAAAAATTATTAATACCATAATAATACCTTATGAATATTGACCGTGCTTTATTGTTATTCTTCATAACTTAACCTCTTTTGTCTATTAGGGCACTACGTTAGCGATTGCAATCGGCAGCTGCACTTCCACTTTTTGTACAGCACATAGGAAAATGTATTATTCTACTATATCAAACTAGCTGCTTTTCGCGCTGCATTCGCTTTCTACCCTATCATGGTAGAATATTATCGTCGCACCACCAAATCGAAGTCGTCGCTAGAAGTACATCCGAAGTTGCAGCTGCGAAGTAAATTTGAATCTATTTTTTTCTGTTGCGCATCATTAAGCTTATTAAGAGCAACAATATGCACTAATCCAAATTGAGTTGCGACATGTCTAAGTAGGTTAAAAATCAATTTTCGCACGTTTGGTCACTTCGTATTTCGACCAAAAGCATAATATTAAGCACGAGGATGTTGATGTGTGGCTGTTGCTTGTTCCTTTTACCAGAGAAGTTGTTATAGAGAAGCGCGAAGAGGATTTAGGTTATGTTTAATTACATCACGCCCAATAACAATCAATTTTTGCGGTGAACAAAATTATATTTTCGCGTGCGTGTTAGTTTGATCTGCCCATAAGATGTCAAGCATATAAGTGACGTCATGCTTTGCACTAACACACTTTCATGTGCTTTCTTGTTGCGCTTTGTTTCCCATGTTTTTCTATTTCCTTGAATTTGCTCGATTGGGACCGCGTTTGACGGTTCAATTGGAACCTTTGGTTTCAGTCTTCGCGCATCTCTATAACAACTTCTCTGCCTTTTACTTGCCCTTTAAGATTTGCCGTTCGCCGATGTCCAAGTATTCGGGTTCGTTTGTGGCATGGGCTCAGAAGAGGGTCAGTGTAGGCTGCTCTCAGGGGCAAAGAGCAATTGACGAAAGTGGTAATGCTGGGATCGAACCCATGACCAATTGATCGTGCTTGTTTTTCGTTTAGAGAGACTTTACCCTGAAGGGGCATTCGTCTCTAAATCGTACTTATTATGACCAATTTCATAAGATAGACTTATGAAAAGAGCAAAAAAATCTTAATATGAGGCCGACTGAAATCGATTCATAAACGCCAGCATCACTGGTCTTAGTCCACATGGCTACCGGCGCTTGATAATACCATGTTGCTAAACATATATTAAAACCAAGCAGTGAGACGATTCTGCGTCACAGAGCGACCATATGATATTCTTTCTTATATTTATGAATTATTTAGAGGCCGTTTCATAAGTTACACCTTAAGAAAACTTAAGTTCATTTGGTTGAGTTGCAAAAGTCTCCTCAGGGATGGCTCCAGGAGTTTCTTCAGAGATTTCCAAAGAAGCTACTTCAGACACTAGTCTAGGAGTTCCACCAGGGATTCCTTCTGAAATTCAAGAAGTTCCTTCAAATATTAATCCTGAAGCAAGGATGGGAACACTCACTTGCAAAGAGTTACACTCACTTGCTAATTTCTCAGCTCAGAAGCGTGCAATCAAAAAAAAAAAACGATGTATGGACGACTTTTGCCTTGTGGTTTTGTCTAAAAGTTTGCCAAATAGAGTAGGGGTCACACACACATATCAAGGTCGTGACAGAGCTGTGAAAGCGACTCTCCTCGAGGTGAGTGTAATTTACATTCACCTCGTGGAGAGTTGCCTTCGTAGCTCCCTGACGACTTCGGCATGTGTGTGCGACCCCTACTCAATTCGGCAAAGTTTTAGACAAAACCACAAGGCAAAAGTCGTCCATACATCGTTTTTTTTTATTGCACGCTTCAGAGCTGTGAAAATAGCAAGTGTGTGTAACTCTACAAAAGGAGGCCAAGAACTAGGTTCATGACGCTGAAAAAGGCCCTCAATGATCCCCTTCAGCATCTCTAGAGACTGCTCTGTAGGAGCCATTACACCTTTTGTCTTGGTTATCATGATCACTGAGAGAAATCCTCAAAGTATGCCTTTTTACCTGCCCTTACCTCAGTCTTCAGCTTGACTTTCGCAGCAGCGAAGGCCGTTCATTTCGCTCTTCCTCATTCCGTGTTCGCTTCGTCCGCCGCCAAACGCGTATGCAGGCGCGGCGCAGGTCCACAATCGCTTGGGCCCACTAGTAAGTCGGCGGTCTCCCATTTTTAAGTGGTCTTGTCCAGGCATGGTCTCATCGCACGCACGTGAGAACAACGCCACCATCTCGGCCCCGTGGTTTCGCTCACGGCGGGGAGCCTCCCTAGATACCTCGTCGTGGGTTGGGCCTTGACCTAGTCGCCTTTTCCTCTACCCGCTGCCTGCTTTTGGTGTAGTAGATATAGGTAGATACTGTAGCGAACCATCCGATGATCTCTGTGAGTGGAGACATCGTCTACCCTCCAGTTCGTACTACTTGTTCAGCCAGGACTACAAAAGGTAACGTCGATAATCGACTCCGCTCCGTTCCGACTAAAAGTGTCTTCGGTACCGACATTAGCCAGATCGACATTTAGCATGACCAATACCTCTAACAGGATCACGTCCCGTCATGCAGTCCAGCATCTGCGCAACTGTTCGGTCGACTATAACTTATTTCTCATTAATAATTTCAAATTAAGTCAAATGTTTTCCAAAGTTTATTATTTTTTTTTGTCTGTATTAACGAGATTTTTAACCCTAGGCTAGTTCATCTCGGGATCCACGCTTTACTTCCCTTCCGATTCGATGTGTTGAATCCGGAGATATAATAGCTCAAAGTTGGTTATCGGCAGTGAATCAAAATTCAACCATCGCGCAACAATAATGACAATGTCGCAACCTGTATTTGTTGCGACAAACAAACCCATGCGACATAAGTTTGTCCCAACTTGAGAATAATGGGATTAACATCGTACATCACGAGTTTAGAGATTTTTAAGCCTTGCATTGCGATTTTCGCACGGTAACTTCGAGGCGGTAAACACTGCTACTCTGGTGAAGCTCTATCATCAAACAGTTTCGACTTTGGGTTAGCAATAATTGATTATTCACGAGTTGAAAAGTACGCAACAAATTCAGCTTCCGTTTTGTCTGCAACAAAAAATTTCGAGATCATGTGATTATCTGTTACCAGTAGGGATAAAGAGTAATCGTCGCACCTTCTTTGTTGCTTGTTTTGTGCCTCTTTTGTCTGACAATTCTCTTCACTGGTTATCGGATAATTACACCCTTTTCTAGAATCTTTCTAATTTCGTGTAGAATAGTCCGATCTTTTCCAAATTTGGACCACCGATAAACATCTAGTTGATGATCTTACAGTAAAAATTTGAGAATATTTGATGATCTTTTCGAAAAGTTACAGCTAGTTTACGGTTACCAGACGTACTCTGTTAAGAGTACATGTACTCTTTTTCAGCAAAAAACTGGGCGTACTATTCTTTTTGGTAAAATGGGCCCAATTGTACTCTTTTTTTTGCAAAATTACATTTTTCTGATAAAATATACAAATCAATCAAAATAACCTTACAAATAGTAAAAAAAATCAGTATGCTACAAATTAGAATCACTTAACCACCCCCCCCCCCCACCAACTCGTTTCATTCCTATTTAAGCAAACATTTCGATTGGTCTTATCTGCAGGAGAAAGGCCATCTTTATTCCCTTTCTTCCATCCAAATCACACTAATTCACTCAGATTATGATTTGCTCCTTGCTGAAAAATGTTGTTGAAATTATCGTTTATGAATTTGTTTAAAAAAAATGGTTTCACTTTGACGTGCAATAATCGGAAGATTCTGTAATATGTTAGCTTTTGAAAGCAGACTCAAAACTGTCTTGGACGAAGCAGTGAATTACATTTTCCATTAAGTTCTTAAAAGAAATTTGTAATCTGTATTAACGAGATTTTAGCCCCTCCGAAGAAAGAACTCACATTTTGTGACTTTGTCGGGATTGGGATTCGATCCTAGGTCCTCGGCGTAAGTGTCACGTGTTTTAACTATCACACTAGGTCCGATTCACAAAAAAATAAAAAAGTCTTACTAAACCTATTGCACGAAATCCATCTGCAGAAGAACAAAAAAAATGACAGTTCTCTTTAATTCTTAACGAAAGGAATTTGAAAACAAATTACTAACACACAAGTATTTGGATTGGTCAATAGTTGGTATGAGAAAATGTGAGATATGAAACTGCTGTAATAACTATCCAGTGATGTATATATTAAGTAGACACAACTTTAGTTTTCCACTTCGTTAGAAAATTTTCCTACCTTTACTTTTTTATGCTTCCAACAATATCAAAAACTTCAAGAGTGTCACACAGTATTTAATCGAAAAAAAAATCAATATTTACTCGATTACTGTACTCTTTTGTACTCTTTTATCAGAATTCTTGAATGTACTCTTTTCATGTGTGAACAATATGGTAACCCTAAGCTAGTTGAACTTTTTTTAAAAAATTGAAAATTTTACCTGTGCTAGTTATTTTGAGTATCCCCAGCAGATGAGTGACAAGGTGGAGTATTATCTCGCATTAGACGTGACCAGAGAGTGGAGATTTACACTCCTGGAGAGTACAGTTCATTAAATATTGAATTAAACAAACTGCTCGAGATCATAGAATGTGATATTATGCTTAGCTCAATGCTCAGAAGGCAATAGAAGTTGTACTGTATTTTAAAACTGACATTAAAAAACTTCTTGTTTAGATATAGTTCAACCGACGTTTTTTTTTTCAATTCACTTTCACTTCCACTACGCTAGATCCTTTCTGCATCAGGATTGCCACCTTCAACATCACGCCTTCCTCCGTTGAACACCTGCTTGGCCGTATCTGCTACTCTTTTTACAGCTTTAAAAAACTTTTCCATAACATCTGAGAAAAACGATAATTCACGATCCACCTTTTCATTTGCTCCTTCGACCTCTTCTGATTGCGACTCAATTTCACGCTTTCTTCTCCCCATAGTACTTGGAGCGATCGTGGTTGGTCTACTTCCGCCTTTGCAAGGTGAACGTCTAACCCGGTGCGAGCCATCTTCCCCATCTTGTGTCTCCTCAGCTCCAGTGTTCGGATCCGTGCTCTCGTCCTCCTCACTCGACGAACCGCTCGATTCACTACTCAACGAACCGCTATAGAAACTGGAATCACTCCCCATTCCGTTCGCATCGTCTGCGTTGGCATCAATCGCCCGTCTCTTTCTACGTGATTCTTCTTCGCTGCTCAACGAATCGCTATAAAAACTTGAATCACTCTGATTGTCGCCGTTAGCTTCACGTTTCCGACGTTGGTCACCTGAAGTTTCTTCATTACCGCTTCCGTCAGAAGGTGGGGGTGGGCAAGGGGGTCTTTTTCCTTTCCCTCTTCCATGCCCTCCTGGCCCTCCAGGGCCTCCATGTCCTCCACGACCTCCTTGCCCTCCAGGTCCTCCAGGGCCACCAGGACCTCCTGCTCCTCCAGGGCCTCCTGAACCACCGGGACCATCTGTACGTCCTCCTCCATCACTTCCACCTTCGCCAGGAGGAGGTCCCATCGGGGGTCCTCCAGTACTGTTTTGAACAGGCATTTCGGTTGTAATGGCAGCTGGGTCCATCTCTTGTGGAGAACGCTTTGCTCTGTGTGTACCCTTGAAATCGGGATCATCGAAAATTTTGCTCATTTTTGACTCTCGAGATCCGGAGAAGGTGTGAGTTTTCGTCGACCCATCCGGCTTAGCTTCAGAATCGCTTTGGAAGTATGAAATCTTGTTTTCAAATTTGCTCAAGATCAAAGCTCTTTTTATCCTTGAAGTACCGAAAATTTGATCAGTGTCGTCTTGTATCAAATTGCCTAGTATTTCTCTTTCTTGAGTTTCCTTTTCATCAAGAGATCTTCGGTTTCGCACAATTGGATCGTCAACTTCGTTCTGCTCCATTTGTACTAAATGATTAGACTTTGTTCCACCTTTCGTATGTGACTGAAACTTGCCATTCCTATCCATCTCGATATCACTACTAGCGTACGACACCTTTTCTTCCAGCTCCCCATAAACGATCGGTTTCCGATTGTCTCCAATCAACCTTCTCCTTCGCCTTGCACCCTCGGTCGTAGCCTCCGTAGTAGTCGTCGGCCCATAATTGTTCACATTGGAAACGCTGTTAATCTTCACAATGTTCACGTTGGTCCCGGAAGCGGAATTTGTACTGAACAGCCCAGCCGCCCTCAGTGCATCCAGAACGGCCAACGAGCGTTTCCTACGCCGGTACAAATCGTCTTCGATTTTTTCGTGATTCTTTTCGGTAGCCGCATCGCCAAATCCCGTGTCTATGCCATTGCTGGTGCCGAACTTCAAGCCGAAAATGTCTGTATTTTAGGGAGGAAATTGAAGCAATTGGTACGCTTGTGGTTGAATTTTGAATAAACCTTATACTAACCATATGACTGCTGGCGTTCTGATTTCACGTTAACACCTCGGTCAGCAATTTCCTTGGCTTTTGCAACTGCTCCAATGACGGCCAATTTTGCCTGCTCCAAAATACTCTGCTCTGCGTTCCCATAATGGTGCTGAAGGAAAAAAAATCAATGCTACAGTTGAGCGATTCTGAAAGCTGAAGTAATATACCGATTCAACTATGTATTTTTACATACAAATGAGCCATGATAAATAATCATTAACGAACAAATAGATTAGTTTTTCACTCAACCTATGTACAGTATCTTTGAAAAGTGCTAGGATCAGAGCTGCGCAATATCAGTCTTGTCAATTAACTACGATTGCATCATTGTCACCGTCAGTGTCGTTGTAGACAGTAGATGTATGAGAAATTAGATCGCTAATGGCACTGTAGCCAATAAATTGGTATATTTTATTTCATACCTCAGATGTATTTATCCATTATTTTTCAAAAACACATGTTGTTGAGGATGTTTTGTTTTGGCTATAAAAATTGACTGGTACTGAGGCTGTAAGGGCGTGGCAAACTAGATGTTGGTCACACGTCCACTCGCGACATTGACATTCTGTGTTGTAGATTATGTCAAGACGATAATGATACGTAACGTCTTGATACTCACCGTGCTCTAGGTCGCGATCAATACAGCTGTTAGTATTGGAGCGGTTTTAGCCAAAACTCCAACATTTCAATGAGTAACATGCAATACTTGTTATGTTGTGTTATATTCTAAAATATCATCCTGATCAGGCTTCACCTACTTTTTAAATGAATTTTCAATCTGGTTTATTAGTGCGTCAGTGTGTCTACACACCAGTACAGTTAGCCTAATTCTGATGAACACAAAGTAACAAAGGCGTATCAGTGCAAAACTGACATGGGCCACAGTCAGCTTATCAATATCAGTGATAATGAAAGAGTGCAGATCTGGTAGGAATAACAGCTACCTCTAGGTTATGTTGATTGCCACAATGCTGCTCATAATTGTATATCATTTCTATGCATCTGAGGGTTCTCGCATAGTTTTTTTTTTAATGAAGTACTTTAGAGGTACCTCAAATATACTCTTCAGAAACTCTGTTTTTCAGGAACCAATTCTGGGCTGTTTTAGGAATTTGAAAAAAACATCAACATACAAAGGAATCGAGGTTTACTCTAAGCCCCCGGGGATGAACCAGCCTCGGGCTGAATTTCCCCATAATAAAGAGCTAATAATAATAATACTTTCTTAGCTCTAGGAAAAGATATTGCCGTATATTGATGAGATCTGCAGGGCACGGGATTCAGCTGTTTGAGTAGAGCAATCCCATAAGATTGGCTTATCGTTATCCCCGCTGTCTTCTTCCAACGAGATCAAAGATAAACTTCACGTCGTTTATGGATTTGCTTTAGATCATGGTTACCCAAACTGTGGGTCGCGACCTCCCAGGGGGGTCGCCGGCCTTTATCTAGGGGGTCGCGAGGGACAGTCAAATATTTCACTGTAACAGACATCAAATGAGAGAATTTCTAAGTTGGGTCGCGAACAATACGTATTCTGGCCAAAGGGGGTCGCGGCACCTGAAAGTTTGGGAACCTATGCTTTAGATCAAGTATTCATATTGAAAAAAATAACCATCTCTAAAATTTCTCAGAAAGTCATTTTTGAGGAAATTTTGTTAGTTCATTTTAACATAAGGGAATTAGATAGCTTGAAATACTTGGGTAAAACCAAAGAATAATATTTAATATCAAGACTCCGCTGATGCTCGGGGGACACTATCGCAGCGCTATCTGCGGATGAAAGTTCAATCTTCATGGGGTGATGTGTGTTACTGCTTGTATGTGTATACCAAAACATACGCTCACCATTTTCTCGTATGACAAATCACGAACACTATTACAGAGAGCTTCCACCTTGATACGCTTAGGGCCAATTTCTTCACCCTGGCTTAAGCGTTAAACCAGGCTTAACTATATGGGTAAGCCTGGCTTACCGGCTAAGCCGAGGTGAATAAATCGACCCTTAGAGAGCGCCACTTGTCTTTTTTTAGTAGAAAATGTTCATTAATTTTCCGGAAACCCACTTTTTTCGAAATTTCGTAAGTTTCTGTAACACCAGGAAAAAAATCAGAAGATACTTTTTTTTAGTTTCTATTTCTGTGTATTTTAACTTAGATGCTAATTCTACACTCACACAAATCAGAAGATACCTTTATCCTGCTTCCAACTGCGTACCTATGGGAACCAATTTTGAAAACATTACTTCGTTATTTAAAAAATAATAATAAACCGATACATTAGGTAATGAATCCGGTTTTGCCAGAAGTGACTTTGTAGCATTTCAATAAGCCTGGAGGATAATTCCTCCTTCAAATTTCACGGAAAATATTTTTTTTGTGAAAAAAATTTAAAATAATAATATTTCAACAATAATCATAGAATCTCAAAATGTTTTCATCTCGAAAAATCCGTTCCCCAAATTGGCTTCCAGGAAAAAAATAAAAGTGTGGGGATGTTCAAAAATAAAAATAAGAAAAATCAAAAACTGAAATTCACGAAATCGAGAATTAGAAAGAATCATCTTCCAAAACATGTTAAAATCGATTTTAGATGACGAAAAATGATATTTAGATCAAAATAAAAAATTTGGGTATTAGAGGGTTACCTAGTATTGCATTCAAATTTCCGCAGGTTTTATTGGTTTTTATTTTAGATAACATTATAAAATGAAACGAAATAAAAGTGTAGGTGAAGGTAGGGTAAGTAATCATGAGTTGAACCAAATTGCGGCTTTCTGAAGCATCGGGATTTTTGACTGATTTTTTCACCCACATAGAAATAGTTTACAACGGTAAAGTCTCAGGTATATAAAAGCCACGGATATTAGCTTTTCGTAAAGTGGTAAAAGGTTTACATTTACACTAAATTTCATTGAAAAAATCAATTTTTTGTCAATAATGATTTTAATCTTTATTTGAACCATCGTAATCATAATTTGAACCAATTTTAATCTAGATTTGAACTACTGGCGGCAGCAGCTAGAGCACTTCCCACAACAGCCAGTTTCATGCTAAACAACTAAAAATCACATATATCTGCTAATTCTCATAACTATTTTTCATTAAGCAGTGGAATTTCAGCACAGAATGTTCGGAATTCTTCAGGAATTTGGAAACTAAATTTGGAATTTTCCATCCCCCAAGAGTAAACAAAGCGACAACTAGCGCGTTCTGCAGGCCTACACTGGAAGCTCACCCCCGTTTACTAGTTCAAATTTAGATTTCAAATGGTTCAATTCAAGATAACATTCTCGAAGTACGAATTACGTAATTTTGCTAATTTAATTATAAATAATGGGAAATATTATTTGGTTGGTCGATTCTACGATAAATAGGCTTTCATTTGACGGATTCACTTATTGCGTATGATACAATGCGTGAGCTGTACGAGTGCAGCGAAAATGTGCTTCTCTTCGGAGGGAAAAGTTGTCAGGAGTAACCAATAAAAAGTGAAGAGTAAAGGGCAGTCCGAAAATATCTAACAACTGACCGCAGTGACTTAGATACCCAGCAACGAATAAAAGTGAGGAATGAGAAGTGATCGTTGTGAGGTGTAAGCTGTGATTAGTTGAGGGTGCGCAAAAGTTAAGAATGAAAAGTGAGAAATGTGAAACAGTGACTAGGGTACAGTAAGGCAGATAACTTTTGAAAGAAGAAAAAGACATCTTTATTTTTTTGATATGTTATGTATAAATGCCTCAGCTTTCAATTGATGCAAAATTATTGAAAATCGGTGGTTGCCATCATGGTGAAAAAAACGTTTTGGTATAAAAATCCAACATGGTGGCCAAAATCAATATGGCTAACCCAACTTTTAATTATTGAAAAAAGTAGCTCTATCTTTCCTCTTGTCAACAACAATTCGTTTTGAGGTGTTTTTTGGAGAAACTTTCGAGTTATAACGGTTTAAATGAGCCACCATTTGGCTAACATCGAGGGGACTGCAAAAATTGTTGTGGCTCTAACCAACGGGGAGTCCACCATTTGAGTAACCAAATGCATTTTCCTTACTTTTTAGCGAGGACTTTCAGAAAAATCGCCACCAACCATCAACCAAACGTTTTTTGAAGGCAAGGTGTAAATAGTGGGCCGGTCTCAGCGAGAATTACCCATAAGCTATCAGTGTAGAGTGAGGAGTTAGAAGTAAGCAGTGGGGAATGAACACTTTCAGATAAAAAATCCCAGAGGTCGTCCCTTGTCTCCTTAATTCAAATCGATCAATGTTTCTTGTAGAAACATCAATTATGAAACTATTCTTCAAAGACCGCAAAACAATTAGATGCTTGTGGAAAAAGTTATTGATTTATTACCGATTAGTGATCCAACGAACGGCTTTTTGTTTTGTTTCATTAGCAGCACTGTAGCTGCTGCTGTTTCTGGGGGTGGTGATGCCTCCCGCCACCCCATGCAGCAACGGCAGCAGCAGTGCTGCTGATAAAACAAAATAAAAAGCCGTTCGTTGGATCACTAATCGGTAATAAATCAATAACTTTTTCCACAAGCATCCAATTGTTTTGCGGTCTTTGAAGAAAAGTTTCATAATTGATGTTTCTACAAGAAACATTGATCGATTTGAATTAAGGAGGCAAGGGACGACCTCTGGGATTTTTTATCTGAATGTGTAACTTTTCCCATAGTAAATCCTATGAAAACTTTGAACCGCTTGCGCTAAATTATAGTTTCACTGATTGCGCTGAAATTTTGTACAGTTCATATGGGACCTAAATGGGATCTAAAAAGTCGACTGGAGCGAGGATTTATTTTTTCCATACAAGCGTGTACCATACTAGTAACTAGGCCTGCTTCACTCAATTGACGCATTTTCGACGAGTATTTGGTTTCTTTTTCCACAGAGGTCATTGAACGTTTACACTATCACTGTTCTCCAATTTGCAAGTGAGGTGCACCTTTGCATTGAGATCGAAAAAAGTTCAATTTGAACTTTCAGTTTTCGAGCTTTTGATGAGCAAATACAGTTTAACGGTTAACGAGAATTATCCGGCAACCGTAAAATTGCGATTGCCTGTCAATTACTCGAAATCCGAAAGTTCAAATCGAAGTTTTTCCACGCAGGCTACAAAATTGTTTGTTCATACATTCTGTACCTGTTACGCCAACGTATTTCAACAATTCCACACTTTTCACACAGCTCAATTATCACCTACAAAACGTTTCAAATTCGTAAATTAATTATTTGGACCATAAATCCGCACTTACACTTTTAACAACCACAAAAATCACCAAAATTGCAAAAGCTTTGGTCATCACAGGATTATACCAAGTTCTCTGTTATAGGTACTCCTCCAGCACAAACTAAATCTCCAACAGTGCACTTTTTCCAGTATACTAAGCTCATCCCAATGTTCAACCGTGTAATTTATAAGAGGAAAACTAAAATTTCATCTGAATAGCTCATCTCCGCCCACCGGAAGCTGATGTGTCACATTACACCGTGATGTCTCCCAAGTTCGTATTGCTTTTTACGTGGTCTGGTCGAAGTCGATAAGATCACTTGTAGGTAATTTCACTTTCCCAGTTGCATGACCATACTCAATTATTTGGAGTAATATAGATATTCAAATGAGTATAAAGCTGGGATTTTTTGTGATGTCATTAAGGAAATGTGAATGGATGGATTGCTAACTAATTGAAGCGGTGTGTTGCAGCACAATCATAGCCAAGTCCCTAGCTAGCAGGAAATCTAACTTGTATTTACGGTGACCTGTAACACTCGTCCTTGACAATAGCTTCTCTAACGAATGTCAACATCTTCCAACAACCCAAGGGGCAATCCACATAACTTACGACAACGTAAAGCTCAAAGTAAATACCTGCACATTCCGCTATTTGTCACCGCGATATGCAAATGATATGACCACTGAAGCGTGCATCCTTTAATTGCAAGGTTTCACGGGTGACAAGTTCAATTGCAGATCATTGAATAAATTGTTCCTTCTTGATCAATCAACAGTCGGATCGGAATGATCAATTACCTGCCAAGACGACTTATTCGATTGGTCTTTGTGTTCCCGCACAATACTCGTCGTTCTCGTCGTCGTCACCATCGTACCAAGCTCGATTGGCTCCCATTATGCCCGTTATTAAGCGTGCTCCATCCGAGACGACAATGCAAAGGTTGATCACTGAGTCACGTGTTGACGTACTACTTACTACCGATTTCCACCTTGCCATTCATCGTGACCGAATGTAACCTCCCGCGGCAAGCATATAGAGGGGTGATGGAAAATATAACTGCATTTTGTTCAAATGTCTCTGACATTCTGCAGATAGTCTTGCATTGCATTTTAGATAACACAATAATTCAAAATAGCACTTTTTATCTAAACGCAACATGTTTTAGTATCAATTTAGTGAGAAAATGAGAGGAAAACACTCCATAGGAATTTATTGTTTGTGACAACTCTTAAATGTGTTTTTTTCTAAATATGTACAGTCGGGTCTCCTATTAGACGCTGCAACCCACTTTACGTCCATCGCGTCTTCCAGGCCGTCTTCTAACCAATTTAATTCATTTTTGTATGTGATGACTCTATAGTAAGCACTAACTTCGCTAAAAAAAAAAACAGCTGGTTTGGATGCAAGACAGCTGAGTTAATGTCGTGGGCGTAAAGTGGGTGGTAGCGTCTAATAGGAGACTCGACTGTAGTTTGTAATATGTTGACTTCTCCGACATTATCGACGTGTCAGGACCTTTCGTGGCGCCAACATTCCGAGCTAGTGATGGTTAAACTGCGCCCAAAACTCTCCGTCATCAACAATGTACGATACCGGCGACCGCCACGGTACAACCTAGAGAGACTAAAACATACGGATGTCGCCTCAGCATACGCGCAAAATCTCGAAGCCGCGATGCCAGACGAGGGCGACCTTGATGTGGCCCCTCTAGAGGACTGCTGGAGTTCTTATCGCGGAAACAGCAGACCCGCCTCTTTCGGGAGAAAAAGCGTCGCCTGGAAGAAGCGGAGTGCGAAGAAATGGAACTGCTATGCCGTTCCCAAGAAACACGAAAGTTCTATCAGAACTCAACGTATCCCGCAACGGCTTCATGCTGCAAGCCGAAACATGCAGGGATAAGAATGAAGGCCTCTTGACTGACGGATGTAAGGTGACTGAAAGGTGGATGCAGCACTACGATCAGCACCTGAATGGCGTGGAAAACGTAGGCACGGGGGACCACAACAACAGTGGAAACGACGACACCGGTGCAGCGGAGGACGGAAATGAACCAACTCTCACGCTGAGGGAAGTTAAGGATGCCCTTCACCATCTAAAACCAACAAAGCAGCTGGTAAGGATAGTATTGCAGCAGAACTCATCAAGATGGGCTCAGAAAAATTGGCCACCTATCTGCACCGGTTGATAGTCAGGATCTGGGAAACCGAACAGCTACCGGAGGAGTGGAAGGAAGGGGTAACCTTTCCCATTCACAAGAAAGGCGATCATTGGGAATGTGAGAACTTTAGAGTGATAAACATCTTGAATGCTGACTACAAAGTGCTATCCCAGATTATCTTCCGTCGTCTGTCACCTAAAACGAATGAGTTCGTGGGAAGTTATCAAGCCGGCTTCATGGACGGCCGGTCGACAACGGACCAGATCTTCACCGTACGGCAAATCCTGCAGAAATGCCGTGAATATCAGGTCCAAACGCATCACCTGTTTATCGACTTTAAGGCGACATACGACAGTATCGACCGCACAGAGCTATGGAGAATCTTGGGCGAAAACGGCTTTCCTGGGAAGTTGAATAGACTGATTAAAGCAACGATGGACGGTGTGCAAAACTGCGTAACGTCTTAGGGTGAACTCTACAGTTCATTCGAGTCTCGCCGGGGACTGGGACAAGGTGATCGACTTTCATGCCTACTCTTCAACATCGCTCTGGAAGGTCTGATTCGACGAGCCGGGCTCAACAACCGCACAGAAAAAAATATGTAATTAAAATTCAGTGAGAAATCATGCACATAAAGGAAATGCTAGAGTTAGTGCACTTTTACATGAGATATAATGAAAAATTACATAACCATCGTGTAAATTTCCGCTAACCATCGCGTAAACCATCATGGACACCAACCGGTTACGCGACTATTAGCGGAAATTTACACGAACGTAACGTAATTTTACATGATATCTCACGTAAATATGCACTTACTCTAGCATGCCCTTTATGTGCATGATCATTCGCTTAATTTTACATGAATATTTTTTTCTGTGCGGGGAACGATTTTCACAAAATCCGGTCAACTTATGTGCTTTGCGGGCGACATGGACATTATCGCCAAAACATTTGGAACGGTGGCAGAGTTGTACACCTGCCTGAAACGCGAAGTAGCAAAGGTCGGACTGGTGGTGAATACCTTAAAAACAAAGTACATGCTGGTTTCCTAAGACGGAACCGAACACGATCGGATCCGTAAGGACAGTAATGTTACGATAGACAGGGATACCTTCAAGTTAGTGGAGAAATTCGTCTACCTCGGATCCTTACTGACGGCTGACAGCAATGTGACAACTTCTTGAAATTCGAAGGCGCATCATCAGCGGAAGTCGGGCCTACTACGGGTTCCAGAAAAAGCTGCGGTCACGCCAAATGCACCATGTACAAGACCGCTGGTCCTCTACGGACACGAGACATGGACCATGCTCGAGGAGGACCTGCAAGCACTCGGAGTTTTCAAGCGACGCTTGCTAAGGAAGATCTTCGGCGGTGTGCAGGAGAATGGTGTGTGGCGAAGAAGGATGAACCACCAGCTCACTGCACTTTACGGCGAATCCATCATCCAGCAGGTAGCTAAAGTCGGAAAGATACGGTGGGCAGGGCATGTTTCAAGAATGCCGGATAACAGCCTTGCAAAGTTGGTGTTCGCTACTGATCTGGTTTGCACAAAAAGGCGTGGAACGCAGAGAGCACGATGAGCGGACCAGGTGGAGCGTGACCTGGCGAGCATTGGGCGTGACCGAGGATGGAAAGCGGCATGCGGCAGCCACAAACCGCGTATTGTGACGTACCGTAAACCGGGGTGAAATTGATCACTCGGGTACTATATTGTAATTTCATACTAGGAACTCTTAAGCGTCGTAATGATCTTAAACTTTTTACGTCATCTGATTGATGTCTAGAGATGAGTGTAGACTTTTAACTTTTTAGAAAAAAAGTTAGTTTTGCTTATTTTTTCAAGGATTTTGCAATGTATTTCTCATTTAGCTGAAATCATTGCTACTAAACAATCAATTGCTAATAGAACTACCCGTAAATTCTCTATTTTAACATTTTTGTGGAGCCTTGGTTGGGATGTTATGCAGCTAATCGAACATGAAATAGCTATAAAAAGTTCATTTTATGAGGAAATAGTCATTTATTGTGATAGAAATCACTTATTTCATATGAAACTGCCTACCTTTAGGCGTTCAAGGGGAATTTCAAAATTTAATTTTGCATTTAACGTATTAAATTCACTAGTTGTAAGATTTTAGACGCGTTATTCGGTTTTAGAAGAGCAAAATTAAGCGGAGAAGGTAATTTTCCTTTCCAACCGATGCTTAATTGTATACTGATCAATTTCGCCCCAAAGTGGCATTTCCAATATTTTAATATTTGAAGTTATTTAACTTAAAGTTTAAATTTGTTGAACAAAATTCTGTCACATGGTTCAATGGAGATCCACAGGGTACTGGTTTTACAGAAATTCTTTTGGCAATATTTGAACAGGCACAAAATCCGCAAAAGTTGTTTTAAAGTGATCAATTTGACCCCGGATTACGATACTATTGTTGATTATGTCTTGTCTTAAATGTGATGTTGCACAAAAAAATGTATGTAGGTTGATGGCCACGATAGTGATACAGGTATATAGGTGGTATGAACCACCAACCAAGCCGATCAGTTTAAAAGCACAGGTCGTACGGCACAATTCGATGTATTCGTTCAATACATGGCCTACTTGCCTAATTTTACCTTCTATAAATTTTCACATTTTTTCGCTACCTAGCGAATACTATCATATCTATCATTTCATGATCCACTTTGATCTCTACTCCCTTACACTATGATTAGAAAAAGACCGATGTAGCCATAAAATGAATAAGTTATTTATAGAATACAGTCGATAAATCAGAATATGCTAATCATATAAGTCATAAACGCTCAAAATTGCATTGCATTCGGTTCATTGAATCCGGAGATATAACAGCTCAAATTTGGCTATCGAATAATTATAACTTATTCTAGAATCTGTCGAATATCCGGGTAACGTACAAAAGGCGGCATTACGAAAGGCTGAAATAACAAAAGGCTGAAACACGAAAGGCTGAATGCATCAAAAGGCTGAAATAACATAAGGCTGAAATAGTGGTTTGACTAGTTTTCAAAGGCATTTTCTTGTTGGTCAATTACCCAGCCGTTGCACTTACATTATTGGTTTTGCTTGAGCTTGACGATTGACCGTACCTTAGTTCATGGTTGGCCAAACTAAGCTATTTTGGGGGAACATGTTTCAGTTACTATGTTCTGAATCAGAAAGTTTTACGACTGGCCATAATGCTATGGATTATTGAACGCCTACATTTCTAATACAGTATTTTTCAAAAGAATAGCATATATTTCTAAGAAGACAAAATCTCTGATAATATTGTTAGAAGCCGTAATGACAACAATCTTCAAAACAACATGACTCGAAAGAGTAGATCATGTCTACAGAACGAAAAATTAACGATATGAATATTATCACTTCCTTTTTGTGCTCGTTGGTATGCACAACTAGAGCCTTGTGACTAAGCTGAGTGTCGACACTAATGCCAGTGCTGAGGGTTACGCGTTCAATTCGCATTCGGACTAAGAACTTTATGAAAATTTTCTTGACGCCCTATGGCATTGAGTATCTTTGTACCTGTTACACGCTATGCCAAAGCTGAGAAGCAGGCTTGATCTCAGTTCGGGCGTAACTCCAAGAAAAGGAAGAAGTGCTATGACTTATATATGCATTTTCGTATTTTCAGCCTTATTATTTTTCAGCCTTAGCGGCGGCAGTCGTCTAGCCGTATCGTAAGCCAGGGAGTGTGGGTTCGATTCCCGCTCCAGTCGGTGGAAACTTTTCGTCAAACGAAAAATTCACCACTGGGCCACTGGGTGTTCTGTGTTGTCCGTTGTCTAGTGTAAGTGATGTGTTCAGTCTGTGCAGCCTCTGGCTGAAGACGGTGTGAATTGTCTTTTTAAGTAAATTCAGCCTTATGTCACACTTTCTTGATTTCTGCCTTTCGTATTCAGCCTTTTGTGCATTCAGCTTTTTGAAATTCAGCCTTATGTTATCATCCCGAATATCCCGATCTTTCCCAAATTTTGACCATTGGTACACAACTAGTTGATCAATTTACCGCAAAAATTTTAGAATTTTTTATGCACTTTTCAAAAAATTACAGCTATTTGACCATTTTTTGAAGAGTGAAAATTTTGCTTGTCTCGATCATTTTGTTTATCCCCTGTAAGTGCATGGATCAAGAAGACGAGGGCTGCTTTAGCGGATTTAAGAAATCGACAACTAACTAACCCCTAACTGACTTCATCGATTTCTCTTCGTCGACCCTCTCTTTCGCTAACAAAATCATTATTCTTTTTATTTCTATAGCAACATGTAGTCGTCTTCTTCGCATATCAACCAAAAAATCTTTGGAAAACTCAATACGCATTCTGTGAAGAGAGGATCGATGAAAAGATCTCGAAAATATCAGTTAGGCCCAAATGAAAAATCAGTGACGAAATGTATGGAAAATCAACCAGATTTGACGTACCAAAATCAGAATTTTGAACTCGAATATGAAATTTTTGCTGCTGTACGTCAGTGAAACTTGGTGTGTATCAGCGGAGAACACTCAATGGCTGCAGGTCTTGATCAATAGATGCCTGCTGTATATTAGTGCATGGTGGCCTCCAAATCAAATCTCCGACATGAAACTCCATCGTCAATGTCTTCAAAAGTCGATTGCGACAGAAATTCAGGAGCTACTCTACGCAATGGTGAAAACGAAATCTGCAAGCAAGCCTTATATTGAAACCCAGCAGGACATCGCAGCAGAGGCAGACCCAGAGGCTCATGGCGGTGCAGTCTCAAAAACGAAATAAAGCAAGTCAAGGCGATGGCGTGCAATCGCTCAGGATGAAGATCTTTCTATTCGGCCCTCTAACTATATTTGATCTCGTTTGCTTAGGTTTGTTTTGCATATTACCCCACCTTCCTCTTTGTTCGGTGAAACTCCTATCGGAATTCACGGTGGAACTCCTAAAGAAGTTCCCTTTTTTACCTGTAGAAATTTACCTTTGTACCGTAGAGGATTTCCGTTTAAACTTTTTATAGATTTTATTTCTTTGGAACTCCTCTAAAAATTCCCAATGGAACTCTCTCTAGAAATTTCCGGTGGAACTCCTATAGGAATTCCTGGTGAAACATTTAAATGATTTCAAGGTGGAACTCTTGCAGGGGCTCCCATTGGAACTTGGGGAGAAATTCACAGTGGAGTTTATTTATTTAGGATTTGCCGGTGGAAGTTCTTAAGATATTTCGTGGTGGAACTCCTAGAAACACTTGACACGATACATCCCTTTTAATCACAGATACCTGACATCCGACACGACTACCTACCTACATTACATTTAACGAGCTATTCATAAGATCGATCAATAACGGTATCACGCTTTCCAACGTTCCAAGCTACACGCGATCACGCTTCCGAGATCTCTATGTGCCCTTCCTCATTGTGTCCATTCCTTTCATCGTTTCCTATGCGATTTCTGCTGAACATTAAAACACAATACAACCGATCAGCGTCGGCACCGCGTCACCACCGGCGTGGAACCGACACCGGCACCTGTAGCTTGAAGCCAGTCGAGCACGCAAGCACGCTGTCACTTTCAGCGTCATTGAAATTCGCTTTCAAGATCATGCTGCCTCCGCGCTATGAGATTCTTTGAGCTCTGCGGGCCAGTGGGTCTAGTGCAACGCCATCAGTGCACTGGCACTAGCGTCGCCCACCCCGCCACCACCGAGGCATCGCATTTTGGTCGTAAAGTATAAAAGTCGAATGGGGCATAATGAGCCGTCTAGGCGACGGACCGGCATGCATGATAATGGCTTCGAGTTACCAACGATTCCAATGTGCCTGGCGCGACGCGGTGGAGGGTCAACCAGTGGCGCTGCAGTCAACAGAAGTAATCATCCCAGCAGCTGATCGTTCAAGGCCAACATTGTTTACATTTTCTTCGCGGTTGAATTGCGCTGCACTATCTATGGCGCTCTGCCCATTCCAGTTCAAGAGTCAAAGACACTTTAAGTGGATTAATGGACAACGTCGTCATGTCATAATTGAAACATAATCAAAAGATAATATATCCGAGTAATCCTTTGACACCTCAAAAGTTGTACTTTGATAAGTTCGTATATTAAGTATTTATATTCGAAAGGCAACATTTTATGTACTTCCGTTTTACCTTACCCAATTATGTAGACCATTTTACGTAATGACACCAGTGTTGATATTAATATTAACACCCACGTGTTACCTCCTGTTAAGTTTTTTAAGTTTTTATTCGCGAAATGAGCGATCAGCTGATCCGAAACGGCTCGTAAAGTGACTTATTCTATTTGCCTCAACTATTAACCATAGCCCATAACCATGTGGCCTACCGTACCGTCCAGCAAGGTGGTTCAAGGGCAGGTTCTCTCATGTGAAACTAATTATCATTAATGCCTGCACGGAATTGAATTTTGACTCAGAACAGAAACATAGTTGCCATTGTCCGAGTAGTAGCAGCCACCATTCTAAATCAAGCATAAAGGCTCAAATGTTGGTTCCACCAAATCGAAAAAGTCTGCTGAATTTTGATAGCCAGCTTATTCGTTCTTGATTCATTAAAAACAGATTTCCGTAAGATTTATAGAATTTAAGGGGAAAATACAATTAACCACGCATGGAAGGCGAAGTATAATGTCGGCTGTTCGAGCCCGTATGAAGTTGATCATCAATATTGAGGATTTAGCACCAAATTGATGTCGGAAGTAATTTCATCAGATTTACTACACAGCGCACTACTTCCGGCGTTACACGGAGACAAATTTCGTTCGTTTGAAACAAAATACACTAAGGTCTTTTTTTACACGGGGGATACGTCCCGTTTAAAAAAAAAACGTGTTAATTCGCGAAACCGTGTAAAAAAAACCGTGTTAATACGCGAAACCGTGTAGAAAAACCGTGTTAATTTGAGAAACCGTGTAAAAAAATACCGTGCTAATTCGCGAATCCGTGTAAAAAAAACTGAGGGAAATCTGAAAATATTTGAAATGTCCTCACTTCCAGACATTCGAGGTTTGTTTTAAAGAGTTGATAAGTAAAGGAGGTGGTAGTAAGGGTTGAATCTAGGGGTTAGTGGGGAAGGGGACAAGGGATGTGTTATGGGGAGCAGAGTGCATATTATTACCAAGGAAGATCGCAACGGATATTTTGGGGTGTTACAGGTCCACGGAGCAAGGTGGTGTAGAGAAAGATGTTCCAGGATACCCAGAAACTTTCGCGAGTAAAGGCTTTAATATCTATGTACGAGCGTAATCGATTGGTTGTTGTTACATAACTGATACTGTTCAACATCCTACAGGTCTACGGAGCATTGTTCTGTAAATAAATAATTTTCAAACATGACCTCCAATTTTGATCTCCGAGAACTTCCGCGAGTAAAGGCCAGAAGATCTACAAACATAGCCAATGGTTTCTTGCTACATTACCGATGCGTTGTAACATTCCAGAGGTCCATTGAACATTGTACTGAAGAGTATTCATTTCTAAAGATATGCTAGGTCTTCCATGAACTTCCGCGAGTTAAGGCCTGAAGATCTACAAGCGTACTCAATGAATTGTTGTTACGTTTCTAATGCGTTGTAACATGCTACAGGTCCATGAACAATTTTTCTGTAAGGGACTAATTTTCATAGATGTTCTAGGTCCTCCAAGAACTTCCATGAGTAAAGACCTGAAGATCTACAAGCGTTATCAATGGTTTGTTGTCACTTTACAGATACAGTTAGTGTCCTACAGGTCTAGGGAACATAGTTCTGTAGAAAAATAGTTTCCAAAGGTGATCTAGGACTTCCAAGAACTTCCATGAGTCAAGGCCTTAAGATCTACTAGCGTCATCAATGGTATGTTGTTACATTTCTAATACGTTGTAACATGCTACAGGTTCATGAATTTTTTTCTGGAAGAAACTAATTTCCACAGATGTTCTAGGTCCTCCAAGAATTTCCATGTTTAAAGACCTGAATATCTACAAGCGTTATCAATGGTTTATTGTCACATTACTGATACAGTGTAGCGTCCGACGGGTCCAGGGAGCCTAGTTCTGTAGAGAAATAATTTCCAAAGATGATCTAGGACCTCCAAGAACTTCCGCAAGTAAAGGCCTCAAGATCTACAAACGTTATCAATGGTGTGTTGCCACATTACTGATATAGTGTAGCGTCCTACAGGTCCAGGGAGCATAGTTCTGTAGAGAAATAATTTCCAAAGATGATCTAGGAGCTCTAAGATCTTCAGATCTACAAGCGTAATCAATGGATGGTTGTTACATTTCTAAAACGTTGTTACATGCTACAGGTCCATGAACCATTTTTCTGTAAGGAACTAATTTCCACAGATGTTCGTGGTCTTCCAAGAACTTCCATGAGTAAAAACCTCAATATCTACAAGCGTTATCAATGGTTTATTGTCTCATTACTGATACAGTGTAGCATCCTACAGGTCCAGGGAATAGTTCTTTAGAGAAATAATTTCCAAAAGTGATCTAGGACCTCCAAGAACTTCCGCGAGTAGTGGCCTTAAGATCTACGAACGTTATCAATGGTTTGTAATCACATTACTAATACAGTGTAGCGCCATACAGGCCCAGGAAGCATATTTCTGTAGAGAAATAATTTCCAAAGATGATCTAGGACCTCCAAGAACTTCCGCAAGTAAAGGCCTTAAGATTTATAAGCGCAATCAATGGAAGTTCCCAAGAACGCGAGTATAGACCTGAAGGTCTGCAAGCGTTATCAATGGTTTGTTGTCACATTACTGATACAGTATAGCGTGCTAAAGGTCCAGGGAGCATAGTTCTGTTAAGAAATAATTGCCAAACATCTTCTAGGTACTCCAAGAACTTCCATGAGTAAAAGCACAATGGATTGTTGTTACACTAGTTATACGGTGCAAGATCATACAAGACCATAGAACATTGAGCTGAAGAGAACAAATCTCCAAAGATAATTTAAGTCCTCCAAAAACTTCCGCGAGTAGAGGCCTTAAGATCTTCAAGGGCAATGGATTTTCATTATATTATTGATGCTGTGCAACATCCTACAAGTCCATGGAGAATTGGCTTCTGTTGAGATAACTCGATATTCTGAATATGCATGTCAAACTGAACCAAAATCCAAATTTTCATGAATTTTAGTGCCCGGGAACCTATTTAAAAATCAATTTAAAGTTTGTATGGGAGCGATTTGTCGAATCACCCCTCGTCGCAGTTTGTACTGGACGGAGCTGTCAAACAGTTGCCCAGCTGTCAAAGGGTGATTTCAAAAAATCTCTTTGAAATTGGTTTTAGGTACCAAAATAATGTTCTAAAAATCAGAAAAAGGTGCTCTTTTGTATAAAATCATAAAATCACTTCATTTTTCTTAATTTAAAAACCCAATTGTTGATAACGAACTAATTTCCAAAGATTTTCTATGTTTCCCAAGAACTTCCGTGAAATAACCTTTAGGATCTCTAAGCGTAATCAATGAATTGTTGTTTCATTACTGATGCGGTGCAACATCCTTGAGGTTTACCGGTTGTCAACTGCGACTGCGATAGCTATGAACTTTGGTCAACTTCGTACTTATTTTTGAGTTCTCGCATTGGTAAAGAATTCAAAAGATACATGATTGGGTAATTTCTGTTTGGATTTGGTCACTACGAAACATAAATGTTGCTGACTGATAAGTTAGTTTTATCGATTACTAGCTGTCCCGGCAAACTTTGTCCTGCCAAGCTGTGGTGTTTTGACAACTGTTGAGCTCATAACGTCACCGCACTCTAGATTGATTTAGTTTTGATCATACTGAATTTGTTCCCAGCTCATAAAAAAATCGGTTTTTTCAAAATTTTCATACCTTTTTCAATGATTTTCGTAATTTTTTCTACATATAAACACAGCCACCATGAATACGAATCAAACCCTGCATAAGTCATCCTGATCGGTTTACCCGTTCGCGAGTTTTGTTGCCTCAAAGCGACTTCTAACTCATTTTTATATATATAGATACATACTCAATAAGTACCTCATTATACTCCAAAAGTGATATGCTTTGGAAACAAAACTCGAATGCCATTCTTCCGAATTCCAAATACCTGAATAATAAACGCTCGCATTTCTTTCGCCCGAAAAAATCACTTGCCCGAAAATATCGTTTCCCGCATAAGAAATCTCCAAATGAATTGTTACAATACTACATCTGGAATTGCGGTCCAATTGTTAACCATAATGCAAATGTTTGAAATTTTAATCCCAATGCCTGCATATCGTGTAGTGATAATCCGTGATTGAAAAATAACGTTTATTGTATACATCACAAGCGTGATGTTACCAACGATAGTTCTTTGTTAAGGTCTATATACGCAAGAGTACTTGAAAGACCCAAAGCATTCTTGAAAATCAAGACTCTACAGAAATGTTGCTTCGTGGTCGTGCGACTAAGGTCACCAAGCCTTTAGTCGCATCGTGCGAAGGAGCGCGGGTTCGATTCCCGCCGCAGCTGTCAGGAAAAGTTTTTGGCTGTGCCACTGGGCGTTGCATGCTAGTCCGTTGTCTAGTGTCGTGCTTCCTTCAAAGAGCAAATACTTCACTGGAAGCATTAAACGTATCCGTGTCTTTTCAACTGTCTTCTATGGACCTGTAGGACGTTGCACCGCATCAGTAATGCAACAAAAGTCCATTGAATATGCTTATTGATCTTAAGACCTCGCGAAAGATCTTGGATCACCTAGAAAATCTTTGGAAATAACTTCTCTATAGAACCATGCTCCAGGAAGTTCGTGGATGCCCTAGAATAACCTTGAAAACAACATCTCTTCAGAGCTATGCTCCATGGGCCTGGAGAATGTTACACCGTATCAGTAATCTGACTACAATCCATCGATACGCTTGTAGATCTTAAGGCCACTACTCGCGGAAGTTCTTGGTTTCCCTAGAATATCCCCCCTCCACACATCCCTTTCCTGCAGACCTCTTACATCATCATCCGCCTACACCTCATACCACTTTTCAACTCCCTTGCAACCCTTTCCCATAAATCCCCTTTCTTCCTTTTAGTAAGAGTTCCCTTCTAGACACTTAGCGCGAGAAAGTTGAAAAAACCGTGTTAATTCGCGAATCCGTGTAAAAAAAACCGTGTTAATTCGCGAAACCGTGTAAAAAAAGCCGTGTAAAAAAACGTGTAAAAAAACCGTGTAAAAAAAGACCTTAGTGTATTCATGTTTATTCGGTACTGATAAAATATTTCAAACTAAAATATTAATTTTTAAAACTAACTCAATTACATATTAATTCCTACAATGCCCTACAAGAGCCCCCCGTTCCGCCGTCGAGAACATAAACAAAACTAAGTTCCAGCTGCAGCACCAAACAAGATTTCCTCCTGCAAAAAAAGTCAAGTTTCACCCAAAGTTTCCACGAAATCCCATTGATTTCGGGAGCGTATGTTATCTACATGATGTTGGCATTGAAAGTGCCACGCGGGTGGTGGGTTTTCCTAGAGAAGGAAATGACTTTGTGAATTTAATTGGAAAACAAATATTTCCGTAGGGCCGACCTACCACAAAAAACAAAAAAAAAACATTTGTTTCTAACATAACCTGTCAGAAGATGCATGTTTGTTTCAAAAATGGATTGAATTTGCTTCAAATGCTACGTTCGATTTGCTCCAAACAGTTTTATTTTTGTTGCCACAACAAATTAACAATTTATTTGAGTCACCCTGAAATATTTTTGATTTTACCATGCTTTTTTCTGCGTGTATGTTTAACGCATAGGAAAGGCGGCGGAAGTCAATGAAGTTACTTCCAACGCCAATTTAGTGTTAAATCCACAATATTAACTTCTTTTCTCAATCAGCCTAGATAGCTGTGTTTTGTCGGTAGCGATGGTCTTAATTGACTAAGAATAACACTACAATTTGCCTGTTCCGGTGGTAAGAGTCCAATAAACAGGTGACCCTTAATTCATGGTGTGATGCGGCTATATGCTTACCGTACCTAGGAATGAATGACAAAGGGGTCTAGAGTAATGCGGAGCAAAAGTTCGCAGTGGGTCTTTTTCTGCGCACGAGTTAAGAATCTAAACAAACCTGTATGGGTTCGACACATAATCAGGTCAGTTTCTCGTCAATAAAAATTGGAACGATTTTGTTATGCTGTGGCAGATTTATGGATAAAAATGTGTTTCTAGGCGTTTTGAAACAATTTTTGGACCATTCGGAATAAGAATTTGTAGTAACAGGAAGCAGACATTCTCATAACCTCTTGATGTCGGAGAATCGTTATTCCATAGTAGTTCGAGAGGTGCACTAGAATAAATAATAAACTACTAGTGCTTCTTGCAGAAAGGAACATTGTCAAAACCTCGACATGGATACTCGCCATCCATTGACACTCCAAGTGATTTAGATGATGCCGTTGATACTACAACGGCCTTCATCATAGAAGCTTTTGAAGAAGCTTGCCCTCTGCGGTCTGTGAAGACCACAAGAGGAACCCCTTGGAGAAACTCTGATCTGACCAAACTCAGGAAACAATGTAGAAAAAGTTGGAACAGACGATGTTCGGCTGGATCGGAGACTTCCAGGTCGGCTAGCTAGCAAGGCCTATCAAAATGCTCTCCGGTTTGCTGAACGATCCAGCTGGATAAACCTTTGTACAAATGTTTCCAGCTTGAGTGAAGTCAGTCGGTTGAACAAAACCTTTGCGAAATCTAAGGATATCCGAGAGAATGAACTCCGTTTGCAATGGAGATATCACTTCCTCTGATGAGGAAGTTCTGGAATGCTTATTCAGCACACACTTCCCCGGATGTGTGGCTATTATATCTTCGGATGACCCTGATGTCTTTTCTTGTATTTGAGTCTCTATCTTCGACCCGGAGTACTGTAACTAAAGAATCGATTGAGTGGGCACCAAATAGCTTAGCTCCTATCAAATCTCCTGGGGCAGATGGTATTTATCCTATATTGCTTCAGAAGAAACTTGATTATGATTAAAAAATCACGATTGCAGTCTTGCTACAGGGTATATTTCCAAATCTTGGCGGGATATTACTGTAAAGTTTATTCCGAAACTGGGTCGTGCGTCGTATGAAGAAGCAAAATGTTTCAGACCTATCAGTTTGACCTCTTTTCTTCTGAAATGCTAAGAACGTATTGTCGATCATCACATCCATGATGTTCATCTGGCCAACGTGGCTTTTCATGTGAACCAACATGCTTACCAATCTGGAAAGTCCACTGTGACTCTTCTACAAAAGGTTGTTTACGATTTCGAGAAGGCATTCACTCTAAAGCAATCCTGCTTGCTTTTCTAAAATGTCGAGGGTGCCTTTGACAACGTGCCTTTCGAGGCCATATTGGAAGCCGCACGGGGTCATAATATATCTCCAATGATTTACAATTGGATTCATCCCGACATTGCATGAAGCAGCGCTTAGGAAATTGAGTGTTTGTAAATGCTTCCAAGGGGGAGTCTTATCACCACTTTTGTGGAATCTCTTAGAAGATACACTATTGAGGCAGCTCAATAATAGCGGGTTTCCTACTTATGATTTTGATTGTTTTGTCGACGTCTACCTAACATTGTTAGTCGGTATGTGCATCAGCACCCTTTTCGATCGGATGCAAAGCGCCCTTCATATAGTTGAGGGGTGGTGTCGCCTATATGACCTTTCGGTAAGCCCGAGTAAAAGTTTCCCATTGCTCATGTGTACATAAATGTGACAGCGAGCCTCCCACCAAATTGTCTCCTAGCTCTTCAAAATCGCAGTGTGCTGCGCTGCTAGGAGGCTCACGAAAATCTGGTAGGTGCGAGCTAGGCACATAGCTCCCGGGGAGCTCGTCTCATGCGCTGTGGGAGCTGTTGGTATCTAAGACAAAAAACAACTTCTTGGTAACGAAGAACCTCAACAATTTTTTTTCCGTACACAACACAAGTGTCTGGTTGGTCTATGCGATATGACTAGGGACTCTCAATGCAAAGGTAAAGGTTTCAATTCTCGTTCGTTTAGGAAGTTTTTGTTGTGAAATTTTCTAATTTAATCGGCGCATGAGACGCAGCTCATGAGACACATCTTGAGAAAAATGAGGCGCACAACTTTCAGTCTCAAAATGTACTGTGCTCCTGGGAGCTTGCCTGCAATGTGGCTCCCGTACATGGGACTACAGCACGTGTACATCAACTCTGAGTGAAACATCTATTGTTCTTTTCACGGAAAGACGAAACCATAATGGCATTCAACCTTTGCGTCTCTTCGATTCTGAAATCGATGTGACTGAACAGGTAAAGTACGTTGGAGTTATCCCAACACTCCCAATTGGACACCTCACATTGAGTTGAGAATCACGAAAGCTTGTATGACCTTCGAACAATGCCGGCGAACCTTTGGTAAAACTTGCGATCTAAAACCCAAGTATATCAACTATTGTTTGACCAATATAGGGTGTCTTGTGTGGTGGCAAAAGAGCAAAGTGAGAACGATCCAATCAAAATTAAGCTATCTCCAAACAATATGCTTAATGGCGATGCTTGGAGCGTTCTCTTTAATTCCCACGGCAGCGCTCGAAGTTCTCTTTGAAGTTGCCCCACTACACATTCAACTCAAACAAGAAGCACTTTCTTGCTGGGGTATTTGGTTTAATAGAGGAAACTCCTGTGAACCGCACATCAACACACATCTTGTTGTTTCCACTTTTGATGAACTGGGACAAGGTTGTCCTTGGCTCCAAGTGATCTTACAATTACTTGTAATTTTTCATATAGGACATTTTCCACGAAGTTTCCTTCCCGGAAAGAGTGGACATCTGATTATCTGAAGAGAAATATTTCAGACGGCATCGTATGTTACACTGATAGCTGCCTTCTCGAAGGTCGAGCCGCTGCTGGTGTGTACTCTCGTGAGCTAAGACTACATCAGCCTCACTGATTTGGTTGACACTGCACCTTTTTCAGGCCGAAATCTTTGCTCTCAAGTGCGGAGTGCAATCAGCACTTCAGCAGCACGTAATGGGCAAAGTAACATACTTCTGTTCAGATAGTCAAGCAGCTATTAAAGCACTTGCTTCGGCCAACTCTAGGTCGAACATAGTTATCGCTTGTCGAACTCAAATCGAGGAGCTGAATTCAGCAAACGCTGTTCCCCTTGTATGGGTACCTGGCCTGGCCAATCTTCCATCGCTGAAAATGAATTTGCTGATGAGTTAGCTCGCACTGGAGCATCACATGATTTAATTGGTCCTGAGCCAGGCTATTCCGGTATCGAAGTGTTAGGTATAGCTTCAGATTCACACCTGGGCTGCCACTCATCACGAACGATACTGAAATAGTTTGGAGTCATGTCGTCAAACAAAATTGCACTGTACTGAGCCATCTCTAGGGGTGACAAAGTATCTAACAAATCTGTCAAAGCAGAATTGCAGCATGCTGGTCAAAGCATTGGCTGGCCACTGCCGACTCAGCTATCACATGGCAAATATGCAGCAAGCTGATTTATTTGCATGTGATAGCTGTGAATGCGATTATGGAACTTCGTATCATTTAATATGTAACTGTCCAGTTTTTGCGCAATTGCGTTTCCGAGTACTCGGGAAACACTTATTAAGTGAAACTGACTTCAGAAACCTGAATCTTCAGGACGTTCTGTTGTTCTTGACCCGCTGTGGTAAAGAGCTATAGGCTCTCTTTACGCTTTATGCGTTATCACAGTGCCCTTCTCAGGGCGCTGTTTGAACCCATTGTGGTACGCTTATGCGTTATTACAGGGTCCTTTTCAGGACGCTATGTGAACCCATTGTGGTACGTTTTTGCGTGTATGACGATCCTATTCCCTTACCTGTCCTTTCTCCTGTCCTATCCTTTTTCCTTCCCTTCTCCGTCAGGTAAATGATGAATAGGCTCGTGTTCATGGCGATAGCACAAATTTCCCAAACGGAGGAGAACGTGCCTCTAGAGCCGACCTACTGATACCTGATACCTGATACCTAAAGTATAACTTTTTTCACAGACGTTGGATCACTTTGCGGTCTTTAACAAAGTTGTTTGGCATATAGTCACCTACAAAAATACCAAAGGTTTTGATTTTTGAACGCTCACAGCGCCACCTAGCGGCTAAATTCGAAAACTTAAAATTTCTGCATACATTTGGCCAAGTTTTCCCATACAAACTTCAAGCGTTTTGAGCGCCCCCTTATGCTCAACCGATTTTACTCAAATTTTGAACGTTGCTTCTGGGAGTCCAAAACAACTGATTTAGGAGGTAAGACTTCGCATTTTTCGAAATTTTGGTTTTGCAGGTTGCAGGTTAGCACCAGTAGATATCAATCAGAAGATACGTGCTACGGAACAAGTGCAAACAGGGCTGATATACGTGTGCTATTATTTGTATGTTTTATGTCGGTCCAACAGAAAAAAAGGAGAGAAAATGCGTTCTTATTTGTGTCAGTGTTTTTTTTTGCGAAACGATTTCAAGCACGTTACAAATCTTTTTGTTGCAGAAAACAACGAATGGCAGCCCCTCTTAGGGCCTGCTGACATATGGATCTTATCCCCTAGAAACGTGGTTGGCTTTATAAAGCTAGTCTCGCCAGAATGGGGGAATCACATACTTTAACTCAGGATCTCTATTCATCCATACTAGATGGACTTGAGTTCACCCAAGCAACACACTTGGACATTAATAAGTTCCTGTAATTTGTATGCAACTATATTTAAAGTTATGCCATTTGAACCAATCGTATTATTAACGACTAAATTGCAACCAAAAAAGCGCAAGAGGTGGAGCCAATATAAAACATCCATTCGTGATATAAACGGTTTTAATACGCAATCGAATTATAACCAAGATACAACTTATAGTCGACTTAAAAAATGGTGACCCATTCGACAACTTGTCAGCTAGTCACCACATTCGTCACTGCCAGTTATTATGCATCAACAGTTTCGTTCATGTGAATAATAAATTGTGCGCATAAATATACCGCAAATAAGGCTGACCGAGAACGTCAATTTGTGTTCCGTTCCAGATTTATCGGTAAGTTACGCATTTTAGCTCCGTATTCTCAACGCGCCTCAGTCTACCTATCATTTTGCGACTGAAAATTTAGGAATTTGTGGTAAAAATTAACTCGCCATATTGCTTTGGCGAAGTGCATTTCAGCAGCTTATTTAATGCACCCATAAAATGCTGAAAATTAATTTTAGAATTTAGAAAGATACTATTTGCTGAATCATGTCTATGGGAATCCGTATTGACAAAGTACAACAATGATGCACGTGGTACACGGAACCGCCAAACTACCAAAAATTGGATTTGACGCAATCCTATAGTTCGGCCCAATAAGTCAACATTTGAGTGAATCGATTAAACTCACGCAAGGTAAATTGCCTTTACCTCCAATTAAAAATATACTCAAGAGTAGGTAAATTCAAACCAAGATCACCTTCATTCAACCCAAATTTGGGTAAATCTATATTTACCCAAAATTGGCTTATTGGCCTTAACCCGGAGATGCCCCGTTGGATAGACGCATCTCTGTTTATTAACGACAACATCTGTAGGGGAGAAAGGAAAAACAACCTAATTTTGGGTAACTAATCAATTTGATATACTCATTTTAGGGTAAATCGACCCAAAATAACGTAGTATGAATTTTACGTGTAGAACATAAATAATCAAAAAAGCAGACACTTGGACGTGTACTTCCCTTTTACGTCGACAAGAGGCTGTCCATTTATTACGTACCGAAAATTTCACGTTTTTTTGTAAAAAATGTAAACCCATTGTAATTTTTTTTGTGGATTACTCCTAATATTTTTGTACGTTACGTTAGATATCTCAAAACCCCATATATTCAAATCTCCCCAGTGGTAGGTACCAGTCGTTCAGTACTGTGAAAATGAGGCAGAATTTTGCATATTGGGTCAATATTATACTTCCAATCAGATTTTTTTTTCTATTTTACCACATTAATTTTATAAAATTTGGAATATGTCGATAAATTTACAAAGAAAAGGTTACATTTTATTTGTACATGATTTCGTTATTTTTGAAACATTTCGGTTTTTTATAGTGCAATTTATATTTTTCGTGATCACAAAAACATTTTGCCGCACATTTTGGAACTTCTATCTCTCCTGTCAAAATTGTTCGTTATGTTCTAAATTAGTTCCAGGTGCAACATGTTTATAACAATCAGAATCAATGTTTTGGTTGAATTGGTTTGTAAACGGTTGTAACTAAGATTCGTTGAAACAATCAGATTATACTTCAGTTACAAAAAAGTTTCGAAAGTTTCGGCTAATGATGACGTTTGTTTTCATTTTGCTAGTTGTTATAAAACTGTTACACCTCAGTTTGGCATTAACAACAGGATTTTAATAGGTTTTAATTTTATTTGTTTCATGAAAACTCAGTTGCAACATGTTTGCAACGATGATCATTTTCATTTTAGTTGCAGGTGCTACTTGGGCAGTCGATACTAAGGTATCTCAGTGACAAACATGTTACTAAGATAACTTGCGTACCTCACAGCAAAAAGGGTATATCACAATAGTTCTAAAATCTGGACGCATTGATCTCCACCCGACAAACGAGAGAATGGCATTTGTGAACCGAACGAGCGATTTCATTGCACGAAATATATTTTCAGTTTATCTTTTAGTTGTAGCTGAAATTTTCCTCGAAGCGTTAAAAAAAGTAAAAAAACATAAGAAGGTATTAAGATCACTCAAACTCATTTACCCTAGAAATCTACTTGGTTTATGACTGCGTCCTAACATGTACATGGTAATTGATCAAAATCTGACGACGCCCGCTCCAAATAGCTCCCGCCAACCATCTGAATTTGAAATTGAAGCTCAAATAGAATATGACCTTGCAACTTTGAATGGCACGCTTCTCTGGAAGATTCTACCACCACACACCTCCAGCAGAGCCAAAAACTAATATCGTATTTGTGCGCGTTTGTGCTTCGTCATGAGGATGCACAAGAGTAGCAAAGATCACGCTGAATATTTTGTTTTTCGAATAATAGGATTTCTTTTATGTACACCCAGTATACTCGATGATGCTAAGGGAATAAGGAGAATAATGATCACCTGAACTAAAACATCTATTTACCGAAACCTAAAGGTTAATCTCAATGTTTAATTCAATTGCTAAGCTTAGGTTAGGCTACATACTTCTTAATATTTTAACTGGTTTGTGCTGAAAATACATTTTTTTTGTGTTTGCTGTAGTATTTCATTATTAGCTGAATGTAACTTGAGATTTTCATAAAGTCTGATTAATGAAACGCCCTTTAAATAATTCATAACGATTAGTATGAATTTCGTAAGCTAGTTTATGACACAGGATGGACTCGCAGCTTGGTTTTTAAACATACAGTGAAGCAACACGATATCGCGACGATAGCCGTGTAGGTAAAACACGAGCTCAGTGGCCCTACGTCCATGGATCGACTCCTGTCAGCATCATTTTACGATTTTTGTTTGCCCTTTTCATAAGTCTCTCTCTCTCTCTTCTTGGCGTAACGTCCTCCTGGGACAAAGCCTGCTTCTCAGCTTAGTGTTCTATGAGCACTTCCACAGTTATTAACTGAGAGCTTCCTCTGCCAATGACCATTTTGCATGTGTATATCGTGTGGCAGGCACGAAGATACTCTATGCCCAAGGAAGTCAAGGAAATTTCCTTTACGAAAAGATCCTGGACCGACCGGGAATCGAACCCGTCACCCTCAGCATGGTCATGCTGAATACCCGTGCGTTTACCGCCTCGGCTATATGGGCCGAGTCTATAAGTCTATCTTACGATTTTATGTAATATGTCATACCAAGTACGATCAATTTTCATAAGTTATTCTTTACCACTCTTACAGTTAAGGCTAAAATTCATCAGGTATTTTGATGTTTACCATCTGTAAGTAAGTATAATGATCGAAAAATCGCTTAAAGGTGTCCATAATGCCATTAATGCGAAATTCTATGATCACAAATAGCAGAAGAATGATGGATGAATAAACTAATCCGCCAAACATGGCAAATATTGACCCAACCAATGTACTATGCAAATCATTCCGTGTGCTGTGAGTCAGCCGCATTCCACTGTTCAGGTCAAACATGTTCGCCTAATATTATTATTTACCCAACATTCACAGTTTAGCGTCAGGCGTCAAGCTACCGATGGATGTCAATCTGAATGTTTACATTCAAAGCTTAACAAAACAAAATGCGTCAAACCCTGTCAAATCCATCATTCCTCCCCTCTATAGTAATGGTGAAGTCATATTTTTATACTGCCGAATCCAAAATTCCTCTAAGTAGCTTTTTTGTGATGTTTCTTTTTTTTTTGTGATGAAACGTAAACATAGCTTCAACTTCTCTATGTATTCGGCGTGGCGTCACATCTCCGGACCGGTTCTGCCGCCGGAAAATATCATCACATTTCAGAATAACTATATTTATCACCAGAACGGCTCCACAAAAAGGAACGGTATTTAGCCGGTTCTCTCCGGCCGACGACGACGGTGTGTTGTTTTGATAATAATCGGTATCGTTTGCGAATAATATGCAAATCCTTCGAATGAATAGCAATGAAGTTGTGTCGCGCAAACGGGCGGGACCGGGTTGGTATCACCTATCTGAACTCGTTCGGCGTCTAACGTCAATTCTTACATATACTGAGCCGGGAAAGGAGAACCAAGGGAGTTCTAAAATTGTTGCAAAACAAGTTTTATTTTCATTGGTGAAAGTAACACAACACCCGTATACAGTAGCTTGATTGTGGCAGTAAAATAGTGGGACTCTATTGACTTACTAATTAGCATGTATTGTTGACGATTTGGTATGTAGTGTATACGGTGTGTATACTTACGATAGCTGTAGTAGCACTGCCTTTGTTTTTATGTTATTATGTACCTGTAAAATGGAAAACAAATTTGCAAAAGAAGAATTTAATAATAATAAATGCAAAAAGCTAGGATTAATGAGGAATTCCAAGAGAACAAATACGAGCAAAGTCAATGAACAGAACAATAACGTCAGTAAGGCCCGAATAGCCGAAACGGATAACGGGCGGGTACCCTGCTAAACTAGGTATGCCCAGCTCACATGGTATATCTGTAACTATTGGCTATTTCCCGTCTGATAAGACGACAATTAACGCGTATGACGAAGTTAATTTCTGCCCGATTTGTTTATCATTTATCATGCCGATTGATCATGCTGCAATAAACACCCCACACAGGAGCAATCAATTGACAATAAAGAGTCTTTCTAGTAGGGTACCGTCATGCGGGGCTTCTTTATACACTTGTTGATTTTCCAACTTTATGACATTATAACTCCCAGAGTAGCAAATGGATTTCCACAATTTTTACACATAATAATCGTGAGTAATGAAGGATGTATGCAACATTTGAACTAAATCCATCAATAAACAAAAAAGGTGTTCATACACCAATCGGACATATCTCATATTCCTTTTGTGACGGACCATAAAAGAATGATTATCTCAAATTTTCTCTTATAAACTTAACGTCCACTAGAATAAACTTTCTTTACTTCGGCTACTTTATCCACCTATGCACTTGTTGGGGTCGAATTAGGACCAGCACAATTGTGCTGATCTGTCCTCAAGCCGGTCGATGTTCTCTAAGTTTTAAGTAAAAATTGCCTACTTTTAGGCGTTTTATGGTACATTGTTATTATTAAATCACTGCAAAGTGTTTAGACGTATAATTTCAAATCTAGGAACACGAAATCAGCTTGACAGGGTATCAAATCATAGAAGTGAATAAGAAGAAGATAGTAAGAACAGCAAATCCCTGTTCCAATCTAATTCATGATTTCTATAATATGGAGTAATATTATACACCCAAGTATTCAAAGTTCTTTAAAAAACTCGTACAAGCTGATATCGTGTTCCTTCAATGGAAATTATACGTCTAAGTTTTTACAAACTATCACTTTGTAGTGATCTAATAATTAAAATCAATCTTCTATACCATAAAACGCCTAAGAATAGGCTATTTCCGATGGAACTAGGACCGCCTTGGGGACGGAACAGCACAATTGTGCTGGTCCCACTTTGACCACCCTGAAATCTTATGATTTTCAACAAAGCACCACTTTTTCTTCGCTGTATTGCAGAACTACTCTTTTTCTATCGATTTCTATCTCTGCATACCTGAATTAAACAAAAATTTATAAAAATACGACAAATAAAACTTTTTTAACTTCTAGGGTGATTGTTTACTTTTTTTTAACTTATTGTGGCTTTTTTCATAAACAATTCCAACCAAAGCTGAGGCTCAGAAATACAAATTAGAGTAATAACTCGATCATTAAAAATATTTCCATCACATATTTTGAGGAAAAAACAATTCAAAAAAAATGTGTAAAACCAATGCCGAAAAACAGCACGATTGTGCTGGTACGCCCCGAAAGGGATGTAGAACCGGATGGGGACTGCTTTGGACATCTTTAACCTTCATCCAGCCAACGTACATTTTTCACCTTCGGAAAAGCACAAAAATCCTCATAACTTTTTTGTTTTGCGATGGATTTTGATGAAATTTTTACAACTTCCCGAAAAACTCTTCTAGTTTATGATGCCGGGGACATTGGTGCCTGGTCCACATGGTTCCGGAGTTATTCCGGATTGTCCTGGGGTACCAAAATTGGCCACATACTTTGCGCAACGTTTATCTCAAGATCCCGATGAGGTAGAAGTGTAGTGTCTTCGGCGAATTTGTTCAGCCGGTTAAGAACTAACTGGCAACGGCGACCTTGGTTCGCGATTCGATGGCTAGGCGGCGCCAGTGTCGAAAATGTTTGAACCCTCATATCTCAGAAACCTGATAAGATAGAATAATGCTGTCTTCGGCAAAGTTCTTAAGCAAGCTCAGAAAGATTTGCCTGAAAGATTTTCTGGAGGATTTCCTGGACAATTTCTTGAAGAAATTTCCGAAGCAATTCCTGGCGAATTTCCTGAAGAAATTCCCGAAGGAATTCCCGGAGACATTCCCGGAGATATTCCAGGAGGAACTCCTAGAAAAATTCTCGGAGAAATCCAGCCTGGAGAAATTCTTGAAGGAAATCCTGAGGAAAATCCCGGAGCAATTCATGGAGTGATTCCCGGGGGAACTCATTGATGTATTCCTGGGGAAATTCTCGGAGAAATCCGGAGGAATTCCTGGAGAAATTCCCAGAAGAATTAATGGGGGAAGGAACTCCTGAAGGGGTCCTAGAGGAAATCCTAGAACAATTTCCGGGAGAATTACAGGAGACAATTCCAAAGGAATTCATAGAGAAATTCCTGGAGGAATTCCTGGATAAATTCCCGGTGGAATTCTTGGAGGATTCTCTGAAGGAGTTCCTGGAAGAATTTCAGAGAAATTCCTGGATGATTTCCCGGAGAAACTTTTGGAGGATGCCCTAGAGGAATTCTCGGCAGATTTCCTGAAGAAATTCCTGGAGGAAGTTCTTTAGGAATCCCCAGTGGAATTCTTGGAGAAATTCTCAGAGGAATTCCCGGAGAAATTCTTGGAAAAAATCCCCGGAGAGTTCCTGCAGAAATTCCCGGAGACATTGCCGGGAGAAAAAAAACGGAGCAAAAGAAGCAATATTGTGAGGTGACAAAATATGTCTGCAGGAGGTCAAAGACAGTGTAGCGAATAACCTAGTGAATGAATCGCGAATCAAAGACTCAACTACCAGGCAGTTTTTAGTTTGCTGAAGAAATTTGTTGACGACATCATTCTATCTTATCGGGATTCTGAGATACAGAAGTTTGAACATTTTTTACCCTGGCGCCACCTAGCGGACGATTCTTGAACCAAAGACGCCATTGCCAGATAGTTCTTAGCCTGCTGAACAACTTTGCTGAAAACGGCATGCTTGTACCTCATTAGAGTATCGAGATATACGTGTTTATTTTTTTCAGACACAATCACAAAGCGGATAAATCCTAAACCAAAGACTTTACTATCAGATAGTTCTGAGCTTGCTTAAGAACTTTGCCGAAGACAGCATTAGAATAATAATCTTATCAGGTTTCTGAGATGAACATTGTTGATACTGGCGCCGCCTAGCGGCTGAATCGCGAACCAAAGTCGCCGTTGCCAGTTAGTTCTTAACCTGCTGAACAAATTCGCCGAAGACACTACATTTCTACCTCATCGGGATCTTGAGATAAACGTTGCGCAAAGTATGTGGCCAATTTTGGTACTCCAAGACAATCCGGAATAACTCCGGAAGCATGTGGACCAGGCATCAATGTCCCCAGCATCATAAACTAGAAGAGTTTTTCGGAAAGTTGTAAAAATTTCATCAAAATCCATTGAAAAAACAAAAAAGTTATGACCATTTTTGTGCTTTTTCGAAAAATGAAAATGTACGTTGGCTGGATGAAGGTTAACTTTATAACAAAACTGCATTTAAAATTCCGGGGTTATTCAAAAATCTACTTTGTATCATTATTGTAGTAGATTGTTCGAAGGAAAAAGTGAAAAACTACGCGTGTTTGGGACAGTTGCGATGGGGATCTCGGTCGGGTTGCATCGAAAAAAAAAAAAACGAAAAGTGACGCGCGTTTGTGGCAGTGGCGATGAAAATCTCGGTCGCGTTGCATTGTTTGACGGAAAAAGTGAAAAGTGACGCGTGTTTGGAGCAGGTGCACATTGTCCTTCCTCGTGATGTGATAAAAATGGATGCACACTTGGTAGCAAACAGTATTGCAGAAAATTGAAGGAGTAAAGGAGTAGCTGCGGTCATCCGACGGCATGGAACTGGGAGAGATCACTTTAAGTTTTTTTCTTTACATACTAGAAGAAGTTGGGGTAAATTCACCAATGCGTTTTCATGAGGACTCCTGGAGTCTGTAATATCTGCAAATTAATCTTGTAGCTCTGGTGCTGGCCTAATATTGAAGCGATAAAATTGTTAGAAAAAAGTGATAGCGGTTCACAACAATCATTGAGCAAATTTAGAATAATTGGCTTAATTACCTCAACGGCTGTCTATCATACACAGCAAAAAAAATCTTGTGATATCACATCATTTTCGCTGCACATCAGTCGCGTCGTAAAAGTGATGTTTTTTTTTTTTTTTAAATTATTTTGGCAGCGTGAGAGTTGGTTCTTAGTAGAATACATAATTCGAAAATAGCTATCTAAGCTTGAAAGTTTATTCTCCGTGTACTTTAAGTTCAATACGCGCGACTATTTTCGTGAGTCGGTCGGTTTTCTGGGTAGAGAGATGGGGACGCGAATATTGAATGCGAAATCAGAAGCGAGCAATAACTTTCGAGGGAAAGTCGATTTTCACGGTTGTGGAAACGATCAATGCGGTGACGCATTTAATATAGAACGATCGTTGACGTATGTGCATTACCTTAACTTTCGCGACCAAACAAATCATAATCGGGATGAAGACCGTGCCGTCTATTTTCATATAACTAGTGGATCCTTACCAAAGGTGGCTCCAAGATACACACCTTACCCTACCCTACTAACAAATACTCCTTGCCGAGACAACTGTGGGGATGCTGTGGATTCCACGGTTTCTAGTAACAACGGTTGTCGAACTAACATTCCTTCCCCTTTCCCGATGACCGTGAGGACAATGCCGGCGCCGTTATTGACTTCAAAATATTGAACTCTCGAATTGTGCACATTGAGAGTGTGTAGCTAGTCCCAAGCACCATTCATTGGATCTCTGTGCAACTTCGATTGTTCTAGTCAATCACGGAGTAGCAACTACGATGTGTACGGTTATCTTTGCTTTGCTTTTACTGTAGTATACTATATCATACACGATTTCAATAAAAATATGCGTTTTTAGATGATTCTGTGCAACCTTTGTATTATAAACAGCGTGATATTATAATATAGACAGTCTTAAAAAGGGACCATCAATCCTTTATTTAGGTGAAACGTTCATTTATAACACTAGTTTACAGCATGTTTGAACTCGGTAAGCTGATGATCGTTTTTGGTGTAGAATCATGCCCTGAGTTCGAAAATGCGAAAGAAAAAAATTACATTAGAGCGAAAATATTTCGACTTTTCATACAAGGTTATGATTTGAAATTGATTTTTGTTCTATTTTTAACCAAAGTCGCTCACTTCAAACATCTCATTCTCCGAAATCAATATTCCGATTGAGCTGTAACTCGCCTACATATGATATGCCAAATGAAAGGAGAGAAAGAATTTTTAAATTGATTTTTTTTTCTTTTTGAAAAAAAAATACAATTTTTCATATATTTTTGAAAATTTTGCTGAAATTTGAGAAGATCGTCCCTAAAACTCGCCAATAACTTTAAATTCATCAATCTGACAGCAAAATCTGCATTCAGATGATCGAATGGTATTATATTCAGCTTTAAATTTATGGAAAAAGATTTAAAATTGGTCGAACAAAACGCAAGATAGGGTATGTGTACCATCAGTAATCTCACGCTCCCATATTCATCTTATTCGAAAACAAGCGATTACGGCACCGATTGTTTCCGTTTTTTTTTGTTTTGATTCTTGAATATCCCTGAAGAAATCTAGAAGCATCCCAGAAGGATTCTGGGACTAACCTAGAAGAATTCTGTAAGCAACCCAGAAGGATTCCTTAGGACAAGGTATTTGGAGTACATTGCACAAAATTTCTAGAGCACCGTTTCTTAGAACCGTTGAGCGGATTTGGATTAAAATGCATCACGCTGTTGACAACCACTGAACAATTAGCGTGATGCATTTTCATCCAAATCCGTTCAACGGTTCTAAAAAACGGTGCTCTAGAAATTTTGAGCTATGTACTCCAAATACCTTGTCCTTAAAGCATTGACGAAGGAATCTATCCCAAAAAAATCTAAAAGCAACACTTTAGGATTTTGAAAGCTTACAAGTATGTTTCTGGAAGCTTTTCATTAGAAATTTGGAAACATCCCAGACATATTCCAGAAGCAATCCAGAGCAATTCATGAAGCATAGGAGTCAGAAGAATCCTGGAAGCAGCTTTGCAGGAATCTGGAGGCATCCCAGAATGTTACTGGAAGTATCCCTAAAGGATTCCGAAAGCATCCCTGAAATTCTGTCATAGTAGGATTCTGGCAGCACACCTGAGGGACTTTAGAAGCATCCCAGAAAAATTCTAAAAGCAGCCAAGAATAGTTCTAGAAGCATCTCAAAAGAAATCTGGAAGCATCCCAGAATTCTTTAAGTAACCAAGTATTCTAAAAGTAACCCAGAAGGATACTAGAAGTATTCTGGAGTATTCTGGAATCATTTCAGAAAGATTCTGGAAGCGTCTTAGAACGAATCTGCAAACATCCTGTAAGGAATCCAAAGCATCTGAAAAACTCATGAAGCATTCTTAAAAACAAGAAGCATCCCAGAAACATTCTAGAAACAACCTAGATAACTTCTGAAAGCAATTCAGAAGCATTCTGGAAGCATCTCAGACGGATTTTGAAAGTATTCTAGAAAAAATCTATAATAATTCCAGAAGTATTCTGGAAACAACCCAGAAAGAATCTGAAAGTATCCCTGAAGAACTCGGGAAGCATTTATAAAAAAAAATCTGAAGGCATCGTAGAAGTATTCTAGAAGTATCCTAGAAGGACTTTAGAAGCATCCTTGATTGATTCTGGTAGCATACCTGAAGGATTCTGGAAGCATTCCAAAAGAAATCTAGCAGAACCCTAGAAGAACTTTGGAAGCATCCCAGAAGGAATCTGGAAATATCGCAGGAGAACTCGAGAAGCATCTCAAAAGAAATCTGGAAGCATCCCTGAAAGATTTTGCGAGTAGCCTCTAAGAATTCTGAAAGCAACTCAGAAGGGTTCTGAAAGCATCCCAGAAAGAATTTGAAAGTGTCTCGGAAGAATTCAGGAAGCATCCCTGATTGATTCTAGAAGCATACCTTGAAGAAGCTGAAGGCATCCCAAAAGAATTCTGGAAGAATCCCAGAAAGATTGTGGAAGCGTCCCACAATAAATCTGGAAGCATCCCAGAATGATTCTGGGAGCAACCTAGAAGAATTCTGTAAGCTACTCAGAAGGATTGTTTGTGCATCCTAGAAGGAATCTGGAAGCATCTCAGAAGTATTTTGGAAGTAACCCAGAAGGATTCTTGACCCAACCTAGTAGAATTCTGGAAGCATCCCTGATAGATTACGGGAGCATTCCGGATTGCCAATTAGTGGCCACCAATATAGTTTTGGTCAACCTGAATGCTCTTGATTTTGAATTTTGTATCATTTATTAAGAGATACAGCATAATTTAGGTGTTCATAGTATAGGTATTCAGAGGAACTCGGAATTAGAACTGGTCAGATCCTACCTTCTAACTGGCCAGGGTTATCTGACACAAGATCTGATATGACTTGAATCCTTAAAATAAATCATTGCAGATTTACTTTCATACGTCAATTCATAGGTCAGATTCAGCACACTTGTATTCGCGAAACCGGGCAAACACATCCGACATAGCATAGCAAAGTGGGACGGGTTCCGTTGAAAGGTTCACGGCATTGTTCTCCTTCACGCACGCATCACAAAACTCCAGCTTGTCCGCCTTGAAGCCAACACCATCTACAAGGTTATTACTAACTATCGATTTCATTCCTTGTTGACTCAAGTGTCCAAGCCTGCGGTGCCACAAATCGGCCGCTTCAGTTTGACACATATTCGTCGAAGGTACGGGATGTCCACCTCGATCTCGCAGAGATCTCCTCTCAAATTCGCAGTAGCAATGACCTCGTTGTCCTTTTTGAGAACCGCTACGAAACCGCAGAAGATGACCACATCGCCCGCCTTCACCAGTTTCTTCACTGACATCAGGTTGGCTCGTAACTCAGGAACAAAGAGTACATCCTTCATGATCAGCGGGGTGTTCTTGTTACTGCTTCCAGCGATAGTTCCCACAAACTTGGACACCAACGTTTCTCCGTCTTGTGCGACTTGAATTTCGGTGGCTTTCCAAAAATACAGCAACATCATTCACCAGGTGGTCGCTTGAACCTGAATCGAGCTCGAACACCAACTTACCGGTTCGTGGTTGCGACTAGCTACGAAACATACCGCCTACCGTTGATCTGTCGAATTAGCTTCACCGCCTTTCTGTCGACAATCTTTCTTCAGATGTCCTCGCTTACCGCACTTGTGGCTTTGCTTTGGAACATCGCACAGTGCTGCGAATGTATGGAACTGCAGGACAAAAATCATAACTAACGTACCATACATTTTTTCTCAATAGTGTCTTCGGTGAAGTTGACAAACTTGATAAAAGCTACAATTTGCATAAATGTCCTATGCATAATTCATAATCGCTTAAGTGTCTTAAGCGCCAATTTATTTAAATCTTGCCTTTTTTCTAGAATGCAGTTTCGGCAACTGTATAAACATATAGATCATAATAAAAAGGCAATTGCAAATATGACTTATTCACCAAACTTTCTTCTCACCAAACATTTTGTTTCTTGAAGGTCGTGCGTTTGGCCATTTCTTGTTCAGTTGCATACGTTAAAACTGGAGAAATCGTTGAAGTTTACCCTCAATTTTTTCGTAGAAATCAGCAGTTTCATAAGGAAACGAGGGAACAATATAAACTGATACATTTTTCGTTTGAATGGATCAGAAAAGAACAGTTGATCAAAAATATCTTCGATTTTGACTATAAATACATCAGTCGGAAAAAGCTCGATTACTAACAAATTAGCAAATAAAAGCAGCTGGAGTCGAATTCAGTACTCAGCGGACACTATAAAGAAAACATGGTGAAAAATTCAGAGAGGTCTTTTGAGGTCATTTTTTGTTTCATCAATTTGAATTTTGGGGTCGTTTTTCCTCTACGCCATATAGTACTTATATTATGACATTTTATTTTCATAAATATCAAAACATGTTGCCGTGCTAATCGAAAAAAATGGATTGTACTGATGTGTTGTAGACCTTCCATTTTGATTTTCACTGAAAACTTAAACGTTTAATAATGTTGAGCTAGGGCAAAGATGAATTTGTTTTATAAAATATTATTTTTCTATGGACAACGAGAACACTGTTTGGTAATCTAGGTTTTTTGGTATAATAAACACGATCTTCAAGCTTATATTGCTCAAGCAACATACTTCAAGCATGTATGAACAGCATGGCATACTAGATTGAACAAAATTTTGAAGTCGGTTTTTTCACTTTTGTCTATGGAGCGCAGCACTGTGCATCGTTGGCTTCCGATTCATTTCTCCAAAAAACGCTGCCAACTTGACATCGTCCGAGACTTCGTGATGTCCGGTTCACTTGAGCTCCTCCACCAATAAGCGTTGCTTCACGACCTCCAAACTCAGCTCTTCCTCAGGGATGTTTTCAAGTGCTGTCAGCAAGGGGTCAAACATATCCAAAAGGGTTTGGAAAAGCAGAATGACCAGGTCGGCTTCCTCGATTCTTGCGCCTGCAGTCTTCAACTGCCGGATCAGGTCTTTAAACACCAGGAGATGAGCCCTTACGGAATCACCGTCTTTGAGCTTCAAACGATTCAGTTGCTTACTCACCAGGTTTTGAGTGTTGATCGACCGCTTCGCAAAAGTGTTCTCGAGCGCCTCCACATTTCCTTCGCCGTACGCTTCTCATGGACAATCGCCAGACATTCGTTCGCCAAGAGACTGACGATGAACGACTTTGCCTTCCGATCTTGATCCTCAAACTTGATCTTCTCAGCCGATGCCTCGGGTATATCCTCCGTAATCGAGTTCAAAACGCCCACGGAGTACAAGAACAGTTTGACTCGGAAGCTCCAGTGCTGGAAACCTGCACCACCGTCGAATTGTGGAATACCACACACAGCTTCTCTCTTAGAGGTGCCCATAACCATAAACGCAGAGTTTGGATTAACAACGTGTGGTTTATTGAAAAGTTGGTTTGAGGATGAAAAGAATAAGTAAAAGTCGTGGAGCGGACCTGGTGTGATGGTTAGAACACTTGACTATCACGCCGAGGACCTGGGATCGAATCCCACTCCCGACAAACTCACATAATGTGAGTTCTTCCTTCGGAAGGGAAGTAAAGCGTGGGTCCCGAGATGAACTAGCTCTCTCTCTCTCTTCTTGGCGTAACGTCCTCATTGGGACAAAGCCTGCATCTCAGCTTAGTGTTCTATGAGCACTTCCACAGTTATTAACTGAGAGCTTCCTCTGCCAATGACCATTTTGCATGTGTATATCGTGTGGCAGGCACGAAGATACTCTATGCCCAAGGAAGTCAAGGAAATTTCCTTTACGAAAAGATCCTGGACCGACCGGGAATCGAACCCGGCCCCCTCAGCATGGGCATGCTGAATACCCGTGCGTTTACCGCCTCGGCTATATGGGCTAAAAATCTCGTTAATACAGATAAAAAAAAATAAGTAAAAGTCAAAGAAGCAGGATTGGTGTGATTAGTTTAACGATTGCTTCTGACTTCCGGGTTGCTACGTCAACACCCCCTCTCAATCGTTGAGCCCTAGATTCCTTCGCATCTCGTAAAACCGTCCAGGGTCCAGGGACTTGGTGAAAACGTCAGCTAATTGTTCACCACCACATTATCATTGAAAAGATGAACAGAATACCGACAGCAACATCATAGTTTCAGATAGACTATTCATAGTATTGATCAGTTTACTGTACGGAAATAGAACCAATCTCGTGTTAAAAATAGATAACGAAATTTATGCAAAAATAAAACCTTCCGTGTCCGAATGATATTTGAATATTAATACACTCATCTAAACTGTCTTGACCTTGCTCATCCGGTACATGCTTGCGGTATCTATGATCTATCGAACCGTTGAGTTTGCCTGATTATCCGACGGCAAGTAGAATTTTAAAAATTTATCGAGCTAATTGAAACAGAATAGAAATGACCACACTACCTATTCTGCCAACATTTAAACTGATTGATACTTTCCCTGCATATGATACCGGTGGGGTACCGGTGCACGCCTTGAAGTCCAACGTGCAACCGGTCGTTAACGCTTGGCTGATGATAAAAGCAATAAATTGCTCACCAATCAAACCCAGCATACTACTTATAGTGCTCCTAAGAAATAGCATACAGTAAGTAGAGCATGAAACTTGATTGCAATTTTCCTTTCATACTGATTTTTTGGCTTTGCGTTTTAAATTTGTTTAGTAAATCATTTTTGTTTACTTTTTTTACTCTATTCAGCCTAGTGGAAGAATTTGTTTACAAATGGGCGCCTTTTTATCTCTATTAACACTGGGCTAGTTCGTCTCAGAACTCACGACTTAACTTCCCTTCCGCTCACATTATGTGAACATGTCGAGAGTGGAATTCGATCTCAGGTCCTCGGAGTGATAGTCACGTGTTCTATCCATCACACCAGGTCCACCCCACAAGTGGGAGCCAATTAAAGTAAAAAATGGTTGATGACTTCTGGATTATTCATTTGGATCTAATACGCTTTTTAGGTTTCTGGAACGGACAAAAAAGGTTTAACATATTCGTGCTCAATTTCCTTGAATTATGTTTTACTCCTTATCCCTCTGTTGCATCCTCGTCATTCCCATTCATCGTGCTCAGAATAATAACAGTAATTTAAACACTCCTGCTAATAACGATAATAACTATTTCAATTACATTTTAACAAGCACCTTGAGCTGCTAATCTAACACCGTCGAAGAAAGCCTACGTGACCCTAATTAACTCCCGGGCAGCACATGGTAGTCGATGATATTCAATTCCTGTCACGTTTCATGCACTGCCGCCTAAACAGGAAAGCTTTGTTTCCATTTTTTTTATTCGTTTGGTATTTTAGCCTTCGACGTGTGTTCAGTTCAACACACGTTGCCAACATACCTGACCTAACACAATGAATACCATTGAAATCTTGCACAGATCGCGTAAAACCGAGAGAAGTGCTCGCTGTCTTCAGACAATGTATACCTAATTTTTAGATAACAGATCGAAGTCTATTAAACGGCGTATTTTCGAACAGCTATCGTTTCCCCATGAAGTGAATATTGTTGTTTTGCTGTAGAAGTAATGAGCCAGAAAATCCCACGCGTCATCTAATGAATGGGATTGTTTTACTTCAGAGCGAGGATTGATTGATTGTTCGCCGTAATGACAGTAGCCATCGCACGGTTTGAAAGGATGATGAGTATATTTTGCTAACTATATCGAGTGTCAGATCGCCGGTTTCGATAATAATTACACGGATCAATTAGGTCTGATGATGGTGGGTGTAGTTTTTAGCTTTGAAAGCGGTATGCTCTGGATGTTTAAATAGGTACATTATTATAAGGTTAGTTAATTTCACCTTTTCGTGTTGCTATTTATCACATTCCGGAATTTAAGGTTCTCATGTCGTTTCCTCATCTTGGCACGTGTAAAACGCAGAGCTGTTGTTTCATGACACAACGACACAAATCCAGAAAAAAACGATATTGTTATAATGAAAAGTTTGCGTTACATTCACATATACACCCGATTCTTTTTTTTTTGCACGGATCGGATTTTTGCTAGAACTAAGTCAATTGTGAACCGATTCTCATGAAATTGTGAACACATGTATGTACGATGAGTACTATCCGTGTACAAAAAAAACCAGCCGGTAAGAGTCCACCAACAGGTGACCCCTAATTCATGGTGTGATGCCATATAGCCGCATGCCTAAGAATGAATGGCTAGGGCGGTGTAATAAAAACCTAACCCCTAACGGAACCTGTGGAGTATCAGGGCGCCCTTTACAGTATGTTGCCCTTACTGCGCTAATCGGAGCAATGGTGCAGTGGACCTTGTATTTCTCCGAGACAATCAGCTGTCCTTCTTTAGTCTCACTTGAGGCGGGATTATGAAGATGTTGTTTATTAGTTTAAACTTTCGTATGTAGGTAGGTATGTGGTTTCGCATTATGCGATTTTCACAGTGTATTCTGTGTCTCCTCGCCTTTGGCGTTTTCCAATCGATACCGATCTGGTTTTATTGCTGCTGTTCTTCGTTGTGCTGTTATTGCGATGAGTTTAATCTTGCATAGTTTGGGTAGTGGCTACGGTTAGGATAGCTCAGATCAATCTTCAGCATAAAAGAACAGCAACAACCAATCTTTGCAGACTTATGCAAAATGGTACAGTCCAAGTGGCCTTGGTCCAAGAACCTTACTTTCGTAAGGGGAATATATATCTAGGAAACCTTGTGAACCCGGTGTTTGTTACTTTCAGTAAACATGATATGGCAAACTCGCGGGTCATGCCTCTAGCATGTGTGCTTGTCAACAATGCAATTGTTGCTACACTCATCTCTGAGCTATCCACCAGAGATGTACAGGGGATGGCCAAAATGTTTGGGATACGCAACTTTTTTTTCTCTCAAAAAAGTTCAACATGCTATAACTTTTCATAGAGTGCATCAAAAAATCTCAAATTTTGACTGTTTGTCAACCTATTAAATGTGCATCATTAGTACAAATTTGAGCTCGATTGATTAATCTTTCGCAAAGTTAGAACCGTTCGGGTAAAACACTATTTTTTAGACAACTCATTTTTGAGCTGTCATATCTCGGAAACCAGTGAACCGAATTGAATGAAATTTTAAACGTACACTAACAATATACAAATGCTTCACAAATTATTAAAACATAGATACTTTTTGAACGTTGAAGAAAGTTATCATAGATAGATACTTTTTGGATTTTTCTCGAAAAAATGTAATTTTTTTTACGTCAATATCAATAAATTTTAGTGTTGATGTCCAAAGATTTTCCACTTCTGTTCTCAAGTTATTATCTTGAATCAGATATATTAGAGCCTATTTAGATTGAAGGAAGAACACATTTAGTAATTTTTGTGTGGTATTGTAAATTTGACTAATTTTCCTCTATATGGGTAAAAATTTCAACCCGGTATAACTTAATTCGCCGTGAAAAAATATTACATTTTATAACGATGTATTAAGTATCAATATATTGTTGATAAACGTTAAAAAAATCATTCAATTCGGTTTACTGGTTTCCGAGATATGGCAGCTTAAAAATGAGTTGTCTAAAAATAGTGTTTTACCCGAACGGTTCTAACTTTGTGAAAAACTATTCAATCGAGCCAAAATATGTACCAATGATGCACAAATACCAGGTTGATAAACAGTCAAAATTTGAGGTTTTTTGATGCACTCTATGAAAAGTTACAGCATGTTGAGTTTTTTTGTGGGAGAAAAAAAGTTGCCTATCCCAAACATTTTGGCCATCCCCTGTATGTGCTATCACAATTGATGTATCTGTTGGAAACCTTAACAGGAAATACGTCTATTGTTCGGTTATACGGATGCTTTCAAATAAGTCATCGCATACTGCACTTCAAAAGGCCTTCCATTAATTGTTGGCAGCGATGCTAATGCTCACCATATCATCTGGGGCAGCTCAGACATCAATTTGAGAGGCTCCAGATTGATGGAATACTTAAGTAGTGCAGATCTTGCATTACTTAACATAGGCAACCACCCAACCTTCATTGTATCTGCTAAACAGGAAGTGTTAGATACAACGCTTTGCTCTAGTAGAATTGATCACGACTTGACCAATTGGCATGTGTCAGATGAAGAATCTTTATCTGACCATCGCTACATCTTTTTTGAACATTTAAATGCTACTTCGCAAATATTGCGTTTCAGGAATCCCCGGCCAACAAACTGGGATCTTTTCACTGATTTGTTGCGGCCTAATTTCATGGATACTCACCATCCATTGACACTTCAAGCGATTTAGATGATGCCGCAGGGCAGCAGGGACGAAAGTCCTGGGGCCTGACGCACCCCCCCGCTTGCGAGTCAGCCGCGTAGTCGCCGGCTAAGAATAGGACTACTAACCCCAATTCAAGGTGTCAAGCGAACCGTGCTGAGGAATGAGTGATCGAGGGGGTGAAAAAGATGCTCGATCTTTAACGGAGCCTGTGGGGTACCTGGGCACCCCCCACAGTAAGCTGTCCCTTACCGCGTTAATGCAGGGCTCTGGCGTGGTGGACATTCTTTCCCGTGCGACTCGTGGGATTAATCATGAAATCAAACAAATCAAGCAATCAGAATTCAGGTGGAAGTAGTGGTGGGATCAACCCCTTCGCAAGAAGCGGGTTGATGAGATCTCCGACAAGTAGAAGTGAGGAGATAGGCGCTGGGAGTTGCGTACGCAGCTCAAGCGTGGGTGCTCCAGTCCACTTCCCGGCAAGCCAGCCGGTGGAGGTTATGGACGGAGCGTGGTTGTTGAGGGCCGTCAACCGAGTATCCAAAGTACGGTACGCAATAGAGGTGGCTGAGCAGCAGCTTGGCAAAATCATCGACTTTGCGTCCACTAAGTCGAACATAAGCAAGGACCTGAAAATGGCCTTGCTTCGACTTAGGGCGTCGATCGACGATGCCAAGCAGGAGCACGCGGCACTCGCGTTGCTGACTGCTGCAGCTGCGGAGCCTGCAAATGAGAAAGTGCCGAAGTTTACCCAAACGGAGGCCTTCTCCTTCGCAGGAAGTCCGAATAAGGCGGAAGCGGCTGCTCGCGACAAACGGGGCAAGCAATCACAGAAGCGGGCGAGGCAACCGTCAGGCGAGGAGCTGTCTGGCGGTGCCCGCAAGGCCAGGCGAATCATTACCCCGAAAGTCGGTAATAATGCCGGAAGGTCGGACCCCAGCCAGGGTTCCCGGAAAGCTGGGAAGGGTGGGCCTGAAAAGGCTGGCCCGTCCCGGAACGATGAAAACAAGGGGTTGTGACCGCTAGTGGGCCCTCAACAGCCACAGAGTAGGGCGATCCAAGGGAAGGACCCCCCTTGGACGAAGGTAGTGCGGAAGAGGAAGAAGAAGGCGAATCCGCAGGTAGTAGCGCAGGACGCCAAGCCAAGGTGCCAAGCGCGAGAAAGGCGACGCGATCGTCATCAAGACGGAACAGTCCAAGTACTCGGACGTCTTGAAGATGATGCGAAGCGACGCCAAGCTTGAGGGTCTTGGAGCCGACGTACGCAGTATTAGACGTACTCGTATGGGCGAGATGATCCTGGAGCTGAAGCGCCAGAAAGAGCCCAAGGGCGCCGCCTATAAGAGGCTGGCAGAAGAGGTCCTTGGTGAGGGTGTGCAGGTGAGGGCTCTGACACATAAGGCGACTCTGAAGGTCAAGGACATTGATGAGATCACCGAAGTGGAAGAGCTCGTCACGGCACTGCGGCAACAGTGCGATGTGCAGGTGGCCGCCGCAGCCGTTAAGCTACGGAAAGGGCCAGCAGGGACACAGATAGCTTTGGTTCAGCTACCTGTGGCGGACGTTAAAAAGTCCGTTAAAGTAGGGAGCATAAAGGTGGGTTGGTGTGTATGTCACCTGACATTCCACGAGCCACCAGAGGTTTGCTTCAGGTGTCTGGAACCAGGACACAAGTCGTGGGACTGTAAAGGCCCCGACAGGCGCAAACTGTGCAGGCGATGCGGCGCTAAAGGTCATAAGGCCCAAAGCTGCACGAGTCCGCCCATCTGCATGATCTGTACCGGGAAATCCTCGAACAACAGACATCCGATGGGTGGTCCAGGATGCCCGGCCTTCAAGAAAGCCGCAGTGAACAACAAATCACAGTGCAGATAACGCAGCTGAACCTGAACCACTGTGATGCGACTCAGCAACTGCTTTGTCAGGCGGTTTCTGAGTGGGAGACGGATATCGCCATCATATCGGACCCATACCGGGTACCCGCCGGCAACGGCAACTGGGTCGCGGATGGGACCAGAAAAATGGCGGCGATATGGACGACGGATAAATACCCCATCCAGGAGTTGGTGTCTGCTACCTATGAGGGCTTCGTGGTCGCCAAAGTAAACGGGGTCTTCTTCTGTAGCTGTTATGCGCCTCCGCGGTGGCCGATCGAGCAGTTCACGCAAATGCTGGACCGCTTAACGACCGTGCTAACAGGGCGAAGGCCGGTGGTAATAGCGGGTGACTTCAATGCCTGGGCCGTGGAATGGGGAAGCCGTTTCACGAACCAGCGGGGTCAGATCTTGCTAGAAACACTGGCCATCTTAGATGTCGACTTGGCTAATGTCGGTACCAAGAGTACATTTAGTCGAAACGGAGCGGAATCAATTATTGACGTGACCTTTTGTAGTCCTGGCCTAACAAGTAGTTCGAACTGGAGAGTAGATGATGGCTACACTCACAGCGACCACCTGGCGGTTCGCTACAGTATCGACTACAACAACAGCAGACAGCGAATAGAGGAAGAGGCGGCTAGGCCAAGGCCAAGCCCTCGCAGGTGGAAGACATCATCGACGAAGAGGTATTTAGGGAGGCGCTCCGCCGTGAGCGAAACTTAACCAGTTTAGACGGCGATGAGTTGGTAGCGGTGCTCTTACGTGCGTGTGATGCGACCATGCCTAGGCGAGTCCACCCTAGAAATGGGAGGCCACCGGCTTACTGGTGGACCGACGCGATTGCGAACCTGCGCCGCGCCTGCCTACGGGCTAGGCGGCGGATGCAGCGAGCACGATCAGAGGAAGAGCGAAACGAACGGCGGGTGGTGTTCGCCGTTGCAAAAGCCGCGCTTAAGACCGAGATAAGAGCAAGCAAAAAGGCCTGCATTGAGGGTCTCTGTCAGAGTGCCAATACGAACCCATGGGGTGACGCCTACAGGATCGTTATGGCCAAGACGAGAGGAGTGATGGCTCCTACAGAGCAATCTCCAGAGATCTTGGAGGGGATCATTGGAGGACTTTTTCCGCGTCATGATCCTAGTCCTTGGCCTCCTTTCGTAGGACAGCCGGGGACTGGGGCTGGCGATGAGGAGAGGGTCACCGATGCGGAACTTGCGGGGATAGCTAAGTCCCTTAGCGTAGGTAAGGCCCCAGGTCCGGACGAAGTTCCGAACCTGGCCTTAAAAGTAGCTATTGCAGAGGCTCCCGAGATGTTCAGGTCTGCTATGCAGAAATGCCTGGGCGAGGGAGTTTTCCCAGAAGCTTGGAAGAGGCAGAGCCTGGTACTATTGCCAAAGGCGGGGAAACCACCCGGAGACCCGTCGGCATATAGACCAATATGCTTGATTGACACGGCGGGGAAGGTGCTCGAAAAGAACATCCTCAATAGAATGTTGATGTTCACCGAGGGCGAAAATGGTCTTTCGAGTAACCAGTACGGCTTCCGGAAGGGGAAGTCCACCGTAGACGCTATCTTGTCGGTTACAAAAACCGCCGAGAAAGCACTCGAGCCTAAGAGGAGGGGAATTTGCTTCTGCAGGGTAGTGACTCTGGATGTAAGGAATGCATTTAATAGCGCCAGTTGGGCTGCTATTGCCGATGCGCTCTAGCGTCTGGGGATACCGGAGTACTTGTACAAGATTCTCGGAAGCTACTTCCAGAATCGCGTACTAGTTTACGACACGGAGGTGGGTCGGAAGTGCTTTCACATAACCTCAGGAGTCCCGCAAGGTTCCATCCTGGGTCCGGTGTTATGGAATGTCATGTACGACTAGGTATTGAGGTTAGAGTACCCAGTGGGAGTGGTGATTGTCGGATTTGCCGACGACATTACGCTCGAAGTCTACGGTGAAACGATCGAGGAGGTAAAGTTGACTACCAACCACTCGATCAAGGTTGTGGAGGCGTGGATGCGGTCCAGGAAACTGGAGCTGGCTCACCACAAGACAGAGGTGACGGTTGTTAACAACCTGAGGTCGGAGCAGCAGACGGAGATCAGTGTAGGAGAGTGCACTATCCTGTCAAAGCGCTCCGTCAAACACTTGGGCGAGATGATCGACGATAAGCTAACCTTCGGTAGCCACGTCGATTATGCCTGTAAAAGAGCCTCCACAGCTATTGCGGCACTGTCCCGGATGATGTCCAATAGCTCTGCGGTGTACGCCAGTAAGCGCAAGCTTCTGGCTAGTGTTGCTACGTCCATACTTAGGTATGGCGGCCTGGCGTGGGGCACCGCGCTAAGTACTAAATCCTACCGACGGAAGCTAGAAAGTACTTACAGTAGGGTGGCCCACACTTATATGAAAAGCAAAAATTTCGAAAAATGCCAAGTCTTATCTCCTAAATCAGTTGTTTTGGACTCCCAGAAGCTACATTCAAAATTTCAGCAAAATCGGTTGAGCCTAAAGGGGCGTTCAAAACGCTTGAAGTTTGTATGGGAAAACTTGGTCAAATGTATGCAGAAATTTTAAGTTTTCGAATTTTGTCGCTAGGGCTAGGTGGCGCTGTAAGCGCTCAATTATCAAACCCTTTGGTATTATTGTTGGTGACTATATGCCAAAGAACTTTGTCGAAGACCGCGAAATAATCCGACGGCTGTGAAAAAAGTTATACCCTAGGCAAAGTGAGGCAAAGTATTGAGATTTCATTATTGATATTATTCCTTTATATGTATTGGAAAAACAACAATAAAGTTTATCCTCATTTTACCTAGGGTACCTATAACTTTTTTCACAGGCGTTGGATCACTTTGCGGTCTTCGACAAAATTCTTTGGTATATAGTCACCTACAATAATACCAAAGGGTTTGATTATTGAACGCTTACAGCGCCACCTAGCGGTAAAATTCGAAAACTTAAAATTTCTACATACATTTGGCCAAGTTTTCCCATACAAACTTCAAGCGTTTTGAGCGCCCCCTTAGGCTCAACCGATTTTGCTGAAATTTTGAATGTAGCTTCTGGGAGTCCAAAACAACTGATATAGGATGTAAGACTTGGCATTTTTCGAAATTTTTGTTTTTCATATAAGTGTGGGCCACCTTAACTTACAGGCTTATGTGCCTGAGGGTTCCGAGCGCGTACCGTACCGTGTCACACGACGCTCTCTGCGTCATTACTGGTATGGTGCCTATCAGCATTCTTATCAGTGAGGACATGGAGTGTTTCGAAATGCGCGGCACAAGAGGCATACGCAGGACTGCCAGGATGGCCTATATGGTCAAATGGCAGCGCGCGTGGGACAGTTCCACCAAAGGAAGGTGGACCCATAGGTTGATACCGAGGGTAGATAGTTGGATTAATAGGCGCCATGGGGAAGTTACATTCCACCTGACACAGGTCCTTTCAGGTTATGGTTGCTTCCGACAGTATCTACACCGTTTCGGGCATGCGATGAGGATTCTCCCGAATGCCCAGTGTGCAATGGTTTAGAGGAAATGGTGGAACACGTTTTGTTCGTGTGCCCGCGTTGTTGCATAATGCGTGACCGCATGCTTGCCACATGCGGGGAGAACACAACTCCGGACAATTTGGCCCAAAGGATGTGTAAAGATGAGTTTGGCTGGAACGTCGTTTCAACGGTTTCAGGGCGTGGACTCGGAGAATGGCTAGTCCAGATGCGGTACAAGAGGTGGTCCAAAGGTTCGGAGTCGGCTTCGTAGGTCATACTAGGAATGCCATACATATATACAGATTTATCTGTATTATATTATATTTGAGCATCCGTACAGATTTCGTTTTATATGAAATACAGGTTTTTAGCTTGATGGGCCATTTTATTTTTGTATGGGATACAGATTTATCTCCAAAATTTTGTATGGGATACAGATTTTTGAAAAGAGTGATACAGATTTTTCAAAAAATCATCCCTGGGTCATACCGGTGCCCTGCGGTCGAGATCGATCCTTACAGCGATTAAGTGGCCGCGGAGAGGATGTCCCGATAGCGGTGCTGTCGTGGTGTCAGTCTACTGGGTTGGATCCGAGCCCGCGGTTACCGGGCCCGGTAAGGGCCGGGGCAGGTGGAGACCCTGTTGTCTGCAACCTTCGGGTGCATCTGATAGGGCCTGAAGGGTAGTGATACCCTTCCTTACGGGCAGGTCAGATCGGGTTGCACGTGGGCATCAGTTCTTGATGTCTGCTAAGCAGTTGGGCGCGGCCAGGGTTGACCCTGCCCGCCTTCCGAGGGCAAAGGGAGTGGTGAGGACCACTCGGGAAACTGGCTAAGCGCCAGCATGTTACCGTGATGGACTCTTCAGAGCGAGTCATCGATGTTCGTCGCTGCAGGATACGCAGCTAACATTGATGGTGCGATGTGCACTAGCCCCTTTCTGAAGCAATACCTTCTTGGTGGTTCCGGAGAGACGTAGGGTTAGGCGACCATAGGAATGTGTTAAGTGGATACGAGGAGCGAGTAATCCTGGCTTTTACTATTGTAGTAGAAAACGGCCTTAGCCCCACACTACCCTATCCTAGATGTTAGGGTGTCTGTTAGCTAATTATCCCCCTATGGTTTAGAAGGAAAAAAAGACTTCGTCCACCTCCGATCTTTATTAACGGCAGATAAAAACGTTAGCCGTTAAATGCAAAGGCGCATCATCAGTGGAAGTCGGGCCTACTATGGGCTCCACAAGAACCTGCGGTCGAAAAAAAAACTCGCCCCCACACCAAATGCACCATGCACAAGACGTTGATAAGACCGGTGGTTTTCTATGGGCACTAGACCTGGACTATGCTCCAGGAGGACATGCAAGCACTCGAAGTGTTCGAGCGGCATATCTTAGGATCATGTTTGGTGGTATGCAGGAGAACGGTGTGTGGAGCGAAGAATAAACCACGAGCACGCTGCACTCTATGGTGAGCAAAGCATCCTGAAAGTGGCAAAACCTGAAAGTATGCCGGATAACAACCCTGCAAAGCTAGTTTTCGCGAGAGACCCGGATGGTACAAAAAGATCTGGAGGGCAGGGTGCAGGGCTGGCGGACCAGGTGCAGATAGAACGTGCGATTTGGTAAATGTGGGACGCGGCCGAGATTGACGACTGCAGTCGTGAAGCGGGTGTTATGGCGAGGGATGGTTGATAAATAAATGAATGAAATGAAATGCAATCCTATAATAAATCAAAATACAACTTGAAAGTTTACTGAGCTTATTCTTATAATTGAATGTCGCAGTATGAATTATTGTCTGAGATGTGGGCATTTTTTTGTATTTTAAAACAAAGTAAACAAACCATCAAATGCTTTGAAAACGCCGCAACTCTTAATTACGTGCATCTGGAGGAAAAACACATTGCGAAACTGAATGTGGGATTGGTCGTCATGAGTGGGTCGCGACAGTGCCTAATGGCTTTGTGGTCATAGTTTGAGACCATAAAAATAAGACGCGCAGATTAAAACAACGATAATTCAGTTCTTTCCTGTTTTACTGCCTCGCCGTGGCATTGAACTTCACCGAGGTAATCTATCTTGTGGTCAAAACATCGTCATTTTGGCTCAAAAATACTACGCTGCCCGTTGGTTCTATCTTTGTTGTGCGAGGGAATTCTTTCCTCAATGGACAATCCAGCAATCAAATTTGGATTTCGTCACAAAGCTTGGGATGAGGGAACCCGACATAATGGGGTGCTGATGACGCAACAAAACTTGATTTCAAAACATTCGTGGTTTGGCTCGCTCTACAGATTATTTTTAAATCTATTATTCACATTGGCGTAACTAGGATTTTTTCCTGGAGGGGGCCCAGGGGGGGCCTGACTTGAGATGAATTTTAAGCGGGATGGGCGCCCGATAAATGAATATGCAAATCAGTATTGTAGTTTTGAGTAATCAAAATGACTGTTTCAGATTTGTTCATAGTTTTGTAAACTATATGAGCACGAACAATTCCTCCAAGATTTTTTTTCATAGCTTAATTCAGTGATTCCATCTTGGCTTCTTCCAGAAATTCAATCAAGAATTCATCTAGGGAACCCACTAAACATTTTTTCGGGGATTTGTCCTGGGATATCTATAGAGGTTCCTCCAGTAATTGTTCCAGTGCTTTTTTCGAAGTTTCCTTCAGGAATTTCTCCAGAGATCCTTTAAGGTATTTCTGCAGGTATTCAGAGATTTCTACAGGGATATCTCCATATATGCCTTCCAAAATTCCACTAGAGATTGCTCCAATAATTACATCTGGAATGATTCGAAGTATTTCTGCAGGAATGTATTCCAGAAATTCTTTTAGAAAATTTTACATAGAGATTCTTAAAAAAACACTCCAAGAATTGCTTGAAAAATTTGTACAAAAAACCTTTAGGGATCCTAGTTTTTTTTATGTGTATTAACGAGATTTTTAGCCCTAGGCTAGTTCATCTCGGGGCCCACGCTTTATTTCGCTTCCGAAGGAAGAAGTCACATTTTGTGAGTTTGTCGGGAGTGGGATTCGATCCCTCGGCGTGATAGTCAAGTGTTCTAACCATACCACCAGGTCCGCTCCACTAGGGATCCTAGTATTCCTTCAACAATTACTGCAGACATTGATTTCATCATTTTTTTTATCCAGGAATATTCCTACAAAAAATCTTCCAGGTATTCGCTAAGAAAGCTCTCCTGAGATTCCATAAAGAGTTCCTAATGGGGCTTGCTTCCGGGATTCCTCATCGGGTTTCTTCAGAAATTACTTCCAGAGTTCCTCCAGGGATTCACCGGAAATTTCTTCTGTTATTCTTACAAAAACGAATTCCGAGATTATTTTAAACATTTCTAGAAGAACTCTTATTGGGATTCCATCAGAAACTCCCGCAGGAATTAATCCAGGATTTCAGGATTTCCTCAGGAATTTCAGCGGTTTCTTCAGTATTTCCCCTGAGAATTCTTCAGAAAATCCTTCTGGAATTCCCTCAGAAATCGAACTTTGTATTTCATCAGGAATGAATCTTGAGATTCCTCCAGGAGCTCCTTCGGAAATTCCTCCCGGATTTTTTTCAAGAATTATTCCAGGTATTCCTCCTGGCATGCCTCTAGGATTTCATTCAGGCATTTCTCCAGAGACTTCTGCAAGAGTTCTACCAAGAATTTCTCCAGGTATTACCCCAGATATTTCCTCAGGAATTACTCCAGGAATTTATTCAAGTTTGGATCCAGGAATCCTTCCATGAATTCCTCCGAAAATTCTTCCAGGAATTTCTTCTCTAAGGTTTCCTCTACACATTCCTCCAGGATTTATTTCATGGATCCCTCCAGGAATTCCACCGATGATTCCTGCAGTAATTCCTCCAGAAAATCCTCCTGGAACTCCACCAGAAATTCCTTTCTGAATTCCTCTAAAAATTTCTCCTTGAATTCCTTCAGAAATTTCTCCATGGATTCCTTCCAGAATTCCTCTAGAGATTCTTCCAGGAATTCATTCAGGGATTCTCAAGATATTCATTTAGGGATTCCTCCTGCAAATCTTCCATGAATAGTTCCACGGATTTTCCTCAAGATTTCCTATAGAGATTTGTCCAGGAATTCCTCCTGAGGTTCTCCCAGAAATTGTTTCAGGGATTCCTCCAGTTTTTTTTTTTTTTTTTTGCAAGAATTCCCCCAGGATTTTTTCCAAGTAATTCTCTAGAAATTCCTCTAAGGATGCCTCCAGGAATTCCTCAAGAGGTTACTTAAGTATTACCCCAAGAATCCCTTCAGAAAGTCCTCCAGGAATTGATCCAGGAACTCCCATAGGAATTCCTTTAGAAATTACTACCGCAATTCCTTCAGGAATTCCTCCTGGAATTCCTCCAAAAATTCCTCTGGGAATTCCTCTAGAAATTTCTCTTGGATTTTCTTCAGAAATTTCTTTTGGAGTTTCTTCAGAAATTTCTCTTGGAATTTATTTAGAAATTCCTCCATTAACTGCTTCCAGAACTTCTCTCGAGATTCCTCCAGGAATTCATTCAAGATTTTTTCCAGGGATAGTTCCAAGGAATTTCCACAAAAATTCCTTTACAGATTAATCCAGGAATTCTTCCTGGGATTCCGCAAGGAATTTATCCAGAACTTCCTGCAGGAATTTGTCCAGAACTTTCCAGGCATTCCTCCTGAGGTTTCTCCAGAAATTGCTTCAGGGATTCCTCCAGGGATTTTTCAAAGAATTTTCCCAGGGATTCTTCCAAAATTTTCTCTAGAAATTTCTCTAAGGATTCTTCTTGGATTTTTTCGAGAGGTTTCTTTAGAAATTTCTCCTGGGAGTTTCTCCATGGACTCATCTCAGGATTTCTCCAGCAATTCATCTAGAGATTGCTTCGGGAGTTTTTTCTAAAAACTCTAAACTCCACTAGATTGCTCCCAGAATTCTTTTGAAAACTCCACCAGGTACTCATCTAGAAATGTATCCAGAGATTACTCCAGGCATTAGTCCAGGAATTTCACCAGGGATTTTTCAAGGCAATTCCCCAGGGTATCCTCCAGGGATTTCTTAAGGAATTTCTCGAGAGATTCCTCCAGGAGTTGATACAGGCATGTCTCCAGAAATTTATCCAGGGGTTACTCCAGGCATTCCTCCAGAAGTTCCTCCAGAGATTTCTATAGGGATTCCTCCAGGCATTAATCCAGGATTCCTTCAGAAATTATTACCGCAATTTCTCCAAGAATTTATCTAGAAAATCCTCCAGGGATTCATTTAGAAATTACCCCAAGAATTCCTCTCGGAGTTCATCCAAGAAGTATTTCAATAGTTCTTTCTGGGATTCCTGAATGATTTCCTCCTGAGATATCTCTAGGAATTCCTTCAAATATTTTTTCAGGAATCCTCCAGTAAATCCTCAAGGGATTCTTTTAAAAATTTCCCAACAAATTATTTCTGGAATTTATTCAAGAATTATTCCAGGTATTCCTCCTGGGATTCTTCCAGGATTTCATCCAGGCATTTTTCCAGGGACTCCTCTAGGAGTTCTACCACGAATTTCACCAAAAATTACCCCAGGTATTTTTTCAGGAATACTTTCGGTAATTTATTCAGGAATGGATCCAGGAATTCCTCCAGGAATTTCTTCGGAAATTCGTACAGCAATTCCTTCAGGAATTGTTCCGGGAATTCCTCCAGAAATCCTTCCAGGGTTTCCCCCAAGAGTTAATCCAGGAATTTAGTCTCCGAGGTTTCCTCTACACATTCCTCCAGGAATTATTTCATGGATTCCTCCAGAAATTCCTCCGATGATTTCTCCAGTAATTCTTCCAGAAATTCCTTCTGAAATTGCTCCTGTAAGTCCTCCAAAAATTCCTCTGGAAATTTCTCCTGGAACTCCATTAGAAATTCCTCTCAGAATTCCTCTAGGAATTTCTCTAGGAATTTCTTTGGGAATTTCTCTATGAATATATTCAGAAATTTCTCCATAGATTCCTTCCAGAATTCCTCTAGAGATTCTTCCAGGAATTCAGAGGCTCCTCAAGAAATTCCACCAAGATTTACCGTAGGTATTTCTTCAGAAATTCCTACAGGAATTTCTTCAGAAATTGATCCAGGAATTTCTTCGGAAATTCCTTCAGCATTCCTCCAGGAATTTCTGCAGGAAATCCTTTAGAGATTGCTTCCGATACTCTTTCAGGAGATTCTTCAGGAAATTCTATAGGAATTTTTTCAAGGGATTCATCCGGAAATTCTTTCAGGTTTCATCTAGGAATAAATCCATGAATTTCAACTCCAGGGATTCCTCTAGAAATCCGTCCAGGAGTTATTTCACGAGTTCTTCTAGAAATTTCACCAGGAATTCCTCCAAGAATATACCAGAAATTCCTGCAGGGATTCCTCTAAGGATTCTTCTGTGAGATTCCTTCAAGAATTCCTCCTGGAATTCCTCCTGAAATTCCTCTGGGAATTCTTCTAGAAGTTTATCTTGGAATTTCATCAGAAATTTCTCTAATGCTCCAGGCATTACTCCAGGAACTTCTCCAGGGATACCTCCTTCAGAAATGTATCCATTAACTTTGGAGCCAATGGCTGAAAGTCTCTTTAAAAAAGACAAATCAATCAATCAATCCATTAACTTTTCCAGGGAATCCGCCAGGAATTTGTCCTAAAAATTTTCTAGGATTTCCTCCAGAAATCCATCTTGGAATTGCTGAGAAAATTTGCTTATGATTTCACAAAAAAAAATGTGCCTATGATGCTATTTTTCAAAGTAGGTGGTGTCTGTGGAAAATGTTTGATTTTCGCTGGAGTTTTCCGGAAAATTAGGCAACCCTGATTTTTTTCAATTTAGTTTTTCAAATATATATGATCCCTACCTTATTTCATTAACCTTCAGAAACTTCATACCAATATGTACGATAATGAAAAAAATCCCCTAATGCTCTAGGCATTGGTCCAGGAACTTTTCCAGAGATTCCGCATGGAATTTTTCCAGAAGGTTCTCCCGGATATCCTCCAGAAATACATCTAGGAACTCCTCCTGCGATTTCTTGAAGAATTCTTCTAAGGATTCCTCCAGGAATGCATCCAGAAATTCCTCCAAGGATTCATCTAAAAAATTTTCTAGTAATTTCTACAGGGATTTCTGATGCGGATTCTTCAGATTTTTTTTGCTGAAATTCCTAGCATAATTGCTTTTCGGATTCCTCCAGGAATTCATCCAGGGATTCCTCCAGGTATACTTTCACAAATTACTCCAGGGATTCCTGCAGGTATTGCTTCGAGAATTCTTGTAATGATTCCTTCCGAAATTTCTCTCGGGATTTTTTTAAAAAAATATTCAGTGGTTAGTTAAAAAATTTCAATATTCCGTTCATAATGATGATTAACCTGGGCTTGTTAGGGGAATATCTGTAAATAAAAAGAAAATCGCGTTAAGTACTGTTCCTTTGAATTCCACTAAGAGTTTGCATCCTTTGACAGATACGTATTTCGACCTCAACTGTAAGGTCGTCTTCAGTGTCTTGTACTTGACTCGACTTGACTTGACCTAACTTCGGAAGTGGTGCGCTGTATAGCTGTTTGCAATACAGCGCACCACTTCCGAAGTTAGGTCCGACGCACGGGTTTGGAGAAAAATCCAACTTCGCTTGTCGAAAACCCCGATTTTCAACTAAATTGAGAATATAGATCTATGTTTGTCACCACGACAGTGGTTTTCAGATTTTTTTCTAATTTCCATATATAAACTAATGAAAAATTTCTGGGGGAGGGGCCTGGCGGATTCTGGGGGGGGGCCTGGCCCCCCTGGCCCCCCTCTAGTTACGCCAATGATTATTCATGACCCAGTAGGATATACTTCTGATAAAAAAAAAACAAAATAGCAACATCGTTAATTGCTTACATGCAATGTTTATCGATAGATTATATTCAACTTACCTTTCTTGCCCACCGAAACGGTGTAGTTGATGTTATCGAACGTGATATCCATGACTGGTAGCGAAATATATCCTGGAGCTAACCGATCGACTCTCGTGTCTTGTTACTGCTGCATTCAAAACGTGATTAATCTCAAGGCACTTTTTTCGAATCCTGTAATCTACACGGCACTCCTCGTAACGAATCGTGGAATTTTCTTACTTCACGTGCAACAAAACACACCTCAGATCAGAACATTGACACGGAACTATCGTTTATCCCAGAATCACACCGGCTACACAGCCCTCCAGTCACCGTTTAATAGACAGTTAGCATTATTTCTTCAAGCAATCTCTGCTCCTTCGGCGTCTTAGAGTCAACACAAACGTTAGAAACGCCTTCCGCACTCGAGTCGCAGCGTATGCAAACTGAGAATTAAAAAGCAATTCTCAGGAGCCCGTTCGCGTCTTGCCAGCCGTCCAGCGTAACCACTCAGCTGTGCATCATCTCATGATAATCTTCCGTGCAATGGTAATGTGGGATGTCCACGCGTTGAATCTAATCAGCAATCGGCAGCGTTGATCGACGGTAGATTAGAGTGTCATTCAGGAACGAGCGACGACCACCCCTGCACTGGTTAATTTGGCTGCAATGAGAATGGGAAGGGAAATAAGCCTTTAGCTAAATGTAATTGCTATCATCATGAAAGTAAATATTGCATATCTAATTTCATGAAGGTTATGAATCGCGATCTTTGACACAGCATAGTACATTAGGGTGGGACTAATTTTGAAAAATCTCTCCGGGATTTGATTTCCTAAGTGGAAAATGATCTGCTAGTCGAAATATTGGGTTTCTCATTAATGTTTAGACTACTGTGGTAATTTGAGAATCTCCACTGAATCATTTCCCAGCGAAATTTCGCACTAATCAAACTTATTTTGTTTACCTGTTGTGCATCCGACGCCCCTGTCATGAACTCAACCGAATTTGTGTATGCCAGCCGCTGCGAAGTCGTGTGCGAAATTCGACTGTGATGATAATGAATTTCGGCCGAGTCTAAATGGGTGCAAATGTCGCAATAAGTGAGCTGCGCAAAAATGAGCGTTTTCGGTTGATATTTAGGGGTGCCGCAATTTTTGCTAGAGTAAACATTGACAAAGCATTTTAAACATTTCGTCGTTGCAAAAACGAAGGGCGAATGAGCACCCTAAGAACGCTTCCCCGAGATGCTGCAAAATGTCATAAAAATGTTGTTCTCGCGACACGATACAAGACCATGGGCCCCCGTCTCCTATGACCAAACCGGCCAAAGCGCGGTCGCCCCGATGACAAACGACGAGCTCATTGCAATACAGGTCGGACTCGATCTCTTAAATCAAACAAGACTAGCCCTGACATGTTAAGAATGACTCTGCGTAGACAGAAGCGAATCTCCGGAGAGGTGAAAAGCCAAAGATTGGTTCTACTGTCCAAACTCGGGATACAAACCTATCTGCCTTCTGAATATCGCCGGGAAATTGTTAGAACGGATTATTCTGTCGAGGCTACATGGAGGCTATATATGGTCTATACCGAGAAAACCGATGACTCTGGTTTCTCGGATTACCAGCTCGGCTTTCGGAAGGTTCGATCGACTTCTTCTTCTTCACAATTCTTCACAAGTCCCCACTGGGACTTGGCCTGCCGCGCTTCAAAAATTAGTGTTCTTTGAGCACTTCCACAGTTATTAATTGAAGGGCCTTCTTTGCCTGCCATTGCATGAATTTGTGTATATTGTGAGGCAAGTACGATGATACATTTTGTCCAGGGAGTCGAGAAAATTTTCCCGACCGGGAGTCGAACCCGCCGTCTCCGGATTGGCGATCACTAGCCTTAACCACTAGACTAACTGGAGACCCAGGGTCGATCGACGGTGAACGCTATTAGGGCTCTAACAAAAACGGCCGAAATAGCGTTCCAAAAAAAAGCGAATGGGAAACCGCTATTGAGCGGTCGTCTTGCAGCACAGTGGAAAAAGAAGTAGTGCAAACCGACACTAAATTCTGTATCTTATGAGCACATCCAGTTCATAAAATGAACAGAACAGTTTTAGGCGTAAAATTGTCTGGAAAATCGAATGAAAGTGGTTGAACAGACCGTACGGATCATTATCCTACTCTTCTTCTTCTTCTTCTTTATGGCTCGACGTTCGCATTGGAACTTGGCCTGCCTCACTTCAACTTAGTGTTCTTAGAGTACTTCCACAGTTATTAACTGAAGGGCTTTCTTTGCCTGCCATTGCATGAATTTGTACATTGTGTGGCAAGTACAATGATACACTATGCCCAGGGAGTCGAGAAAATTTTCCCGACCGGAACGGGAATCGAACCCGCCGTCTCCGGATTGGCGATCCATAGCCTTAACCACTAGGCTAACTGGAGACCCCATTATCCTACTCATTTTGCCCTAATTTCCCAGTTTTTATTGACTTTTATATGAAACTAGCTCTAAAACACTTATGAAGCATGAATAGTAGCGTGGCTCAAAATACCACATGTCAAAAAGTTCGATGGGCCCCCTTCTCATTTCGTTCTATATGACGCCACGATGCTCTGGTCAAATTTTCAGCTAAATCCGTTAACATTTGGGCGGTGCTAAACTCATTTGAATTTTGTATGGGAGTTTATATGGGAAAACATCGAGTCTGTCTTGGTTCGTCGTTGCATCGCGTCGTCGTCCTGCGTGCGTGCTCGTCTTCGTACGGGGCGGTTAAGTGTGTTTTTGGAGGCAAAGTGGAAGTGCCTCTTTTTTCATTCGGATCGGCCGCGTCGTCGTCGACAATTTGAATGTGCACATCGTCGTACCCGTGTGTTGTTGTAGCGGTTCAGTGTGATTTCGAGGCCAGTTTGTGGAAGATGCTGCAGCACATACGCACTGGACACTTCGAAGGATGTTTATTGGTGAGCTCGTTCCATTTTATCACAATAATTAATGCTATAGGATGTATAAATTCTGCACTGGGTTTTGTGTATTTATCTAACAAATATTGAAAAGTTCGTCACGTCATGTGTCGGCGCTAGTTCCAAATGCACATTTAGTTGGTAATAAATATTTTTCTTTCATTTTTTGCATGTACACAAAAATTTGAATGGTTCGTCATCTTCGGTGTCGACATTTGTAATATTTTAGCCCAAATGAATAAATGTCTAATAAAGACTAAATAATGTCTAAATAAAGACTCAAATAAACGTTGCATGAATTTCTGGAAAAAAGAGAGGGTCGGTAAAAGATAGACGGCGAACCATGCGGTAAGATCTTTCTGATTTATTTATCCCGTGTTATTTTGTTAATACTTGTGAATCGATCGCGTTCAGCATTTTCTCGCGCGGAAACGCAAACTACAGATGCGTCGGTGTTTAGCATTGTGTACTCCTTAGTTGCGAATGAATAACTTATGTAGGGTGAGTTGTGCCTCAACAATAGATCGCGTTCGTCGTCCAAGGTTTAGAAGGGTATTTCTTCGCGAGCGCATTATTAATCGCGAATCAACACATTACATTCGTTTATCACGTCGAAATCCTCAACACATCTCCATTTCCCCTGTCCAAACTCCTAGTGATTTCTCGTAGTAACGCAGAGAATTCCTCGGTTATTGGCCTAAGCGAGAATCATGTCATCATTTCCTTCCCTATCCTCAATTGACCTGCATTCGGACGCGGCCGGCGCTGGTATTGCTTATTGAAAAGTATTGGGATTGCAGCATTTACACAATGAAGAGAAAGCTAATCCCAAGCATCATCTGTTGGTTCTTTGTGTAAATGCAGTTGTCCTTGCAATAACAGAGGAGCAACCGCGGGCGGTCAATCATGCTCATGCTCATGCTCAGTTTATATGGGAAAACATCATTTTTAGCATTTTTCTCATGAGGGGCACTATTTTTACTTAAAACACATAACTGATTGTATTGAACTATAGTCTCACATGTGCTGAAAAACTTTGTCGAAGACCGCAAAGTCATCCAAAGCTTGTGGGAAAAGATATTACACGCAGACCATCTGGTGGTGCTTAACATTCAACATGTAAAGGAATAACAATAGCAATAAAATCCCATTGAATGGGCACGTATTGTCTAGGCTATAGCTTTTTTCGCAAGTGTCTGATCACGTAGCGGTCTTCGACAAAGTTTTTCGGCATATCCCAGGCTATATTTCTATAGGATCGATTACGTGTTTTAATGGAAATTGGAACCCCTTCAGAAGAAAACTGCAAAAAACGATGTTTTCCCAAATAAACTCCCATACAAACTTCAAACAAGTTTAGCACCGCCCTAATGTTAACGGATTTAGCTGAAAATTTGACCAGAGCATTGTGGCGTCATATAGAACGAAATGAGAAGGGGGCCCATCGAACTTTTTGACATGTGGTTTTGCCATACAAGCTTGATCCACCCTAATGAATATGTATGCATTTCCTAGAAGAACTTTTTCGAAGGAACCAGATGTAAAAATTCGATTGGAAGTGATCGCAGTGACCGCGCGAATGTATTATGCTCTTTTTACTCCAATCTTACATATATTGGGGACTACGAAGCAAATTACCACAGTTGATCATGTGCGTGAAGCGCCGATTTTTTAACATGGGGAAGCATAGGAAGTCAATTTTAAAATGCTTCTAAAAAATTCAAAACATTATTTAATTAAAAACGAATTGATGTACGAGTTAAGAATCTTCGTTTTCTAGGCATTTAGTACCCGATCTGGGAAAAAAAAACTTTTTAATCAAAATTATATGCTAAAAAGTTTGCTAATTGAATTTCTCAGCACGTACTCCAACCCGCTTCTAATTAAATATTGTTTTGAATTTAAAAAAACTGACTTCCTATGCTTCCCCATGCTAAAAAATCGGACCTTCACGCATATAGTAAACTTTTTCCAGGAGGCAGCAGCGTGGAAGTACAGCGTCCAATGAATTAACTACATCGGCTGTTTTCCTACTTTCCGCATCGACCAATGTGGCGCTAGCTTCTATGCGCGAAAAATCGCTAAAAGTAAATCGCAAAAATATTGTATGGCGAATACCATCTAAAGGCAAATTCTTCAAAGTGGAACACATTATTCGAAAATATATTTGGAAGTGGTTGTGCACAATCAGGTATCAGAAGGCCGGCTCCAGAGGCACGTTATCCTCCATTTGGGACATTTGTGCCATCGCCAAAATAACAGCCTATTTCATCATCTACCTGAGGGAAAAGGAAGGAAAAAGGATTTGGATGGGGATATGGACAGGTAGGGAAATAGGAAAAATACCCTGGAAGAGGGTACTAACGCACAAGCGTACCACAATGGGTTCAAACAGCGCCCTGAAAAGGGCACTGTAATAACGCATAAAGCGAAAGAGAGCCTATAGCTCTTTACCACAGCGGGTCAAGAACAACAGAATATCCTGAAGATTCAGGTTTCTGAAGTCAGTTTCACTTAATAAGTGTTTACCGAATACTCGGAAACGCAGTTGCGCGAAAACTGGACAGTTACATATCAAATGATACGAAGTTCCATAATCGGATTCACAGCTATCACAGGCAAATGAATCAGCTTGCTGAATATTCGCCATGTGATAGCTGAGTCGGCAGTGGCCAGTCAATGCTTTGACCAGCATGCTGCAATTCTGCTTAGACAGATTAGTTAGATACTTCGCCACCCGTAGAGATGGCTCAGCACTATACAATTTGGTTTGACGACATGACTCCAAACTATTCCAATATTGTCTGTGTTGAGTGACAGCCCAGGTGTGAATCTGAAGCTTAATCCAACACTTCGATATCGGAATAGCTGGCTCAGGGCCAATGAAGTCATGTGATGCTCCAGAGCGAGCTAACTCATCAACCAATTCATTTCCAGCGATGGAAGAGTGACCAGGTACCCATAGAAGGTGAACAGCGTTTGCTGAATTCAGCTCCTCGATTTGAGTTCGACAAGCGATAACTATCTTCGACCTGGAGTTGGCCGAAGCAAGTGCTTTAATAGCAGCCTGGCTATCTGAACAGAAGTATATTACTTTGCCCATTACGTGCTGCTGAAGTGCTGATTGCACTCCGCACATAAGAGCAAAGATTTCGGCCTGAAAAACGGTACAGTGTCTACCAAGTGAATAAGACTGATACAGCCTTAGCTCACGAGAATAAACACCAGCACCTGCTCGACCTTCGAGAAGGGAGCCATCAGTGTAACATACGATGCCGTCTGAAATACTTCTTTCCAGATAACCAGATGTCCACTCATCCCGGGAAGGGAATTTCGTGGAAAATGTCCTATATGGAAAATTACAAGCAATTGTAAGATCACTTGGAGCAAGGACAATTTTGTCCCAATTCACCAAAAGTGGAAACAACGAGGTGTGTGTTGAACTGCGGTTCACAGGAGTTTCCTCTAGTAGACCGAGTACCCGTAACCGGTAAGTGCAAGAAAGGGCTTCTTGTTTGAGATGAATGTGTAGTGGGGCAACGTCAAAGAGAACTTCTAGCGCTGCCGTAGGAGTTGAAGAGAACGCTCCAGACATCGCCATTAAGCACATCCTTTGGAGATGGCCTAATTTTGATTGGACCGTTCTCACTTCGCCCTTTTGCCACCACACAAGACATCCATAAGCCAATATTGGCCGAACCACAGTTGTGTAAATCCATTTGATATACTTGGGTTTTAGACCCCAAGTTGTACCAAAAGTACGCCGGCATTGCCCGAAGGCCATACAAGCTTTCTTGATTCTGAACTCAATGTGAGGTGTCCAGGAAAGCTTGGAATCAAGAATGACTCCAACGTACTTTACCTGTTCAGTAACATCGATTTCAGAATCAAAGAGACGCAAAGGTCGAACGCCATTACGGTTTCGCCTTTCCGTGAAAAGAACAATAGATGTTTTACTCGGATTAACCGAAAGGCCATATTGGCGACACCAACCCTCAACTACCTGAAGGGCGTTTTGCATCAGGTCGAAAAGGGTGCTGATGCACATACCAACTAACAATGTTAGGTAGTCGTCGGCAAAACCATAAGTAGGAAAACCGCTATTATTGAGTTGCCTCAATAGCGTATCTGCTACGAGATTCCACAAAAGCGGTGATAAGACTCCCCCTTGGGGGCATCCACAAACACTCAATTTCCTAATCCCTGCTAGACGCAATGTCGAGAAGAGATATCGGTTTTTGAGCATTTGGTGAATCCAATTGGAAATCATTGGAGATATACCATGACTCCGTGCGGCTTCCAATATGGCATCGAAAGGCACGTTGTCAAAGGCACCCTCGATATCTAAGAAAACGCCCAAACAAGATTGCTTTTGAGCGAATGCTTTCTCGATATCGTAAACAACCTTGTGTAAAAGAGTCACAGTGGACTTACCAGATTGGTAGGCATGTTGGTTCACATGAAGAGGCACGTTGGCCAGATGAACATCACGGATGTGATGATCCACAATGCGTTCTAAGCATTTCAGAAGAAAAGAGGTCAAACTGATAGGTCTGAAACTCTTTGCTTCTTCATACGACGCACGACCCACTTTCGAAATAAACTTTACAGTAATATCCCTCCAGGATTTGGGAATATACCCTGTAGCAAAACTGCAAACAAGTAGTTTTTTCAAAACATGTTTGAAATAATCAAATCCCTTCTGAAGCAAAATAGGATAAATCCCATCTGCCCCAGGAGATTTGAAAGGAGCAAAGCTATTGAGAGCCCACTCAATCGATTCTATAGTTACAATACTCCGAGCCGAAGCTAAAGAATCATAACTACAAGAAAAGACATCAGGATCATCCGAAGATGTAATATCCACACATCCAGGGAAGTGTGTGCTGAATAAGCATTCCAAAACTTCCTCATCAGAGGAAGTCAGATCGCCATTTGGCAAACGAAGTTCGTTCACCCGGAAATCCTTAGATTTCGCAAGGATTTTGTTTAACCGACTGACTTCACTCAAGCTGGAAACATTTGTACAAAGGTTTTTCCAGCCGGATCGTTCAGCAGACCGGAGAGCTTTCCTGTAGGCCTTGCGAGCCGACCTGAAAGCCTCCGAACCAGCCGAACGTCGTCTGTTCCAACTCTTTCTACATTGTTTCCTGAGTTTCGCCAGATCAGAGTTCCACCAAGGGGTTCCTCTTGTGATCTTCACAGACCGTAGAGGGCATGCTTCTTCAAAAGCTTCCATGATGAAGGTCGTTGTAGTATCAACGGCATCATCTAAATCACTTGGAGTGTCAATGGATGGTGAATATCCATGAAATTTGGCTGCAACCAAATCAGTATAAAGATCCCAGTTTGTTGACCGAGGATTCCTGAAACGCAATGTTTGCGAAGTAACATTTAAATGTTCAAAAAAGATATAGCGATGGTCAGATAAAGATTCTTCATCTGACACATGCCAATTGGTCAGCTCGTGACTAATTCTGCTAGAGTAAAGCGTTATATCTAACACTTCCTCTCTAGCAGATACCATGAAAGTTGGGCGGTTGCCTATGTTAAGTAATGCAAGATCTGTACTACTTAAGTACTCCATCAAACTGGAGCCTCTCAAGTTAATGTCTGAGCTGCCCCAGATGATATGGTGAGCATTAGCATCACTGCCAACAATTAGCGGAAGGCCTTTTGAAGTGCAGTATGCGATGACTTGTTTGAAAGCATCCGTAGGGGATGGTTCATCATGTGGTAAATACACAGAACAATAGACGTATTTCCTGTTGAGGTTTCCAACAGATACATCAATTGTGATAGCACATACATCTATGGTGGTAAGTTCAGAGATGAGTGTAGCAACTATTGCGTTGTTGACAAGCACACAGGCTCGAGGCATGACACGCGAGTTTGCCATTTCATGTTTACTGAAAGTGGCAAACACCGGGTTCACAAGGTTTCCTAGATAGAAATTTCCCTTACGAAAGTAAGGTTCTTGTACCAAGGCCACTTGGGCTGTACCATTTTGCATAAGTCTGCAAAGATTGATCGTTGCTGTTCTTTTATGCTGAAGATTGATCTGAGCTATCCTAACCGTAGCCACTACCCAAACTAGGTAAGATTAAACTCTTCGCAACAGCAGCACAACAAAGAACAGCAACAATAAAACCAAATCGGTATCGATTGGAAAACGCCAAAGGCGAGGATACACAGAAAACACTGTGTAAATCGCATAATGCGAAACCATATAGGTGAAAATTTAAACTAATTAACAACATCTTCATAATCCCGCCCTTATTTAGCCTCAAGTGAGACTAAAGAAGGGCAGCTGATTGTCTCGGAGAAACACAAGGTCCACTGCACCATTGCTCCGGTTAGCGCAGTAAGGGCTACATACTGTGGAGGGCACCCTGGTACTCCACAGGCTCCGTTAGCGGTTAGGTTTTTATTAGACCCCCCTAGCCATTCATTCCTAGGCACGGTAAGCATAAAGCCGCATCACACCATGAATTAGGGGTCACCTGTTGGTGGATTCTTACCACCGGAACAGGCGGTCCGTAGTGTTATTCTTAGCCAATTGAGACAATCGCTACCGACACTACACAGCTATCTAGGCTGATCGAGAAAAGAAGTTGATATTGATGATCAACTTCATACGGACTCGAACAGCCGTCGGCTGTTTTCCTACTTTCCGCATCGACCAATGTGGCGCTAGCTTCTATGCGCGAAAAATCGCTAAAAGTAAATCGCAAAAATATTGTATGGCGAATACCATCTAAAGGCAAATTCTTCAAAGTGGAACACATTATTCGAAAATATATTTGGAAGTGGTTGTGCACAATGGTGACCACTATTAATCCTACCAAATATTTTTTCGGGAATAGCTTTCTATTTCAAGTAATTCAAGTTTAGATGCATTTCGCCATACAAAATTAAATTGATTTACTCCTGCTGATCAACTGTGGGTGCGCGCAAAGCGGGTAGTCCATTCTAATCGCTCACGTAGTACCCTAGTGGACAGAAGAGCTCTAAATTAGGTTAAGTGATTAAGAATAAATAAAAGATTTAACTGTTTTACGATTTTGATTACTGCGAGAAATACGATTTTGAATGCACTTCCCATTACGATCTGTGGTTTACTGGGTTTTACTTGACACCATTTCTGTCAGGTCATGGGTGCTTTATGTGGTATCTGCACAGATTCCGGAATGTGTAGACTGCAATGGGACCGCTGAGAATGTGCTTTTTGAATGCCCACACTTCGTGGAACAAAGGATACTTGACCTTTGCAAGATGTATGTGGTAGAGATATCACTCCGGACAACATTGTTGAAAAGATGTGTACGAGAACGGACAAATAAGATTCCTTTCTTTCCACGGTCTCCCAAATCGTATTTGAACTACGGATAAAATGGCGGGCCAACCAACAGCAAGTAGAGTTGCGGTGCCCCTCCTCATCCAGGAACTTGAGTCCATCGGGTAGACTAGCCAGGACCCAAGCTTCCAGGGGAGAGAGGACAACTTAAGGCGGTAGCTGGTGAAAAGCTTACTGTTAAAGTGTACTCATGAACGCCACCCTTCTCGAAGTCATCCCTAACGGCTTACCGCGAAGGTAAAGAAGAGAGAGAGAATGAGTTTAAGTGGGTCGATCCCCAAATAACCCGAGGAACACCAGCTGATTTGCTCATTCTATAAATAAAAAACACCCAGGGGGGTTTAGCACACGGTTCAATGTAGATATCAATAACATCGATTGTCTCCGCCATCAACATTTTTACTTTTTCCAGGATCTCACCTGTTATCGTAAGCACGATCCGCGAAACCGACGATTTCGACTCCTCCAGTCTTAACCATCCACAACGTTCCACAACGTTGGGCTAAGTATGGAACCCTGTACAGCAGCAATATGGCAACATTTATACGACACATGGTCATTACAACTGACAACCGTCTTAATTATGGAGAAGATACTGTCTGAAACATTGTTGACCGAAAACGTGATCGCTTACACTGAAACCTCCAATTAGGTAGGATCCATTTACACGCAAAATCTATTTAGGTCCCTCCATTTAGGTATTTAACGTTACCTAAATGGAATTTCCCAAGTAGCACACTTGTCACAGAAGAGTCACGGCGGCGCAGATTTTTGAGCAGAAGTCAATGTGCCTTAAGGTGAAGATATGACGAAGCCACACCGTAAATTTTCCAAAGCACAAATCTAAAGACCCGAATGCCAGATTGCGCTGAAAAGTTGATCGATTGGTTACCCGCTGGTTGTGACCAATCGATCAACTTTTCAGCGCAAACGGACATTCGGGTCTTTAGATTTGTGCTCTGAAAAATTTGAGATGTGGCTTCGTCATATCTTCACCTTAATTCTAACAAATAAATACTAACTTGCCAGAAGTAAGTCACAGTGACTTCTGCGCACGTACTATCGAAACGTACGTACTATCGAATCACAAATTTTTATTTGAAATTTCATTTTCAAATCAAATAATGTTATTTCTAGAACGCCAGGTTTGCCAAAAAATTACATGTGGCTTAAGGGTCCGTTTATTTATTACGTAATTTTGCTTGTTTGTGATCCTATCTTTATTGGAAAAATCTTCTTGTGCTCTGGGGATGCTTCGTAGAGGCATCTCGTCTCTGGGAACTTACATTGATTTTATTTGAATTATCTTTTAGAACTATCCAAACTGGTCTTGATATAATTAAATCGATCTAGATCAGTTATATCTTGTTATAGAAACATTATAAAAGTATTTTCAAAATCTTCTGAACATTGCTCCTTCTAGGACACCTCCAAGAATTTATTTTTTACTAGAAGGGATTCCTAGAAGTATCCCGGAGCTTTTGGAGGAATCCCGAAATTCTTGGAGGAATTCAAGGAAAATTATTTGATGAATCTTAGAAAGAATTCGTGTAGGAATCTCGGAATGAATTTCTGGAGGAATCTTTGAATGAATTCATGGAGAAATCCCGGAAGGAAATTCCTGGAGGTATTAAGGAAGAAATTCCGGAAGAAATCCTGGAAGTCCCGAAAGTATTACAGAAGACATTCTTGGTGAAGTTTCGGAAGGAGTCTCTGGAGAAATATCTGAAAGAGACCCTGGAATCTCATTAGGAATCGCAGAAGAAACTCCTGGAAGAATCCTTTAGGAATCCCAGAAAGAATTCCTGGAGAAACCTCAGAATCAACACCTTGAGGAATTTCGGAACTGAAAGAAACTTGAAGCTTGCAACTTCACCCAGAATTTCTCTAGGAGTTCTTTCGGGAAATGTATCAGAAATACTTACCGAGATTCCTTCAAAAACTCCTTGCAACAATCCGTAAGAATTTATTTCTGGAATTTCATACGAGATTCTTTCCGGAATATCTTCTGGAAATTCTTCAGGAATCCCTTCTGAAATCCGTCCACAAATCCTACAAGATCCCTAGCAAGAGCTTAATTCAGTATTCCTCTAAAAGCTTCTCCGAGATCCCTCCAGGAACTTTTTCCGTTTTTTTTTTTTGGGAGCTACTTCCGATTCAAGTATTCCTCCTGAGATTCCTACAATAATTTCACCAGGTAATCTTTCTGGAATTTTTTACAGGATTCTTTCGGAAATTCCTTCCGGGATTCCTCCGGGAATTTCTTCTGGGTGACTGTTCGGAATTACTTTTCAGGAACTTCTACCGAGATTCTTCTTAGAGCTTCTTCTAGGATTTCTTTCAGAAAACTGATTCCGGGATTTCTTCGAGAACTTTTTCCAGGAACATCTAAGAACCCTTTTTTGGTTTCTACCAAGAGCCCCGTCAGGAATTCCTGCAGACCCTTCGGGAATTCTTCCAGATGCTTGCAATGGAAATCCTCCTGTAGTTCATTATGGATTTTTTTGAGTATTTTGTTTTTAGAATTCCTCATGTAGTTTCTGTAGGATTTTCTTGAATAAACACAGGAAAGAGCAACTTAGTTACAGCTCCCTCCTAGAGGAATTCTAGAATAAGTTTGTGGAAAAACCACGGAATGAATATGAGTTTCAGGAAAAATTACTAAGGTAATCCTAGAAGCAGTAATGCTGAAGGAATGTCGAAATTAATTTCTACAGAAAACCAGGAATCTCTGGAAGAATCTCGGGGAACTTCCTGGAACAATCCTGGCAAGAGCTTTTGACGGAAACCCAGGCGGAACCTCTTAAGGAATCTCAGAAAAAAAAAACTCCTGGGAAAATCCCAGAGGGAACTTCTGAAGGAATCCTAAATAAACTTCCGGAAGAATTTCACTAAGAGCTTACGGAATTCCAGAAGAAAGCTCTGGAACAAATTTGTGGACAAACCACAAGGGGAGTCTCGGATGGAATTCTTGTGAAAACCCAGAAGGAACTCCATAAGGTGAGCCACCAAGCCACCATCACCCAGTCAACTAGTGATCGTATAAGATGTTGCATAAGATGTTAAAGTGGAGGCGATATGCGTACACTTTACATGCGCCTAAATGGAGGCATGTGGCGCGTTAAAATATCTCCACTTTATCATCCAATGCAACATCTTGTACGATTGCTGGTTGTCTGGGAAAGTTATAAAACATCACACGAACGCATACCACCCCATTTTGAATCAAATCCAACCAGTCACGACAAGCTGGTGAATTTTTTTAATACGAGAGCTGACGATTTTTTTAGGTCCGAATCGTAAACAACAAAGCCACGCAGCGTCAAAAATCTAAGAACATTTTCCTTAGCATCCGTGGCTTGCAGTGCCCTACGTTACTCAAAGTTTCCGAACTTATAGAAAACTGTCAAATATTTCATACGTATCGCAAAAAAAAGCGTTAATTGTTGGAAAACAAAAAAAATAAAAAGTTAGTGATCTGGAATCAATGGTTTGGATGAGTTACTTGATGGGTTTGATTCATGTTTTGGAGAGCAATCTTCGCCGAGAAATTTAACCTTTTTATTTTATTACAACGTTCTATTGGTAAAGAAAGCGTTTAGTTAATAACTGTGCAAGTGCTTATAGACCACTAAGCTGAGAAGCAGTCCTCCCCAGTTGGGATGTAACGCCAGAATGATGATTCCAGATATTATGACTGGAAGAAAATATCTCTGTAAAGCGAAGAATACTGCAATCATTACATAAAATGTATTCGTTCATGCCTTTCGTTTCGTTACATTTTAAAACTGTTGAATGCATAGATTCCCAAACTTGTTGGGTGCAAGACCCCCTTTTGCCAGTTGACGTGCTTTTGACGACCCACCATAGAAATTCCCTCATTTGTTGTCTGTTACATTAAATTATTCAACTGACCTTCGCGACCCACTGGATGAAGGCCGGCGACCTTTCTGGGGGGTCGCATCGACCCACAGTTTGGGAAACCATGGTTTACTGAAAACCCGTGTTATAGGAGTCTGCATAACACAAACTCATAGTATCGGAATCTCCGCTATACGTCTACTAATGATTCGAACTCATTTTTGTAGATTAAAAATTAACTAAATTTTGGTGTACGTACTATCGAGGCAAAATGTACGTACTATCGAAGGTACGTACTATCGAGGTACGCCTGTATTGAAAGTTGTCATGTTAAATCTATAATACTTCTATTCTAATTGCTTATGGAATGCTATTTGGGAAGGAACAGCTATCCAATTAGAGGTTGAAGTAAAATGACATGAAAACTTCCACTGCCGGCCACGCCCATCTTCTCCGTTACGAGATTGTGATGATATGACACCTACTTTATGAAAGGTCAGCGACTCACCGACGCCCTCATAGGTGTCAAGGAGTTGGATATTTGGAATGGGTTGATTTGGGATTCACTATAAGCGAGTGAACAAAATTCAGATTGTGTAAATGTATTAGAATAGATCATGTAGATTAGACCTGTTCACTTTTTTTGACCTACCCGTGTCATATCAAATTATCAATCCACATGCAAAAACAAGGCTTCAGTCCAAAAATGAGCCTAATTGATAATGGTTTAGAGGTGTATCAAATCGATTTTGTGTTTTTCGAGCATTTTCACGATAATGTACTCCAATGTTTTGAAAATTGCACCGAAAAGGTACCGAAAATACCGTTAAAATATAGTTAGAACAATACTCTACAACTTTTACGTGACATACTTTTGATAATTAGTCAATGAAAACGAATTTCTACACAAAAACGATGTATGGACGAAATGTTCGTTACACAAAGGAGTAATAGCTCATTAAGCTAGTCACGTAAAATAATGTAAAGTTACATGACTTTTATATGTAAAAACGTAAATATATCGGGTTTTCTCGTGATTTTTTAACTAAAATTGTTGAAATACTTCGCAATACGCTATTTAAACACCGTTGTGTCTTCGGCATGGGGTCTCCTGTTATCATAGTGGTTAAGGCTATGGATCGCCAATCCGGAGACGGCGGGTTCGATTCCCGTTCCAGTCGGGAAAATTTTCTCGACTCCCTGGGCATAGTGTATCATTGTACTTGCCACACAATGTACAAATTCATGCAATGGCAGGCAAGGCCCCTCAATTAATAACTGTGGAAGTGCTCTAAAGAACACTAAGTTGAAGCGAGGCAGGCCAAGTTCCAATGTGAACGTCGAGCCATAAAGATGAAGATGAGATGATAAGTGTCTTCGGCAAAGTTGTAGAATGTTGTCCTAACTATATCCTAACGGTATCTCCGGCACCTTTTTGGAGAAATTTTGTAAATTTCTCAGTAAATTTCTGTGAAAACGGCTAAAAAAACACAAAATCGATTTGATACACCTTTAAATCTTTATCAATTTGGCTAAATTTTGGACTGAAGACTTGTTTTCGCATGTGGATTAATAATTTGATGTGTCACGGAGAATCAGAGAAAAAAAGTTTCAAAGTGAACAGGTCTAATGTAGATATCTTGGTGTGAGTGTAAGTGTTTCAGCGTATTTGAACACCAACGTTGGAAGTGACTTAGCTAAAAGAAGCTGTCACTCCATGGGCCTTTTTGTTTCCGGGATGGGGCACAGGCATTTCCACTGTGTCCTGGCTAACAAGCCTAGGCTTAAGTCAGACCAGTTGGAGTACTCAAGCTTACAAGAACTTCCTTGCGTATAGATCATCGGATCTACGAGGGCTACTAGTTGTAACTAAGAGCACTAAGAATTAGGTTTATACTCCCCCTTAAACCTCCTGAAACGTCCTGAAATGCATTAAAACGCCATGAAACGCCTTGAAACGCTTTGAAACACCTCTAAAACCCCTATTTAACCTTCGTCAAATTCACCTGCGACGTAAACGCCCTGAAACAAATTGAAACACCTTGAAACGCTTTGAAACGCCTCTGAAACCCTCATGAAATATTAGTGAAACTCACCTGAGAGTTTCTGAAGCCCCACAAAACCTGTCTGAAACCTTCTGAAACGCCTTGAAACACCTCTGAAACACAAATTAAATCCATGTGAAACGCACCTGAAAACCTCTGAAGCCCCCTAAAATACCTCTGAAACCTCCTGAAACGACTTGAAACGCTTTGGTATGCCTCTGAAACTCCCGTTCCACTGATAGCATATGAGCCCTCTAAAAGCTCTCTGAAACCTCCTGAATTGTCCTGAACCGCCTGGAAATGCTCTTTACAACCCCCCCCCCCCCCCCCCTCACCTAAAAGCACCCTTGAAATCCCTCTGACCATCCCTCCTCTACATCTGAAAGCCTAGACCCCTCCCCTTTGCATCTGCAAGCCACTTGCCCTTCTCAAACTTTTCAAAGATTACAGATAGAACCATGCATAAAATGACAAAGCCATTATAGTGCTTATAGTGCTATAGTGGAAGACCGACTCATAATTGTGGTTCATAATTTCCCGACCACAAACAAATGTATAATAGTTACACATTCACAAAATCAGCTGCAGTTTGTGTCATATTTGAATTATGAGTTTCTATTTGATCAAAGTTCTGTTATTATTATAGGAGCTAGGGATGTAGAACCACCTCGGCCAGGCTTCTATTTTGGACATATGGCTATAACTCAGTCAATTTTGAACCAATTGGCCCAAATGTTTTGTACGTATAGTAAATTCAAATCAACTGGTTTGAAATTAACTGAGTTATAGTGGGAAAGTGCACAAAATGCCAGCCACTGCCTAAGTGGCTCGGTACCCTACCTATTATAAACGTACACCTACCCCAACACCCATCCGATGCGGAATTTGAAAAGCAAACTTTTCGCTTGATCACTCCCGAGGCCCTCCAAGGCAACAGTCAAAACCTCGGCACGCGTTAGGCCCCATCAGACCCAAACAACCCCGTCGTCAGGGCTCATAAACCCATTGGCGCTCTACCACGAACCGAACGGAGGAGAAACCAATAGAACCCCACTTCAAAGCCCAAGGGGTTCAGCTGCCTGCCTGCCTGCGACGAAAGGTCATCCACACCATGCGACACTGACAATGAAACGCTTGGATTGTCGCGGCCAGACGATAATTAAAGCTTTTTAGCATGATGATTATGATGACGACGACTGCGCGGTGGATGGTGATGACGATGATGGCGTTTAAGGCGCCGACGACAGTAGCACAGCACAGCTGATCGAATCTACTACTAGGTACTACTAGGTATGTATTGCCGTTTGTTGTTTGCCAAGCTGGAGTTTGTTGATCTACACTCGGTGGGCATGATCGATAGCCATAACGCGATCGTTTTATGAGCTAAAGTTTGCATGCGGATGTAGACGTGGTATGGTGACGATAGACGGACTGATTAATAAACACGCAAGGGAAGCCAGTAGGTCGGTAGATGTTGCACAAATAATCTTGATGAAACGTTAACATTTGTAATAAATTACTGTTATGAATTACTCTGTTGTTTATGAAAGCATCGTTATGTACGTAGCTGTAAGCTTTTACATTCAAACAATCGTAGTTTAGTCAGCAAAGCCAAGTGGCCAATAGTTGTTTTATCTGTAATTTCCGAACATACATACATACATTTATTTGTTCAACATCATTAAGACAAGACATAGGGTAAGTGTACCAATTATGGCTATAGTACCAATTATTCGCCATAGTTGATTTTCACCCTTCAACGATGTAAATCAACAATAAAAAAAATGTGAACAACAGATTGCGTTCACAAAAGGTGGTTGCACTCATTTAAACTCCACATTTTGCTCAAAAAATGGTAGAAATAAATCATTTTCCCTAAAATTTCGGCTTCCTTGCACCCTTTTTTGCCATAGTGTACCAATTATGGCTAACCCCATAAGAAATGCATGCAAATAGTGCGAAAAGGAACCGAAGTTAAAAAATGTAGCCATAACTGGTACAGGGTTCCTATCATTGGCACACGCTTTAAAAAATACTAAAAGTAGTTTTGGCTCCATTTCTATATTTTTCCTGTAAAGTATGCTAGCTCAGCATATTTTATATTTTTCCTGTAAAGTATGCTCTTTTAACATATTGGTGACATTCGTTGGTTTTCTTGTTATTTTTATACAAATAGTTTTTCTTAGGTAGTGCCATAATTTGTACAGGCACCCTAATCAACAATAGTACGCCTCAATACTCGGTTTGTGGCTGCCGCTCTGCATCCTCGGTCGCGCCCAATGCTCGCCAAGTCACGCTCCACCTGGTCCGCCTATCGTGCTCTCTGCGCTCCACGCCTTCTTGTGCAAACCGGATCAGTTGCAAACACCAGCTTTGCAGGGTTGTTGTCCGGCATTCTTGCAACATGCCCTGCCCACCGTATCCTTCCGGCTTTGGCCACCTTCTGGATGCTGGGTTCGCCGTAAAGTGCAGCGAGCTCGTGGTTCATCCTTCTCCGCCACACACCGTTCTCCTGCACACCGCCGAAGATCGTTCTTAGCACGCGTCGCTCGAAAACTCCGAGTGCTTGTAGGTCCTCCTCGAGCATGGTCCATGTCTCGTGCCCGTAGAGGATCACCGGTCTTATTAGCGTTTTGTACATGGTGCATTTGGTGCGTGGGTGAATCTTTTTCGACCGCAGTTTCTTCTGGAACCCGTAGTAGGCCCGACTTCCGCTGATGATGCGCCTCCGAATTTCACGACTCACGTTGTTGTCAGCCGTCAGTAAGCACCCGAGGTAGGCGAATTCCTCCACCACCTCGAAAGTATCCCTGTCTATCGTAACATTACTACCCAGTCGGATTCGGTCGTGTTCGGTTCCGCCTACCAGCATGTACTTTGATTTTGAGGCATTCACCACCAGTCCGACCTTTGCTGCTTCGCGTTTCAGGCGGATGTACAGCTCTGCCACCGTTCCAAATGTTCTAGCGATAATGTCCATGTCGTCCGCAAAGCACACAAATTGACACCGGATTTTGTGAAAATCGTTACCCGGCTATTGAGCCCGGCTCGTCGCATCACACCTTCCAGAGCGATGTTGAAGAGTAGGCATGAGAGTCCGTCACCTTGTCGCAGTCCCCGGCGAGATACGAATGAACTGGATAGTTCACCCGAAACCCTTACGCAGTTTTGCACACCGTCCATCGTTGCTTTAATCAGTCTAGTCAGCTTCCCAGGAAAGCCGTTTTCGTCCATGATTCTCCATAGCTCTGCGCGGTCGATACTATCGTATGCCGCATTGAAGTCGATGAACAGGTGATGCGTTGGGACCTGGTATCCACGGCATTTATGGAGGATTTGCCGTACGGTAAAGATCTGGTCCGTTGTCGACCGGCCGTCGAAGAAGCCGGCTTGATAACTTCCCACGAACTCATTTGTTTTAGGTGACAGACGACGGAAGATGATCTGGGATAGCACTTTGTAGGCAGCATTCGCCCTGAAGTTCTCACTTTCCAAATGGTCGCCTTTTTTGTGAATGGGGCAGATTACCCCTTCCTTCCACTCCTCCGATAGCTGTTCGGTTTCCCAGATCCTGACTATCAGCCGATGCAGACAGGTGGCCAACTTTTCTGGGCCCATCTTGATGAGTTCAGCTGCGATACCATCCTTACCAGCTGCTTTGTTGGTTTGGTGTATGGCATCCTTAACTTCCCTCAGCGTGGAAGTTGGTTCATTTCCGTCAGGTGCTGATCGAAGTGCTGCTTCCACCTTTCGATCAGCTCACGTCCGTCCGTCAAGAGGCTTCTGTCTTTATCCCTGCATATTTCGGCTCGCGGCACGAAGCCGTTGTGGGATGCATTGAGCTTCTGATAGAACTTCCGTATTACTTGGAAACGGCACAGCAGTTCCATTTCTTCATACTCCGCTTCTTCCAAGCGGCGCTTTTTCTCCCGAAAGATTTCCGAACATGATCAGATTGAATACAAGCACCGCCTCTAAACAGTCTAAGGAAAACTTTTTTTTATGATCTTTATTGATACCTATCTCACTAAATTATTACATTCATAGACACTTAATCTAGGAGCACGGTGTCAAAATTTCAATTATTATCGAACTTTCATGTACCTCGGATTTTTCTTCATAGAATGTCAGAATTTTGACTATATAATATAAATGGAAAGTTTGAAAATATTCCATCGGGGATATTTTGATTTAGCTAAATTTTTGGCTATTTTCCATACTAAAATTTAATAAATACTATTTTAGCCCAAAAAACGTCCCATACAAAATGTATGGAAAAATTTTCGCCGATGAAATATTTTCTAGTCCTCCGAATATGAATTCTTCTTCTTCTTGGCGTAACGTCCTCATTGGGACAAAGCCTGCTTCTCAGCTTAGTGTTCTATGAGCACTTCCACAGTTATTAACTGAGAGCTTCTTCTGCCAATGACCATCTTGCAAGTGTATATCGTGTGGCAGGCACGAAGATACTCTATGCCCAAGGAAGTCAAGGAAATTTCCCTTACGAAAAGATCCTGGACCGACCGAGAATCGAGCCCGTCACCCTCAGCATGGTCATGCTGAATACCCATGCGTTTACCGCCTCGGCTATATTGGCCCCCGAATATGAATATATAGCCCAAATATTAATCATTTTCGAAGAAAAATATGAGGTACATGATAGTTCGATAATAATCGAAATTTTGACACTGTGGGGTATTATTACATACTATCATCCTTATTTGGTAATAGTAGTTTACGTAACAAGGAATAGAGATTTTTACACTAAGAGCCGTGCATTTATCCAACGAGGCTTGCCGAGTTGGATAAGTATGACGACTGCTGTAAAAATCGAGTTCTGCACCGAGTTTTTTTTTATTCCTAATCACTTAACCTAATTTACAGCTCTTTTGTCCACTAGGGTACTACGTGAGCGATTCCAAATGGACGCTGCACTGCACTTCCACTTTGTACAGCGCCTAAATGTATTCTATTCTATTCTACTTTATTGAACTGGTTGGTTGCCTCTGTGCTTCTTTCACTCTTCTACCCTGTTCATGGTAGAATGATGAGCACGATGATGCTGATGTGTGGCTGCTGTTCCTTTTCCAGTCCGATTGGGGGTCCATTATGAGTTGCGGTTCGCTGATATCCAAGTTTCCGAGTCCGTTAGAGCTATATGCTCCAAAGAGGGTCAGGTGCCAGCTGCTCTCGGGGGGGAGAGCAACTGACGAAAAGTTGCAAGTGCCGGGGCTAGGTTCGAACCCATGACACTGAGTTGCGTACCATATTTTTTGCAATTTCATAAATCACTGCTTGAGGATAGATTTAAATAATACTTTTTCATCAAATTGCACACTGATGTTCATAGTCATGTTTAAGAAAGTCTGATCATATATGGCTTATTTCTCATATATGGCTTATAAGTCTGATCATATAGGCTTGTTTTTCGAAAGCTAACGATCACTCTTCTCTCTGGTGGCAAATATAAGAACCCTATGAAAAGAGTGACTCCGCCAAAAATTGCCATGGCGCAGCATATGCAAACTGCACTTTTGTCGTTCACGAGCATCGTAGCATTCATCTTAGTTCTACTAAGACGACCTGAGACATCGCAGATGAGTCGAATGTTGCCGGTATTTGCGGCTTTCTCGCCTTCGTAAGCTAGGGAGTCCGCCTACACTCTTTTGGCCCGTCTACATGAACGCTTCACTTCCTTCTCGAAAGCCGAATAGCGCTGACGGGCTACGGCTTTGGCTCCTCGTGTTTTTGCTCGCTCTATCGCGGTTTTGGCGTTCCTTCGCACCTTTATCTTCCTCCGAATGTCATCTGTGATCCACTGCTTTCTTCAGCTTTCTCCGGGTTCGTAACTCACCCATATTATTCTCGCCGGTGGCGATGAAGGCGTTCTTGATGGCGTTCTCTTGATCTTCTACGCTTCCACCTTCCGGAATATCCACACAGCACGGTTCTCTAGCTCATCGACGAAGGACCTTTTCACCGCAGCGTCTTTCAGTCGGCGTATGTTAAACCGGCACGCGGTACTATTCCTAGTCAGAAAATCAGCCATTTTTATGCACGCAATCAAAAGTTCTACATTATTTTGTGTGTCCCACTTTTTTCAAGTCCAGTTTTTAATACCTTATTCAGGGTACACTAAAACCTCTTTTTATGCATGCTTTTTTTATGCACTTTTAATTTATGCCCCTTTTTTTATGCCCTGCATAAAAAGAGGGAAAGCTACTCAGAACCAATATTGTGCATAAGAATATTTAATAATGACAGGAACTATTGCAACGGCGACCGGGGGGTGTTTACAGATGAGAGCAAAGGAAGGTTACAGGTTCGTTTTTGGGTGTTTCCGAAGGTCTCATGTACGTTACATGGGCTCCGAGTGGGTCTTAAGGTGATTTCGGAGTCATTTCAGAAGTCTCAGAGAATTTTAGGCTGGTTTCAGATCCGTTACGGAGGCGTTTTTAGGGGTTTTGGTTTAGGAGGATTTTTTTTAGACATTTCAAGATGTTTCAGATCATTTTCGGCGTGATTCAGAGGCGTTACGGAAGCGTTACGGAGGAGTTTTCGGGGTGTTCGGAGCTTCTCAGGTGCATTACATGGGGTCCGAGGGGGTTTAAGGGGGATTTTGGAGGCATTAGAAGACGTTTCAGAGCATTTTCGGTGGAATGCAGAGGCGTTACTTAAGCGTTACGGAGGAGTTTTCGTGAGGTTCGGAGCCTCTCAGGTGCGTTACATGGGGTCCGAGGGGGTTTAAGGGGGATTTTGGAGACATTTCAAAATGTTTCATACCATTTTCGGCGTGACTCAGAGGCGTTACGGAAGCGTTACGGAGAAGTTTTCGGGGTGTATGGAGCCTCTCAGGTGCGTTACATGGGGTCCGAGGGGGTTTAAGGGGGATTTTGGAGGCATTTCAAGACGTTTCAGAGCATTTTCGGCGGGATGCAGAGGCGTTACTTAAGCGTTACGAGGAGTTTTCGTAAGGTTCGGAGCCTCTCAGGTGCGTTACATGGGATCCGAGGGGTTTTAAAAGGGATTTTGGAGGCGTTTCAAGACGTTTCAGAGCATTTTCGGGGAATTCAGAGGCGTTACGGAAGCGTTACGGAGAAGTTCTCAGGAGTTTCGAAGCCTCTAAGGTGCGTTACATGGGGTCCCCGGGGTATTCAAGGGAGATTTTTGAGGCATTTCAGGAAGTTTCAGATCTGAAATGCCTTAAATCGCCCCTTAAACCTCATGCAACGCCCTTTAAAATCTTCTGAGATCCCTTGAATTGCCCCTAAAGCCCCTTGGAACACCCCTGAAACCCACTTAATACTATTGAAATACCCCAGGGTTCTCCGTAATCCCATGAAAACACCAAAAAATCTTGACAGAACACCCTTGTAAGGCTCCTCAAATCCCCCGAAACAACCCCTTAAAACGCCCCTGAAGCCCATTAGAACCCCCTTTTTGGGCTCTCTGGGAACATTCTGGAAACCCCCTTAGCCCCAATTCAACTGCCCAGGAGCAAGACCTGTTCTCGCAAACTAGATTTTCTAATTAACCTCCACAGTACCAGGTGCCAACATCAAAAGTTTAAAAATCTGTAACATTGTCAAATACCACCCGATTTTGATGAACATTTTACAGAAAATCACAAATGAGTTGAATTTTGGACATATGCAACGGAACCATAAAATTTCACCGTTGTTCCGGATTTAGACCGGAAAAACCTGGGGTACCCTAGGTAGTACAACAGGAATTTTTTGAGAAAAACACGCGAAAACATGTTGAAATTCGTAACAAATCAATGAATTTTAAATATTAATTCCTGCACAGTTCAACATGCACGGTTCTGAGATAGTTGGACATGTTCCGGTCGCGTATCAGGCCAGAACCGGTTCCGGTAGGGACCCAAGGGGGACACTTTCTGAACTTCACAGAACCACATCATTTGGTGGCTCAAAATTCATGATTTTTCGACTGGATGTCAATAGGCATAGTGCCAGTGCCGATGGCCGACAACGAATCTGGCCACTTCCGGATATTCCGGAACCGGTTCCGGTTGGAACCCGAAGAGGACACTTTCTGAATTTCACAAAACCACATCATTCGACGGCTCAAAATTCATGATTTTTCGTCTGGTTGTCAATAGGCACAGTGCCGATGGCCGCCAACGAATCTGTCGACAATGGATCTAGGCACTTCCGGATATTTCGGAACCGGTTCCGGTAGGGACCCAAAGAGGACACTTTCTGAATTTCACAGAACCACATCGTTCGACGGCTCAAAATTCATGGTTTTTCATCTGGATGCCAATAGGCATCCCGCCAATAGTCAAAAAAGGATCTAGCCACTTCCGGATATTCCGGAATCGGTTCCGGTTGGTACCCAAAGGGAACAGTTTCTAAATTATACGGAACCACATCGTTCGACGGCTCAAAAATCATGATTTTTTATCCAGAAGCCAATAGTCATAACGCCAATGATCATAAATGGTTCTGGTCACTTCCGGATGTTACGGAACTGGTACCGGTAGGGGTTTAAATAGAGCACTCTCGGAGTTTCACGTAACTCCATCGTTTGATGGCTCAAAATTCAGGATTGTGCATCTCAATGTCAATAGGCATTTTTTATTATTTTTGAATCTAGCTTGATTAGGAAATCACTTGATGAATTCTTGCGGGAAATTGCTGCAGGGATGCTGCCGGTATTCATTCAGGAATTTCTGGTGGAATGCTCCTGGAAGAGTTGCTGGGATTCTTTGAGAATCCCTGGAGCAATCACAGAACGGATTTGTGTAGGAATACTTGAGAAGCCTCTGGACTGGAGCAATCTCATAAGGAATTTCCCATCAGGCATTTATGGAGGAATGCCTAGAGGTTTTTTCCAAAGATTTCTCCATGGTTTACTCCAACAGTTGTCCTTGGCATTTCTCCGCGGATTTCTCCAAAAGTGCGTTCAGGAATTCTTCCAGGGAAGTTTCTTCTGTGATTTATACAAGCATTTTCCAAAAGATTTCAACACTAATTCCACTTGGAAATTCCCCAAAAATGCCTGCTGGGTTTTCACCAAAAATCCTCATGTGGTACCTCCAGACATTTTCCCAAGGATTTTTTTTTCTATATTTACTTATTATACTTACAGCTCTTTTGTCCTCTAGCGCACTACGTGAGCGGGGGTTATTATAACTACTGTAGGGAACAGAGTTTGAGAAATCTTTTTCTTATTTTTCACAATTGTCATTGATCGATACGCTGCTGCTTCTCTTCTACTTCGTCGACGGTAGAACGAAGAGCACGTGATATTGTTGCTGTTGTTCCATATCAGTCCATCGAAGTCAATTCATATTCCGGGTATTGTTAGAGCATTTGCTCAGAAGAGGGTCAGTTGTAAATCGACGTGTCGGCTTGACGAAAAGTGGTTGGTGGCGCGGCTGGGAATTGAACCCATGACCATCCGCAGATAAAGCGAACGTGTGATCCCCACGACCACGGGGCCGCGCCTATTCCCAAGGATTCCTTGAGGAAATCCAACAATTCCTTCAAGATAACTTCTCTCAAAATTTTGGCTGGGGTTCAAGTAATATTTTTTTATGGGATTCATGCAGTCTCTGCTGTAACTTCTCTATGGATTCCAATTGAAATTCAGCCTTAGACTTTTTTAGGGATTCCTTCAGAATTTTTGTAAAGACCCCTCTATGAATATCTCTTCGTATTTTTACTGGAAATCCTCTTCAGATTCCTTTGAGAATTTCTGTTGAAATTGCTCTTGGAAAGCTGCTGGGGTTTCTCGTGGCATTTGTGCAGAAAAACCATTTGGAAATGCTTGAGCAATCTTAGTAAGAATGCTTGGAGAATGCCATCCTTGGTGGACATTGTAGGAAAAACACTAATCTACAAGTTTATTGAATATCACATTATAAAATAAGATTTCTGAACTGAGTTATAGACAAATGAGTCAAACGATTGCCTGGTGATTGAAAACATCCTTGGTTTCTGAAATATTCGTTAGTGGGCTAGACCAATTATTGTCGATTTCGCTACGCCTATTGATATCCAGATGAAAAATCATGAATTTTGAGCCGTCGAACGATGTTATTCCGTGAAATTCAGAAAGTGTCTACTTTGGGTCCCTACAGGAACCAGTACCGTAAGTGGCCAGATCCATTGTCGGCCATCGGCACGGTACAATGCCTACCAGACGAAATATCGATGTGGTTCTATGAAATTTAGAATTCAGTGTCCTTTTTGAGTCCCTACCGAAAGCGGTTCCGGAATATCCGGAAGTGGCCAGATCCATTGTCGGCCATCGGCGCTATGCCTATTGACATCCAGAAAAAAATCATGAATTTTGAGTCGCTGAACGATGTAATTCTGTAAAATTCAGAAAGTGTCCCCTTTGGGTCCCTACCGGAACCGGTTCCGAAATATCCGGGAGTGGCCAGATCCGTTGTCGGCCATCGCACTATGCCTATTGACATCCAGACGAAAAATCATGAAATTTAAGCCGTCGAATGATGTGGTTCTGTGAAATTTTGAAAGTGTCCCCTTTGGGTCCCTACCGGAACCAGTTTCGGAACATCCGGAAGTGACCAGATCAATTGTCGGCCATCTACACAATGCCTATTGATATCCAGACGAAAAATCATGAATTTTGAGCTGTCGAACGATGTTGTTCAGTGAAATTCAGAAAGTGTCGCCTTTGGGTCCCTACCGGAACCGGTTCCAGAATATCCGGAAGTGTCCAGATCCATTATCGGCCATCGGCACTATGCCTATTGGCATCCAGACAAAAAATCATGAATTTTGAGCCGTCGAACGATGTGGTTTTGTGAAATTCAGAAAGTGTCCCCCTTGGGTCCCTACCGGAACCGGTTCCGGCCTGTTACGCGACCGCAACAGGTCCAACTATCCAGAACCGTGCATGCGTAGCTGTGCTGGAATAAATATTTAAAATTCATTGATTTGTCACGAATTTCAACATGTTTTCGCGTGTTTTTCTTACAAAGTTCCTGTTGTACTACTTAGGGTACCCCAGGTTTTTCCGGCCTAAATCCGGAACAACGGTGAAATTGTGTGGTTCCGTTGCATATGTCCAAAGTTCAACTCATTTGTGATTTTCTGTAAAATTTTTATCAAAATCGGATGAAATTTGACAAAGTTACAGATTTTTGAACTTTTGATGTTGGCATCTGGTACTGTGAAGGTTAAAGCCCAAACTTAATTTATGCATAAATTTCCCTCTTTTTATGCCTTTTTTAATTCATGCACATTTTTAATTTATGCAGTCCCAGCCATGTGCATAAAAAGAGGTTCCAGTGTATTAAGTTTTTCGTACCTGAGTGTTGTATTCTACAGCTAATTTCTACCGCTCGGGTTATGGCAACACTCTCTTTTTGTTAAGCAAATCAATCGAAGTATTAACTATTTATTGGAAAATTTGAAATTTTGAAATTCACATAAGAGCGCTACTGTTTGACAATGACATAAAATAAATATTTATCTATTCGTAAGATCCTTCACATCCACGAATCTCAGTATGATTGGATGGCAGTCCCACAAAGCAATATAATTTATTGCCGTTATATTTATTGATAAGTTGTAAAATCATTTATCAACTCATTGTCAGCCAAAGAATCCAACTATCATCAAGTTGTAAATTGCCGGAAGGGGACTCCACGCGCGTAATTTGACGCTATTCTACCTCCACGTTCTGTTGTTGTCGTCGTCGTCGACTTGGGGCTGTGAACGAGCGGTACAATACAAAACCCCACCACACAGGTCTTGATCTTACAACCCTGATATAGCGTCATAAAATCACTGTGGACGTGTAAGATATCCAGACCAACAATTGAAAAGGCCGCATCAACATTTTGTAAACAAACATGTTTCTGTCGATTTGAGGCCTTTTGAGCTCCACCCACACACCTCACCACTACTAACAGAAAGCGCAAACATCAAGCTTTCTGTTAATGGTGGTGAGATGCGTGGGTGGAGCTCAAAAGGCCTCAAGTCGACAGAAACGTGTTTGTTTACGCAATGTTGATGAGGCCTTTTCAATTGTTGGTCTTGATATGCACATTCGTAGAAACAATTAAAACTCTATTCAGTCGCACAACGGCAATCAACAGCGGACAGTCAGTGCCTGGTGGATGAAAACTACACGGTTTGTTGTCATGTACCTACTAACGATTACAATACAGTACAGGTGGTCTTCGGTGAAATGAACTCTTAAAGTCTCTATACACATAAGTAATGAGTATTTTTCAATTAAATCCCGATTTGCGATTTGCAAGGGTTTTTATTTTTACACGACCGTGTATAAATTCGTCGAGAAATCATGTTAGGAGTCGGGGTAGTTCACCCTAGTAATATGAATACATACACTCCCAATTAAAAGTTTGGGGTCACCCCCACAAAAACATGTCATTTTTTTAGGCCCATATCTCCGCCAATTTGCGTCCGATTTCAAAACCCTAGGTTTCATTCAAAAGATAATAAGTCAAAGAAACTTTGAACATGATTTAAAAGAAACTTTTTCAAAAAATTTTGTATGTAAACTTAACCCAAAGTTGCCAAATTTTCTAAAAATGAATATAAACTTAGGGGCCGTCCATATACCACGTGGACAACTTGGAGGGGGGAGGGGGTTCGAGAAAAGTCCACGCTTGTCCACGGAGAGGGGGGTGGGGGTTCGTCGAATGTCCACGTGGACAACATTGACATAAGAATTAGGAAACAAATATTTGCAAACGAAACAAATTATGTCGCATCATTGATAAGATTTTCTTCAATTACAGTTCTTTACATTTTATTTTATTATACATTACACAGCGCAACATTTTTTTGTCTCAAGAGCAAACTTATGTGTCTCCGAAGGATTTTGGGCCGCTGAATCCGAATCCGGGATCAGATTTGCTCTAACACGTCACAATTTTGAGCTATACCTCCATTCATAGGGCAAAATATGCGATTTTGGGCTTTTTTGACTGCAAGCCATTAAGCAAGGAAATATTTTTTTTAGCAATCAAAAGATTAATTGGTCAATCAACATCTAAATCAACGACTCATGCAAAATATTTCGTTTTACCAAATCGAATTTGATAGTTTTAAGCGATTTATGTAAGGTACGATATTTCCCATACAAGTCACCCTCCAAAAGTTGCATGCAAGTTTTTATACTAACATAAAATGCTTAAATCTATCAAATTTGATAAGGTAAAACGAAATATTTTGCATGAGTCGTTAATTTAGATGTTAATTGACCAATTAACCTTTTGATTGCTAAAAAAAATATTTCCTTGCTTAATTCCTTGCAGTTAAAAAAGCCCAAAATTACATATTTTGCCCTTTAAACTGAGGTATAGCTCAAAATTTTGACGTGTTAGAGCAAATCTGAGCCCGGATTCGGATTCAGCGGCCCAAAATCCTTCCGAGACACATAAGTTTGCTCTTGAGACAAACAAAAAGTTAATTTTTGTTACGCTGTGTTATCTTTTATTTAGACGTGACTTCTCCTAGGAAAAAAAAACTTATCGACTAATTTGTTTTAAATTATCTCAACTTCCAATTACTTACTTTTTTTCGTCGATGAATAATATTGAGATTTAAAATGGAGTGTAGACCATGCAAATGTTGCTGTTTCAGTCAGAAAGTTTACATTGAAATTCTGTGCGGATTTCTCGAAGTTTCATATCAAATTTTGTAAACTACTTCGAAGTTTCAAAATACAAGTGAAGATTTGCAGGCTTATCTCAAACACTTTTTTGGATCTTGCTTTAAAATTTAAAATGTTGTATTGTAGTTTAAATCTCAGCAATATAATTTAGTTTCGACTCTGTTCATTTTTGAAAAGTTGCTGTATTTTTTGTTTATGTAAAATACTGAGAAACATAACCCAAGTAACCAGTATGCATTTAAAATAGCATTCCTTCAGCATTATAGTAGCCTTTACGACAAGGTGTTTAATGCTAATTAGCCGTATATGCGCCTATAGTGCTACCTCACAGCAGGTTTTGGCAAAATAACGGGCTGTCTTAGTGCTATCCCTTCAGGAACGTAGTGACGAAATGTCAAAGAAGCGTAACGCCTCGTCGAGCAAAAAATAAAAAACAAAAATAGATTGACGTCTGCTTCTCGTTCTCTCAAGCCTGCTTCCCCGCTTCATCGTCCTTCCATATTCCAGTCGCTGCTAGGTGGTACTTTTTTGTTGATTTTTGTAGTGATGTAGGTTTGAACTTACGATCCGGAGATTGATGAATCATATCTGCTTCTGATTCTGTTGCTCTTGATCCACGATGCTAAAGCTGTTCCGGTGGCGTGCGTTGAATTAATCGCCAATATAAAGAATGATTCGATAACAGCTTCAGATTCAACATCCAAAACTTGTTTTCATTGAGATATTTCATTGTGGTAGAGCATTATGATCCCTTCTTTCAAATATCTGTGGAATATGATTCTTTCTTCTCTCTTTTAAACAATCCTATTATCCACCAAAGCATCCACCTATTCGGCACACATTTTCCGACGAAATGATAAATAATTGGTGATTTTTTGATGGACAAGTTCCCAATTCCAATCTTTAGTGCTTTTGGATGAGTAAGGGAAAATGAAGGAACAAATAAGATGCACAAATTTGTAAACAGAAGCATAGGCTCAGTAAGAGAGAGACAGTATGTGTTGCCAAATGCGTAACATATCTCCTAACCTTTTTGCTCCTAGCATTTAAAGAGCAGTTGAAAAGCATTCTGATTGCTCCCAAGTGAAAACACTTCAAGCAGTTGAAATGCTAATTAACAGCCAAAAGCTTTTGAGCAGCACAGCTTATGCTAACTCAAGGCAGTTATGCATTCGAACTGCTTATGTAGGGCAGCAAGCAGTTTAAATGCATAATACGGGCTGATACACGGCTTATTCAAATGCTTAGTGGTTACCTGGGAATCTTATCTCAACAAGTATCTAAGAAAAAAGTTACTTTATCTTAACAAAACAAAACATTTTAAAAAACATCAATAATCCAGTGGGGAATTTTCCGTTTGACGAAATAATTTCACCGTCTGGAGCGGGAATCGAACCCACACTCCCACAAACTTTAAGCTCAATAAAAAAAATGTGCTACAATCTATTTATTTTGTGCCTCTTTGAGAAAAAACAAATCTTCCTGTATTTGTTTTGTTAAAAAAATAATAAATAATAACTTGTTTGTAATTTATGTATAGATATAGAATATTTGTTAATTATAAAGTTATTGATTATAATTAAGAAAAAACTTACGAACAAAAATATGACATTATTAAAGAAAACGTTTTAAAATAACTTTTCCGTTTATTTTAGAAATATAAAAAAAAACATTTTTTCGGATGTCCACGTGGACATTGGTGGAGGGGGGTAGGGGTCAATGAAAAGTCCACGCTTGTCCACGAGGAGGGGGGAGGGAGTCAAAAACCATGAATTTTCTGTCCACGTGGTATATGGACGGCCCCTTACGGCAGTGTCGCTGGAAATTGGGTCGACCAAATTTTAAGATGATAGCGGTAATATAACCCATTTTATATTAGCTTTCAACTGCTTTTTACAGAACTTAGCGAAAAAATCTAGAAAAAAAGTTATTAAGTAAACTAACTCTTCATGTCATCGACCAAAAGTTTGGGGTCACCCCTCAATATGATGTATCAGCCAAAAGTTTGGGGTCACTTTCGTAAAACATGGAAAAGTAATTTGGTGATATCTTCGTCATCTATAGTTCAATTTTATTTATTTTTGGCTCATTTCAAAGATAATTAACTAAATTTACGTTTGATGTATTTAACTTAACGTGTTTAACAATTTTTGTATATAAAAATGTTATGTAAAGTTAACACATTTCACCACATTTAAAAAAATGAGGCAACTTTACGTTAAGTGTTAGTATGTAAATTTCAACAAATACGTGTGGTTCAATGTCTATGCAGTAAGTATCATTCATTATGTTTCAAATAAGCCAAGAAGAATTAAAATTGAATGAAAGATGACAAAAATATCAACAAATCACTTTTCCATGTTTTACGATAGTGACCCCAAACTTTTGACCGATACATCATTTTGAGGGGTGACCCCAAACTTTTGGTCGATGACATCATGGATTAATTTACTTAATAACTTTTGTTTTAGATTTTTTAGCCAAGTTCTTTAAAAAGCAGTTAAAAGCTAATAGAAAATGCGTTATATTTCCGCTCTCATCATAAAATTTGGTCGATCCAATTTCCAGCGATACTGCCGTAAGTTTATTATCATTTTTTAGAAAATTTGGCAACTTTGGGTTAAGTTTACATACAATTTTTTTTGAAAAAGTTTTTTTTAAATCATGTTCAAAGTTTCTTTGGCTTATAATCTTTTGAATGAAACCTAGGGTTTTGAAATCGGTCGCAAATTGGCGAAGATATGGGCCTAAAAAAATGTCATGTTTTTGAGGGGGTGACCCCAAACGTTTGATCGGGAGTGTATTAGTTTTTCAAAAGAGAACATGTCTTAAATAAGATTTTGCATTCGTATGACGCAAAGTATCAAAGTTCTTCTGTAATAGCAGACCGTAGTGCAAAGCCCAACGTCACCTGTAAATTATTGAAGTGTAAACCGATCGTTTAGCAGTGTCTAACACTGTATGCACAAAAACAACAAATAAGCTGAAAATCGTCAGTGACCTGATAAATTTATGCGTCGTGCGATCACCTCTTGTAAATACCTTGCGGCCTGTTGGTTTGATAACACGATGTGGCGTGGCGTGATGCTACCTTCGGTATCAATTTGCAAATCAGGAAACGATGGCTTTTCGGTTGGTTCGGTATCACCTAGCGGAATTATTTTTAGGATGATCAAAGCAGAAATGAATTTAATTTATTCCGTCAGTTATGATTGACTCGAACCTTCAACGACAGAAACAGTTTTATTTATTATTCTTTTTTATTAAAATAAAGGCTCAAGAGGGCATTTTTTTTGAAGCGATTGAATAAATAAAAATGGAAAAATACTTAAAAAAACTGATACTTAAACCAATTGAGAGTTGCTCGACTCGAGTTTTGACTCAGACGATTCAACAGCTCAAATTTGTTGTAAAATCAATAAACTACAACTCACTGTACCGAAGAAGTTTTCAGGTGGATTCCCGAGCAGAGGGGAATATCAAATTTATAACTACGAAATAACAAAACCTGTTTCTATATCTCGTTTTGTTATTATTGTATTATCAAAGCATTACGTTTCCATAACATTTATTGTTGGACAATCTTATTTTGTTATGATCAAGCTATTGGTATACAGCCATTAAATAACATTTCAGTATAACATTTTGTTGTGGAACAAGCTTGATTATTATTGAATTATTGAGAGTGTACAAATACTTTATGCTATCCCAAGGAACAGAAGTAACTGAACAACAGTTTCTTAAGCTAAAGTTTGCTTAAGAATGGTTAATTCCATTCTTATACAGCAAAAATGTATTTAAAATGTATATTTTTAATGGCACAAATGTCCCAAATGGAGGATAACGTGCCTCTGGAGCCGGCCTTCTGATACGTCATTCAACTATGTTATTTACAGTATTTCGCGAGTTATGCTTTAGAAATATTTTATTTATTTATTTATTTATTTATTTATGTATTTATTTAATTTTAACTCTAAATTTGAGAAGAGGGAAAAACCCCTTTGAGTGATTTCGAAAACTATGCGTGAAATCGTTCTCAAAAAGGCACAAAACCTCTTTATTTTTTCGAAAAACATTATAAACAATATTTAAAACTAAATAAAGGCTCTTCCGGAAATAATCCATAGCTGAGCCGTTATCTTGAATAGAATTCGTCAAACGATGATAATGATCCGAGGTACTCTGTATGGGGACCGAAATTCGAATGCTGAAAATATAAGAGAAATATTTTATATTTTCATATGTTTTCACTGTCGTTCCAAAGGATGAAGTCGGATCTACCTATTTGTGGTAAAAGATTACATGAATAGTTGAAAAACGCCTATGAGGGAAGAGAGAAACTGAAGTTCGCAATGATTCTTCCGCCATTCTCACATGCTAGTCTAAATATGTGTAGCATTCTCAGCCAACACGAAGTCATATATGATGTAGAAAAGGATGCTAATGTGGAGGCCATATGCGTACATGATTTCATTTAACCACGGGTAAAGTGTACGCATATCGCCTTCACTTTAGCATCCTATTCAACAGCATGTGAGATTGTTTGATATCATAACTAATTTTGCTTTCGGGATGTTATCAATAACTCTTTAATATCAAAACTTGTTCTTGAAATATTTCCCAAATTCACTGTTATTAAGTTGTTATTGACACTAACAAAACATGTTATTAAATTGATTTTTCAGGAACGAATTTTTGTTATGTAACTTGTTATTTTGCCGCTTATGACAGACAAGTTTATAACTCAATATGTTATGTTAATAACATAAAAACAACTAATTCCATTATGCAGTTATTTTGCCAAAATAACACATTTTGTTATGCTGTTGTTATTCTCTTCTGCTCGGGTTGATAGAAAAATCTTTTGAATTTTTTAAAGGAATTTCTGGAGAAAACACTTAGTATCTTTGATTTTTTTACAGGAATTTTTAGTAGAATCTGTAGTTGTATTTCTTAGAAATGCCATGGAGGAATGCCTGAGGAAATAAATGCAAAGATTTCAATACAATCTCTTGTGAAATTTCTAAATAAATTCATGCAGAAAATCATAGGAAGTACTTTTTATGAAATTTTGTGGTATCCTTAAAGGAACTCCTAAAGGAACTTCGAAGAAAATACATTCCTAGAGAAATCTACACTACCCGCCAATAATATGGAATCGTTGCAATACTCAGTATTGCAGCACCCAAAAAGTTTGGCATCACCCAAAATAAGGAGGAAAAATAGAGTAAACCTAGAACCAATTAGGTTGTGGGTACGAGTTGCATTTTGAAAGAGAGTTAGGGGGACATATGTGATTTGTGCCAAGCTTTTTTGGGTGCTGCAATATTCAGTATGAGTGTTGCAATATGCGATTCCATATTTATGGCGGGTAGTGTATGTTTGAACTTCCATAGAATTTCCTGGAGAAGTTCCTGCGGGAATCAGTGAAAGAATCTCCAAGAATCTCCGTAAGAATACCTGCAGGACTTTTCGAAGCAGACACTGAAGAAATTTGTAGAGGCATTCCTTAAGGAATTTCCAATGGAATCCTCGGAGAAATCCTTGAAAAAGTCTTTGCACAGGTTCATGAAGAAATATCCTCACGAATATCTTAAGATATGCCTGGAAGAACTTCTGAAAAAATCACACTGGTAAAATTTCCAAACTAATCATTTGAAAGTTTTTTTTTAAGGAATCTACGGAAGAATTGAAGATATTCTTAAAGGAACATCTGAAGAAATTCTGCATGTATACGTGGAAGATTTTCCACAACAACCCTCGGTGGAATTTCTGGAAGGATCCATGGTTTCCAAGAGGTAGATTTGAAAAAATTTGTGATTGAATCAAAAAAAATATACAGGGTGTTAGGTTCCTGAGTGCAAACTTTTTAAAGGGTGATAGAGGACCATAAATGATGAAAAAAATTGTTCTACGCATATGGTCAAATCTCAACCGTTACGTAGTTATTGAGCTTTCCATGTTTTTGACTCTCATTGCCTTAACTGGCTATAACTTGAAAATGGTCAAACTTATCACATTTTTTTTTACCCTTATTCGAAAGATTATTGAAATTTCTATCAAATGGCATCTTTGAATCGATTGGTTTAGTTAAATAACTAAGTTTTCTAGAGCAAACTAGCTCAAAATAGCGTGTTTTAATTTGTTTTTGTCAATTATCTTTGAAGCATGCGTAATAAATTAAAATTCTTTTCTTTGGCAAAGTTGTGGCTCCTGTTCTACTCTACAATTCGTTCTTTGACATGAAATGTCTATCTCTTATCGTTTTCTTGCAATTTTGATTTAAACATCGCATTTCAGGTCAAAAATTTGCAACTATCAAGGTAAGCACGTTTTTGCGCACTGTGCCGCACATTTAAATCGAAATTGCAAGAAAACGATAAGAGCTAGAAGTTCGGTGTCAAAGAACAAATTGTAGAGTTGAACAGGGGCCACAACTTTGCCAAATAAAGAATTTGAATTTATTACGCATGTTTCAAAGATAAGTGACAAAAACCAATTAAAACACACTATTTTTAGCTATTTTGCTCTAGAAAACTTAGTTAATTAACTAAACCAATCGATTCAAAGATGCCATATGATAGAAAATTCAATAATCTTTCGAATAAGAGTTAAAAAATTGCGATAAGTTTGACCATTTTCAAGTTATAGCCAGTTAAGGCAATGAGAGTCAAAAACATGGGAAGCTCAATAACTACGTAACGGTTGAGATTTGACCATATGCGTAGAACAATTTTTTCACCATTTATGGTCCTCTATCACCCTTCAAAAAGTTTGCACTCACGAACCTAACACCCTGTATAATGGAAACTCTGAAGAAAATTTTGAAAAATTTCATGGTAAAATTTCTGAAACGATCCATGAGAGTTTCTCGTGAAATTTTTGGAGGAATCTTTAGAGGAGTTTCTGAAGGTTCTTTAACCCTTTGAAGCCGGTTTTTTTTCCAAACGTTATTATGGAGTTTTTTCTACGTTTTTCTGTAGTTTTGGTGGTCAATAGCATTAAAACGGTAGAATATTATGCAGAATATTTTTTTCTGGATATCCCAGGTCATCCAAATTGTTCTTGAGATCCTAAAGTCTACGAGTGTAACGGTAACTTCTTTCATTATACAAAGCTACGATTTGTAATCTATTATGTCCAGTAAGTCTTCTGAAAGGTCAATAGACAATATCAGATCAGTCGGGATATCCTAGGTCATCTAAACAGTTCTTGAGTTTAGATCTTGAAGTCTGCGGGTGTAACGGTAACTTCTTTCATTATACAAAGCTTCAACTTGTAATATATCATGCCCAGTAAATCTTCTGAAAGGTTAATAGATAATATCAAATCAGTCGGAATATCCTAGGTCATCCAAATTGATCTTGAGTTTAGATCCTAAAGTCTAGAGGTGTAACGGTAACTTATTTCATTATACAAAGCTACGATTTGTAATCTATCATGTCCAGTAAGTCTTCTGAAAGGTCAATAGACAATATCAGATCAGTCGGGATATCGTAGGTCATCCAAACTGTTCTTGAGATTAGACCCTGAAGTCTGCGGGTGTAACGGTAACTTCGTTCATTATACAAAGATACGATTTGTAATCTATCATGTCCAGTAAGTCTTCTGAAAGTTGTTTTTATCAACTAAGCTTCTTAACAGTAAGGAAGCCCACAATATCCCAAAAACATATAACAACGCTTATTGTTCCTCTAACTAATTTGGTAAGTGCAGTGGATTATGTGACACTACTTAACGTAGTGGTAAAAGCTATTATCACAATTTGAAACCATAGCCGCAGTAGTGTTGTTGATATGGAATATCTCGAAACTATCTTGAAATGACTCATAATATGGCAGGTAGATTACAGATTGCAGTTTAAAGTTTATTGTTAGTCTGACTACTGTTACTATCAAGAGCTAAACTTCAGGATAGTTTGGACCACCCTCAATGTCCCAAAAGTTCATAACAATTTATAGTAGACTTCGAGTTGGTCCAGTCACCGCGATTGATTATGAAACGTACTCAGAATGTCAGATATAGCTGATGTTACGAGTGTAGACCAGAAGTTATGTACTAAAGGATAGTTTGGCTGATCTGGAGCATTCCCATAGTGTCTCTAAATGACATTTGAGATTTTAAGAGCTTCGCGGATCTCTGCAGATTATGCAATACTATTATTTATGGCGAAAACACATAAAGTTTTTCTTGTAGATTTGAAGGACTTCATTATAGAACAGTTTGGTCGAACCTGATTGTATCAAAGGCTTATAATAAAAAAGTAGACTCCAGATTGGTTCAGTACCAGCAGCAGATATGGATGTTGTTACGAATGTAAACCTGAAGTCCTGAACTCCAAGTAAGTTTAGCTGACCTGGAATATCCCTGTAGTGTCTCCTAATGATATTTGAGAATTCAATAGCTTCGCGGATCCCAGCAGATTATGCAATACTATTACTTTTTTTAAGACGCGGACACCGTTTTCAGCCAGACGCTGCACAGACTGAATGAAACTTAACACTAGACAAGAGACACACGGAACATGCACCAGTGGATACGGAAAAGGAACTATTTTCATGAAAAGTTTAATCAGTCGGAGCGGGAATCGAATCCTTACCCTATAGCATGGTGCGATTAGAAGCTTAGGGTCACCAAGCTACCGCACGGCTACGAGGCTCCAGAAATGGCGAAAACACATAAAGTTATTCTTGTTGATTTGAAGGACTTCATTATAGAACAGTTTGGAATGTCCCAAAGGTTTATAATAAGCTAGTAGACTTCTGATTGCTCCTGTAACTGCGGTTGATTATGCAACGTTACTCAACTTAACATATATGCTACTGTTACGAGTGTAGATTTGAAGTTCTGAACTGCAAGGTAATTTGGCTGACCTGGAATATCCCTATAGTGTCTATAAATTACATTGTAAATGTCAAGAGCTTCACGCATCCCAGTAGGTTATGCAATGCTATTATTTGTGGCGAAAATACATAAAAATATTTTATGCAATTCAGTATCATAGTTTATATTTTATATAACTCATTTTGGTATCATAATGACCATTTTTTCCGAACTGGTTCATTATGCAACTGAAATGAGTTGCATAATGAAAAATTGATGTATAATGTTCATAATGCAACTCATTTGAGTTGCATTATGAAAATTATACAACCCAAATGGGTTGCATTATGAAAAAATCATTTCATAAAATTTTGTATGGAACTCGTTGCAAAACTCGATTTTTTCAGCACTCTTAGTATTTATCCAACTCGGCAAGCCTCGTTGGATAAATGTACGACTCGTGCTGAAAAAATCAACTTTTTGCAACTCGTTACATAAATAACTATTTGTATATTTGAAGGACCTCACCAAAGTTCAAATTAAGTCGTTCCACTCTCATACATTGGTGAGAAATTTTGAGGTTCACGAAGTACTAGATCAAAAAACTATAATACCTTAGTATAATGCTACTTTGCACTCCGCTAATGTTGCTATGGGCAACAATCTCTTGTTTATACAAATATAAACACAAAAAAATCAGACTCTGGTAAGTAACGTATTGAGTGATCATTTTCTTCCAACGATTAAAAATTTATTTTATTTTAGGAAAATAAGACGGTCCCTGAATATATACAGTTGTCAGCCATTCCAACGGTTCTCTGGTCGCTAGTCGGCCAAATGTATGAACGTTATGAAGCTCCCGGGTTATCTGCAGTTCCCGCCTTTCCACCGCTTTTCCATTATCTACGGCCGCTCACCATTCTGATCGCTCCTCTAGCTGTTGTCGGGTCGATTTTTGGCCGCATCCCAGCAAAACTGGTCGATGTACGAATACGCTACGATCACTGCGCATACCGATCACTCCTCGATTCTGCTACAGTAACTACTAGTGACACTCACTCTCTGACCTGATTACGCTACACGACCACGGCTCGGGCGGCCACTTCTCCGAATAACTCAGTTTTCCTCCTTCCGCACAGTAAATCGTCCATTAATATACGTCAATTAATTACTCCTGGTAATTTAGGACTACTCTACCGAAAACTTCCCCTACTTAACGCCCTGGGATCCGGGAGACAAAATATGGTCATGACTACTCGCATCAGAAGCGGCCATGTCTGTGACCAGCCGCTGGGATCTTGGGCCGTTCTCTTCCGGGGTCAAAAATTGTTTCAGTAAAAAAAAATGTTTTTAACTGAACCACACAAAGAACAAAAACGCGGAAACTAAGAAACTAACATCAAAAATCGAATGTGAAATCCCATGCAGCATACTTGTAAAAATGATCGAATTTTATTTCAAACTGTTTTGACTCTGACAACACACGAATTTGGAATTAGACATTGGATTGTTGAGCTGGGTTCGTTGTCATAGCTTATTATGCCTCTCAAGAAAAATCAGAATATGGCGATTATTTGCCTCTGGTTTCTGATATAAGCGCGACAGTTGCTGATCATAACAGCGTCACCAGATTTGAAAGTATATAATTCCATTATATGGGGTTTGACAGCAGGAACACTTATTCCACTGAGCCACTCTTGCCGTTCGTCACAAATACATTCAAAAACATCTGTCACTTCGCGAAACCCACGTGCTTTTGTTTTTGGCGGGAAAACTTTTTCTTTTGTTTTGCCTTGCGACTGTCATGCGGCGGTATGCCTTGCGAGCGTACGACCGCCACAGGACTCTAATAAAAGATAAGCGCGACAATACTAAAACAATGTTATTAAAAAATGAGGTATTCAGTCAAATGTTAAATTTGGGTACCGGGGACCGAATGTAGTACTAGAGCTGGTACCCAGTCTGAGCCTGACTGCTACGACTTTATTTGGACTTTGACCTCACTATTGGACAGCTTGGGACCCCAGAATATAAAACACCTTTTGCTACTCTTGACGAAGGCAAAATGAATACAAAAGAAATGGTAACGCACATTCACTTTAGCGCTCTAAACTGGTATGTCATTTTTTTCGTTTTTTATTTTCCAAATTTCATTGTGTTTAGGATGTTCTAGGTTATCTATGAAGTCCCAAATACAAATATTTCCATTTTTCCCTATAGAGGACTCGATTTGCAACAAGTTTGCCGAAGACAGTATCCTATTTTATTGAATGGGTGATTTTCTACAGTCGTTTCTATGTTGAGGTCATATATAAGCCTGTAAGGGGTGAGTATCACAAAATAATCAATCGTGTTCGCTATTGTCTCGCATGAAAATCAAAACAATAGATGCGCGGGTGTTTAGTGTTCAGTATTGCGATGTTCCTTGCTGTGCATGCTGTATAATCGATCGTGTTCGCTATTGTCTCGTGCGAGAATGAAACCAATAGACGAGAGCATGTTTAGTTTGTAGTATTGTGATGTTGCTGTGCCTGAGAGTGTCGGAAAATAGTGTCGCACGATCATGTCGTTTTAAGCGATCGGTGGACGGCGGCTCGAGTGAATGACTGATAATCGGTGAGCTTGTTCCTTGTTTTTCGCAGTATATGTATCCATTAGCTCAAAACCATCCTTCACATATTTACTCAACAAAAACTGTAAAGTTTGTCACTTCAACTGTCGGCTCAATTTATCATTAATTTTGTTTCATTTTAATTATTTTTTTTTGTATTTTCATACAGCCCGCCACCTTACGGTGATGGCCACACGTATTTGATCCGTCGGCACAAAGTTTTGTTATAATATATCGAGTTCATGGCCAGTAGCAATGAATATTGATTCACCAGTTCTCCCAATTACGAGGTGACGCAAAATCTTTTTAATTCCAAATTTCCATTTAGAATTTTCATGGTCTCAACATTCTTCCCAATTGTGAGGTGACACATTTGTATACTGTATAAATGCTCACGGTTGCATGGATCGCATCGCTTACCAAAGTGAATCCTTGATCTATGCAACTGCCAAACCCTCCCTACTAACAAAACTTCTTCCCGTGACAACTGTTGAGGATCCAGTAGTACATAAAACCTCTAACATTTCTTCCCTTCTTCGGTTGACCGTAAGGACGTGGCCGGCGCCGTTATTGACCCAATAAAGTTAGAGCTCTCGGAACGTGTACATTGAGGATGATGTGCTAATCCCAAGCATCTTCTGTTGGTTCTCTGTGCTAACTCTGGTCAATCACGAAGTAGCAACTACGCAGTGTACGGTCACCAATGCTCATGCTCATGTTCCCAAAATCGCTACGCTTATAGATCCGGAGTTTTCCAGCAACGTATGTTAAGAACGATATTTGGCGGTCAGCAGAAGAACCGTGTGTAACGGAGAAGAATGAACTACATACCAAATATACTATATTAACAATATAGGTCACTCTTACGATTTTTTGGCGACACCTTTTTAGTGAATGTGGCGCCACCAAGCGTCAGAAGAGGTACTACTACACACTAAATGCATGCGCTATCCGAATGACGTTTATTCCGTCGAACTGTCATTGCATGGTAGGGATGCCCATTTCTTCTGAAAAAATCGATTAAACATTAATCGATTTTTTTTTCAACTACTCAAATTAAAACAAATTTTATTTTCTCTTCTCGAACAATTTCTGGCGTAGGGTATTGGTTCCCTTATTAAGCACGTGGCTCCCATTTTCATCCCACAAAAATCAAAGGATTGAAGCGCTGTTTGTTTTGTTTCTTATTTTTTGTATTTTTTGTTAGAAGTGAGCACCCATGAAAACAAAAAGAACGGAGTCAATCGGTGCCGTAATCGCTTGTTTTCGAACAGGATGAAAATGAGAGCATGAGATTACTGATGGCACACATACCCTATATTATCGTCGCAGCACCAAATCGAAGCTGCGACATACGAAGTTGCAGATGAGAAGTAAATTTGAACCGATAAACGTACATAACAGACTAAAACACAGACGACCCAAATCGAACTTTCCGTTAGCGAGCGATGAACGGTATTTTCTCCGGAAATTACACAAGAATTTTCTTGTGGGATCCCTTTAAGATTTGCACCCTGGTTTTTTTTTCTCCAAGATTCCTCCTGAAGCTCTTGGGGGATTCCTCCTAGAAATTATTCTGGAATTATTTTAGGAACTCCTTTCGGAATTGCTCAGGGAAAACGTTCCAGCGTTCCTCCTCCATCCTCGAACATTTTTTTATCTGGGATTACATATCTCCATGAATAAAACGAAATCAGTGAAGTACTAGATTTGTAGTATCATGATTTGTATAATGAGAAAGTAAATTCTCCGTTGCAATAATATGGTAACTACAATAATGGTAACAAAAAAGCAAGGGTTTTATGACTGCTTGCGTGATTTGATGCTGATTGAGCAAAACTACGTTGTTATATTCTCATTTAATGCAACTTCAACAACATATTTCCCCAAAGTTTTGCTCAAGCAGCATCAAACTAGGCGCAGGAGGATTTCTGATACTTCAAAGAGGGACCTTCTGAAGGAAGAGGAATCCTGGAAAGATCCCTCGGAAAATATTAATTAAATTGTTCATATAAAATCGCGTTGGTGATTTACAAAGTCACTTTGGAATTTCTCCGAAATTTCAAAAGAAATCCTTGAAAAATCCCAGAAGACTCGGTGGAAATCCTTAAATGACGGAGTGAATTCCAGAAGGAACTTTTGGAGGAATACTGGTAGAAATCCCGGTTGAAATTCCCAGAAGGAGGAATTTTTGAAGGAGCTCTTGGATAAATCCTTAAAACAACTCCTGGTCGTTCTTGGAAAATTTTGGAGGAATTCCAGAAGGAATTCCGGGAGGTATTCCAGAAGGAATTCCGGGAGGTATTCGTAAAAAAAAACTCCTGAGGGAATTGTTGAAGGAGCTGAGCTTCTGCAGGAATCCAAAAAAAACTCCAAGAAACTCCTATAAGGAATTCCTATAAGGAACTTCTTGACGAATCCTAGAAGAGAATTCTTGAGGATTCCTAGAATTAATTCTTGAAGGAACATCAGAAGAAATTGCTGGAGTAATTTCAGTAGGAACTCCTGGGGGTTCCTCGTAGGAACCTCTGGAGAAATTTAAGAAAAAAAAACTTCAAATCAATCTCTGAAGGCACTCCTGGAGGAATTTCAAAAAGAGCTACTGAATGAATCTCAGAAAAAAAAACCCAGAAGGAAACCAAGGGGAATGACCGGGAATGACATATCCTTTTCTAATGGGAAAATCCGCATGTATCCGTTCCTAACCGTCGCTAACCGCTGCTTACTGAGCCGCAGGTGTAGTTAGACGCGATTAACGATGGTTAGCAACGGATAAACAACAACGGATTTTTCCGGTTAGCAAAGGAAACGAAAAAACTGAGAAGAATCGTCCGTTGGAAAATCAGAAGGAATTCAGAAGGAACATCTGAAGGAATGCCTGACTAAATTTATAGAGGATTATCACTCCTGCAGCAGGCGAATTTGCTAGAATAGTTTTACTAACTGAAGTTCACCCAGAAGCCCATGACTTATATTTAAAAATAAGCTTTGCAAGGATTTCGCGACGATCGTGTAAATGTTCAATCTTTGACAGCACAATGTTCACACATCCAACAACAAAGGAAACCGATTAGTCCGGAATAAAACAACCAGTATTCGAATAAACTCACAGTTCACTTCGGAAGAACAACGAAATTAATCGAAATTAAATTTGACGGGTTATATTCTTAGGTCCGGTCCCGGAGCTCATTTTTTGTAAGCACGGAACGCTCAAACGTTGAAATTTCGTGCATCTGCCCATTAGCTTGTGCACCCTTGGATTCAATGTCTTGCACTCTGCCACAAGAAATTTGACGTGTATTTGGTTGGTGATCTTCGTCAGCGTGGACATTAAGAAAGATGATATTAAAAGCCATTGTCAAAGGAAAATAGCAACCACCTGGGCAAAATATAAGTTAATTTTGAGGGTGAAAATTTTAAATTTCGAAGTGAAACGATTTCGATGACGTTACACTGAAAATATTCTACACGTTCGAATCACACGTTTCACACATGAATTTTCACTAGTGGGAAAACAATTGAATTTAACGTGTCAAACCAGTCGTAGATACACTTTTCGAAATCGTGTGTAAAACACGTTAATATGACATCATAAATGTCAATTTTCTTCAGAATATTAGTAAAAGGCATCCAGCTTTGGGTTCCTGTCCTCCAAAAATGAAGCATGCTAATACATACCTAACGCGAGCGAGTTCGGTGATGTGCATTAAGTTGAAGGCGAATCATTTCCATTATCGATACATAAACACACTGTCAAACACGATCAAATCATGTGTAAAAGACAGTGGTTCAGAACCTAAACTATTCAACATCAGTTTCAAAATTTACACGTTAATATAGCTTGCTGTTTTAAACGATAAATTAACGCGTAAAAAAACATGGATGAGGCGTTTTGATTATTTTCAGTGTACAATGAGGGAGCATTCAAATTCTTCTACAGATGTACTCGTAGATTTCATCTAATGAAATATAGCGCATTGAGTTCACAACTGGACTATTACACGAATTTTCATGAGTGCGAAAACGTAATTTAAAGTGCGCGATTGCAACAAATCAACTCGGTGTGTTCAGAGCACTTATTCATCATAAATCAAAGAAATAGTGCGCTGAAGACATCAACTGGATTTGATGCAATCGCGCACTTTTATTAACCTTTTCGCACTTATACAGACCGAGTGCGCAGTCCAGTGATGAAATAAATGGGCAATATTATTTTGTTTATGTATATTGTAAATCGATTATTTATTCGATTATTTTGGAACAAAAAACGTTGACACCCCTTACATCTTTTTTTCAGAAATGTCACCTTGCACGGTAAACAAAAATTGATCAAAATACAATTATTGACTTTTTCTGACAGCAGGTGGTGCTGTAATCATTCGTAAACGGCGTCTCCATGTCGTTGTATGTGAAAACACGAAGTGACCTATATTGTTAATATAGTATATTTGTACATACGCTCGCTGCCCTCTACGGAGAATCCAGAATCCAGAAGAGGACCAGAGCCGGAAAGATACGGTGGGCAGGTTGTCATGTTGCAACAATGCCTAACAACAACCCTGCAAACTTGGGATTCACCACTGATCCGGTAGGCACATTTATTGTGTATGGAGCATTGGACGTGACCGAGGATTGGGATTGACAGTCGTAAATCGATAATTGTGGCGTACCATTGTTAATAATGTGTTACCTGTTTTGTCATGTAGTGCAAATAAATGTATGTAATGTAATTTGTCATATCATCTCGTTATTAACTATTCGCACACCTTCCGCTAAGAATACAAAACAACAAAATCCTCAACAGCACTGATCTATTTTCGTCCACAGAGTGAATCTCCACGGATCGGCAAGAACCGCTTCTAGAACAACTTTATCATCCTCACACACCACCGGTACCGACCAACGACGACACATCAAGTCCATTAGTCTACTCAGTTGTAAGTGAGCCACGATTGATTCCGCTCCATAAATTATCAACAATTGTGTAACGATTAAACCAGTCCACAACAAACGTTCGAAGCGGGGAGCCATCCATCACACCGACGACGGACCGGAGAGACATACTTCCTTTCCCTGTGGTGACCCAGAACTCAATAGGAAGCCCGACCAAAGGCCAGACTTCATTTGGTAGTACAGTTTACATACGTAAGAACGAACACGGTCGTCTCCACCATACGGAAAAAGAGCACCGTCACATGGGCGCATATGGCTATTGGTCGACTCACTCGGCGATAACCCAAACGAGGCAGCAACAGGAGTAGTGTTCTGAATAGCGAAAATGCATTCAAATCGATCCATTGCTGGTTTGCATTTGCAATTCACTGTCACCACCACATATTTTAAGGTAACATGTACAATTGTAAAATTGTATGCTTATTGTGAAATTATGGAAAAAATGTATCACTTTACTTACAAGTAACTACGTGAGCAGCACACATCAATACAGAAGTACAAAATATGAACAGCGATAATGCACTTGTTCCAGTTGGGACGGTTCTTACAAAAATGCTGACACGGAAATCATACGATGCCCTTTGTCCTTGGTCAGAACGTCTAGAAGCATCCACGAGCCCTACATTTTGCGATTATGGAAGAAGTAGGATGACCGCAGAAGTCTGCACATTTAATAATTCAATCGCATGTGATTTGCCTAGTACAACCGTTCCACTGCCACAGCACAGTGGAATTGTTTCATGAGTAATCGGACAAAAGCGCTTCATGAGTGTTGACGAATTACCGGGGAAGTTTTTCGGCTTCGCAGTCACCGAATGCAATCAAACGACTAAATATCGCTCTTTATCCGACGTTTCTCCAGGGAATTCTACAATTAAATATTCAATCGTATGATTGTGTTTGGTGACTACTTCCCCGAAAAGCTTTCCCGGTTATAAAGAATTTCAGTCGGTAGCGCTCTACGACGAATATACCATAATATTTAATTCCTATATCAAATTTCAAAATAATTAAATATTACATTGTAATACATATTGTATGCAGAAGTAGAAGAAAGTTTAACGTTCATATCCAAGATCAGTTTTTGGGCATTTACGAAATATCTCGAAAAATAATCAAAGTCGATACATTGAAAACCGAATATACAAATTAAATGTGACTTTTCGGCTGCTGTACGCAAGTGAATCCTGGTATGTATCAGTGGAGAACACTGAGCGGCTTCAAGCCTTCATCAACAGATGCCTCCGTTATATAACTCGTGCATGGTGGTCTCACAACTGGATTATAGGGCATTGGTTCCCTTATTAAGCATGTGGCTCCCATTTTCATCATACGAAAAACGAAGGATTGAAGCACTGTTTGTTTCTAATTTTTGTATTTTTGTTGGAAGTGAGCACGCATGAAAACAAAAAGAAAGGAATCAATCGTAATCGCTTGTTTTCGAATAGGATGAATATGGGAGCGTGAGATTACTGATATCACTCGTATCGTAACTCAGCAGGGTATCCTAACGGAGGCAAGTCCGGAACTACCTTCTCTTTACTTTATCAGAACATCCCATCATCTCCACTAAGAACGTTCTTTGCAGTATTGCAATAGACAACAACAACAAAGGTAGAATAAAATCTGGCTGTAGTGGGGTTGCCCCGAACAAGAAATGGAACGTTGCATGCTTTCAACATGCATTACGGAAACGTAATGTAGATGCATTAGTGACAAACTCAAGAAGCATGCCACATGATAATTGAAAAACAGGTTTGTATGACTCAAGTTAAACTTATCAACACAAAAAGGGTCTGACAGGGCCAATAAAAAGTGGAACGCATGGATAGATCGTCTTGATACATCCAGTGCCTTACACGGTGGCAAACAGAAGTCAGGAAACAGGATAAAATGAGGACCGATTAGTGGTAACCAGTAAAAGATAAGCGAGCAGTTTCTGCGAAACATTAAGGCGAAACTAGAAGCATTTTTTCATTTTTTCGGTTTTTTATTTTTTATTAAATAACGAAGCAATATTTTCAAAATCGGTTTTCGTGCACATGTAGAGTATGGATCAAGGTATCTTCTGATTTTTTTTTTGAGGTGGAAAATGTTTTCCATTTTTGCAGAAACCATTATTTCGTGTGATTTTGTTTAGAAATGGTTTCTGCAAAAACGAAAACCTTTTCCATTACAAAAAAAAATCAGTAGATACCTTGATCCATACTCTACATGTGCACGAAAACCGATTTTGAAAATATTGCTTCGTTATTTAATAAAAAATCAAAAACCAAAAAGTGAGGAAATGCTTCCAGTTTCGCCTTAAGGCGTGAAGGCCCAACAAATAAAATCGATCGTTTGAATTCTCGATTTAAAGCTATCCTAAGTTAGATTCAATTGATCCAAAATTTGAAAAAAGACGACTGTCAATTAAACTCTAAGGTGCAGATATGTTCACAGGAAACAGATACCAAACTCTGTTCAGTCTCTATCGATCACCTTTTTAGTAATAGACTGAAAGATTCGTTAGGTTGGTTTGATTTCTTGTGAAGCTTTGTCAGTTACGCCACTTACCGGCTTGATTCGCTGCATTGTTTTCAGCATTTCACGATAGTGTTTACAAAACGATTATTTGAATCGTTTAACAGTGTTGGGCCCATATAGCCGTAACGGTAAACACGCGACTATGTAAATCCATGCTGAAACCAGAGGCCAGAGAGACGTGCCAAAGCTCAGTGAATTGGTAGTTACTAAAAGTACTGGTGAATATTAGTGTCAAGTTATCGGTACAGACTAGTCTAGTCTATACATATGTACACATTCATTGAAAGAATCCTGGAAAATGTTTTAATTGATTACTTGTATTATTTTCTTGTTATTAACAATGCTTGCAACACATCGGAGATACAATACCAGGCAAGGCAGCGTCTGACTGCGGATATTAATGCCACAATGATGCTCATATATTGCTGAATATATACATGTCTGCATGTTTACATGTATGAGTGTCTGCAATATATCAGACTTTTCAGCATTATTAAGATAGACGTCGAACGCTGTTTCATATTGCATAGAATAAAACCAGGTTTTTAAGGCGGTCAACACTGATAAACTGTTGATAAAAAATCTGAATATGTAATTCACTACAATTGAGATGGTGTTCATTAGCGTGGCACAAAATACCACATGTCAAAAAGTTCGATGGGCCCCCTTTTTATTTCGTTCTATATGACGCCACGATGCTCTGGTCAAATTTTCAGCTAAATCCGTTAACATTAGGGCGGTGCTAAACTCATTTAAAGTTTGTATAGGAGTTTATATGGGAAAACATCGTTTTTAGCATTTTTCTCATGAGAGGCACTATTTTTACTTAAAACACATAACCGATTGTATAAAACTATAGTCTCACATGTGTTGAAAAACTTTGTCGAAGACCGCAAAGTCATCCGAAGCTTGTAAGAAAAGATATTACACGCAGACCATCTGGTGGTGCTTAACATTTAACATGTAAAGGAATAACAATAGCAATAAAATCTCATTGAATGAGCCCGTACTGTCTAGGCTATATCTTTTTTCGCAAGTGTCTGATTATGTTGCGGTCTTCGGCAAAGTTTTTCGGCATATCCCAGGCTATATTTCTATAGGATCGATTACGTGTTTTAAGGAAAATTTGAACCCCTCAGAAGAAAATTGCAAAAAAACGATATTTTCCCATATAAACTCCCATACAAACTTCAAACGAGTTTAGCACCGCTCTAATGTTAACGGATTTAGCTGAAAATTTGACCAGAGCATCTTGGCGTCATAGAGAACGAAATGAGAAGGGGGCCCATCGAACTTTTTGACATGTGGTTTTGCCATACAAGCTTGAGCCACCCTAGTGTTCATGTTGATTTTAGTTTAAAGTAACGTAACCCATTATCAGCAAGTCATCTGCTTTTATTACATTTGGTTCTTTAAAAAAATCTCTGCAACTGGCAACACTGCATAATGTCAAACATTGATCAACACGGTTTATATATAATACACCGAATTCGATTGTTCAGTCAAGATTTTGTAGAAGTCAAGTGCCATCTTTAGTGTCATTTCAAAACCAGAAATATTTGACGTCATTTAACAACACAGAATTCTTGCAAAAGCTGGCAACTTTGGTCATTCAGATTCGAGTATAGCACAATATCACAGATCCGATGTGAGATAGCCATTCGACAATGTTATAGTGCACCTCAAGTGCAGTACATTGTTTCACATGGTTGAAAAAAAGACTCCGCAGAATCCTTATAAAAAAAGACAATTACACCGTCTCCGACCTTACGGCCTCTACAGACTGAACAGTACAAACATTCGACAACGGACAACACATATAACACCCAGTGGCCCAGTGGAGAATTTTCCGTTTGACGAAAAGTTTTCCCCGACTGGAGCGGGAATCGAACCCACACTCCGAGGCTTACGAGACACCTAAACGACTGACGCCGCTAACCGCTCGGCCACGAAGAATAGTGCAAAATCTCTTAGTAACCCTAGCAGGAATCGTGACAGGAACCCGGAGGATGTTTGGAATGCATTTTCGGTGAAATTTCGGAAATAATCCTAGGATTTATCCCTAAAGAAATAGATTTCTGCTTGAATCACGGGAATCCCTTGGAGGCACAAAAAAGTGGTCCTAGAAGAAATCCAGAAAAACATTCCTGATGGATTCCCGAGAAAATCTTTCGAGTATTCCCAAAAGAGGGATACGTGAAATTATCCATGGTGGAATCTTAAAAAAGATATATCCTGAAAAAAAAAATGGTTGATTTCCGGGAAAAATCTTTGAAGAAATTACGGGAAAAATCCCCTTGCAGGAATACTGAGAGAATCCTAGAGAATGCTCTGGAAATATCTCACGCTCAAGGAGTAATCAATGAAAGAATTCCGGGGAACTTTTGGAAAAAAAATTCAAACCAGAGCTAGAATTTCTGAATAAATCCAGTCAGGAAAATCTGGAGACAATCCCGAACAAATCTCTGGAAGAATCCTGGGCAGAAATCCGTAGAGAAACATTCCAGAGAGAATTCCTGGGCTAATCCCAAAAGACCCCAAAGGAATCATTGCACAATAATCATAATCCACGTTTTAGTAGAAAAAATCCCTATCTCTGTTATCGTTTATTTTAGGCATTTGATATTTTCAGAGAAGTTGTTTGCATTTGTTTGCTGCATCTTTTTTTTTAAGTATTAGGGTGGTCCTCGCCTTAACTCAAATCTGGAATAGAACGTTTTAATTTAAAATCCTATGCGATCGAGTTCTTCAGCAATGTTGTAGGCAATGCTATTTCGAGCAACTTTGCCGAATACACCTTTCATCTAGTTCTTTATTTGAACGTAGTAGGTCAATTTTAAGTTTTGACTTAGGGTAATCCTTGCAAAAACGGGTTTTTCAAAACATCTTTCTTATTTGTTTTTTATTCGAAGATGTGAGCTTTGAAGCATTTGAATAGAAATTAATGACGCATTTGTTCTGAACATTGCATGTTGCTAGGTCTTGTCATTCACATGTTATGAGCAGTCTTGTCATTCATATGTTATGGGTAAATCCATAGATTCCTTGAGGAAATAAGGGGTCGTGCACAAATTACATCACGCTTTTAGGGGAAAAGGGGGGTTTTGCAGAACGTGACGACCCATACAAAAAATATTGAGGTCCTAAACAAAAAGTTGTTACATAGGGGGGAGGGGGTTGAAAAAGGTCGATTTTTGCATGACATATTTTGTGTATCACCCCTAAAGTCAGAAATTTCTTCAGTAACTTATCATGGTTTCTATCTAAAATTTCTTCAGCGTCATTTATTAAAAATTCCTGTTTGTTTTCAGAGTTTTGTGAACTTCTCCTAGCAGTCGCTTTAGAGCGACTTCTCCAGAGATTGCAGCAGGGATTCACTAGAAATTCTTTTTGGATTTCGCATAAACGGCATCGCCTGTACTACAATATTCTTGAAATTTTAACTGTAAATTCTTCTTGCAGTTTTTTTGTGAACTCTGGCATGATACTAAATCTGGAATCTGGGAATACACTTTTAGACGCTATCCATAAAATACGTAAACTTATTTTTGGCCATCTCAGAAAGGTGCCAAGGTCGGCCATTTTGGGATTCTGTCCTAAAGGCTCTTAAGTGATCGACAATTTTGTAGGAAGTCCACCGTAAATTCTTGCAGGAATAGCCTTGGAATAAATTATGAAGGAATTTTTGAAAGAATAGTAAAAGGAAGTTGAAGGAATAGTAAATTCCAGAATGAGTCTTTGGTGTAATTCTCGATGGGATTTGAGTCTTTTGAGAAATTCTTTAAGAAATTTGTTTTCGCACTACAGAGTTCGGGAAGTTCGTGGGGGCATCGGTCACTGCAGAAATCATTTCGTTTCGTGGTTGAACTTAACATTTTACTTACTCAAACAGACAACTACTCTGCATTTGGTCGTACGGAATGTCGATAGCAGCGGATTTATGACTTGCTTACTATTTAACATAACTATTTCAATTGGTAGCTGGGCATACTCAGAAGTTATATGTGGCAAAAAGCTGTAGTTAATTGTAGTAATACACAACAGAGAATGAGTGACCATTAGCCTGGGACACGGTTATATGGGGAAACAAAAATTTTTTTTCCTGTATGATTTTTGGATGCCTATTAGGTCCAGTATTAACTGTACAAAATTTCAGCGCGATTGGTGAAACTATATTTTAGCGCCAATGATTTCAATTTTACATGGGATTTAGTATGGGAAAAGTTAGTTTTACAATCAAAAATTTGGCGGAGCGTCATGTTGATCTCTAAAAATAAATGAACCCACTTAACTCCTAGAACGGATTACAATAAAACTTTTGTTCGAAGACCGCAAAGCGATCCGACGTTTGTGAAAAAAGTTATTTAGCAAAAACAATTCGCCCCCACAACGAGTGGCTCATTGCATAGTTTTTTCTAGCAGCACTGCAAGCATCCGCCTGCTGCTATGTGTGTGCGACAAATGCACGGCGTGTTGATTGGCGTCGGTGGCGGCGGTGCACCGCCGTGTGGACAATCAAAGGGGTGACGACGGAAACGAGTTGACTCTTTCATTGAAATGCAATGGTTTTCAGTGAACGACGTCACGTTTGCATATAATATCGACAAGTTTTCCTTCGCCACACCTCTGACAGCCCACATCAGGTGTGGGGACCGCACAGCATCCTAGAGAAAAGCGGACGTCATGCGTAAGGATTTCTTTTTGAATGATGCCTATGATTTCAGTGAAGTGGACCAATCATTTTTCATGATCTGTTGGAGCTCTGATGGATGTTTGAATACAAGCGTAATGTTTCAAAAGGACGTATTTGTCTGATGCAGCATACAGTCCGTCGTCACCCCTTTGATTGTCCACACGGCGGTGCACCGCCGCGACCGACGCCAATCAACACGCCGTGCATTTGTCGCACACACATAGGGGTGGTGGGGGTAAAGTGGACAGGTGGGGTAAAATGGACAGGGTACAGTTTCATGGCTTCTATTATTTTTCAACATGTTTTAACGATTGACGCTTATGCCTGAGCATGAATCGTTATGCTTTTGCTGATCTTGAACATTGAAATCAAATAAACCTCTTTAAAATGACAAAATCTTTAAAAATAACGTGAATAATCGGAAATGATGTAAAATCTGCTTAACATGGCTAAGGTTTTCTCGTAAGTTATTTTCAATTTATTACAAGTTTTACACCCTTAACCAATGAAGACCAAGTAGAAGACAATATTTGACCGAAAAAGAAATGAGTTTTGTGAAAAAAAAATGTTTTGGGAATACTTTTAACATAATCAGACGGTGGGGGTAAAATGGACAATCGGTTCAAATTTCACCAAAATTTCATAATTTTTTATGCAAACTCCAGAATCATCAGCCATCATACATATCGTGAGATAGTTGAAGTAAAAAGTTATAAAAAAATATTTTATATCAACAAAATATAATTTTCATCCAAAAAAGTGCTTATTTTTTACACTATTTTTAAGATAATTATTTGAGTGTGTTTCAAAGTTTGTATTAAAAATTTTAAAGCAACAAAATAAAGGTTTCGTATGAAATTTGATAGTTTGTAATTAAAAACATAGAAAAAATATGCTGTTATATAACTTTTAACGACTTGTTCATTTTACCCCATCGATTGTCCACTTTACCCCCACCGATTTTTTTCACGCTATTTTGATGCACGTTTTGGTGAAGAAAATAATCAAACAAAACAATATTTTTTTAAATGCAATCCTTTACGAGAATTCTAGAGTACATCATTACCTTCCATGTTACTCGGAAAAGCAGATGGATTTTGCCGTATTTCCACTGGAAACGACCAAATTGCTTAGGTTGTCCACTTTACCCCCACCACCCCTAGCAGCAGGCGGATGCTTGCAGTGCTGCTAGAAAAAACTATGCAATGAGCCACTCGTTGTGGGGGCGAATTGTTTTTGCTAAATAACTTTTTTCACAAACGTCGGATCGCTTTGCGGTCTTCGAACAAAAGTTTTATTGTAATCCGTTCTAGGAGGTAAGTGGGTTCATTTATTTTTAGAGATCAACATGACGCTCCGCCAAATTTTTGATTGTAAAACTAACTTTTCCCATACTAAATCCCATGTAAAATTGAAATCGTTGGCGCTAAAATATAGTTTCACCAATCGCGCTGAAATTTTGTACAGTTAATACTGGACCTAATAGGCATCCAAAAATCATACAGGAACTGGAATTTATTTTATGTCCCACACTAGTGACCATGTGCTAGGGTGGCCCTCTAAACAATTATTTACTACTTGGTCATACAAAATCCTAGAAGGAATTTCGGGAGAAGCTTTTGAATAGTTTCTGGAGAAAAAATTTGAAGCAATTATTGCTGCAATCCTGTTACCGGAATTCATCAAGAAATATTTGGAGAAATTTTCAAAGAGTTAACGAGAACATTCTAAAAAATAATACTTGGAGGAATCCCGAATGAATGCATAGAGCATTATTTGAAGTATTCAAATTATTCTCATTGTATAAACCTTATTCATTCAAAGTATTTTCATTGTATAAACCTGCAAGGAGTTTATACATTAAAAAGAGTTTTTGTATGCCAAATGTTTAAAATGAAAAAAGAACATATAAAACTACTTTTTTACGGTTTTGCCAAATATCCGAATTCAAAACATTTTTTTTCGATTTTTTTTGGCATGATATATTCGAAAACATGTTTCCTCAGATGGTGGACTGAATTTTTTTTATAAAAACTTGTTTTGTCGGTGCGTGGAATATTTCAGAATTTCGGGAAAACTGAAAAATTCGCCTTTTCTATTTCTGGGTAAGAAATGCCCACAGACATTCGAGTTTTAAAAGATGTGTAAACGAGAATAAAAAAAAAACTACAATCTACACTTTATAAAGCTGGAGCATTTATTTTACTTATAGTGAAATTAAAATGTGGTTTTCTGCATGCTGTGATATAAATTCAGAAGCTTGTTTTCAACTAAACTAGAAAAACGGGGTTTCAAAATATCAATTTTGGTGTTTGAATCCATTTTTCAGGTTCAAAAGTTCAATTGTAGGGTATGTGTTCCATTATTAATCTCACGCTCCCATATTCATCCTATTCGAAAACAAGCGATTACGGCACCGATTGATTCCGTTCTTTTTGTTTTCATGGGTGCTCACTTCTAACAAGAAATACAAAAATAAGAAACAAAACAAACAGCGCTTCAATCCTTTGTTTTTCGTAGGATGAAAATGGGAGCCATATGCTTAAGAAGGGAACCAATACCCTACCTAGGGATTGTATGCACACTAAGATCAGCTCGGTATTTTTCCCATCTTTTAACTGAGTTCTTAACAGCAGATTTAACTCGGTACGCTCGGTTATTTATTTTGCGGATATTCCGTTAATGAGTTTCCGAGCTCAGCTAATGAACTGTCAAAGGTTACTGATGCACGGTAAATATCGTTACTGGTGAACGGTAAATACGATTACCGAGTGTACCGAGATAAATCTGCTGTTGAAAACTCAGTAAAAAGATGAAAAAAATGCTGAACTCAGTGAAAAAATTACTGAGCTGGAACATCTGAATCTTAGTGTGTGATAGGTACGCATAAAGAAAAACACGGATATATCTTTAGATTTTTTTTCGATCTTTATTCCATGCGTAGAAAACAATTTGTTAGGCGATGTTATAGAAAAATATAGCAATTTGTGCAGAAGCTTTATAAGGTCTTTTAGAGAATGTTCTACCGCATTCAAACAAATAGTAAAATGCAAATTTCAATAATTGGCAATTGATGTTAATTTATAAAGGTAGGGTATTTGTGAAAATAAAGTTTGTTTCTGCATCCATTCTCAAATAGCAGAGCTGCAAAGTTGTGCCCAAACTTTCTGGGACACCCTATAGGAGTTCCTGAAGGAATCCATGCAGGGGGGGGGGGGGGTGGTTTAAATTCTCGGAAAAATACATGGGATAATTTCAAGAATCCTTAAAGAAGTTTCTTTAGTTCCTGAGGAAAGTTAGCTAAATAAATCAAGTATAGGTGTTTCTGGCATAACGTCCCAACTGGAACAAAGCCTTTCTCTCAACTTGGTGCTTTTCCGCAGTTATTATCCAAAAGATTTCTTTTCGTATGACCATTTTGTATTTGTGTATCGTCAGACACGAAGATGCACAAGGAAGTCAAGGAGGAATTTATGCAGAAACCTTTGAGGAATTTCTAAGGGTACTCTGTGATCAATTTTTGAAGGGGTTCTGGAATTAATATTTGATTGCATATTGGAGAAATATTTAAAAGGACCCTTTAATGCATACTTGAAGAGAGATTTCTGAAAAAAAAAATAAGCAATAGTTGCAAATTTAAGAATCCTTGGAGGACTTCCTGATGGATTTGTTGGAGGAATTTGTTAAGAATTCATTAAAGAAATCCTTTTTGGAAATCTTTAGAGGAATTCTCATTCCTTAGATGATTACCTGGAAGAATAAGTGGAGGATTGTGTTAAGGAGTTTTTGCAGCAATTCCTGCGGGAATCCTTGGAAAATGTTCGGAAAGAATCATTACCAGCCTACCAACACAATAACTACTAACCTATTGCTTTGAAATGATCGCTTTTTACTTACGAATGATGTATACTCGTGAACTTTACGTGCCATGGAAGAAGCTTCTCTGCATATTGAGCTTTTATTATTTTTTGTTGAAAAAAATAAACAACAATAATAATTTCTTTTCGAGAAAGGTAAATTTTTGTACTAGGTTATAAAACAGTTTTATTGCTACACTTAATGCGGTTTGTAAAACCTCTCCGAGAGTGGTCGACTTTGCCGGAAGATGCTCTTAAAGAGGTAATCAAGAGGTTTAGATGTATAAATCAGTTTTATTGCAAGTTTTATAGAATTGGTCATGAAGATTTCTTATAGAGCCGAACAAAACTTAAAATGTTACTTGGGTAAAACACCGTGAAAAGTTTGTATAATCTTCGAATGTCATAAAAACAAGAGAAGATATAAAGTTAATTAAAACTATTGTTGTTCTATAACGAAATTTATTCCAGTCTGGTTTGTCACAAAACTATTACTATCACTTTCATGCAAACAATGGCCATATAAACAAAACATTCCTTATTATATTCTGACCATTGCGATTCCCTCTGTGGCACACTCTCGATTATTCTTTCAATAACGCTTGAATGATGGGAAGCTCGTCATCTGGCACTCGGCCGTCGATATCAATGTAGGTTACCTCCTTTCGAATGCAGCTACCCTTATCATTCTGTGTTGTGACGAGACGCCTGCTGTATCTTTTGCAAAATACACATTCTTCCCACGAGTTCTTGCTGCCATGCCATTTCATGACCATACTCTACCTCAATAAAGAGGCGGTTCGCAATCTCCCACCCGACGACGATAGCACACTTCACATGGTCCAATCATACCAAACAAATTCACGAATTAAAATTGCAACAACAACGGCCCGCGTCTATCGCTGCATTCTCAGGGCACACATACAGCTCGATTCAATTGGGTGCAATTTGTAAGAACACCTCCGACCAAAAATAACCCGCCTCGAGACTTGTTGAACTGTGAACTCACCGTTTAGACACCCGGACTACGAGCGACCAAATTGAATTAAAATCAACTTAAACGCGCCAATTTAAACAAGCACACGAGCAACGCGACACTCCGGGGACAGTTTATGAATTTGATTCAATTTAAACGTTACAGCTGACGCCAGTCCGCGATCTTACACTCGTTTCGCGTTCAATCTCATATACTTCCAGATCTCGACAACAACCGATCGAGCTTTGTTCTAACAAGGAATCACCAACCGACAAGTGTCAACCCGTGGGCTTCGACGTTCGACGAGAGGTACGTCCGGATAGTATCGCGCACGCACTAGAACTGAAACCGAACTCAGCACGATGCGCAAGGAATCTTCCTTCTTGGCAAGGCGTCCGTCCAGTCTGAGCGAATTTAGCACCCCCTCACCGCCGCAAGCCCGAGCATTTGCACTCGGTCAGTCAGTAGTGTCTACGCCTCAGCGGTGATCCACTCGGACTCGAGCTTCGCGTAAGATCAAGCTTCTAGGTAGATCGCGATCGCACGAACTCGCACGCTATAGGTAGGTATTCACTGATGTGGGAGAGAAGTTTTCCCCGCCGCGCCGTGTTCGCGTTCTCAATTGCTCTCGAGAACACCCCGATTCGGTATAAGGATACTTGACAGCCAAAGACCGTTTGAACTAACGACGACTCACGATGGCGGGCGGTTGACTCTCGTCGGCGGCGGGTGGGGAAGCGAGAAACAACTCATAGACGACCTGTGATGGGTTCTCTAGCAGTGGTTATCAAACGGCACTTTGGTGTTTTTTTTTTTTTTTTTGATGGTAGTACAGTGCAGTGGTAGCGTCAGTAAAGGGTAACTTGAAATACTCATCGACTTTGAAGCAATATCAATGAAAATTGAAATATACAAGTGAAACTGTAAATCATTTAATTTTTCATTTATTTAGTATTACATCAAATTCAAGATTCAACAATATTCCCAAACAACACACATGTTATATAAGAGTTACGACTGCGCAAGTTTTGGTTGTATAGAAGTTAATTCGACGTTATTTCAACATTGTGTTAGAATTACGCAAAATAAGCTTCTATACAACCAAAACTTGCGCTGCCGTAACTATTATATAACATGTGTGTTGCTTGGGTTTCTCCAGAAAACACGGTTCGTGGCTGCCACTCTCCATCCTCGGTCACACCCAATGCTGGCCTAGTCACGCTCCACCTGGTCCGTCCATCGTGCTCTCTGCGCTCCACGCTTTCTTGTGCTAACCGGATCAGTCGTGAACCTCACATTTGCAGCGTTGTTGTCCAGCATTCTTGCAAAATGCCCTGCCCATCGTATCCTTCCGGTTTTGGCTATACCTCAATTTATAGAGCAAAATATGCGATTTTGGGCTTTTTTGACTGCAAGCCATTAAGCATGGAAATACAGGTATTCTTCGATATAACGTACCCTCGATATAGCGTACCCTCGATATAGCGAATTCGATATAACGTACATTTTGCTTCGATATAACGTACAACATTGAAAATTTTTATTTTTTCCACGAATAACCCTTTAGATAAACTACGAAATCACTCAAATCAATGTTTTGTTGCAGCATTAGCCTTGTTACCAAGAATTAGCGCAATTTGGGGAAAATTTTAGTGTACGTTATATCGAAGCAAAATGTACGTTATATCGAAGCACAAAAAAAGGAAATGACTTTTTCGTCAAAACTCAAGTTTTTCATTATGGGTTTTGTGAATTTCACCGAAATCATTATTTTGGATTAATTTCACGTCGAATACATCAATACTAGCATAAAACACATTAAATTTTTCGCTGCTTCGATATAACGTACACTTCGATATAAAGTACAAAGAGAAAACTTTTTTGTACGTTATATCGAAGAGTACCTGTATTTTTTTAAGCAATCAAAAGGTTAATTGGTCAATTAACATCTAAATTAACGACTCATGCAAAATATTTCGTTTAACCTAATCAAATTCGATAGACCAGATGTTCGCCATCCGCCAGGTGTTGCAGAAATGCCGCGAATACAACGTGCCCACACATCACTTTTTCATCGATTTCAAATCGGCGTATGATACAATCGATCGAGAACAGCTATGGCAGATTATGCACGAATACGGATTCCCGGATAAACTGATACGGTTGATCAAGGCGACGATGGATCGAGTGATGTGCGTAGTTCGAGTATTTGGGACACTCTCGAGTCCCTTCGAATCTCGCAGAGGGTTACGGCAAGGTGATGGTCTTTTGTGCTTGCTGTTCAACATTGCTTTAGAGGGTGTAATAAGAAGAGCGGGGATAAACACGAGTGGGACGATTTTCACGAAGTCCGTTCAGCTGCTTGGTTTCGCCGATGATATTGATATTATTGCTCGTAAATTTGAGACGATGGCGGAAACGTACATCCGACTAAAGAGTGAAGCCAGGCGAATCGGGCTAGTCATTAATGTGTCGAAGACAAAGTACATGATGGCAAAGGGCTCTAGGGAGGAATCACCGCGCCCGCCACCCCGAATTTATATCGACGGTGACGAAATCGAGGCGGTTGAAGAATTCGTGTACTTGGGCTCACTGGTTACCGCCGACAACGACACCAGCAGAGAAATTCAGAGGCGCATTGTGGCAGGAAATCGTGCTTACTTTGGACTCTGCAGAACTCTACGATCGAATAAAGTTGTTGTTGTCGAAGACAAAGTACATGATGGCAAAGGGCTCCAGGGAGGAATCAGCGCGCCCGCCACCCCGAATTTATATCGACGGTGATGGAATCGAGGCGGTTGAAAAATTCGTGTACTTGGGCTTATTGGTGACCGCCGAAATCGTGCTTACTTTGGACTCCGCAGAACTCTACGATCGAATAAAGTTCGCCGTAACACGAAGTTAACCATCTACAAAACACTGATTAGACCGGTCGTCCTCTATGGGCACGAAACATGGACCCTACGTGCAGAGGACCAACGCGCTCTTAGAGTTTTCGAACGGAAGGTGTAGATGGAAGACGGGACTTGGAGAAGACGAGTGAACCACGAGCTGCATCAGACACTGAGAGAACCAACCATCTTCCATACCGCGAAAATTGGGAGGCTATGGTGGGCGGGTCACGTCATCAGGATGTCGGATAGCAACCCGACTAAAATGGTTCTCGAGAGTCATCCGACCGGTACAAGAAGACGTGGAGCGTAGCGAGCAAGGTGGGACGATCTGCGGACCCTACGCAGAGTGCGGAACTGGAGACAAACAGCCATGGGCCGAGTGGAATGGAGACGGCTACTATGTACAGCACATGCCACCCCGGCCTTAGCCTGATCGTACCGTACCGGATAGTTCATCCGAAACCCTTACGCAGTTTTGCACACCATCCATATCGTTGCTTTAATCAGTCTAGTGAGCTTCCCAAGAAAGCCGTTTTCGTCCATAATTTTCCATAGCTCTGTGCGGTCGATACTGTCGTATACCGCCTTGAAGTCCATGAACAGGTGATGCGTTGGGACCTTCTTCTTCTTCTTTATGACTCGACATCCCCACTAGGACTTGGCTTGCCTCGCTTTAACATAGTGTTCTTTGAGCACTTCCACAGTTATTAATTGAAAGGCTTTCTTTGCCTGCCATTGCATGAAATTGTATATTGTGGGGCAAACACAATGATACACTATGCCCAGGGAGTCGAGAAAATTTTCCCGACCGGAACGGGAATCGAACCCGCCATCTCCGGATTGGCAATCTATAGCCTTAACCACTAGGCTAACTGGAGACCCCGTTGGGACCTGGTTTTCACGGCATTTTTGGAGGATTTAGGGTACGGTGAAAATCTGGTCTGTTCCCGACCGACCGTCGATGAAGCCTATCAAGTCGGCGCCCACGAACTCATTAGTTTTAGGTGACAGACGATGAAAGATGCTCTGGGATAGCACTTTGAAGGCAGCATTCAAAATGGTGACCGCTCTGAAGTTCTCACATTCCAAATGGTCGCCTTTCTTGTAAATGGGGCAGATTACCCCTTCCTTCCACTCCTCTGGTAGCTAATCGGTTTCCCAGATCCTTACTACTAAGACGATGCCCACCAATGCGTGAGTAAACCCAAATTGGCAATCGCCTTCATAACGCACGTACCCCATCAAGCGTTGCCAAATCGGTTCTAACATGACAACCTACCTTACCGGTGAACAGTGGATTCATATATTTAGCAACCAGACCCAACCGTTGCTATCGCGGTTGATATCACTTTCTTCATGATTTCAATCTGACAAACATACAAAACAAGACAGTTTTCTACAAGTAAAATATAATAAAGTGAATATCTTTGATAATTTTTGAAACAGTTGTTCTTTCATGCATTTAAGATTGCGTCTGTCACTTGGTTTGTCACGAATGGACACATATTGATGATAAAGCTTAATGCTAGGCGAGGTTTGATGTGCCGAAAGACTCGATTTTCCAAACGAACCGAAGAACGGTGATTTTTTATAACTACAGGGGATGGCCAAAATGTTTGGGATAGGCAACTTTTTTTCTCCCACAAAAAAAATTCAACATACTGTAACTTTTCATAGAGTGCATCAAAAAATCTCAAATTTTGACTGTTTGTCAACCTATTATATGTGCATCATTGGTACAAATTTGGGCTCGATTGATAAATTTTTCGCGAAGTTAGAACCGTTCGCGTAAAACACTATTTTTTAGACAACTATTTTTTGAACTGTCATATCTCGGAAACCAGAGAATCGAATTGAATGAATTTTTTAACGTTTATCAACAATATATTCATAATTAATACGTCGTTATATAATGTAATATTTTCTCACGGTGAATTAAGTTATATCGGGTTGAAATTTTTACCCATATAGAGGAAAATAAGCAAAATTTACAATACCACACAAAAATTATTAAATGTGTTCTTCCTTCAATCTAAATAGGCTCTAATATATCTGATTAGAGATAATTTGAGAACAGAAGTGGAAAATCTTTGGATATCAACACTAACATTTATTGACACCGGGGAGTCTTCCAGGAATCTAGCAGAACTCCTGGAATTCCCTCAGGGATTCCTCCGAGAATGTCCTCGGGGATTCATCCAGGAGTTTCTTCCGGGATTCCCATTAGATTTCCTACCGGGATTTCTCCGGGAATTTCTGCAGAGATTCCCCCGGTAATTCTTTCCGGAATTGCTCTGGGAATTCCTTCCGAGATTCACCGAGAAATCCTTCCGAGATTTCCCGGGGATTCCTTCCGAGATTCCCCGTGAATTCCTTCCGAGGTTCCCCGGGAATTCCTTCCGAGATTCCCCGGGAATTCCTTCCGAGATTCCCCGGGAATTCCTTCCAAGATTCCCCGGGAATTCCTTCCGAGATTCCCCGGGAATTCCTTCCGAGATTCCCCGGGAATTCCTTCCGAGATTCCCCGGGAATTCCTTCCGAAATTCCCCGGGAATTCCTTTCGAGATTCCCCGGGAATTCCTTCCGAGATTCCCCGGGAATTCCTTTCGAGATTCCCCGGGAATTCCTTCCGAGATTCCCCGGGAATTCCTTCCGAAATTCCCCGGGAATTCCTTTCGAGATTCCCCGGGAATTCCTTCCGAGATTCCCCGGGAATTCCTTCCGAGATTCCCCGGGATTTCCTTCCGAGATTCCCCGGGAATTCCTTCCGAGATTCCCCGGGAATTCCTTCCGAGATTCCCCGGGAGTTTCTTCCGAGATTCCCCAGAAATTTCTTTCGGGATTTTCCCGGGAATTCATTGAAGGATTGTCCCATGAATTTCTTCCCGGATTGCGACGGCAATTCCTTCCAGAATTCCCCCGGCATTCTTCTTCTTCTTCTTCTGTATGGCTCTACGTTCTCACTGGAACTTGGCCTGCCTCTCTCCAACTTAGTGTTCTTTGAGCACTTCCACAGTTATTAATTGGAGGGCTTTCTTTGCCTGCCATTGCATGAATTTTGTACCTTGTGAGGCAAGCACAATGATACACTATACCCAGGGAGTCGAGAAAATTTTCCCGACCGGAACGGGAATCGAACCCGCCGTCTCCGGATTGGCGATCCATAGCCTTAACCACTAGGCTAACTGGAGACCCCCGGCATTCCTCCCGGCAATTCTCCCGGGAATTCCTTTTGGGATTTCCCGAAAATTTCTTCCGGGATTGCCATGGGAATACTTTCTGGGACTTCCCCGGCAGTTTCTTCAGAGATATCTTCTGAAATGCACTCAGGGATTTCTCCAGATTTTCTTTCAGGGATTCATCAATGACTTCATTCAAGGATTTATCTAGAAGTTCCTTTAAGGAGTTATATTATGAATTCTTCCAGGCGTTTCTTCAGCAATTCCTTCAAAGATCCCTCCTGGAATACCATCAGAGATTCCTCAAAGAATTTCTTCAGGGATTACTCTTGAAATTTCTCCAAGGGTTTTAAATATTGAACGAAAGACATGAGGAAATAATTATCCACATTCTAGAACTTTCGTACAATCGAATATGATAATATGAGGAACAAAAAATGATGTTGTCATTTATTTGCTTATCTGTACATTGTTTACGATATGAAGTTCTACTACCTACCAGCGGTGGGGAGATGAGGTAGTATTTTACCAACGATGATGTGAACGCACGGTGCGAAAACGGGTGGGTATCAGAAATAGAACCGATTTGCACACCTCTTCTACTCACCGACTTACTACGCACTGGTGGGGATAGTCTAACCGCTGCAGACAGGTGACCGAAATTTCTGGGCCCATTGATGATTTCTGCTGCAATACCATCCTTTCCAGCTGCTGTATTGCTTTTGAGCTGGTTGATGGCATCCTTAACTTCCCTCAGAGTGGGAGTTCGCTCATTTCCGCCCTCTGCTGCATTGGCGTAGTCGATCCCTCTGTTCTCGTGTTCTTCCGTGGCTACATCTTTCACGCCATTCAGGTGCTCGTCGAAGTACTCCTTCCACCTTTCGAAGCAGCACGAAGCCGTTGCGGGATGCGTTGAGCTTCTCGTGGAAATTCCATGTTGCGTGGGAACGGCACAGCAGTTTCATTTCCTAGCACTCTGCTTCTTCCAAGCGGCGCAACTTTGGTAAATAGTATGATTATCTAACGTTCGCACCATAGATCCTGTCCAACACACCTTCTGCAGCTCTACGATTCCAAACCCGGGGTCCTTCAGTAGATCGGCAAACATACGGGTACTCCCCATGAAGTTCAGAGATTAGCATTGAGTGTTTTTCAATGAAATTTGTTCTAAGTGTTACCTCTGTGGCTTTTATTTTCACTTTTTTTTCTCTTCTCTTCTCTTCTATTCTGAAAACAAGATTAGATTATCTATTGAGGAGCCAGTTCATCACCCTAAACCAACAAGGGGTACACGCTCTCAAAATCAGTTGAACACCACTGTTCCATATTTTGCCCAGTCGAGTGCGCTGAGAGTATCTAATTTCCTCCGTTAGTCTTTTTTTTCGCGCTGCCTGCTAAAAGTTGCACGAACTGTTGCAAACTTGAGAGACAAGCATTGCACCACCACACGACTTCCCCAAACCGTCAAGCTATTCCGTCCGATTCTCGTCCGCCCGCCCCGCTGGGTGTTTTGCTCACCACATGTTTTCTGTTTTTATTCTTTGCTTCGTGCTTTCTACGCTACGACGACGACGACGACGGCTTGAATTCGCGAGTTCTACCTAACTCACTTGCCTACCTCCACGTTCGCGCGCTGTATATCCGCGAGACGACGACGACGCGAGCGCTTCCGCAAGCCCCATTCCCCACCACCGCCATCGCATAGGAGGAGTACATTCGGGCACGTTTGGTAGTTCAATTGTGGGTAAACAAAGTTCGATTCAACCAACCGGGTCAGCAAAGTGCTTGGCAGGCTGGTATTCGATCGTTGTTATATTCAAGTCGTCGAGTTCAAATGTTTCGTTGCTGGATTAAAGCTGTCTGCTACATGGCTGTATACAGCATGTAGCAGAACAGGTATAACAGCCTACAGCTTCCTCTGCAATATCTAAGCTGTGCAGCGTCACAATGTCGCACGGCACACACATAAAAAATGCTCATCAAAAATAAATTACAGAATGAAGTTGGGTTTCAGTAATAATTTAGATCCAGGGTGAAATATTCTAATTAGGGTAACCGCCACTTTAGTAGTACCAATGATGGTGATGGTGGCAATAAAGGCAAACCAGCACAAAAGAACAGCAACGATCAATCTTTGTAGACTTATGCAAAATGGTACAGCCCAAGTGGCGTTAGTCCAAGAACCTTACTTTCGTAAGGGGAATTTCTATTTAGGAAACCTTGTGAATCCGGTGTTTGCTACTTTCAGTAAAAATGAAATGGCAAACTCACGTGTCATGCCTCGAGCATGTGTGCTTGTCAACAACGCAATCGTTGCTACACTCATCTCTGAACTAACTACCAGAGATGTATGTGCTATCATAATAGATGTATCTGTTGGAAACCTCAACAGGAAATACGTTTATTGTTCGGTTTATTTACCGCATGATGAACCATCCCCTACGGATGCTTTCAAGCAAGTCATTGCATACTGCACTTCAAAAGGCCTTCCGCTAATTGTTGGTAGTGATGCTAATGCTCACCATATAATCTGGGGCAGCTCAGACATCAATTTGAGAGGCTCCAGCTTGATGGAATACTTGAGTAGTACAGATCTTGGATTACTTAACATAGGCAACCGCCCAACCTTCATGGTATCTGGTAGAGAGGAAGTGTTAGACATAACGCTTTGCTCTAGCAGAATTAGTCATGAGCTGACCAATTGGCATGTGTCAGATGAAGAATCTTTATCTGATCATCGTTACATCTTGTTTGAACATGTGAATTTTACTTCGCAAACTTTGCGTTTCAGGAATCCCCGGTCAACCAACTGGGATCTCTTTACCGATTTGGTTGCAGCCAAATTTCATGGATACTCACCATCAATTGACACTCCAAGTGATTTAGATGATGCCGTTGATACTACAACGGCCTTCATCATGGAAGCTTTTGAAGAAGCCTGCCCTCTGCGGTCTGTGAAGACCACAAGAGGAACCCCTTGGTGGAACTCCGATCTGGCGAAGCTCAGGAAACAATGTAGAAAGAGTTGGAACAGACGACGTTCGGCTGGATCGGAGGCTTTCAGGTCGGCTCGCAAGGCCTACCAGAAAGCTCTTCGGTCTGCTGAACGATCCGGCTGGAAAAACCTTTGTACAAATGTTTCCAGTCTGAGTGAAGCCAGTCGATTGAACAAAATCCTTGCAAAATCTAAGGATTTTCAAGTGAACGAACTTCGTTTGCCAAATGGTGATTTCACTTCCTCTGATGAGGAAGTTTTAGAATGTTTATTCAGTACACACTTCCCCGGATGTGTGGATATTACATCTTCGGATGAACCTGATGTCTTTTCTTGTAGTTATGATTCTTTAGCTTCGGCTCGGAGTATCATAACTTTAGAATCGATTGAATGGGCACTTAATAGCTTTGCTCCTTTCAAATCTCCTGGGGCAGATGGGATTTATCCTATTTTGCTTCAGAAGGGATTTGATCATTTCAAACATGTTTTGAAACAACTACTTGTTTGCAGTTTTGCTACAGGGTATATTCCCAAATCCTGGCGGGATATTACTGTGAAGTTTATTCCGAAAGTGGGTCACGCGTCGTATGAAGAAGCAAAGAGCTTCAGACCTATCAGTTTGACCTCTTTTCTTCTGAAATGCTTAGAACGCATTGTGGATCATCACATCCGTGATGTTTATCTGGCCAATGTGCCTCTTCATGTGAACCAACATGCTTACCAATCTGGAAAGTCCACTGTGACTCTTTTACACAAAGTTGTTTACGATATCGAGAAGGCATTCGCTCAAAAGCAATCCTGCTTGGGTGTTTTCTTAGATATCGAGGGTGCCTTTGACAACGTGCCTTTCGATGCCATATTGGAAGCCGCACGGGGTCATGGTATATCTCCAATGATTTCCAATTGGATTCACCAAATGCTCAAAAACCGACATCTCTTCTCGACATTGCGTCAAGCGGCGATTAGGAAATTGAGTGTTTGTGGATGCCCCCAAGGGGGAGTCTTATCACCACTTTTATGGAATCTCGTAGCAGATACGCTATTGAGGCAACTCAATAATAGCGGTTTTCCTACTTATGGTTTTGCCGACGACTACCTAACATTGTTAGTCGGTATGTGCATCAGCACCCTTTTCGACCTGATGCAAAACGCTCTTCAGGTAGTTGAGGGTTGGTGTCGCCAATATGGCCTTTCGGTAAATCCGAGTAAAACATCTATTGTTCTTTTCACGGAAAAGCGAAACCGTAATGGTGTTCGAACTTTACGTCTCTTTGATTCTGAAATCAATGTGACTGAACAGGTAAAGTACGTTGGAGTCATTCTTGATTCCAAGCTTTCCTGGACACCTCATGTTGAGTTCAGAATCAAGAAAGCTTGTATGGCCTTCGGGCAATGCCGGCGAACCTTTGGTACAACTTGGGGTCTAAAACCCAAGTATATCAAATGGATTTACACAACTGTTGTTCGGCCAATATTGGCCTATGGATGTCTTGTGTGGTGGCAAAAGGGCGAAGTGAGAACGGTCCAATCAAAGTTAGGCCATCTCCAAAGAATGTGCTTAATGGCGATGTCTGGAGCGTTCTCTTCAACTCCCACGGCAGCGCTCGAAGTTCTCTTTGACGTTGTCCCACTACACATTCATCTCAAACAAGAAGCACTTTCTTGCACTTACCGTCTATGGGTACTCGGTTTACTAGAGGAAACTCCTGTGAACCGCAGTTCAACACACACCTCGTTGTTTCCACTTTTGGTGAATTGGGACAAAGTTGTCCTTGCTCCAAGTGATCTTACAATTGCTTGTAATTTTCCATATAGGACATTTTCCACGAAATTCCCTTCCCGGGAAGAGTGGACATCTGGTTATCTGGAGAGAAGTATTTCAGACGGCATCGTATGTTACACTGATGGCTCCCTTCTAGAAGGTCGAGCAGGTGCTGGTGTTTATTCTCGTGAGCTAAGGCTGTATCAGTCTTATTCACTTGGCAGACACTGCACCGTTTTTCAGGCCGAAATCTTTGCTCTTATGTGCGGAGTGCAATCAGCACTTCAGCAGCACGTAATGGGCAAAGTAATATACTTCTGTTCAGATAGCCAGGCTGCTATTAAAGCACTTGCTTCGGCCAACTCCAGGTCGAAGATAGTTATCGCTTGTCGAACTCAAATTGAGGAGCTGAATTCAGCAAACGCTGTTCACCTTGTATGGGTACCTGGCCATTCTTCCATCGCTGGAAATGAATTGGCTGATGAGTTAGCTCGCACTGGAGCATCACATGACTTCATTGGCCCTGAGCCAGCTATTCCGGTATCCAAGTGTTGGGTGAAGCTTCAGATTGACACCTGGGCTGCCACTCAGCACAAACAATACTGGAATAGTTTGGAGTCATGTCGTCAAACAAAATTGTATTGTACTGAGCCATCTCTAGGGGTGGCAAAGTATCTAACAAATCTGTCAAAGCAGAATTGCAGCATGCTGGTCAAAGCATTGACTGGCCACTGCCGACTCAGTTATCACATGGCGAATATTCAGCAAGCTGATTCATTTGCATGTGATAGCTGTGAATCCGATTATGGAACTTCGTATCATTTAATATGTAACTGTCCAGCTTTTGCGCAATTGCGTTTCCGAGTACTCGGGAAACACTTATTTAGTGAAACTGACTTCAGAAACCTGAATCTTCAGGACGTTCTGTTGTTCTTGACCCGCTGTGGTAAAGAGCTATAGGCTCTCTTTACGCTTTATGCATTATCACAGTGCCCTTCTCAGGGCGCTGTTCGCACCCATTGTGGCACGCTTATGCGTTATTACAGTGTCCTTTTCAGGACGCTATGTGAACCCATTGTGGTACGCTTTTGCGAGTATGACGATCCTATTCCCTTACCTGTCCTTTCCCATCTCCTATCCTTTTTCCTTCCCTTCTCCGTCAGGTAAATGATGAATAGGCTCGTGTTCATGGCGATGGCACAAATTTCCCAAATGGAGGAGAACGTGCCTCTAGAGCCGACCTACTGATACCTGATACCTGATACCTAAATAATGATCAAATCAGTGAGAAGAGATAGCAAACTAATAATGTTGTACATTAACGTATTTAGTACGTAAAAACAACGTTTTAATAACATGTTTGATCTCAAAGGTTATAACTATGTGCTGCTGATGTTATACAAAACATCTTCAATTGAAGGAAGACGGTGATATAAATATCTTGTGTAACCAACGTTATATTTACGTTATTTTAACTTGTAGTGAGGATGATAACATTTTTCAGTAACTTGTTATTGCCAAACAGAGTTAAAACATGATTTCAACATAATATGTGTACAAATACGATTATAGTACTATACTACAACGTCTTTTTTAAAGTTTATTCTCAAAGATGTTTTCTGTGTTACTTGGGAATGTATATTGTAATGAAATGGTTCACTGAAAGCTTCGCACATTATAGCTACTATACATTTACATTCGATTTTTGTGTAACACTATATTATACTGTTTTTCTTACGTTTGAGCCATTCACTTTTCCGAAACATTATTTTTCCGTGCATTTTTAATTATTTATTCAGTTTTAGATTTTTTCCGTGCTTTGTTTTGTTGATGTTTGTGACTTTTATGATGCAAAGGAGAGGAAAGAAAAAAGTGAATAAGTTGAAACATCAATTTAAAGTCAATAAAATGTTTAAATAAGTAGTAAACCAGATGTCTTAAGAATCGCAGATCCAAGAGATATGGCGAGCTAGGTATGTAGAGTGCGATGAGAGGAATACGATTGACGAACTTTATCTTTGACGTAGAGCCATCTTTAACATATGGACTGGACTGAATACTGAAAGAAATTCTAATATTGGTTCGTCTGTGGGTTCGCTTCTTAACCTAACTTATACTTGAATCGAACTTGACAATTCAGGCCGAACATTTCAATAGGTCCTATCTGCATTTTTTTTTTTTTTTTTTTTTTTCTTCTAAACCATTGGGGGATAAATCTGCTCATCAGACACCCTAACAGGAAGGTTAGGGTAGTGTGGGGATGAGGCCGTCTTCTACAATGCCGGTAGAAGCCAGGACTACTCTCTCCTCGACCCACTAAAACACATTCCTATGGTCGCCAAACCCTACGTCTCTCCGGAACCACCAAGAAGGTATTGCTTCAGAGAGGGGCTAGTGCATATCGCACCCTCAAGGTTAGCTGCCGTAGCCTAGCAGCAACGAACATCGATGACTCGCACTGGAGAGTCCATCACGATAGCATGCTGGCGCTTAGCCAGTTTCCCGAGTGGTCCTCGCCACTCCCTTTGTCCTCGGAAGGCGGGCAGGGTCAACCCCGCCCGCGCCCTACTACTGAGCGGACATCAAGAACTGATGCCCACATGCAACCCGATCTGACCTGCTGAAGGCAAGGGTATCACTACCCTTCAGGCCTTATCAGCTGCATCCGTAGGTTGCAGACAGCAGGGTCTCACCTACCCCGACCCTCTTGTACTGCATCTGGACTAGCCATTCTCCGAGTCCACGCGCCACCTCCTTTGTAGCTCCCAGACGATATGGGTGATAGCCGTTGAAACGGCATTCCAGCTAATCTCATCCCTACACATTCTCTGGACCAAGTTGTCCGGAGTTGTGTCCTCCCCGCATGTGGCAAGCATGCAGTCACGCATTGTGCGAAAACGCGGGCACACGAACAAAACGTGTTCCGCCGTTTCCTCTAAACCATTGCACACTGGGCATTCGGGAGAATCCGCATGCCCGAAACGGTGTAGATATTGTCGGAAGCAACCATGACCTGTAAGGACCTATCTGCATTTGAGAGGCTCTCTTTGTTCACTTTCTCTTTCAATTATTACAATGTAATGGTACACTTTTCAACTATTTTTGAAGTACAAATCAAAAGACGATTGTTTTGACCATCGTTCAATGCAAGGAGACAATCATAATACAAAGAAACAGCTGAGATATTAACGAAAGAGAGGGAAACCAAAGAGACTCTCTTCTGTAGATAGGACCTTTAGACATGTTTGGCCTGAATTTTGTAATGAATTGTTAAATACATACGTGTATTTCAAACTTTAGTCAAACTGGAGCCTCAATATTGCAATAACGGTTAAGCATGCTGTAATGATACTTATGTACCTCGTCACCCACTTCATGCAACTACATTAGTGGTCTAATAATGCTTAGCGCGCTCGGCATAGTTCCATCATGCCGCTCAAAGTGTTGCCACAAATAATGCTTAGTTTGCGAAACCCAGTTATCTGGCTGGTGGGGCATGGGAGCCTAAGCTTCAACTGTTAATGCAATCAAAGACTACTCAGACCTCGCTCAGGCTTAGACGTGGGCGATCCAATATGAAGGGTTATCCAAAACGCTCTGGAGAATTCCCAAAGCGCATTCTCATAATGCTAGTAAGCCTAAGATGCCATTAACAGGAGGAAAATGACAAGATAATATAACATTACATGGTTTATGTAATGTAAACCAATACAACATACCAAAAGAGAACCATTCCAAAACCATTTAATTAAATGTATAACCAGTGGTGAAACTACAATTAAAAACAATATATTTACGGTAAATTTTATTGTTTGAAACCATACGCGTACCATACAATGTACGGTTTATTAAAACCCACGTATCAGTATTTATAACAATTCATTTACAATATAATGTATGGTTTTGCAAAAAAATATATATGGAGAAAAATATTTTTTATATTGTTACGATTCTTAACAACCCGTATAGTATATTGTAAAAATCTTATTTACAATTTACTGTATGGTGTTCTACATTACATTTTATTGTTTTTGTATTTTTATTTTTACAGTGGTTTCTATTGTAAAAATATGGTTTTGAATAGTACTGTTACAATACAACATTCGGGTTTTCTACTGTATTTTTTATTCGGGGAGCAAACTTGCTCTAATGCACCACACCCGGATTACGGCAACCGACCAACGGCGATGAACAATGGACCCCACTTTGGACTGATGAAGCAGTATCACGTGCTCTTCGATCTACTTGCACAAGTAGAGAGTGCAAAAGAGGCAACGTCGCAGCAGATCCAAAAATAGAATTAAGTATAGATAAAGTAGTTACACCGCCACTGTTCAAATGGGCAGTTGGCAATTGATATCGCTCTCGTGATGCCCATGTTGGCGAAAAGAGCTTGTAGTGTAAGGTAGGTGATATGTAGAATAAAAAAAGGGTCGATCTCGACCGCAGGACACCGGTATGACCTACGAAGCCGACTTCGAACCCCTTGACCACCTCTTGTACTGCATCTGGACTAGCCATTCTCCGAGTCCACGCGCCACCTCCTCTGTAGCTCCCAGACGATATGGGTGATAGCCGTTGAAACGGCGTTCCAGCTAACCTCATCCCTACACATCCTCTGGACCAAATTGTCCGGAGTTGTGTCCTCCCCGCATGTGGCAAGCATGCGGTCTCGCATTGTGCGAAAACGCGGGCACACGAATAAAACGTGTTTCCGCCGTTCCCTCTAAACCATTGCACACTGGGCATTCGGGAGAATCCGCATGCCCAAAACGGTGTAGATACTGTTGGAAGCAACCATGACCTGTAAGGACCTGTGTCAGATGGAATGTAACTTCCCAAATGGCGCCTATTAATCCAACTATCTACCCTCGGTAGATTCCTTTGGTGGAACTGTCCCACGCGCGCTGCCATTTGACCATAGAGGCCATCCTGGCAGTCCTGCGTATGCCTCTTGTGCCGCGCATACGCCGCGTACACCGCAGAGCTATTGGACATCATCCGGGGCAGTGCCGCAATAGCTGTGGAGGCTCTTTTACAGGCATAATCGACGTGGCTACCGAAGGTAAGCTTATCGTCGATCATCACGCCCAAGTGTTTGACAGAGCGCTTTGACAGGATAGTGCACTCTCCCACACTGATCTCCGTCTGCTGCTCCGACTTCCGGTTGTTAACAACCGTCACCTCTGTCTTGTGGTGAGCCAGCTCCAGCTTCCTGGACCGTATCCACGCCTCCACAACCTTGATCGAGTGGTCGGTAGTCAACTTCACCTCCTCGATCGTTTCACCGTAGACTTCGAGCGTAATGTCGTCGGCAAATCCGACAATCTCCACTCCCACTGGGTACTCTAACCTCAACACCTCGTCGTACATGACATTCCATAACACCAGACCCAGGATGGAATCTTGCGGGACTTCTGAGGTTATGTGAAAGCACTTCCGACCCACCTCCGTGTCGTAGACTAGTACGCGATTCTTAAAGTAGCTTTCGAGAATCTTGTACAAGTACTCCGGTATCCCCAGACACAAGAGCGCATCGGCAATAGCAGACTAGCTGGCGCTATTAAACACATTCCTTACATCCAGAGTCACTACCGCGCAGAAGCGAATTCCCCTCCTCTTAGGCTCGAGTGCTTTCTCGGCGGTTTTTGTAACCGGCAAGATAGCGTCTACGGTGGACCTCCCTTTCCGGAAGCCGTACTGCTTGCTCGAAAGACCATTTTCGCCCTCAGTGAACCTCAACATTCTATTGAGGATGATCTTTTCGAGCACCTTCCCCGCCGTGTCAATCAAGCATATTGGTCTATATGCCGACGGGTCTCCGGGTGGTTTCCCCGCCTTTGGCAATAGTACCAGGCTCTGCCTCTTCCAAGCTTCTGGGAAAACTCCCTCGTCCAGGCATTTCTGCATAGCAGACCTGAACATCTGCAAATCTCTGGGAAGATTCATTCGTCCATCCATTTTTACATGGCAGATCTGAACATCCCGGGAGCCTCTGCAATAACTATTTTTAAGGCTAGGTTCAAAACTCCGTCCGAACTTAGGGCTTTATCAGGGATGCCATATATACAGATTTATCTGTATTATACAGATTTTTGAGCACCCGTACAGAATTCGTTTTGAATGAAATACAGATTTTTGAGCTAGAGGCGCCATTTTATTTTTGTATGAGATACAAATTTTTCTTCAAAATTTTGTATGGGATACAGATTTTTGAAAAAAGTGATACAGATTTTTGAAAAAAATCATCTGGCATCCCTGGGCTTTATCTACGCTAGAGGATTTTGCGATCCCCGAATGTTCCTCTTCGGGGACCTCATTGTCAACCCCAGTCCCCAGCGGTCCTACGAAAGGAGGCCAAGGACTTGGATCATGACGCGGAAAAAGCCCCTCGATGATCCTCTTCAGTATCTCTGAGACCCACAAAGCAGGCCGTTTTTCTTACCCTACCCCTTTCCCAGTCTTGAGCGCGACTTTGGTAGCCGCAAGCAACATTCCCGTTCTCCATCTGCACTCCCCCGCAGATGAAACGCAGCACCTTCCGTTCGAAAACTCCAAGGGCGCGTTGGTCCTCTGCATGTCAAGTCCATGCTTCGTGCCCATAGAGGACTACCGCTCTAATCAGCCTTTTGTAAATAGTTAACTTCGTGTGACGTCAAACTTTGTTCGATCGTACAGTTTTGCGGAGTCCAAAGTAAGCTCGATTTCCAGCCAGAATGCGCCTCTGAATTTCTCTGCTGGTGTCATTGTTGGCGGTCACCAGTGGGCCCAAGTACACAAATTCTTCAACCGCCTCGATTTCGTCTCCGTCGATAGAAATTCGAGGTGGCGGGCGCGGTGATTCCTCCCTGAAGCCCTTTGCCATCATGTACTTTGTCTTCGACACATTAATGACAAGCCCGATTTGCCTGACTTTACTCTTTAGTCGGATGTACGTTTCCGCCATCATCTCAAATTTACGATTGATATTATTCAATATCATCAGCGAAACCAACCAGCTGAACGGACTTCGTGAAAATCGTTCCACTCGTGTTTATCCCCGCTCTCCTAATTACACCCTCTAAAGCAATGTTGAACAGCAAGCACGAAAGACCATCACTTTGCCGTAACCCTCTGCAAGATTCGAAGGGACACGAGAGTGTCTCTGATACTCGAACTACGTACATCACTCGATCCATCTTCGCCTTGATCATCAATCGTATCAGTTTATCCGGGAATCCGTATACGTGCATAATCTGCCATAGCTGTTCTCCATCGATTATATCATACGCCGATTTGAAATCGATGAACAAGTGATGTGTGGGCACGTTGTATTCGCGGCATTTCTGCAACACCTGGCGGATGGTGAACATCTGGTCCGTTGTAGCGCGTTCACCCATAAATCCAGCCTGATATTGCCCCACGAACTCTCTTGCAATCGGTGATAAACGGCGGCATAAAATTTGAGAAAGTATCTTGTAGGCAGCGCTCAGTAGTGTGATCGCGCGGTAGTTCCTGTAATCCAACTTGTCGCCCTTTTTGTAGATAGGACACACGATACCTTCCATCCATTCCTCATCCAAAATGTTGGTAATGACCCAGTGAAGAGCTCTCACCAGTGCTTCTCCACCGTATTTTAGATGCTCGCTTGGTAGTTGATCTGCTCCAGCGGCTTTGTTGTTTTTCAATCGGCCAGCCTCCTCCTCAATCTCTTGGAGTTTGGGGGCCGGAAATCTTTCGTCCGGCGCACGTACTCCTGAATCTGTTACCACGCCACCTTCGGTGCTTGCATCGTCACCAATGAGATGCTCATCGTAATGCTGCCGCCACCTCTCAACTACATCACGCTCGCTCGTCAAGATTCCCGTGATTGACTCTGCACATGTCGGCTTGTGGCACAAAGCCTCTGCGCGTGCGGTTCAGCTTCTCGTAGAACTTCCGTGTGTCCTTAGGGCGGTGCAGCTCTTCCATCTTCCTGCTGGCACTTCTTCCTCCGGAAGACTGAGTACTGCCTGTTCCACGTCTGTATAAAGCGTGCCTCATTCGTCCTCGTACGGTGTTGCAGCATTCTCGCCCATGCTGAATTATTCTCGTTTTTCAACTGTTCACATTCGTCGTCATACCAGTCGTTTCTGTGATTCGGAGTCGCGAAGCCTAGTGCTGCAGCCGAAATACTATCTATGGCGGATCGGATGTATCTATCCAGCCATCTTCAAGTTACGCCAAGCTGCTCTTCCATTGGTAGGGCCACTGCTAGCTGCTGCGCGTAGTCTTTAGCCAATTCTTCGTTATGCAGCTGCTGCCACTTCTACGTTATGTTGAGCTGCGGCGTTCGACTTCGACGCGTGATGCTAACTGTCGAAAGTTTTGAGCGCATGCATACAGCGACTAAGTAGTGATCCGAATCTATATTCGCACTACGGTATGTGCGAACACTGGTTATATCCGAGAAAAAATTACCGTCGATTAGAACGTGGTCGATTTGTTTTTTTTTTTTGTATGATGGTCGGGTGATCTCCAGGTGGCTGCCACCCGATCACACGTTGTCGCATCTTGCCCAACACTATAAATGCTGTTCCCAATTCATTGGTGGTGCCACAGCTTTGGTAGAAGGTAGCCGCTCGATGCCCGCTTTTCCACACTTTCTGTCCAGTCCAACAAAGATCCTGCAACGCCACGATGTCGAAGTGGCGAGGAGGTAATTCGTCGTAGATTATCCTGTCACATCCTGCGAAACCAGGTGACTTGTTATTTCATGTTCCAAGTTTTCCAAGTCTTTGGTAATGGTTTCGTAGTCCTTATTACGTCACGTGAGTCTTTGCCGATTGTATCGAGTCGTATTTTCTCCCTATGTTATTCGTAATGGAGATTTTTACGGGTGGCTTATTGGGCCTACGCCAACACTCGTGTCTCGCCGGAGGGCCATCGTGCCAGTTCTGTTTAGCGTCCTAACCAACACTGGGACGACCACGGTGATGGGTCTACCACCTTGGATCTAGCTGGACGTGATGCAGCTGTTTGAGCCACACCTCCTTGGTGAACAGACGCCTGGAACGTAGCTCCTCAATCTAGCTGACGTCAGAAGGACAACAGTGTCCAGGCTGCACTAACAGCTAAGCACACAAGTCTTAGCTGATGGCATGTTGGACGCTCTCTGAATCGACTCACCGTGTTGCAGCAAGTGTTTGCTGTGAATGTAGTCATCATCTACCCCACTTGTTAAGCCAGGACTACAAAAAGTGACGTCGATAAACGACTCCACTCCGTTCCGACTAAAGCAAGGACTAAAGGTACTTTTAGTATTGGCATTAACCAAATCGACACCTAACATGGCCAGTGGCTCAGGCAGGATCTAACCCCGCTGGTTAATAAAGCGGCTTTCCCCATTCTAGGCCCAGGCATTGAAGTCATTTGCTATCACCACCTGCCTTCGTCCTGTCAGCACGGTCTTCATATAGTTTTACCTACACAGCTTGCTGCTGTTGTTAGGGCCTTTACAGCCCATGACTTGTGTTCTGGTTCCAGACAGCTGAAGCAAGCTTCCAGTTTCTCATGCTAGGTCAGTCAGTATACTGCCCAGCCCAGCCTACCTTGAGCTTTCCTACTTCAAAGGACTTGTACAGGTACACTGTACCTGGTACAGGTAGTTGCACCAAGGCTACCTGTGTTCCTACCGGGCCCTTTCCGTAGCTAAACGGAAGCTGCGGAAGCCACCTGAACCCCGCACTGTTGCCCCAGTGTCGTGACGGACTCTTCAGTGTCAGTCATCTCGTCTAAGCTTTACACCTTCTGAGTCGCCTGCGATGTAAGAGCTCTCACCTCGACCTCTTAGCCAAAGACCTCTTCCGACAGACTTGAAGGCGGCGCCTTTGCGAACTTTGTCGCGCTGGAGCTCGAGTATCATTTCATCTGATCTTCAGTCTTGATGACGAGCGCGTCAGCATTCGCGCGATTGGCACCTGCCCTCCTACGTTTGCTAGGCCTGGTGTCCCTACGCTCCTGCGCCTCATGTGGATTCTTCTTTTTCTTCTTCCTCTCAACGATGGTCCAAGAGGCGTCCTCTCCCTGGCGTATCCTAGCTTGTGGTTGCTGAGAACCAACCCCTGTTACGTTCGATCCGAGATAAGCCGACCTTTTAAGGCCTACTTTTCCCCCGGATGCCTACCTAGGGTCCGACTTGTCGGCTTTACTGCCGACCTTCGGAGATAACAGCTGACAAGCCTTGCGGGCGACAACCGCTTCTTACTTGATGATTGCCTCACATGCTTCTGCGAATTCTTATCATATAATTGTATCCACGAGAAAACCATTGCCTCCGTCTGGGTAAACTTCGGAACCTTTGACTTCACGGGTTCTGCCGCAGCCGCAGTTTCCATGAGTTTCTCATGGTCTTGCTTGGCTGCCGCCATCGACTTTCGAAGTCTCAGCAGGGCTTAGGCTAATGGTAGACTTTGAGGACGTAAAGTCAATGAGGGCCTGTCCATAAACTACATAGATTGTTAGGGGGGGCTGGTTCTGGCCAAAGTCTACGCTCCATACAAATTTCGATAATTTTGTATGAACAAAAGTCTACGAGGGGGGAGGGGGGGGGGTTGGTTCTGAGATGGTCGAAAAAAGTCTACGTAATTTATGGACAGTGCCTGATGAAGTCACCTCTATTGCAGAAAGTCCATCTCTATTTTTGTTGATGACCCTCATCAACCACGCCTTCATATACAGTGGGCAGCGCATGTTAGAACAATGTCGGACAACAACCATACAAAACTGGTGTTCGATAATGATCCGGTTGGCACAAGAAGGCATAGAGCGCAGAAAGCACCATGGGCGGAAAAGGACGAGCATTGGGCGTGACTGAGGATGGAGAGCAGAGCGGCAGCCACGAACTGAGTATTGTGGCGTATGATACTATTTTTGATTGTCTAGTCTGAAATATAATCACATTTATGTGATGAGTATAGATAAATGTATGTAGTCGTGGAGGAGTAGACAAAAGCATTCAAATTTAACAGAAGAGTGATCGACACTGATAGGGTTGAAACCACTAAATATTTGCACACGCAAGTCTAGCACCAAATAGAAAAGTAATTAATGATCATAGAAACATTCCCCTCCAGATGTGTAGGCATATGCAGCAATTTCCTCGTTCGATATTGCTGTAAACCTGAAACCAGTTTCTGTCCAAGATCGAGGCTACAGTCTTTCTAATGTCACTCTAATCATATACAGTAGAATCGATCCGCGCAATCCGGTACTGACTTGCGAAATTCTTAGCTGTTACCTGACATAGCAGTTTGCCCTGGTCACAGTTATCGTCAGTGCACGTAATCCGGTCTGGAGTTGAATCAAGTTGTAAATCGCAGTCACCGACAAACACGCGGTCAACGGATTCAATTGAACATTTGATTTTCTTGCATGGTGTGCTGTTTCACGCACGTATCGTATCTACCTGGCAAAGCGATTGATCAAGCCAGTCTCGTGCTCGGAATAATAATGAAACCTGAATGTATCGACCTAAAGCAGCAACAGGACCGGCCTACGGATGCACTCGCTCAATCCTCACAGGTGAACGAACCCATCTGATACAGTTTTGTTGTTTTGTTTTGATTCAGTTTCGTTGCATCCATCGATCGAGCGGTGCCGGGGATAATTATTATCGCATTTACGTGCGATCCATCGTACCTCATGGTATTTATGCTGCAAGATCATCAACCGAAGAAGAAGCGAAAGGAAAGGTAAAGAACCCGACCGGTCGGATCAACGTGTGGAATAGCTGAGGTCGGAAAAAGGAGTAGCAAAAGTGTCAAGGATGCGATGATTATGCAGGCTGGGTTTATGTACCTAGAAGAAACCACTTTCACTTACAAACATTTGACCTTCTTACTTCACATCCGGTCAAGTTCATTGCCAGTTCTTGGGAAATAGAGGGAGATCCCCCAGCGCCGGACATTTATGTGTCGTTTATTTTATTTATACAGACTAGTTTTGCTGAGGGTTTTCAACTAGTGCTAGCAGTGGATAACTGACACTGAGGAAGATTACAAGTGGTAGTCGAAATACGCGTATCTGTCAAAGAATAAGCGTTAGGCAAGGGACGGAATTTTGAAATGTACAAAACTGATTACACTCATTCAAAGAGGGTATTCTGTTTAGTGGGTTCAAAAAGTCGGTGCAATATAGTACTTGAGGTAAGATGCCACAAAAGTTCAGCCTATTGGACGCAGTGGCTTAATTTCCCCAACAGGGGAGGAAAAAAAAAAAAAAAAAAAACATGGCGTTTCAGTACATTTTGAATAACATACCCCTGTTACTTGTTGAGTAACAATTGTTCCGGTGAACCTGCGCCGAAGGAAGAATTTTTCACTACACAAGAAGCCAATCGCATTCAGTCTCAATAAAAGTTAAGTGCTTTTAGGCTCTCCTCAACTTCAAACATCAGCGATCGATTTCGGGGCCTGATTCCATAGTCTCTTGTTTATAACATTTAATGTATTTATTACACTTATTATCCTTTTTCAGCACAGGTGAATTGGCTTGTGAGGTTTTTTCAATTTTTTGCCATTTCCAGAACGGCTTTCTTTCTCAATTCTGTGAAACGTTTTTAAATTTCCTTCTGAAGATCCTGCCAAATAACTTTCAACGCAGGATCTCAAGTTGGGCAGCAAAACGGTGAGTCGATAAGGAGAGCGTTCAACATGCATAGCTCTGGTCCTCACAAGTTCCTACCTCATGCTCCCACGGGTCAAGCGATGACAAAGACCGCAAGCTAAAAGTTGTGTGCTTAGCTAGTAGTGTAGCCTTAGCACTATTGTCCTTCTGACTTCAGCTAGACTGAGGAGGTACGTCTCGAGCGTCTGTTCACCAAGAAGGAGCGGCTCAAACAGCGTCTGTTCTGGCACCCAGCGGCTGAGTAAGAAACGCTGCACCACGTCCAGCTAGATCCAAGATGGTAGCCCCATTAACGTGGTCGTCCCAGTGTTGGTTGGCTTAGCAGAACTGGTTGGCAGAACTGGCACGATGGCCCTCCGGCGAGACAGGAGTGTTAGCGTAGGTCCAATAATCAAACGGCTACTTTCTACCAAAGCTGTGGCACCACCAATGAACAGGATTTATAGTGTTGGGCACGATGCGACAACGTGTGATAGGTGGCAGCCGATCAACGCAATGATGTGTATGTTGAGAGTTAAGGCCCGTTTCTTCAACTGCAGCATCATCAACGTCCACTGCCCACATGAAGGGAGACCCAATGACGAGAAAAAAGCGTTCTACGCGCAGTTAGAGCAAACATACGATGGTGAAAATCGTGACGTGAAAATCGTTTGTCGGCGACATGAACGCGCAGGTAGGAAGGGAGGAAATGTACAGACCGGAAATCGGGCGAAACAGCCTGCACGCCGTATCGAATGATAACGGCCAGCGATGCGTAAACTTTGCAGCCTCCCGTGGTATGGTAGTCCGAAGCACCTTCTTCCCCCGTCCACAAAGCCACCTGGAGATCGCCCGGCCATCAAACAGAAAACCAAATCGACCACGTTCCAATCAACGGTCAATTCTTCTCGGATATAACCATTGTCCGCACATACCGCAGTGCGAATACAGATTCGGATCACTACTTAGTCGCTGTATGCATGCGCTCAATACTTTCGACAGCTATTACCATGCGTCGAAGTCGAACGCCGCGGCTCAACATCGAGCAGCTGCATAACGTAGAAGTGGCAAGACTACGCGCAGCAGTTAGCAGTGGCCCTACCAACGGAAGAGCAGCTTGGCGCAGCTAGGGGAACTGGGGGTAAGACGCCCACGTTAAGGAAGAGTCCAATTTTAACCACGAAACACTTCATAATACATACTTTTTTGGCACGAACATGAAGCACCAACATGTTTCCTTTCAAATAGAAGAAACCATAAACCAGTTTTATGTTTTACTACAGAAAAATTCAAATTTGAAAAAAAGTTTGATTTTCAGATTTTTAGTTTCAATGCGGGGTAAAACGCGCCACTAGCCACAGCTAACGCCAGGATGCCAAATTGTGTACATATACTTGCGCGCCTGGTTTATTGTCAACTGTTATTGTTCGTGAATGGTATACAATCATTGCATAATTATGGATCACCTGTAATTATGGGTCAATTCCATTTAAACGTCATAGTGAGCTGTTTTATCAATAATTACTACAAAATGACACCTGGATGTGTGATTAGTGAACTTATTCATAGTAAAAATGTGCTGTTGCTTGGTTCCAACTTGTGTTCTACATAATTTATGCCAGAATTTGGTTTCAAATAGCTATTTTAATGTAAATAACTAGGGGTGGGCATTTTACCCCACACATGCCTCAGAAGTTTGGACTCTTGTAAAAAAGTTATAAGGGCCAAATTCGATACTTTTTCCGCTTGGTGCACAAACAATGGGAGTGTGCAAAACAGTTTATGGGGATAGCGAGAAAAAAAATCTTTTAAATGATGTAAAAAAGTGCAACAACTTGACATGCGCAAATTACATCAAAAGTAACCAAAATCTTTTTTTGAAGTTTTTGTACAATTTTTTTAGTAAAAATATGTAAACTCAAATATAAAGAAGCGTTTTTATTCTTATTTTAACGATTGCAGTTGAAAATAGTGCCGAAAATAACGTGGTTTGCCTAAAACAAGGGTGGCGCAACTTGCCCCCTATGGGCGTTATGGCCGCAGTTCCCCTACACTTGAAGATGGCTGGAGGGTCATCCGATCCGCCATAGGTGGTACCTCGGCTACAGCACTAAGCTTCGCGACTCCGAATCGCAGAAACGACTGCACAATGGTCCGAGGACCAACATTAAGTGGAAAAAATTAATAACTCAAAAACCATCCAAGATAGAGTCTTCATGTCTTCTAGACATTTGCTCGTGAGTCCAAGCCGCGTTATATGCAAAAGTGTCCTAAACGCCAAATCTTAAAATACTTCATATTTCAGCACCTAACGTTTTATTTCAAAAGATATCGAAATAAAATGTTCTGCAAAGTTGAAGAACCTCATGTTTATTTATTTATTTATTTATTTATGTTGATAATCCATCCGACAAAAGTCTACATGAATAAGTTAGTTGGTAAAAAAAGAAACAATACAATAAAACTTAACGAATTAAAAAAAAAATTACATCTTCATCTTCTTCTTCGGAGAGCATTGCGTAGCTGGTTTGAACTTCTTCCAAACTCAAACACGGATTCTACCTCCAAAAACGCCCTAATCATCGCTGTCAGTGGCGCATGGTAACCATAGGCAGTACGATGGTACCTGATTTGCAGCAACGAAGAATTCCGTAACCACCTTTGAGGAACTCGGAAGTCCAATTGCACAAGTATTTCCGGGCAATCTACTTCACCATTCAGGAGCTTTGCTACAAATGTTGCCTGTTGTATCGTCCTCCTACGCTCCAAAGAATCTAAATCCAATAGTAGGCATCTGTCCAAATATGGTGGCAAGTTTATCGGATCTCGCCAGGGAAGATTTCGCAAAGCCAGCTTTGATGTCTTCTGACGAAATGTGTATTTTGGCAATATGTACAATTGCTCTGAACATAGTAGGCTTGAAAAAATGATAGTTTTTGACATATGACAAAAAAACCGATTCGGACTTTTTATTTCTTTAATAAGTTATATCTCCTCAGATTGAAGAGATAGAAATAACTGCTCTTCGAGAAAGTTGTCGAGGTTCTTCAACTTTGCAGAACATTTTATTTCGACAACTTTCTCGAAGAGCAGTTTTTTCTATCTCTTCAGCGCAACTGATCTGATGAATTAACCCTTATAATCTGAACGTACGATTTGCATATTCAGAATCAGACTGGAAAAATCATAACTTCGTTAATTCTGGACCGATTTTGATCATCGACGCCCCAAAAGAACCGGGTAAATCTCTAGTTTAGATACGTGAACCAAAATTTTAAATTGGCCATCTGGTTCCGGAGTTATTCCGGGACGTACTGGGGTATGTTTTTGGCCAGGCAAAGGGACACTATCGTTGGGTTTCTAAAACTCAGCATGCGACATATCAATCTTCATGATTTTGCAAAACAAGTTCGATGGTGTCATTTTTTGGATTTTTGGACACGTTGGACACGTTCCGGGATGTTCCGGGAACCTGGTTCTTCCGTGAAAATGGCCACTTTCATGTCTCTTCTAAATCCCAGCATGCGACATATCAATATTCATGATTTTGCAAAACAAGATCGAAGGAAGTAATTCTGCGGATTTTTGGCCACTTTGGACACGTTCCGGGGTGTTCCGGGAACCTGGTTCTTCCGTGAAAATGGCCACTTTTATGTCTCTTTTAAGTACTAGCATGCGACATATCAATCTTCATGATTTTGCAAAACAAGATCGAAGGAAGTAATTCTGCGGATTTTTGGCCACTTTGGACACGTTCCGGGGTGTTCCGGGAACCTGGTTCTTCCGTGAAAATGGTCACTTTTATGTCTCTTCTAAGTACTAGCATGCGACATATCAATCTTCATGATTTTGCAAAACAAGATCGAAGGAAGTAATTCTGCGGATTGTTGGCCACTTTGGACACGTTCCGGGGTGTTCCGGGAACCTGGTTCTTCCGTGAAAATGGCCACTTTTATGTCTCTTTTAAGTACTAGCATGCGACATATCAATCTTCATGATTTTGCAAAACAAGATCGAAGGAAGTAATTCTGCGGATTTTTGGCCACTTTGGACACGTTCCGGGGTGTTCCGGGAACCTGGTTCTTCCGTGAAAATGGCCACTTTTATGTCTCTTCTAAGTACTAGCATGCGACATATCAATCTTCATGATTTTGCAAAACAAGATCGAAGGAAGTAATTCTGCGGATTGTTGGCCACTTTGGACACGTTCCGGGGTGTTCCGGGAACCTGGTTCTTCCGTGAAAATGGCCACTTTTATGTCTCTTCTAAGTACTAGCATGCGACATATCAATCTTCATGATTTTGCAAAACAAGATCGAAGGAAGTAATTCTGCGGATTTTTGGCCACTTTGGACACGTTCCGGGGTGTTCCGGGAACCTGGTTCTTCCGTGAAAATGGCCACTTTTATGTCTCTTCTAAGTACTAGCATGCGACATATCAATCTTCATGATTTTGCAAAACAAGATCGAAGGAAGTAATTCTGCGGATTTTTGGCCACTTTGGACACCTCCGGGGATGTTCCGGGAACCTGGTTCTTCCGTGAAAATGGCCACTTTTATGTATCTTCTAAATCCCAGCATGCGACATATCAAACTTCATGATTTTGCAAAACAAGATCGAAAGAAGTCATTTCGCGGAGTTTTGGCCACGTTGGACACGTTCCGGGAGGTTCCGGGAACGTGGTGCTTCCGTGAAAATGGCCACTTTTATGTATGTTCTAAATCCCAGCATTCGACATATTAATCTTCATGATTTTGCAAAACAAGATCGAAGGAAGTCATTTCATGGATTTTTGGCCACGTTGGACACGTTCCGGAATTTTCCGGAACCTGATGCTTCCGTGAAAATGGCCAGAATTTCCTGAAGGAATCTCTGGAGGTATTCCTGGAGAAATTTATGGAGGAATCCCTGAAGGAATTCCTTGAGGATCCAATGGAGGAATCCCTGGAGGAATTCATTGAAGAACCAATGGTGGTTCCTGGAGGTATTCCAGAGGATTTCCAGGATGAATTCCTTGAAGATCCAATGGAGGTTCCTGGAGAATCCCCTGGAGGAATTCCTGGAATAAAATCTGGAGAAATTACTGGTGAATGTTTCTAAAAGAATCTCTGGAAGAATCCTTGTAGAATTTTTGCAAGAGTTCCTCCAGAGATTTTTACAGGAATTACTCCAGGGATTCCTCCAGGAATTTCTCCAAAGATTCCTCCAGAAAATCCTCCAAAGATTGTTCCAAAATTTTCTCTTGGGATTCCTCCAGAGATTCCTCTAGGAACAAGAATCAGGAATTCCCAAGTATCTCCCAAATTGTTAAACCTTATCGTTTGAATTTGGGTGTCCCGATTGTTGATATAAATTGAATTTTGAAGCTTTAAATAGGATCAAGACTCTTTTGCCGACAATTATAGGAAATGATTCCGGATTTTTAAGACTGCCGCTATATAAGAAATTTATGTTTTTGTTCTGAGTTCCATTGCATTTTTTCGACACATCGCTAAATTGATTTGTGAGCTTTTTAGTTAGCTAATTATATTTTATTCTGTATATTCAAGTCGTTATGAAGATTTCCATTGTGATCAGTTTTTATACTGACGATAATTAGCCCTCAACATCCATGTCTTGCTGGACATTAGTGCGTTTACTGCTGTAGCTATAGGGAATGTCAAGTATCATCAACTGAACTCATATTTTTGCCTATATTTTTACAAAGACAATCATCGCGGGAGGAATCCCTGAAGGAATTCCTGGATAAACCCTTGAAAGAATTCCTGGAAGTCAATGGATAAAATGGAATTCCTTGAGGAGTCCCTGGATGCAATCCTCGAGAAATCTCTGGTGAATTTCTGGAGGAATTTCTGGCAGGATTCTTTGAGGAACCATTGGAGAAATTCATGGAGGAATTCCTTGAAGAAATCACTGAAGGAACTCCTGAAGGAATCCCTGAGGAATTCCTGGAGGGATTCCTGGAGGGATTCCTGGAGGAGTTCTTAGAGAAATTCCTGATGGATGTTCCTGGAGGAATCTCTGGAATAATCTCAGCAGGAATTTTCGGGAGAATCTCTGGAAGATTTTCTAAAGGAATCTCTGGTGGTATTCTTGGAGGAATCTCTGGAGGAATTCTTTGAGGAACCAATGAAGGTTCCCTGGGGGAATCTCTGGAGGAATTCCTCCAGGAATTCATTCCTTGAAAAACCAAAGAATGTTCATGGAGAAATCTGTGGAGGAGCTCCTGGAGATATCTCTGGAGGAATTCCTTATGCATGTTCCTGGAGAAATCTGTGGAAGAAACCCATAAAAAAATTATGGAAGAATCTCTGAAGGATTTCCTGAATGAATCTCTGGAGGTATTACTGGAAGAATCTCTGAATCAATTCCTGAAGAAATTCACGAAGAAATTGCTGGAAAAATTCCTGAAAGAATTTGTGGAGAAATCCATCTCTGAAGGAATTCAATGAGGAACCAGGAGGAATCCTTGAGGAACCCTTGAAGGAATTCCTGGAGAAATCTCTGTAGGAACCCCTGATGGATGCTCCTAAAAGAAAGCTTTGGAAGAATCACAGGATGAACTTTTGGAAGAATCTCTGGAGAACTGCCTGCAGGAATCCTTGCAGAAATTCCTGGAGAGACCAACGGGGGCTCTTGGAGAAATCTCAGGAGGAATTCCCGAGGAGTTCCAGGATGAATTCTTTGAAAAACCAATGGAGGTTCCGGGAGAACTCTATGGAGGAATCCCTGAAGAAATTCCTCGAGAAGTCTCTGAAAAATAGTGGTGGATGTTCCTGGAAGAATCTCTGGAAGAATTCCAGGAGAAATTTTCGGAAGCATCTCTAGAGGATTTCTTGAAGGAATCTCTGGAGATATTCTTGGAGGAATCCCTGTAGGAATTCTTTGAGAAACCAATGGAGGTTCTTAAAGATATCTTTGGAGGAACTTCTGGAGAAGTCCCTGAGGAATTTCAGGATGAATTCCTTGAAGAACCAACGGAAGTTGCTTGGGAAATCTCTGGAGCCACTCCTGGAGGAATTCCTGGGAAATTCCTGGAGAACTCCCTGGAAGAAATCCTGGACAAATCTCTGGAGGAATTCATGATGGATGTTCCCTGAGGAATCTCTGAAAAAATCCCAGGAGAAAATTTTGGAAGAATCTCTGGAGGGTTTCCTGAAGGAATCTCTGGAGGTATTCCTGAAGGAACTCCTGGAAGAGTCTCTGGAGGAATTCCTGATACTTGTTCCTAGAGGAATTTCTGGAGGAATCTCTGGAGAAATTTTTGGAAGAATCTCTGGAGGATTTCCTGAAGAAATCTGCTGAAATCTCTGGAGAAATCCCTGTAGGAATTCTTTGAGGAACCAATGGAGGATTCCTGAAAAAAATCTGTGGAGCAACTCCTGGAGAAATCCCTGAGGAATTTCAGGATAAATTCGTTGAAGAACCTATGGAAGTTCCTGGAGAAATCTCTGGAGGAACTCCTGGGGGAATCTCTGCCGAATTCCTGGAGGGATTCCTGAAGGAGTTCTTAGAGAAATCTCTGGAGGAATTCCTGATGGATGTTCCTGAAGGAATCTCTGGAATAATCTCAGGAGGAATTTTCGGGAGAATCTCTGGAGGATTTCCTAAAGGAATCTCTGGAGGTATACTTGGAGGAATCTCTGGAGGAGTTCTTCGAGGAACCCATGAAGGTTCCCTGGAGGAATCTCTGTGGGAATCTCTGGAGGAACTCCTGGAGGAATTTCTGGAGAATTCTAGGATAAATTCTTTGAAAAACCAACCTCCATTGGTTTCTGCAGGAACCCAAGCAACACACATGTCATATAATAGTAACGGTAGCGCAAGTTTTGGTTGTATAGATGTAAATTTTACGTAATTTTAACATAATGTTAAAATAACGTCAAAATAACTTTTATATTACCAAAACTTGCGTAACCTTAATATGACATGTGTGTTGCTTGGGTTCCTGCAGAAATTTCTGGAGCCACTCCTGGAGGAATTCCTGAGAAATTTCCTGGAGGAATCCCTGGAAAAATTCCTGGAGAAATCTCTGGAGGAGTTCCTGATGGATGTTTCTGTCTGAATCTCTGGAAGAAATTCAGGAGAAATTTTAGGAAGAATCTCTGCAGAATTTTCTGAAGAAATCTTTGGAGGTATTCTTCCAGAAAGAAATCCTTGAAAAATTCCTGCAAGAATTCCTGGAAGAATCCATGGAGGAATTCCTTGAGAAATCAAAGAAGGTTCCTGGAGAAATTTCTGGAGGAATCCCTGAGGAATTCCAGGATGACTTTCTTGAGGAACCAATGGAGGTTCCTTGAGAGAACTTCAGGAAGAATCCCTGAGGAATTCCTGGAATAATCTTTGGAGGAACTCCTGGAGGAATCCATGGAGAAATTCTTGGAGAAATTTCTGATACTTGTTCCTAGAGGTATATCTGGAGGAATCCCAGGAGGGATTTTTGGAAAAATCTTTGGAGAATTTTCTGGAGGAATTCCTGGAGGAATCCCTGGAAGAATCCATGGAGCAATTTCTGGAGGAATCCATGGAGGAATTCCTGGAGGAATTCCTTGAGTAACCAATGGAGGTTCCTGGAGGAATCGTTGTAGAATTCCAGGATACATTCCTTTGTGGAGCAGGGAAGCAGGTAAGCATGGTTGAAGGAAGCATTCCTTGAAGAACCAATGGAGGTTCCTGGAGAAATCGCTGGAGCCATTCCTGGAGGAATTCTTCTTGGAGGAATCCCTGGAAGAATTCCTGGAGAAATCTCTGGAGGAATCCCTGATTAATGTTTCTGGAGGAATCTCTGGAAGAATCCCGGGAAAAATTTAAGAAAGATTTCCTGAAGGAATCTCTAGAGGTTTTCCTGGAGGAATTCCTGAAAAAAAATCCTGAAGAAATTCCTTGAGAAATTCCTGCAGGAATCCCTGGAAGAATCCATGGAGGAATTCCTTGAGGAATTACGGAGATTCCTGATGAAATTTCTTGAGGAACCAATGGAGGTGCATGGAGATAACTCCAGGAGGAATCCCTGAGGTATCCCTGGAGGAATTCCTGGAAAAACCTCCTACAAGAATCCCTGGAGGAATTCTTGGAGGAATTCCTAATACTTGTTCCTAGAGGAATCTCTGGAGGAATCCCAGGAGAATTTTTTGGAATAATCTTTGGAGGATTTACTGTAGGAATCTCTGGAGAAATTCCTGGAGGAAACCCTGGAGGAATTCCTGTTAAAATCTCCTGCAAAAATTCGACAGGGATTCTTCCAGAGATTTTTTTAGGAACATCCACCAGTAATTTCTCCAGATATTATTCCAGGAATTCCTCCAGGGATTTCTCCTGGAACCTCCATTGGTTCTTCAAGGAATTCCTTCAGGGATTCCTTCAAAAATTTCTCCAGGTATACCTCCAGAGGTTCCTTCAGGAAATCCTGGTCATTTTCACGGTAGCATCAGGTTCCCGGAACATTCCGGAACGTATCCAGCGTGGCCAAAAATCCGTGAAATGACTTCCTTCGATCTAGTTTTGCAAAATCGTGAAGATTGATATGTCGCATGCTGGAATTTAGAAGAGACATAAAAGTAGCCATTTTCAAGGAAGCGCCAGGTTCTCGGAACATACTAGAACGTGTCCAACGTGGCCAAAACTCCGCGAAATGACTTCTTTCGATCTCGTTTTGCAAAATCATGAAGATTGATATGCCGCATGGTGGGATTCATAAGAGATATAAAAGTGGCCGTTTTCACGGAAGAGCCAGGTTCCCGGAACACCCCGGAACGTGTCCAAAGTGGCCAAAAATCTGCAGAATTACTTCCTTCGCTCTTGTTTTGCAAAATCATGAAGATTGATATGTCGCATGCTGGGATTAGAAGATACATAAAAGTGGCCATTTTCACGGAAGAACCAGGTTCCCGGAACATCCCCGGAGGTGTCCAAAGTGGCCAAAAATCCGCAAAACGACTACTTTCGATCTTGTTTTGCAAAATCATGAAGTTTGATATGTCGCATGCTGGGATTTAGAAGATACATAAAAGTGGCCATTTTCACGGAAGAACCAGGTTCCCGGAACACCCCGGAACGTGTCCAAAGTGGCCAAAAATCCGCAGAATTACTTCCTTCGATCTTGTTTTGCAAAATCATGAAGATTGATATGTCGCATGCTGGGATTTAGAAGAGACATGAAAGTGGCCATTTTCACGGAAGAACCAGGTTCCCGGAACATCCCGGAACGTGTCCAACGTGTCCAAAAATCCAAAAAATGACACCATCGAACTTGTTTTGCAAAACCATGAAGATTGATATGTCGCATGCTGAGTTTTAGAAACCCAACGATAGTGTCCCTTTGCCTGGCCAAAAACATACCCCAGTACGTCCCGGAATAACTCCGGAACCAGATGGCCAATTTAAAATTTTGGTCCACGTATCTAAACTAGAGATTTACCCGGTTCTTTTGGGACGTCGATGATCAAAATCGGTCCAGAATTAACGAAGTTATGATTTTTCCAGTCTGATTCTGAATATGCAAATCGTACGTTCAGATTATAAGGGTTAAGAAATCGAAAAACTATAGGGAATTTGTTTTATATTTTTGCTCACTTACACAAAGGAACAAAACAAAACAAAAAAGACAACATTGGGTTCATCGCTACTCGAATGTTTAAGATAAGTGATCTTGAAACACGAGTAGATGTTGAACTCGGACATTATGGATGTCATTTTTCGTGAATTTGATGCCTAAAATACGGTCATAGTCAAATCACATTTAAAACGCAAAACAAAAAAACACCCTCTCCAAAATTTGTTAAAATGCAGTTTTTGTCATACTAGATCCGGTGGTGGGAGAAAATTAAAGATTCACTTGCGCCTTTTTCAAATGTTACGCTAGAAAAATTAGCCTAAAAAAGTACAAAAATACTTATATCTTTTGATAGAAACATCGTACAGCTTTGATGTCTTCTGACGAAATGTGTATTTTGGCAATATGTACAATTGCTCTGAACATAGTAGGCTTGAAAAAATGATAGTTTTTGACATATGACAAAAAAACCGATTCGGACTTTTTATTTCTTTAATAAGTTATATCTCCTCAGATTGAAGAGATAGAAAAAACTGCTCTTCGAGAAAGTTGTCGAGGTTCTTCAACTTTGCAGAACATTTTATTTCGATATCTTTTGAAATAAAAAAGTTAGGTGCTGAAATATGAAGTATTTTAAGATTTGGCGTTTAGGACACTTTTGCATATAACGCGGCTTGGACTCACGAGCAAATGTCTAGAAGACATGAAGACTCTATCTTGGATGGTTTTTGAGTTATTAATTTTTTCCACTTAATGTTGGTCCTCGGACCATTGTGGACTGGTACGACGGCGAAAATGAATAGTTGAAAAACGAGAAGAATACAGCATGGGCGAGAACACCGTACGGGAGTGAATTAAGCACGTTATGGACAGGCGCGGAACAGGCAGAACTCAGTCTTCCGGATGAAGAAGCGCCAGAAGGAAGAACGAGATCGCAAAACGATGGGAGAGCTGTACCGTGATAAGCACACGAAAGTTCTGCGAGAAGCTGCACCGCTCGGACAGAGGCTATGTGCCACAAGCCGACATGTGCCGAGATAATCACTCGAATATTCTCACGAGCGAGCGTGAGGTGGTTGAGAGGTGACGGCAGTATTACGATGAGCACCTCAATGGTGACGTTGCAAGCACCGAAGGTGGCGTGGTAACAGATCCAGGAGTACGTGCGCAGGACGAAAGATTTCCAGCCCCTAACCTCCAAGAGATTGAGGGAATATTAGCCGGTTGAAAAACAACAAAGCCGCTGGAGCAGATCAACTACTAAGCGAGCTTCTAAAATGCGGTGAGAACACTACACTGGGTCATTACCAAGATTTGGGAGGCGGAAGTACATATTACCGGAGGAGTGGATGGAAGGTATCGTATGTCCCATCTACAGAAAGAGCGACAAGTTGGATTGCGAGAACTATCACACTACTGAGCCAGCGCTACCACAAGATACTCTCTCAAATTTTATGCCGCCTTCTATCACCGATTGCAAGAGAGCTCGTGGAGCAATATCAAGCTGGATTCATGGGTGAACGCGCTACAACGGACCAGATATTCACCTTCCACTAGGCGTTGCAGAAATGCCGCGAATACAACGTACCCACACATCACTTGATCATTAATTTTAAATCAGCATATGATATTGCCGGTTTTCCCCCTTATCGAACGCGACGATTTGAATCCGTCACAAGTCAAACCATCGCCAGCCAATCAGCAGGCGGGAGTCTGACGTTTCTCCGATCTCATTAACACATACAGCAGCAGAGGTGATTCGTTGCGATGATTCAGAAATGCCGATTGGAAGTTGGCAGCGCGTTTTGTTGTGTTGTTATACACGAATACGGATTGCCGGATAAACTGATACGATTAATCAAGGCGATCGAGTGATGTGCGTAGTTCGAGTATCAGGGACACTCTCGAGTCCCTTCGAATCTCGCAGAGGGTTACGGCAAGGTGATGGTCTTGCTGTTCAACATTGCGTTAGAGGGTGTAATAAGGAAAGCGTGGATAAACACGAGAGGGACGATGTTCACGAAGTCCGTCCAGCTGCTTGGTTTCGCTGATGATACCCAGGTAACCACTAAGCACCGTTCTGTGCATTATAACGGCCATTAAACAGCTTTTCAGTGCTAAAGAGCTCTATATAAGCATTCCTAATGCTTATGGGCACTATAACCAGTAAGAACTAAATTAAGCCCTGTGAGCCTATATAAAGCCTACAAGCTGTAAAGAAGTTTGTCAGTGCTGTCACAGGGCTTGGAGCACATGACGTTTATATCAATCAAAATAGATTTCGACCAAAACAGACTCGAGTCGGTCATGATCAATACATTTTAAACACCCATGTCGGACGGGATTGGCGGAACGGGATTTTTGTTGTTGTTGGAATGTTTATCGGAATGGTGTTGTTAAATAGATAATGGAATCTGGTTATGTTAATTATTCCATTTTTTTCAATCAAGACAAACTCCAGCTCGTTTCCCTATTCTTCTGAAACGTTTGCCGAAAATTTATATAAACATTTCTTCTCCTGCATCAATTCCTACGTTCATCAGCACCAAGCTTACCACTGAATCATCCTCATCCCATATCATGTTCAACCTTCGAAATGCCCAAACTATTTTGTTTTTCATGGTTTAAATACTAGTTTGATCACACCATTCCCATGGTGCATTGGTGGAGCAGATGAGAAAGGCAACAGACTTGGACTTGATCAGGAACCCGGAGGACAACAGCTAGAATCTGGATGAAGTAGCAAAAAAGCAACTTCAATGGAAGCGAAGGAAGTTAGAAAAGAACAGGAGATAAACAAAATATTTTTTTTTCTTTTTTCTTTGTCTCACTTTTGACAACTTTCGCTCCAGAGACTTGGTACGATATTTTAAAGTTGGCCGTATATCAGCCGAATAATTCGCCAAAAGTGGCTTTTGAGCAGCTCTATAAGAGGATATAGAGCCAATTAGCTCTGTTAGCCAGGTTCTACATTCGACTATAGAGCCGACTTAATGCCATTTTTACGGCTTAATGGTTACTTGGGTATTGATATTATAGCTTGTAAATTTGAGACGATGGCGGAAACGTACATGCGACTAAAGAGTGAGGCCAGGCGAATCGGGCTAGTCATTAATGTGTCGAAGACAAAGTACATGATGGCAAAGGGCTCCAGGGAGGAGTCACCGCGCAGAGAACCACCAGAAGAGAAATACAAAGACGTATTGTGGCAGGAAATAGAGCATACTTTGGACTCCGCAGAACTCTGCGGTCGAACAAAGTTCGCCGTCACACGAAGTTGACTATCTACAAAACGCTGATTAGACCGGTAGTCCTCTATGGGCACGAAGCATAGACTCTTCGTGCAGAGGACCAACGCGCCCTTGGAGTTTCCGAACGGAAGGTGTTGCGTACCATTTACGGCGGAGTGCAGATAAAATACAGAACTTGGAGAAGGCGAATGAACCACGAGCTACATCAGCTGCTGAGAGAACCAACCATCGTCCATACCGCGAAAATCGGGAGGCTACGGTGGACGGGTCACGTCATCAGGATGTCGGATAGCAACCCGACTAAAATGGTTCTCGAGAGTCATCCGACCGGTACAAGAAGACGTAGTGCGCAGCGAACTAGGTGGGTCGACCAAGGGGAAGACGATCTGCGGACCCTACGCAGAGTGCGGAACTGGAGACACACAGCCATGGACAGAGTGGAATGGAGACGACTACTATGTACAGCAGAGGCCACCCAGGTCTTAGTCTGATCGGTTACCTTACCTTAAGGATCTCAAGTTCGTTGGAATTGTGTTCTCACGTTTGGATCAGAAGTTTCAAATCGTCGTCAATAGTAACTGAATTAAGTTTGACTTCACACTTTCAGTGTTGGTAAAATCACACTCAAAGCACATTCATGAACCGCTCCTGCGTGAGCAAACTCACACGCGATTCTGAATCATTTTCTCACGCGTGAGGTTTTCATGCAGAATCTTGATCTCACGAATCAAGCGCCGAGTTCTCGTTCGCTTGTAAGGGAGCGTCCATAAATTACGTCACGCAAAAATTGCCCATTTTTAACCCCCCCCCCCCCCCCCCCCCCTATGTCACACTTTTCGTATGAGACCTCTGAAATTTTTGTATGGGTTGTCACACTTTGCTGAACCCCCCCTCCCCCCTAAAAGCGTGACGTAATTTATGGACGTTCCCTAAAACGAATCCAAATCAATTTGAACGGCATTCAATGTTGTTGTACGCTAGATTTGCTTTTGTTCTATCACATAATCCTAAAACCTTCGATGTAAATAATAAGCTTATGATTTTCGGCAACGCAGTCTTTATTGTATTAAACGACCCAGGTAACCACTAAGCACTGTTCTGTGCATTATAACGGCCATTAAACAGCTTTTCAGTGCTAAAGAGCTCTATATAAGCATTCCTAATGCTTATGGGCACTATAACCAGTAAGAACTACATTAAGCCCTGTGAGCCTATATAAAGCCTACAAGCTGTAAAGAAGTTTGTCAGTGCTGTCACAGGGCTTGGAGCACATGACGTTTATATCAATCAAAATAGATTTCGACCAAAACAGACTCGAGTCGGTCATGATCAATACATTTTAAACACCCATGTCGGACGGGATTGGCGGAACGGGATTTTTGTTGTTGTTGGAATGTTTATCGGAATGGTGTTGTTAAATAGATAATGGAATCTGGTTATGTTAATTATTCCATTTTTTTCAATCAAGACAAACTCCAGCTCGTTTCCCTATTCTTCTGAAACGTTTGCCGAAAATTTATATAAACATTTCTTCTCCTGCATCAATTCCTACGTTCATCAGCACCAAGCTTACCACTGAATCATCCTCATCCCATATCATGTTCAACCTTCGAAATGCCCAAACTGTTTTGTTTTTCATGGTTTAAATACTAGTTTGATCACACCATTCCCATGGTGCATTGGTGGAGCAGATGAGAAAGGCAACAGACTTGGACTTGATCAGGAACCCGGAGGACAACAGCTAGAATCTGGATGAAGTAGCAAAAAAGCAACTTCAATGGAAGCGAAGGAAGTTAGAAAAGAACAGGAGATAAACAAAATATTTTTTTTTCTTTTTTCTTTGTCTCACTTTTGACAACTTTCGCTCCAGAGACTTGGTACGATATTTTAAAGTTGGCCGTATATCAGCCGAATAATTCGCCAAAAGTGGCTTTTGAGCAGCTCTATAAGAGGATATAGAACCAATTAGCTCTGTTAGCCAGGTTCTACATTCGACTATAGAGCCGACTTAATGCCATTTTTACGGCTTAATGGTTACTTGGGGAAATTTAAGCTATCTGCCCGACGTTTCGACACTTGATTGAAATCGAAACGTCGGGCAGATAGCTTAAATTTCGTTTAATACAATAAAGACTGCGTTGCCTAAAATCATAAGATTAAACCTTACAGTCGTTCGATCACCAGTAAATAATAAGAAAACCAAAAAATAAAGCAATGAGTGAAATCACGAGTCAACTCATCCCAAGTAACCATTAAGCCGTAAAAATGGCATTAAGTCGGCTCTATAGTCGAATGTAGAACCTGGCTAACAGAGCTAATTGGTTCTATATCCTCTTATAGAGCTGCTCAAAAGCCACTTTTGGCGAATTATTCGGCTGATATACGGCCAACTTTAAAATATCGTACCAAGTCTCTGGAGCGAAAGTTGTCAAAAGTGAGACAAAGAAAAAAGAAAAAAAAATATTTTGTTTATCTCCTGTTCTTTTCTAACTTCCTTCGCTTCCATTGAAGTTGCTTTTTTGCTACTTCATCCAGATTCTAGCTGTTGTCCTCCGGGTTCCTGATCAAGTCCAAGTCTGTTGCCTTTCTCATCTGCTCCACCAATGCACCATGGGAATGGTGTGATCAAACTAGTATTTAAACCATGAAAAACAAAATAGTTTGGGCATTTCGAAGGTTGAACATGATATGGGATGAGGATGATTCAGTGGTAAGCTTGGTGCTGATGAACGTAGGAATTGATGCAGGAGAAGAAATGTTTATATAAATTTTCGGCAAACGTTTCAGAAGAATAGGGAAACGAGCTGGAGTTTGTCTTGATTGAAAAAAATGGAATAATTAACATAACCAGATTCCATTATCTATTTAACAACACCATTCCGATAAACATTCCAACAACAACAAAAATCCCGTTCCGCCAATCCCGTCCGACATGGGTGTTTAAAATGTATTGATCATGACCGACTCGAGTCTGTTTTGGTCGAAATCTATTTTGATTGATATAAACGTCATGTGCTCCAAGCCCTGTGACAGCACTGACAAACTTCTTTACAGCTTGTAGGCTTTATATAGGCTCACAGGGCTTAATTTAGTTCTTACTGGTTATAGTGCCCATAAGCATTAGGAATGCTTATATAGAGCTCTTTAGCACTGAAAAGCTGTTTAATGGCCGTTATAATGCACAGAACGGTGCTTAGTGGTTACCTGGGATGCATGATTTTTTCGGCGGTGTGTTTGGCGAGTCAAAAATCGCGTGTAAAACAACTCGACCATGAGATTTGAGAATTTGAGTTTCTACCAACACTGCACGCACACATTGGTATTGACGCGCCTCTAGCTTCGACTATAGTACTGGTCAAAGTTTTGAGAGCATTGCCAATATCGAAATGTGTTTCCAATGAAACATTAACATCTAAATGGCTATCGATGTATGTTTTATAAGTAATCAGCTGTATGATAATTGAATGTAGAGCTGATAGCATCAAAAATCACTTCATGGAAAATTTGGAATGTTACAGGAAGAAGGTCAGAATCGTAGTCAGCATGAGTAACCTACAATACTGACTTTAGTCAGCTAAGACCAAATCAATTGTTGAGGGATTTCTAGCAAAGCAAAGCAAAGATAACCGTACACATCGTAGATGCTAGCTACACACTCTCAATGTGCACAATATTTTAAAGTCAATAACGGTGTCGGCCACGTCCTTAAGGCCATCGGGAAAGGGAAGGAATGGTAGCACTAGTTTACAGCATTTTTGAACTCGGTAAGCTGATGATCGTTTTTGGTGTAGAATCATGCCCTGAGTTCGAAAACGCGAAGGAAAAAAAATACAGTAGAGTGGAAATTTTTTCCATACAAGGTTGATGATTTGAAATCGATTTTTGTTCTATTTTTAAGCAATGTCGCTCACTTCACACATCTCATACTCCGTAACCAATGCTCCGATTAAGCTGATTTTTTTACTGTAACTTGCCTACATATGATATGTCAAATAAACGTTGAGAAAGAATTTTTAAATTGTTTTTCTCTTATTGAAAAAAATACATTTCTTCATATATTTTTGGAAATTTTGCTAAAATTGAAGGAGATCGTCCCCAAAACTCGCCAATATCTTGAATTTCATCAATCTGACGCAAAACCTGCATTCAGATGATCGATTGGTATTATATTCAGCTTTTAATTTATGGAAAAAGATTTAAAATTCGTTGAACAAAACGCAAGACATTTGAATTTTATTAAATTGCATATTTTATAAAGTTGTAAAACTCGATTTTGAGCTAAAACTCAAAAACTGTTCTACTTTAATTTTTTTGAAGCACGGTTTAGAAATCAGCGCTAAATTATGCTTCAAAAATTGTAGTCATTGACAGAAGTTCACGACTTTCGTTTTATTTTGTAAACTAGTGTAGTTTGACAACCGTTGTTACTAGAAACCGTGGAAGAGGATAAGCTTCTTTTAGAGCAATGGTTATGGTATACCACAATGAAGGGTTTTGTAGAAAAATAAAACCATCATGAAACTCTCTTGAAGTGCCAAATGGAAGTGAGTTATCCATAAAATGTGGTCGCAACCAAATTAGTACAGGTTCCCCAGTCGGTTGAGCAGGGATGCCTGAATACACAAAGTTTGCGAAAAAAGCACTCAAATGTGTAATGAAGGTCAAATGGAGGCTTCTCATTTAACATATGCCAATCAGTCAACTCATGACATATTTTGAACAACCTTGTGTAGGTTCTGCTGTTAAAACTCCACTAAAACTTTACCGGGCTCGATAGTTAAATCTTAGTGTGATTTTATTTATTCAGTTTTATACCGGGGCTTTCCTGGGGTCCATTATAGACTTTAGATCATTCTGAGGCTTCGAATTGTATTGGGCAATCCCACTTGAACCAGTCACGAATCTGGTTGTGGCGGATTTCACACCAAAAAAGCTGAATGTATGCTTCACTCGTTAATGCCGCATCGACGACACGCTTCATTCTGGGCAGTGCATTTGAGCACCTTATCCAAAATCGAACGACTGTCACCTGAAGCGACCGCTAGTTATTGAGGAAGTCATAGCCTATCGTGTATAAGATAGGCAGGAAACAGGTTTGCAGCGTGTTAACCGATAGGGCATCTAGAATGTGATTAATTAAAATACATTTAACTAGCAGATTCCCTCAACTTAGACGGATGCTAAAACCGAGCGATTTGTTCAATTGTGTGGATTGTAATTTGATCTGTGAATGACATTAATTGTGTTATGAAGATATGTAGATAAATTTAAAATTGTGTTCGATACAGTGTCCAATTAATAAATGTCGGTTGTTCTGGAAATGACTTAGTGAATATAATTGTGATACAATAACGCATGTGATTGTATGCGATATCAGTAAGCATGGAAACCAGTAATTCGATACAACGCATATTTTTAATATACTGTAAAACGGGGTATCATTGATCAGCGGGGTAACATTGATCGGCTTGACCGACCTCATGAAATGTTCAAACAAGCATTTTACATTGAATCAGTTTCTGCTATCGAATGGTATATCGTTATCTGCTATTATTTAGCTTTTGAATGACGTGCAATTTATGAAAATTGAATTTCATAAACATTGAAATAAATCGATTTTTCCATAACTGTGTTTCGTAACGCAATGAGATACGTTGTCAAACATTCATGCATGACATGAATACTAGATACAGTATAAGGTTCTAAATCACTGTATTACTTCAATATGATATCCTAGAGTTGGAATTAATCACCGAAACTTTCATGAAAGTACTACTTTTCAATAAAATTTACGATTTAATAAAAGTAGGCTATCAATTCCTTAAGCCATTGCCTACCTGTAGGAGTTATTCGTGGTTTAGAGGTTTTTAATCCCAAAATAACTCAAAAAGTACGTAACTTGTACGAATTTGGACAATATATTCGTAATCAGCGACCCCGAATTTAGTAAGTAAGGGTATTTTTAACACAAACGAACATTGATAACTGACATGATCAATGTTACCCCAAATCAACAAAATCAAAATTTAGATTAAAAAGCCTATTGAAACATGTTTTAAAGTTTTACAATACTTTTTCAAGTAGCTTAACACATACTCAGAGGGCCAGTACTTGGTTTAAAAATATAAACCATATGACGTTTGCTTAAACTAGAGAATTATTCAAGAAAAATCGCAAATTCTGATCAATCTTACCCCGGATTACGGTACCTGCTAAACTTATGCTATGTCCACAATAAATTCTGAATAACATGTCGAGAACCCGACTAATTAAGGACAAGGTATTTGGAGTACATAGCTCAAAATTTCTAGAGCACCGTTTTTTAGAACCGTTGAACGGATTTGGATTAAAATTCATCACGCTATTGACAATCACTGAACAATTAGCGTGATGCATTTTCATCCAAATCCGTTCAACGATTTAAAAAAAAACGGTGCTCTAGAAATTTTGAGCTATGTACTCCAAATATCTTGTCCATAAAAGAATGATGTCTTCTGAAAAATTATACAACGTTATACAGAAGGATGACGTCTACCTGTAGGCCTTAGTTCGCAATTCAGCCGCTAGGCGGCGCTAGTGTAAAAAAGCGTCCAAGCTCTTATATCTCGTAAGCTTGATAGAAAAAAGCATGTCGTCTTCGGCAAAGTTTTTCAGTGGATCAAGAGCTAACTGATAAGAAAGAACTTTGATTCGGAACAGCGTACGCAGAATCAAACCAGGCTGAAGAACAAACGCTATGTCCTAAAGCCTGGAACACAGCGTCCGTTCCGTCGAGGTTTGCGTTTTTTTGACAGTTTTCCCATGGGAAATGTGTCAAACTTAAGCGATGCATGTTTGCAACAAAAACGCTTCGGAACCAACACATATCATTTGATGGATGCTGTGGTATCGAGTTTATTATCTGTTCTATTATATCTGTGCCTAGACAACACCTGAATGACGACACCATGAACTATGACTATGACAGGTTGAATGAAGAGTAGAATGTAAACAAGCGTGCGGCTCGTAATCAGTGGTCCGAGTAATTACTACAAATTGACGACGAAAGTTGGGATAAATCCACAAATAAATCTACCTGTTTGATTGTTTTCTTTTACTACTTTGACGAAGCAAACGAGGTAAGTGATTTTTTTGTTTGGAAGGAGGAGAAAACTCCCTAATAAATAATCCTTTAATTCCATGCTTCAGTCCGAAGAAGAAGAATAGGAAGAAGGATTGTATGTGAGTGCAATACTGAAGACTCCGCGACAAGGCAGCGGCGAATTCCGCGACTGATTAGCGGCGCATTCCGTGACACGACAGCGGCGAATTTCGCGACAAGTAAGCGACGAAATCCTCGACACGGTAGAGGCGATATCCGCGCATGAAAGCGGCGTAAACCTCGGCAAGACAGAGGTGAAAGTGTTTCCTAAGGTAAAAGAAAAAGAACAAAAAAACAGAAATATAACCTTTAATGTATTGCAGAATGGATAGCAGCAAACTGATTGCTAACTTGCCTCCGTTTACCGTCGGAGATGTTCCCCTAACGGAGAGAAGGAATAAATGGTACACATGGAAGCGCGGCTTCGAAATTTGTGTCCGTGCTTCAAAGGTCACGAAAGGTACGGAAAAGAAGGACGTGCTGTTAGCTCAAGGTGGGTTTGAGCTACAGGAAATATTTTTCAATATTCCTGGTGCGGATGTCGAGGAAGACGTTGAGGCGGGTGTTGATCCGTACGAAGTGGCGATTGAGAAATTGGATGATTATTTTGCCCCACAACGACACGACGCACACGAGCGATACATTTTCTGGGGGATGAAACCTGAGCCTGGCGAGACCCTCGGAAAATTTTGATGCGAGCACAAGTGCATGCAGCCAAATGCAACTTTGGGAAAACAGCTGCTGAAAGTTCATCGATTGCTGTTGTCGATAAAATTCTTCAGTTCGTACCAGCTGGACTGCGCGAAAGAATGCTGCAAGATTCGGGATTGAATTTGGAAGAGCTTCAAAAGCAGATTAATGCGTATGAGATTTCACGATCTGCGAGTGAACAAATTGGTGGGCAAGTGATCTTGCAATCGAAGAGTTCTAATGCTGAAAGCCTTAATCGTGTGAAAGCTTCCTGTCGATATTGTGGACGTTCACATTCGTTCGAGGATCCATGTCCAGCGAGGAATAAGTCATGTGCAAGTTGTGGAAAGCGCGGACATTTTCGTGCTGTCTGCCGAAATCGTAATGATAATCCAGTGCCATCCACCTCTCGAGCTCCAATGAAGAGACCTTTCGGAGAAGCTTACAGAAGTCATGCGGAACATCCTCAGGGACAACAACGGAAGTTCGTCAAACGGGTGAATGCTATTGACGATGCGACTTCAACCGATAAAGGAAAACCCGACGAACTGGTTGAGATGGTATCTTCTGCGAACGATTTGGATGACATGGTGTGGGTAAAAGTAGGAGGAATTTTGATCGAAATGCAGATTGATTCAGGAGTTCAATCGAATATAATTGACGATTCAACCTGGGAAACTATGTGCAGAGACGGAGTACAAGTTCTCTCCGACTTGATGCCCTCTGATAGAAAGTTCAGAGCGTATGCTCAAAATGACAACTTGATAGTCACTGTCATGTTTGATGCGGAAATTGAAATAGCTGACGGAAACAACAGTCGAGGCGAAGTGGCCCGGTTTTACGTCATCCAAGGGGGACCTCAGCCGCTGTTGGGCAGGCATACAGCCAAGCAGCTGGGAGTGTTAATCGTAGGACTACCAAGTCAGCACGAGTTGGTTCAGCATGTTGAAGTGTCAAAACCATTTCCGAGTTTCCGTGGAGTGGAAATACTTTTACCAGTCGACCGTTCAGTTGAACCAGTTTCGCAGAGATTGAGAAGGTTGCCGTTTGCTACGTTGGAGCGCGTGGAGAATAAGCTTGAGGAGCTGCTCGCCAATGATATCATCGAACCAGTATTCGAACTGAGTCGCTGGGTATCACCGATGGTTGTAGTGGTGAAGGATAGCGGTGACATCCGTTTATGCATTGATATGCGGCAGGTGAACAAGGCTATTTTGCGTGAGACACATCCTCTTCCTACAATCGACGACATTAGATGGAAGTTAAACGGAGCAACTTGTTTTTCGAGATTGGACATCAAAGATGCTTTCCATCAGCTGAAACTGGCAGATGAAAGCAAACCGATGACCACCTTTATAACACATAAAGGTGAGTAAACACACAGCTATTCGTGAAACAGTCTGAAATGTTTCTTTGCGTAGATTTTAAAGATGAAATAAATTTTTCGTGAAATCATAGCTTAAACTTTTTTTTTATAAATGTTATAGGTTTATTCCGTTACAAGCGCTTGATGTTTGGAATCTCATGTGCCCCAGAAGTATTCCAAAAAACTCTCGAGCAGATTCTATCAAGTTGCGACCATTGCATCAATTTCATTGACGACATCATCGTCGCAGGACGTACTGAACAAGAGCACGATGAGGCACTTAAGAAAGTTTTACATAAACTTCGTGAATATGACATTCTGTTAAATCAATCCAAATGTCAATTTAAGTTGTCTGAGATTGAGTTTGTTGGTCATCGATTCGGTGCTTTTGGAATGGCTCCATCACAAAGTAAAATTGAAGCCATCAAGTCATTCAGAGCTCCAAAAACTTCTGAAGAGGTACGGAGTTTCCTCGGTCTCGTGAATTATGTTGGAGCATTTATTCCAGATTTGGCCACGATATCGTTTCCACTCCGGGAGCTCACTAAAGCACAATCTATTTTCAAGTGGGAGCATGAGGAGCAAGAAGCTTTCGACCATCTTGTTTCATTGATTAGTGACGAGAAGAATTTGGCCCATTTCGACCGTAATCTCAAAACAAGAGTAGTTGCCGATGCGTCACCTGTTGGATTGGGTGCAGTCCTTCTTCAATTCTATGAAGGAATTCCCAGAGTTGTATCATATGCAAGTAAGAGTTTGTCAGAAACTGAACGAAGATACGCTCAAACCGAAAAGGAGGCTTTGGCTCTGGTTTGGGCGGTGGAAAGGTTTCAAATTTACTTGTTAGGAATTCGTTTCGAATTGGAGACAGACCACAAACCGCTCGAAGCCATATTTTCCGCCAATTCAACTCCTTGTCTTCGCATTGAACGCTGGGTATTGCGGTTGCAATCATTTACCTATGATGTCATTTACCGGAAAGGGAAATCCAATATAGCAGATCCGCTCTCTCGTCTACCAAGTGCAGGAGAGCTGAAGGAGTTTGATGAAGATTGTGAGGTCTACATTCGCAATGTGATTGAACTGACTGCAATTGACGTGAACGAGCTAGAAAAAGCTTCCGAAGAAGATATTGAGCTACAATCCATTCGTGAATGTTTGGATCACGGGGTGTGGAATTATACATCAGAGGTGATAAAACCGTATCATGCATTCCGAAACGAGCTTGGCAAAGTGGGAAGTTTAATAGTTCGAGGGTCCAGATTGGTTATACCAGGCAGTCTGCGGCAGCGTATGTTACAACTAGCACACGAGGGTCACCCAGGTCGCACGAAAATGCAACAACGGTTGAGGTATTCCTGCTGGTGGCCTGGAATGGATGATATGATCGCCCGTATGGTAGCCACTTGTGAAGGATGTAGGCTTGTTAGCCAACCGGAACGGCCCGAACCTATGCAAAGAAGGAAGCTACCCGAAGCACCATGGATGGATATCGCGATAGAATTTCTCGGACCGTTGCCTTCCGGTGACTATCTGTTAGTCGTAATTGACTATTTCAGTAGATATAAAGAGGTAGAGATAATGCGGAAGATCACGGCTTCAGAAACTGCGGAACGGTTAGAGCAAATTTTCATCAGACTTGGATATCCGCAAACCATAACATTACCCAAGTAACCATTAAGCCGTAAAAATGGCATTAAGTCGGCTCTATAGTCGAATGTAGAACCTGGCTAACAGAGCTAATTGGTTCTATATCCTCTTATAGAGCTGCTCAAAAGCCACTTTTGGCGAATTATTCGGCTGATATACGGCCAACTTTAAAATATCGTACCAAGTCTCTGGAGCGAAAGTTGTCAAAAGTGAGACAAAGAAAAAAGAAAAAAAAATATTTTGTTTATCTCCTGTTCTTTTCTAACTTCCTTCGCTTCCATTGAAGTTGCTTTTTTGCTACTTCATCCAGATTCTAGCTGTTGTCCTCCGGGTTCCTGATCAAGTCCAAGTCTGTTGCCTTTCTCATCTGCTCCACCAATGCACCATGGGAATGGTGTGATCAAACTAGTATTTAAACCATGAAAAACAAAATAGTTTGGGCATTTCGAAGGTTGAACATGATATGGGATGAGGATGATTCAGTGGTAAGCTTGGTGCTGATGAACGTAGGAATTGATGCAGGAGAAGAAATGTTTATATAAATTTTCGGCAAACGTTTCAGAAGAATAGGGAAACGAGCTGGAGTTTGTCTTGATTGAAAAAAATGGAATAATTAACATAACCAGATTCCATTATCTATTTAACAACACCATTCCGATAAACATTCCAACAACAACAAAAATCCCGTTCCGCCAATCCCGTCCGACATGGGTGTTTAAAATGTATTGATCATGACCGACTCGAGTCTGTTTTGGTCGAAATCTATTTTGATTGATATAAACGTCATGTGCTCCAAGCCCTGTGACAGCACTGACAAACTTCTTTACAGCTTGTAGGCTTTATATAGGCTCACAGGGCTTAATTTAGTTCTTACTGGTTATAGTGCCCATAAGCATTAGGAATGCTTATATAGAGCTCTTTAGCACTGAAAAGCTGTTTAATGGCCGTTATAATGCACAGAACGGTGCTTAGTGGTTACCTGGGTAGACAACGGTCGCCAGTTCGTGAATACAGAGTTTGAGCAGTATTGTGCCCGTCGTGGGATCGTTTTGAACAAAACGACTCCGTATTGGCCACAAGAAAATGGTTTGGTGGAACGTCAAAATCGATCATTGGTTAAGAGACTCAAAATTAGTCAGGCTTTGAAGCAGGATTGGAAACGAGATCTGTTAGTATATCTGCAAATGTACTATTCAACTCCTCATAGCACAACTGGTAAAACTCCTAGCGAGCTTATGCTCGGTAGAAACATTCGTACTAAGTTACCATGCTTATCTGATGTTTCTTCAGCTGTAATGTCCCCTTCGGACTTCCGAGACCGCGATCAACAGCTTAAAGATAAAGGGAAAGAGGAGGAAGATCAACGTCGTAAAGCGAAAGCCTCAAGTATCGACATTGGAGATCGGGTGCTTATGAAAAACGTTCTTGGTGGAAACAAACTAACAACGACGTATGGGCCAGCGGTTATGACTGTCGTTTCAAAGCAAGGTCCACGTGTCACCGTTCAAAATAATGAAACAGGCAAGGAGTATGATCGCAATTCAAGTCACCTCAAAAGGATTCCAGTGGAGCCCTCAGCAGTGATTGAGCCCGCGGTGCAAGAATATGCCTCGCCTTGCGTTTCTTCTGCAGAAGATCGAGTTGAAGAGTCTCGGAATCTTTTGGACATTTCTCGGAATATCACCAATGACGAGGATACAGCTGAACATCAATCTAGTGTTGTCCCGGATGCCACCCAAGCAGCGCCAGGTAGACTTAGGCGCAACATAAAGAAACCTGAACGTTACAAGGACTGTGTAATGAAATTTTAAATCTGTAATGTGAACTTTGTTTAAATAAAAAAAGGGAGATGTGGTATCGAGTTTATTATCTGTTCTATTATATCTGTGCCTAGACAACACCTGAATGACGACACCCAGGGGGTCAGCAAAAGGCAAAATCCCCGTAGCTCACAACAAAAACACGTTCAAAATTGTTTGTGCTGAAAACTGATGCGTTACACAATTTCTTACTGATTTATTTGCTATCTTCGCGTTGTCGTGTAATTTCGAACGATTGCACGCCAAAATTTTCGTAACCTTTTGCTAGTTTTACACGTTTTACTTAAGTAATAACTTATGATAATGACTAATTCGCAGATGTCGTGCACTTCCCAGATCTGTCAGAGTGCCCAAAAGTGTCAATTTCCCAAACATGTCAAATTCATGTGGGCTACGGCACATCTATTCGTGGTTGACGTCCGCGCTACCCCGCTGACGACACCATGAACTATGACAGGTTGAATGAAGAGTAGAATGTAAACAAGCGTGCGGCTCGTAATCAGTGGTCCGAGTAATTACTACAGATGCAATAATACAAACGCGTATAGGGTATTGGTTCCCTTATTAAGCATGTGGCTCCCATTTTCATCCTACGAAAAACAAAGGATTGAAGCACTGTTTGTTTTGTTTCTTATTTTTCTATTTTTTGTTAGAAGTGAGCACGCATGAAAACAAAAAGAACGGAATCAATCGGTGCCGTAATCGCTTGTTTTCGAATAGGATGAAATTGGGAGCATGAGATTACTGATGGCACACAAACCCTATATTTTGGACATTTACGGCAAAATCATACGGAAATGTCCAAAATATAAACGCGTAACGTCTGTCCAAATTACCTGAAACACCCTATTAATCAGAACCTTGTAAAGCAAAAAAACAATCTTCATCCTCGGTCACGCCCAATGCTCGTCAAGTCACGCTCCCACTAGTCCACCCAGGGCCGGATTTAAGGGGGGGCAGGGGGGCCATGGCCCCGGGCCCCCACATTTCAGGGGCCCCCACATTTCAGGGGCCCCCACAAAGTGTTACTTCAAATGGTAGTGCTAGAAACATCTTGATTTAATTTTTATCACAAGTACTTCTACTCTCAAGATGTATGTGAAATATTGTGCTTCAAATTAGAAAGAAGCAGAATTGATCACTCTTGTGAATTGCACAAGTTATTTTAACGAAAATACATGAGAATATATTCACCTGAATTTCCACATGAATTACCAAACTTATAAATTATTCAAATCGAACCCCAGAATTGTTGAAGTATTTTTTTTTTTTGAATGAACAAGTAAGAAACATGGGTCGGATTTAGGCGGAGATCTGATCCGATTTTCTTCAATACGATTAAATCCATGACGAATTTTTATTCCTGGCTTGATTGTGTAATTTAAGAAGAACTCTAACCAAATCCATAGGTTCCTTATGAAAATTGCAGTGGATTTTTGTGGAGAAATTATTGAAAGATCCTGAAATATGTAAAGTTTTCCAAACAATTTTGTTTAAATTGACTAAAAATTCGTCCGCCAAAGATTATTATAAAATTTTTCTTATAATTCTATTCATAGTAAAACAGAAATTCCACCAGGAACTCATAATGGAATTCCGATGAAATTTTCTTCAGCAGCTTTTAGTAGAATTCCCGCTAAAAATACCACAATGGATTTTTTGCCTCTTGAAGTTTCACAAGGATTTCTTAACAATTACTCTACGCGTTCACGTCAGCAACTCTATAGATTTCATCAATGATTCCGCAAGAAATTCTATTTGAATGTTTTGCAATAACAGTCCCAAAGTTAGCGCTATAAATTTTATCTTAAATTTATCAAAAATGTCTCCTATAAAATCTATTTTTAAATTTCTTAACGAACTTTCTAATGAATTTCCACCTGATCAATGGAATCTTATATTATGAACACTCTCGAAAAAAGCGTTATTTACTTGATCTTTTTTTTTTACAATCGTCTTTAGACTAGATTTTCATACCTGGATCTCTGTTGTGCTTAGTTCAAATATCGTGGATGCTTTTTTTCTAGTTACGCTTATTAAGCTAGATTAAGGCGGATACAAATTTAATTTTGACTTTTTGTCACCCCCCTTCCTCCCCTCCTTCGAAAATATTTGGCAGTATGTTGCATTCTGAGGGGGCAGTTAGAAAAATATTTATCAAAATATCGGGTCCTGCCAAAAATTGTTTAACAAACCCGATGAGTTTCAAATATTGTTCAAATTAAATACTTAATTATTTTTATCCCCCCCCCCCTCCTTCGACAGCCAAACAGTGAAGGGACAAAAAGTGAAATAAATATTTGTATCGGCCTAATTTCTTCAATAACAACCCTAATTTTTGGAAGATGTTTCCATATTTTCTGGATTTTTCTATAATGATAAAAATATATCCTCTGAAAAGAGGGCCCCCACAACACTGTGGCCCCGGGCTCCCACATTTATAAATCCGGCCCTGAGTCCACCCATCGTGCCTTCTGCGCTTCACGCCTTCCTGTGTCATCCGGATTAGTAGCGAACACCAACTTTGCAGGGTTGTTATCCAGCAGTCTTGCAATATGCCCTGTCCACCATAGCCTTCCGGTTATGGCCAACCTCTAGATGCTGAGGTCGCCGTAAAGTGCAGCGAGCTCGTGGTTTATCCTTCTCCGCCACACACCATTCTCCTGCACACCGCCGAAGATCGTCCTTAGCACGCATCGCTCGATAACTCCAAGTGCTTGCATGTCCTCCTCGAGCATAGTCTAGTGTCGTCTCGTGTCTCGTGTCCGTAGAGGACTACCGGTCTTATTAGCGTTTTGTACATTGTGCATTTGCTGCGTTGGTGAATCTGTTCAGATCACAGTTTCTTCTGGAGCCCATAGTTGGCACGACTTCCACTGAAGATGTTCCTTCGAATTTCACCACAGAGAATAGACATCCAGGCTAGAACAAATATCATTTAGAAAGTTGTGTAAGGATTTGAATCTTCACTTGAGTAAGGTTGCAAACTAATACACGATGAAAACACTAACGCCACCAAACACCATATTGCTACAGTCAGTGGTGAATTGAAAGATTTCAAGTGGTGAATTCAATTAGTATGAGAAATAAACCAATTACAGCGCCACGGTGTTGCCACTTGTGTTGCCGATTTCAAATGGCCGTTAAATTCCTTACACAGTTTCGGAACTGGACTTGGATGTCTGTTCTCTGTGATTTCACGACTGACATTGTTGTCAGCCGACAGTAAAGATCCCAGGTAGATGAATTCTTCCACCACCTCGAAGGTATCCCCGTCTATCGTCCTATTACTACCTATAGACTTGTACATTGTTTTTGATAATTGTCATGTCGTCCAGAAAGTACACACATTGGCCGGATTTTGTGGAAATCGTACCCCGACTGTTGAGCCCGGCTCGTTGCATTACTCCTTTCAGAGCGATGTTGAAGTGTCCCCGGTGAAATTGAAATGAACTGGACCCAAGTAACCAAAAGTTCCGCTTCCCATGACAAAATGCACTTTCTGTTGAATGGTAGGTACATTCTTGGAGGTGCATCACACAGCTCAGTGGAGAGCTAGGTATCAACTGGTAGGTAAATGGAAATACATTGTAAATATGTTATACCTAGATTGAATAAAGGAGAGGCACTGAGCTGGTAGCGATATCAGTCAGTGCCTGGGTTTGGAGAACAAAGCCTCGCCTGTGTTTTTATTTCCAACAGGTTATGGGCCCAGGGACGCCCTGGTGGTGGTTCGGGAAGCGAGGAGACCGAGGTGCGGTATCCAAGATACGATGAGGAGGCCAATACCCGATGAGGTGTCAAGATGCGATGAGGCCTGGTGCCAATATTCGTTGAGACACCAAGATGCGGTGAGGAGACCAACACTCGATGAGGATTGATAGCCGTATGGGACCTGCGCTGGAACCAAGAGGCAGAGGGTGCTGGCTGATCGATGGACGCTGGAGCTGGATGGCAGAAGGTACTTGAGGCGGAAGACGCTTCGAGCCAGGAGGAGCTTGGTAGCCTCTTAGTAGCAGACGTAGCTTGGAGCCAGGGCCTGGTAGCAGAGTCTGCTTGGAGCCAGGAGGAGTCTGGTAGCTCGGTTGCTAAGGAGGAGCTCGGTAGGCTGGAGGAGTACGTGGCCAGGTGAAGCTCGGGACGCGTCGGATCTTTTTTTTTTTTCCTTCTAAACCATAGGGGGATAATCTGCTCAACAGACACCCTAACAGAAGGTTAGGGTAGTGTAGGTCTGACAGGCCGTCTTCTACAACAAAAGTAAAATCCACGACTACTCTCTCCTCGTACCCACTAAACCATTCCTATGGTCGCCAAACCCTACGTCTCTCCGGAACCACCAAGAAGGTATTGCTTCAGAGAGGGGCTAGTGCACATCGCACCCACAAGGTTAGCTGCGTAGCCTGCAGCAACGAACATCGATGACTCGCTTTGGAGAGTCCATCACGGTAGCATGCTGGCGCTTAGCCAGTTTCCCGAGTGGTCCTCGCCACTCCCTTTGTCCTCGGAAGGCGGGCAGGGTCAACCCCGCCCGCGCCCTACTGCTGAGCGGACATCAAGAACTGATGCCCACGTGCAACCCGATCTGACCTGCCCGTAAGGAAGGGTATCACTACCCTTCAGGCCCTATCAGATGCACCCGTAGGTTGCAGACAGCAGGATCTCACCTACCCCGACCCTTGCCGGGGACCCCTTTCCAACCGCGGGCTCGGATCCAACCCAGTAGACCGACGCCACGACAGCACCGCTACCGGGACTTCCTCTCCGCGGCCACTTAATCGTTGTAAGGGTCGATCTCGACCGCAGGGCACCGGTATGACCTACGAAGCCGACTCCGAACCCCTGGACCACCTCTTGTACTGCATCTGGACTAGCCATTCTCCGAGTCCACGCGCCACCTCCTCTGTAGCTCCCAGACGATGTGGGTAATAGCCGTTGAAACGGCGTTCCAGCCAAACTCATCCCTACACATCCTCTGGACCAAGTTGTCCGGAGTTGTGTCCTCCCCGCATGTGGCAAGCATGCGGTCACGCATTGTGCGAAAACGCGGGCACACGAACAAAACGTGTTCCGCCGTTTCCTCTAAACCATTGCACACTGGGCATTCGGGAGAATCCGCATGCCCGAAACGGTGTAGATACTGTCGGAAGCAACCATGACCTGTAAGGACCTGTGTCAGGTGGAATGTGACTTCCCCATGGCGCCTATTAATCCAACTATCTACCCTCGGTATCAACCTATAGGTCCACCTTCCTTTGGTGGAACTGTCCCACGCGCGCTGCCATTTGACCATAGAGGCCATCCTGACAGTCCTGCGTATGCCTCTTGTGCCGCGCATTTCGAAGCACTCCATGTCCTCACTGATAAGAATGCTGATAGGCACCATACCAGTAATGACGCAGAGAGCGTCGTGTGACACGGTACGGTACGCGCTCGCAACCCTCAGGCACATAAGCCTGTAAGTACTTTCCAGCTTCCGTCGGTAGCATTTAGTACTTAGCGCGGTGCCCCACGCCGGGCCGCCATACCTAAGTATGGATGTAGCAACACTAGCCAGAAGCTTGCGCTTACTGGCGTACACCGCAGAGCTATTGGACATCATCCGGGACAGTGCCGCAATAGCTGTGGAGGCTCTTTTACAGGCATAATCGACGTGGCTACCGAAGGTAAGCTTATCGTCGATCATCACGCCCAAGTGTTTGACGGAGCGCTTTGACAGGATAGTACAGTCTCCTACACTGATCTCCGTCTGCTGCTCCGACTTCAGGTTGTTAACAACCGTCACCTCTGTCTTGTGGTGAGCCAGCTCCAGTTTCCTGGACCGCATCCACGCCTCCACAACTTTGATCGAGTGGTTGGTAGTCAACTTTACCTCCTCGATCGTTTCACCGTAAACTTCGAGCGTAATGTCGTCGGCAAATCCGACAATCACCACTCCCACTGGATACTCTAACCTCAACACCTCGTCGTACATGACATTCCATAACACCGGACCCAGGATGGAACCTTGCGGGACTCCTGAGGTTATGTGAAAGCACTTCCGACCCACCTCCGTGTCGTAGACTAGTACACGATTCTGAAAGTAACTTCCGAGAATCTTGTACAGGTACTCCGGTATCCCCAGACGCAAGAGCGCATCGGCAATAGCAGACCAGCTGGCGCTATTAAACGCATTCCTTACATCCAGAGTCACTACCGCGCAAAAGCGAATTCCCCTCCTCTTAGGCTCGAGTGCTTTCTCGGCGGTTTTTGTAACCGACAAGATAGCGTCTACGGTGGACCTACCCTTCCGGAAGCCGTACTGGTTACTCGAAAGACCATTTTCGCCCTCGGTGAACCGCAACATTCTATTGAGGATGATCTTTTCGAGCACCTTCCCCGCCGTGTCAATCAAGCATATTGGTCTATATGCCGACGGGTCTCCGGGTGGTTTCCCCGCCTTTGGCAATAGTACCAGGCTTTGCCTCTTCCAAGCTTCTGGGAAAACTCCCTCGTCCAGGCATTTCTGCATAGCAGACCTGAACATCTCGGGAGCCTCTGCAATAGCTACTTTTAAGGCCAGGTTCGGAACTCCGTCCGGACCTGGGGCCTTACCTACGCTAAGGGACTTAGCTATCCCCGCAAGTTCCACATCGGTGACCCTCTCCTCATCGCCAGCCCCAGTCCCCGGCTGTCCTACGAAAGGAGGCCAAGGACTAGGATCATGACGCGGAAAAAGTCCTCCAATGATCCCCTCCAACATCTCTGGAGATTGCTCTGTAGGAGCCATCACACCTCTCGTCTTGGCCATAACGATCCTGTAGGCGTCACCCCACGGGTTCGTATTGGCACTCTGACAGAGACCCTCAAAGCAGGCCTTTTTGCTTGCTCTTATCTCGGTCTTAAGCGCGTCGAATCTTTTTTTTTTTTTTTTTTTCCTTCTAAACCATAGGGGGATAAATCTGCTCATCAGACACCCTAACAGGAAGGTTAGGGTAGTGTGGGGATGAGGCCGTCTTCTACAATGCCGGTAGAAGCCAGGACTACTCTCTCCTCGACCCACTAAAACACATTCCTATGGTCGCCAAACCCTACATCTCTCCGGAACCACCAAGAAGGTATTGCTTCAGAGAGGGGCTAGTGCATATCGCACCCTCAAGGTTAGCTGCCGTAGCCTAGCAGCAACGAACATCGATGACTCGCACTGGAGAGTCCATCACGATAGCATGCTGGCGCTTAGCCAGTTTCCCGAGTGGTCCTCGCCACTCCCTTTGTCCACGGAAGGCGGGCAGGGTCAACCCCGCCCGCGCCCTACTGCTGAGCGGACATCAAGAACTGATGCCCACATGCAACCCGATCTGACCTGCTGAAGGCAAGGGTATCACTACCCTTCAGGCCTTATCAGCTGCATCCGTAGGTTGCAGACAGCAGGGTCTCACCTACCCCGACCCTTGCCGGGGACCCCTTTCCAACCGCGGGCTCAGATCCAACCCAGTAGACCGACGCCACGACAGCACCGCTACCGGGACTTCCTCTCCGCGGCCACTTAATCGCTGTAAGGGTCGATCTCGACCGCAGGGCACCGGTATGACCTACGAAGCCGACTTCGAACCCCTGGACCACCTCTTGTACTGCATCTGGACTAGCCATTCTCCGAGTCCACGCGCCACCTCCTTTGTAGCTCCCAGACGATATGGGTGATAGCCGTTGAAACGGCATTCCAGCTAATCTCATCCCTACACATTCTCTGGACCAAGTTGTCCGGAGTTGTGTCCTCCCCGCATGTGGCAAGCATGCGGTCACGCATTGTGCGAAAACGCGGGCACACGAACAAAACGTGTTCCGCCGTTTCCTCTAAACCATTGCACACTGGGCATTCGGGAGAATCCGCATGCCCGAAACGGTGTAGATACTGTCGGAAGCAACCATGGCCTGTAAGGACCTGTGTCAGGTGGAATGAAACTTCCCCATGGCGCCTATTAATCCAACTATCTACCCTCGGTATCAACCTATGGGTCCACCTTCCTTTGGTGGAACTGTCCCACGCGCGCTGCCATTTGACCATAGAGGCCATCCTGACAGTCTTGCGTATGCCTCTTGTGCCGCGCATTTCGAAGCACTCCATATCCTCACTGATAAGAATGCTGATGGGCACCATACCAGTAATGACACAGAGAGCGTCGTGTGACACGGTACGGTACGCGCTTGCAACCCTCAGACACATAAGCCTGTAAGTACTTTCCAGCTTCCGTCGGTAGCATTCAGTACTTAGCGCGGTACCCCACGCCGGGCCGCCATACCTAAGTATGGACGTAGCAACACTAGCCAGAAGCTTGCGCTTACTGGCGTACACCGCTGAGCTATTGGACATCATCCGGGACAGTGCCGCAATAGCTGTGGAGGCTCTTTTACAGGCATAATCGACGTGGCTACCGAAGGTAAGCTTATCGTCGATCATCACGCCCAAGTGCTTGACAGAGCGCTTCGACAGGATAGTGCACTCTCCTACACTGATCTCCGTCTGCTGCGCCGACTGCATGTTGTTCACAACCGTCACCTCTGTCTTGTGGTGAGCCAGCTCCAGTTTTCTGGACCGCATCCACGCCTCCACAACCTTGATCGAGTGGTCGGTAGTCAACTTCACCTCCTCGATCGTTTCACCGTAGACTTCGAGCGTAATATCGTCGGCAAATCCGACAATCACCACTCCCACTGGGTACTCTAACCTCAACACCTCGTCGTACATGACATTCCATAACACCGGACCCAGGATGGAACCTTGCGGGACTCCTGAGGTTATGTGAAAGCACTTCCGACCCACCTCCGTGTCGTATACTAGTACGCGATTCTGGAAGTAGCTTCCGAGAATCTTGTACAAGTACTCCGGTATCCCCAGACGCAAGAGCGCATCAGCAATAGCAGCCCAACTGGCGCTATTAAATGCATTCCTTACATCCAGAGTCACTACCCCGCAAAAGCGAATTCCCCTCCTCTTAGGCTCGAGTGCTTTCTCGGCGGTTTTTGTAACCGACAAGATAGCGTCTACGGTGGACCTCCCCTTCCGGAAGCCATACTGGTTGCTCGAGAGACCATTTACGCCCTCAGTGAACTTCAACATTCTATTGAGGATGATCTTTTCGAGCACCTTCCCCGCCGTGTCAATCAAGCATATTGGTCTATATGCCGACGGGTCTCCGGGTGGTTTCCCCGCCTTTGGCAATAGTACCAGGCTCTGCCAGCGCGTCGAATCTGAGAATGTGTGAGTGTTGAATGGTAGGTACATTCTTGGAGGTGCATCACACAGCTCAGTGGAGAGCTAGGTATCAACTGGTAGGTAAATGGAAATACATTGTAAATATGTTATACCTAGATTGAATAAAGGAGAGGCACTGAGCTGGTAGCGATATCAGTCAGTGCCTGGGTTTGGAGAACAAAGCCTCGCCTGTGTTTTTATTTCCAACACTTTCAAGTTCCACGAAGTTCAGATAAAGTTCCGAATGGAACTTTCTGGCTGCTTAAGAGGCTAACGATGAGCCTTGCTGGAACTTCGGTCACAAGTTCCGGCAAGGCTCATTGTTAGTCTCTTAAGCAGCCAGAAAGTTCCATTCGGAACTTTATCTGAACTTCGCTGAACTTTAAAGCTGCTTAAGATGCTACTCGGAACTTTGTCGGAACTTTCAAATTCATAGAAGTTCAGTTCAGTAGCATTGTGTTTCAATGAAGATTAAATTTATTTCTTTTACAGAAAACAACTGTTTAAGCATACACGAATAAAAGACAAATATGAATTTATCCAATCAATGAATACTAGGCTTGAACAAAAAAAATGCCGCCCGTCGGATTCGAACCGATAGTCGCTGCGTGAGAACCCTACGCTCTACCACAGTACTACAGTTGCTATTGAGTGAACAGCAGCTAAAGTCTGACTTGAATCGATTTTCTGTCGGCAGCCAGTTTTGCACATTTGTACAGTAGTGAAATTAGCTTGACTTTGTCAAGTGTCTTCAGCAGCGCAGCGGTAAATCGACATGCTATCACGCAGGAGGATCCAGTTCAAATCTACACAGCAACGACATGTGTGAAAATATAATTATCAGAAGCAATTTCCAGACATGAATCACAAACCCATGAACAGAGTTGTGATTCTGAGAAAACACATTTTTGTTTCTGCTTGAATTTTGTCAAAGTTCTGTCAGAAGCAGGGAATGAAATTATTAGCAAATTGAGACGAAAATTTCGTTTTCCGAGCAACCGAACCATTCAACGATTCTTTTTCCAGCGAGAAATGTTTATCGTTCGCTGCTGTTGTCCACGACCAAAGATAGCCGAAAACTGAAAATCGCTCTTGCCATTTTCGCTATCCAACTTTATCACCTTGCCGGTTATCGCGATAATTATCAGGAGGCAAATAACAAAAATTGTGCCGCCAATGGGATTCGAACCTACACCCTCTACAAAAATGTTTCTTAGCGCGCACCATAACCACGCGACCACACAAGCTGCTCGAAAGGAGGAAGAAATTTGATTCATTAAAGCTACCTTTGGTGGCGACGGCTAGACGGAAAGGCGAACAAAGCGCAGAGAGCAAACCAGTCGGGTTTTCATTGCTGGTGATAATCCATTTTCGGCGCTGCGGGACGAGCGAGAACACGTTCTCGGGAGAAAATCGGGTCTGAATTTATCGCACGTCTTTTTTCGCCGATAATGCGTGCAAGAGAGTTTTCTATGATCGTGATCGTGATCGATAATTTCATTCCCTGGTCAGAAGCTGCTTAGAAGGCTATCCAGCGTGCCTATAAGAACTTTTAAGTTCCAAAATTACTTAAAAATGAACCTGCTTAGAAGGATAATGAGCATTCTCGAACGAGCTGCTTAGCTTATAAAGTACCCTTTTATCTGAACTTTTGATTACTTGGGGATAGTTCACCTGAAACCCATACGCTATTTTGCACACCGTCCATCGTTGCTTTAATCAGTCTAGTCAGCTTCCCAGGAATGTCGTTTTCGTCCAAGATTAGCCATAGCTCTGTGCAGTCGATACTGCCGTCTGCCACCTTGAAGTCGATGAACAGGTGATGCGTTGGGACCTGGTATTCACGGTATTTCTGGAAGATTTGCCGTACGGTGAAGATCTGGTCCTTTGTCGACCGGCCGTCGATGAAGCCATTCACTTAAGGTGACAGACAACAGAAGATGATCTAAGATAGCACTTTGTAGGCACATTGAAAATAGTGATCGCTCTGTAGTTCTCACATTCCAAATGGGCACCTTTCTTGTAAATGAGGAAGATTACCCCTTCCTTCCATTTCTCCGGTAGCTTTTCGGTTTTCCAGATCCTGACTATCAGCCGGCCAACTTGTCTGGGCTCATCTTGATGAGTTCAGCTGCGATACCATCTTTACCAGCAGCTTTTTAGGTTTTGAGCTGGTGAATGGCATCCTTAACTTCCCTCAGCGTGGAAGTTGGTTCACTTCCGTCCTACGCTGCCTGGCGTCGTCGTTTCTTCCATTGCCGTGGTCTCGAAGTGCTGCTTCCATCTTTCAATCATCTCACGTTCGTCAAGAGGCTTCCGTCATTATCCCTGCATATTTCGGCTCGCGGCACGAAGCCGTTGCGGGATGCGTTGAGCTGCTATAGCAGAACTTACGTGTTTCTTGGGAATGTCACAGCAGTTCCATTTCTTCACACTCCGCTTCTTCCAGGCGGCGCTTTTTCTCCCGAAAGAGGTGGGTCTGCTGTTTCCACTTGTATTTGTAACGTTCCACATTCTGTCGGATACCTTGCTGTAGCATTACCGCCCGCGCTGCGTTCTTCTCCTCCAAAACCGTTCTGAACTCTTCGTCGAACCATTTATTCCGTCGATTCCGTTCCACGTACCCGATGGTGCTCTCGGCTTCGTCGTTGATGGCTGCTTTCACTGTACTCCAGCAGTCTTCCAGAGGGGCCTAGAGGGCAACGCGGCCTCGAGATTCTGCGCGTATGCTGAGGCGACATCCGGTTGTTTCAGTCTAGATTGTACCGTGGTGGTCACCGGTACCATACATTGTTAATGACGGAGAGTTTTGGGCGCAGTTTGACCATCCCTAAGCAGTGTTCGGAGGTCCTGACGTCGAGAACGTCGGAGAAGTGCTGTCCGTCAATCAGAACGGGGTCGATTTGCGATTCCGTCTACTGTGGTGATCTCCAGGCCAGGTGTAACGATAAGGGAGGCTGTGTTGGAAAAAGGTGCTACGTTTTTGGAGACGGCGAAATCAATGAGTCGTAGCCCGTTTTCGTTCGTCTGCTGGTTGGCGCTGTACTTTCCAATCGTCGGTCTGAATTCCTCCTCCTGGCCTACATGAGCCAGGCGCGGAACAGGCAGACTCAGTCTTCCGGAGGAAGAAGCGCCAACAGGTAGAACGAGATCGCGGAGCGATGGAAGAGCTACACAGCGCTCAGGACACACGCAAGTTCAACGAGTGGCTGATTGCTCGTGCAGAGGCTTTGTGCCACAAGCCGACATGTACCGTGACAATCACGGAAATCTTCTCACGAGCGAGCGTGAGGTGGTCGAGAGGTGGCGGCAGCATAACGATGAGCACCTCAATGGCGACGTCGCAAATGGCGTGGTAACAGATCTAGGAGTACATGCCCGGGCGAGAGATTTTCAGCCCCTAACATCCAAGAGATTGAGGAGGAGGTTCACCAGTTGAAAAACAACAAAGCCGCTGGAGCAGATCAACTACCAACATTTGGGAAGAGGAAGTCAGAGGAATTGATGGAAGGTATCGTGTGTCCCATCTACAAAAAGGACGACAAGTTGGATTGCGGAAACTACCGCACGATCACACTACTGCGCGCTGCCGGCAAAATACTCTCTCAAATTTTATGCCACCGTTTATCACTTATTGCAAGAGAGTTCGTGGGGCAATGTCAGGCTGGATTCATGGGTGAACGCGCTACAACGAATAAGATGTTCACCATCCACCAAATGTTGCAGAAATGCCGCGAACACAACGTGCTCACACATCACTTGTTCATCTATTTCAAATCAGCGTATGATACAATCGATCGAGAACAGCTATGGCAGATTATGCACGAATACGGATTCCCGGATAAACTGAAACGATTAATCAAGGGGACGACCCAAGTAACCAAAAGTTCAGATAAAAGGGTACTTTATAGGCTAAGCAGCTTGTTCGAGGTCGCTCATTAGCCTTCTAAGCAGCTTCATTTTTAAGTAATTTTGGAACTTGAAAGTTCACATAAGCACGCTGGATAGCCTTCTAAGCAGCTTCTGACAGAACTTTGACAAAATTCAGGCAGAAACAAAAATGAAATTGCTTCTGATAATCATATTTTCACACATGTCGCTGCTATGTAGATTTGAACTGGATCCTCCTGCGTGATAGCCTCCCGACTTACCGCTGCGCTGCTGAAGACGCTTGACAAAGTCAAGCTAACTTCACTACTGTACAAATGTGCAAAACTAGCTGCCGACAGAAAATCGATTCAAGTCAGACTTTATCTGCTGTCCACTCAATCGCAGCTGTAGTACTGTGGTAGAGCGTAGGGTTCTCACGCAGCGACTATCGGTTCGAATCCGATGGGCGGCAATTTTTATTTTGCTCAAGCCTAGTATTCATTGATTTGATAAATTCATATTTGTCTTTTATTCGTTAAGCGTACACGTAACAGTTGTTTTCTGTAAAAGAAATAAATTTAATGTTCATTGAAGCACAATGCTACTGAACTGAACTTCTATGAACTTGAAAGTTCCGACAAAGTTCCGACATAGCATCTTAAGCAGCTTTAAGGTCCGCGAAGTTCAGATAAAGTTCCGAATGGAACTTTCTAGCTGCTTAAGAGGCTAACAATGAGCCTTGCCGGAACTTGTGACCGAAGTTCCAGCAAGGCTCATCGTTAGCCTCTTAAGCAGCCAGAAAGTTCCGTTTGAAACTTTATCTGAACTTCGCGGAACTTGAAAGTGCATTTTGTCATGGGAGGTGGAACTTTTGGTTACTTGGGGATGGATCGAGTGATGTGTATAGTTCGAGTATCAGATATAATATGTAGCTCGCAAATGTGTGACAATAGCGGAAACGTACATCCGACTAAAGAGTGAAGCCAGGCAAATCGGATTAGTCATTAAGGAGAAACTTCAGAGAATACAAAAATGGCTGCCACAATGGCCGACTTGGACCCCTACTCACGTTTTCAAGAGCACCAATCTTAAAAATTCGTAATGGAATGCGCTCGATTTGGAAAAGCTGCCTCTTTTTACAAGTGAGCAAAGCCAGGATAAACAAGTACGACTTGGTTTGATGCTTCGTTCGTTAGATTTGTGCCTCTAAAGTTTGTATGCAAAATTGCAATGGAATTTCTTGATGTTCGAAGACAAAGTACATGAGGGCTCCAGGAAGGGATCACCGTGCCCGCCACACCGAATTTATATCGACAGTGATGAAATCGAGGCAGTTGAAGAATTCGTGTACTTACCCAACCCAAGCAGCACCTGCAACATCATCCAAAATGTTGTTTTCTATGCTTTGGTCTAAAAGAGTTGCAATAAAAGCGCACGCAACTTCCATCTTGTCAGTTGAGTTGCACAGTTGTAACACACATGAAACATCTTACTCTGGTTTGTTTGTTCAGATGTTGCTTGGGAAGCAACACGACTTGTTTCAAAGCCAGTACCAGCAACATCAGTGCAATTTATTCACTGTTCAAATTAAGGACAACAGAACACAATTGCTTCTTCTTTGAAACGCAAAAAGCGCAAATTTTAAATCGTTGTGCAACTTGAGCTAGGAGGAATGATAAAAAAAAAATGAAAAATATATATATTCAGACTCGAACCATGGACACCAGGAGTATTAACCACTCACCTTACACACTACACCAGAAACTCTGTGAAAGATTTGCTGCTCAATGCACCATAAAAGCTACTGAAGTTACACGTTACTTCATTGTACCGTCTTTGCCACAAGTTAGAAAGCTGTCAAAATGAAAAGACGCGCAAGTTTTCCGCAACACATTTGGAACCTAATCTGAAAACAAACAAACCAGAGTAAGATGTTTCATGTGTGTTACATAGCACATTTAATGCAAGCTGACTGTATTGCCACAAGTCCCACAACAAGTTGGTACCAACACCACAAGGCACCGAATACGCTAGCAAGATGCGATTCACCCCCGGATGAGCAGCAGTGAAACCTTTGGCCCAATCCTTACCCTGTCCATCCCTCAAAATGTGACCTTCTAACCTCGAGCTGCCACGAGTACCCTGGCTTCCACCCATTACTAACAGATATCATTAAAAAGTTATTACTCTGTATAATGTATACTATTAAGTACAAAGAAAGATCCTCGGCTCCGTAAAGCGTTATACGCGATTGAGCCCCAAATAAACGAACTAGTTAAAAAAAAAAAAAAAGACTGTATTGCCACTTGTGAGGAATATGTAAGCTCCGCCTCCATAAATCGATGTTAAATACGATGTTATTTGTAATTCCTATGAAACAAAGCTGCAACTTAACGATATTCGGAGTTTAAATGCAACTCAAGTGACAAGATGGAAGTTGCGTGCGCTTTTATCACAGACAAACAGACATATTACTTAGAAGAAATTGCTTCAAAAACAACGTTTGGCATCTCACTAGCACCCTCTATAATGCTCAATCCGAAGCATTCATTTGCAGGTGTTGTTTCCCTCGGCTCGATGTAACAATTTAGCAGGTGACGACTCCCCCGTGGCGTCATCCATTCATAAAACATGAATGAAGGTTCATGATTGAGTCATTTTATGTAAACATTGATCGGCGTCGCGTTCATTTCTCTGCAAAATTGAGGCACAGCAGCATTGGCGTATTTAGGATTTTTTCCCAGGGGGTGCCTAGGGGGTGCCAGTTTCAGTGGCTTCTAGGCTATTTTGTTTTGATTTTTTTTTTGAAGGAAATACCGATCCACCCTCAATTTCTTAGTATAATGATATACTAAGTCGCGGAAAAAAATAGAACGGAAATTTAAACGCGCTATATTTTAAAGAATAACTTATTTTGGAAAATCCAAACTGTTGTACTGATGTGAGGTTTGGAAACTTAATAACTTTATTGCTTATAATACATAGAATTTGTATTTTGGGATTTGTTTTGCAATTTATTTCAATTAAGACTTCTTTTGCAAATATCTCAGTAATTCCTGTGGATTTGGCAAATTTCTTCGGTAATATCTTTTTTTGGACTTTCATTATCTATGCTGTTCGGTATTCCTTCGCCAATTTCTTCGAAAACTTCTTCGGAAATTCTTTTATAAATCGCTTCTATAATTTGAATGAAATTTTTTTAGAAAATTTCTACTAGATTTCTTTTTTTTATCTGTTTAAATGAGATTGTTTAGCCCTAGGCTAGTTTATCTCGGGACCCACGCTTTACTTCTCTTCCGAAGGAAGAACTCACATTTTGCGGCGAGTTTTTCGGGAGAGGGATTCCATCCCAGATCATCAGCATGACAGTCACGTGTTTCAACCACCACACCAGGTCCGCTCCACTTTCTTCAGTAATTATTTAAGGAATTCCTGCAGCACATACTTTTGGAATACCTTCGGCAACTCCGATATTACTTGCATTGAAAATTTATTTGGGAATTTTATCAGCAACTTCCTTGGAAATTTTGGAAACTTCGATTATTACTTTGGGAACTTCTTCGGTAATTCGTTTGGAAATTGATTTGGCAAATTTCTTAAAGATTTCCTTGGAGAATTTATTTGAAAAAAATCTTTGGTGGATCTTTAAAAAAACCTGTCACGGTGATACTACGAAAATTACTTTTGGAATTCTTTCTAAATTTTATTTGGGAATTCCTTTGATGATTTCGAAATTTTTTTTTGAGAATTTCTTCGATTTTTTTTTGTAAATGTTTGTGAAAGTTTTTATAGAATATATTTCGGCAATTTATTTTGAGATAGGATTTAGGCAATTTAAAAAAAAGCCTTATTATTTTCTTCAGGAATTCCATTAGTAATTCTTATATGAATTCCTTTGCAACTACTTTGAAAGTTCTAAGGTAATTTTGATGAAAATTTTTCCAGTAATTTCTTTGGGAATTTGTCGGGAAGTTTTTCGTGAATTTCATAGGATTTTCTTCAAGCAAGCCTAGTTCAGAATTTCTGTATTTCCAGTTCAGCGATTTTCGGAAGCAATCGATATAAATTGAATTAAATCATAAAGAATTGCAAAAGTAATCGCTATAAAATTGCCTGAGAAATTATAAAAACAACTGAAAAAAATGCTAAAATAATTTTAGAAGAGTAGCCATTAAAATTTAAAAAAATCCATGAAAATTAAATAAATTAAATTCCAATGAAACTACCGCAGAAATTGAAAAAACATTCTGAAGGAAAGAAATGACCATACTGCGGCCTGGCGGTGTCTTAAGAAAAATCCCTGGAAGAATCAAAGGAATTTCTGAAAGTATTTAAGGAAAATTTTAAAAACAACTGAAAAAAATTGCTAAAATAATTTTAGAAGAGTAGCCATTGAAATTTAAAAAAAAATCCATGAAAATTAAATAAATTAAATTCCAATGAAACTACCGCAGAAACTGAAAAAAACCTTCTGAAGAAAAGAAATGACCATACTGCGGTCTGGCGAACACGGAGTCGTGGGTTCAAATCTCACCACGGAATCCCAGGAGGAGTTCCTGGATGAAAGTCAAAAGTTCCTGGAGATCCTTGGTTCCTGGAGGAATTCAATGATAAAAATTTGGAGAAATCACAGGAAAAACATTTAGGATTTCCAGGAGGAAACACTGAAGGCAAGGCTCCTATGAAGGTTGCCTTGAATAACCCCAGCAAGTGTTTGGAGGAATCCCTGGAGAAATTCTTAGAAGAATCCCTAGAAGAATTCCGGGAGGTATTTCAGGAAGAGCTTCTGGAGGAGTCCTAGGAGGAATTGCTGGCAGAATCACAGCAGCAATAGCTTGAGAAATCCAGCTGAAATTCCTGGAGGAAGAACATGAGAAGCTTATGAGGAAGGCCAAAAGGAGTTTCTGCGGAAATTTTTGGAGGAATCTTTGGATAAAATCTCTGAACGAATTCCTGGAAGAGTTTTTGGAGAAATCCGTGGTAGAAAAACAAAGAAATTTCTACAAGAATTCCAGGAAGTTTGTATGGAAAGATCCCAAAAAAGACAGGAGAAAGCTGTAGAAGAATCCGTAGCATAATTTCTAAATTTCCACAGTTATCTGGAGAAAATCTTAGAATTCCGGGAGGTTTCATAGAAGAAATTTCTAGAGAAATCCTAGAGTCAGGAATACCGGGGGTATCCTAAAAGTAGTTCCTCTAACAAATGCCTGGAGGAATACCTACAGTTCTCCTTGAAAGAATCGGTAGAAGTATACTGGAGAAATACCTGATGGAATCGCAGGAGGAATTTCTGGAGGAATCTCAGGAGGATTTCCCGACAGTATTGCAGCAACTAAGTATGTCAGGAGAGTTCCCTAGAAATATTTCTGAAGGAGTCCTAATGGGGATTGCTTGAAGAATTCCAGCTGGAATTCATGGAGGATGGTCAATAGATGTTCTTGGAGAAATCCTCTGTGGAATTTCTGGAAGAAACTCTGGAGAAAGTCCTGGATAAATCCTTGAAGAAATCTCTGGGAGAATCACCGAAGGGATTTTTAGAAAAATCCCAGGGAGACTTTCCGAAAGAATTTGTGGAACTTCCCTAGTAGAATACCTGAAGGTATCATAGTGAGAATTTTTGGAGGAGTTCTAAGAGAAATTGCTACGATAATCGCAGCAGGAGTTGCTTCAGGAATCCTAGCCACAATTCCCGGAGGAAGGCCAATATAAGCTCCTAGAGAAATTCCATGAGAAACTTCTGGAAGAATCTCTGAATAAAATCTCTAAAGGAATTCCTGAAAGAATCACCGGAGAAACTTCTGAAAGGATCCCAGGAAGTTTGTCTTGAATTATCCCGCCAGGAAACCCTGAAGGAATCCCAATATAAATTTTTAGAGGAATCCCTAGAAGAATTCCGGGAAGTATCAAAGTAAGAATTTCCAAAGAATGTAGTATGTACGACTCCATCAGGACTGCCTGGAGAGTCCTAAGGGAAGTTTATTGAAAGAAAAATCGGTAGGAATCCATAAGGAAGCCTAGAGAAATCACTGCATGAATAGATAGAGGTATTTCTGGAGAAATACATAGAGAAGTCTGTTGATTGTTCTTTCCAATATCCAAAACGCCAAAACGTACAACAAGTATACAAGTAATTCTGGGAGTGTTTAAGTTTTGTTGAAATGTGCCATTAATAAATATTAGAATTATTGTGTTAAGTTTTAAATTTTAGGTGTCTGACAAGAATAAATTCTAGGGGGTGCCAAATTTGTTCTAGGGGGTGCCAGGCACCCCTGGAACCCCCCCCTAGCTACGCCAATGCACAGCAGCGCCACCATGACACATGTGAGCACAGTCCGAACCACACTATATTTTCGAAATGACCGTTAAATCGTGCGATGATTCCGATTTGAGTAGTATGTCTGTTTGTCTGTGCTTTTATTGCAACTCTTTTAGACCAAAGCATAGAAAACAACATTTTGGATGATGTTGCAGGTGAGGAATTCCACGGAGTCATGTCAGTCGATCCTGAGCGACCATTTCAAAAATATCTGAAACTTTGCACAGTTTTTCAATTTCATCTAAATCGCCATTTTTCGATATCAAACCTTCATATTCACTCACGACTAACTTTTCAAAAGGGTGTATGCGAAAATTGTTAAAAAATATTCTAAAAGCTGTACAGCAAAAACGGATTGTTCGATTTTTATGAATTTTTCATCAAAGTTAGATAACTAAATGATAATTCCTTAAAAAATATACACTGTAAAAAATTTCTTTTTTTACTTTAAAAAAATATGATCTTTGTCACAAATACTCAAATATCTCAAAACCCTATCTTTTTACCAGCGTCAATTTTTTAGGGAAAATGGCCCATTATATCAGCTATCTACCATAAAATTGTGGTGATGGTAAACTGATAAACAAAAAAGTTATGACATTTGAAACATTTCACAATTTTTACATTTAGTAACAAAAAAAATTCTGTGTAAATTCTTTCGAGAATTATATTTTGATGTTGATTTTACTGTAAAGGCTACCGCCTGAATCAAACAAGTTGTTTTCATGATATTTTTGTTTGATTATTCATAATTACTATAGTATCTATTTAAAATTTAGACGCGATCCAGTGTTGTGATCAAAAATATTGAGAGTGTCATACTTTTTATTGTACGTGACTGGTGAAAAAATCCCTTGATAGTGTTGAAAAGCTGTAGATCATAAGAAAAATGGAATTAAACTTATTTTTAAGACGAAAGCTGCATAATGAAAGTTTTATATATACGCGTATACGTCTAGTTGATCTGCAAAAAAAATACCTCTTAGAGAACAGACTTTATGATCGGAAGAATGCGAGTAACTTCAACAACGACAAATGCATGAGAGGTACATACCACAGACAAACAGACGAAACGCCTAGAACAATTTTCGTGAAAATCCATCGCCCAGTTCACACTACCACCACCTGGTATAAATGTTTCACGAAACACTGCGTTGTGCAATATCGTCATCAGAAGGCGCTAGTGTGAAACGTCAAACGCAAAGAAAAACGATTGGCATTCTTCTGGTTATGAAAGCCTGGGCTTCGTGGCCGTGCGGTTAGCGGCGTCAGTCGTTTAGGCGTATTGTGAGTGCCACGGAGTGAGGGTTCGATTCCCGCTCCAGTCGGAGGAAACTTTTCGTCAAACGAAAAATCCTTCACTGGTCCACTGGGTGTTCCGTGTTTTCCGTTGCCTAATGTTAGTGATTGTTCAGTCTGTGCAACCTCTGGTTGAAGACGGTGTAGTGTCTTTAAAAAAAAACCAAGATTCAAAATGATCGTTAAAGGCGTGGTCAATTAAAATTTCGTCAGTGTTACGTAATCAGTTACGTACGTCAGTGTAATTTTTTCTTCAGCCAAGCAAACAACACCAAACTAGTCAGTTAAAACTAAAAAGTGATTTTGTTTATTATAATCTAACGAACAACATGAATAGTCCGCTTTCTCAAAGGTCTTCAACTCAACGCTCTCTTGTAGACCGTTTGATGAAAAAAAATGTTCAAAAGAGTTACGAAATCTCACCGAAAGCACCATAGATAAACTGAAATAGACTGGTTATGCCCAAATTGAACACAAATTTACGCATTTGCACGTCCTGCCGTCTAGACTTTGACAAACGAGCCATCTGTATATCATCGGTAAAGCAGGGCGCAGGAAGTTCGAAAACGACAACAACTGAAAAATTGCCAGAAGTGCTAAGTGCAGAGAGTCATGCCACCATACCATCAGCGACATCTGTTTAAACAATTTAATCACGCCCCTTTTCAAAAATGCTTTGAAATATACTTCAACATCTATACCCATTTCAATATTTTTAACGTTGCAAAACACGCTTTCAACATTCATCTTGAAGAAGAATGTAACAGCAAATTAATGAATAAACGACTAATGCGCGGAGGGCGTGATAAAATCGGAACATTACTGTACATATAATATACATAATATATAATTAAAACAGCTTGTTTTACTCACGCAAGGCCATTAACAATAAAATCAGCATCAAACTGCGATTTCCGGCCGAAATAATTTACACTAAAAAAAAAATTATTACTATATGTGAAAATTGTGAAATGTTTGAATTGTCATAACTTTTTTTGTTTATTAGTTCATCATCACCCAATTTTTATGGTAGATTGCTAATACAATGGACCGTTTTCCCTAAAAAAATACGTTGGTAAAAAGATAGGGTTTTGAGATATTTGAGTTTTTGTGACAAAAATTATATTTTTTAATGTTATTTAAAAAAAGATTTTCTTTCACAGTGTATATTTTATCAGGAATCACCATTTAGTTATCTAACTTTGCTGAACAATAAAATCAGCATCAAACTGCGATTTCACACAGAAAAAAATATTTACCAAATGTTTGAAATGTTATAACTTTTTTGTTTATTAGTTTACCATCACCAAATTTTTATGGTAGATTGCCAATACAATGGACCGTCTTCCCTAAAAAAAATACGTTGGTAAAAAGATAAGGTTTTGAGATATTTGAGTTTTTGTGACAAAAATGATATTTTTTTATGTTAAAAAAGATGTTTTTTCACAGTGTAAATTTTATCAGGAATCACCATTTAGTTATCTAACTTTGCTGAAAAATTCATAGCAATCGAACGAACCATTTTGGCTGTGCAGAATTTTGAATATTTTTTAACCATTTTCACATACACCCTTTTGAAAAGTTAGTCGTGATTCAAAATAAAAATTTGATATCGAAAAATGGCGATTTAGATGGAACTGAAAAACTGTGCAAAGTTTCAGTTCAATAGAAAATCATGAATTAAAAAATTTCCTTAATTTTGATGCTGTTGCTTGGAATCACTCAGGTGCTGCTTGGGTACCCAGGTACCCAGGTAACCACTAAGCACTGTTCTGTGCATTATAACGGCCATTAAACAGCTTTTCAGTGCTAAAGAGCTCTATATAAGCATTCCTAATGCTTATGGGCACTATAACCAGTAAGAACTAAATTAAGCCCTGTAAGCCTATATAAAGCCTACAAGCTGTAAAGAAGTTTGTCAGTGCTGTCACAGGGCTTGGAGCACATGACGTTTATATCAATCAAAATAGATTTCGACCAAAACAGACTCGAGTCGGTCATGATCAATACATTTTAAACACCCATGTCGGACGGGATTGGCGGAACGGGATTTTTGTTGTTGTTGGAATGTTTATCGGAATGGTGTTGTTAAATAGATAATGGAATCTGGTTATGTTAATTATTCCATTTTTTTCAATCAAGACAAACTCCAGCTCGTTTCCCTATTCTTCTGAAACGTTTGCCGAAAATTTATATAAACATTTCTTCTCCTGCATCAATTCCTACGTTCATCAGCACCAAGCTTACCACTGAATCATCCTCATCCCATATCATGTTCAACCTTCGAAATGCCCAAACTATTTTGTTTTTCATGGTTTAAATACTAGTTTGATCACACCATTCCCATGGTGCATTGGTGGAGCAGATGAGAAAGGCAACAGACTTGGACTTGATCAGGAACCCGGAGGACAACAGCTAGAATCTGGATGAAGTAGCAAAAAAGCAACTTCAATGGAAGCGAAGGAAGTTAGAAAAGAACAGGAGATAAACAAAATATTTTTTTTTTCTTTTTTCTTTGTCTCACTTTTGACAACTTTCGCTCCAGAGACTTGGTACGATATTTTAAAGTTGGCCGTATATCAGCCGAATAATTCGCCAAAAGTGGCTTTTGAGCAGCTCTATAAGAGGATATAGAACCAATTAGCTCTATTAGCCAGGTTCTACATTCGACTATAGAGCCGACTTAATGCCATTTTTACGGCTTAATGGTTACTTGAGTAGGCTCACTGGTGACCGCCGACAACGACACCAGCAGAGATATTCAGAGACGCATTGTGGCAGGAAATCGTGCTTACTTTGGACTCTGCAGAATTCATTTCATTTCATTTCATTTCATTTATTAAATCAAAAACTGTAGAATAAGGGCTGCCCCTTTTAAATGACTACATAAGTTGAGACCACTAGAGTTTATCAAGTACTTATAAATCCAAAAATCTCAAATAACTGATCTAGTAATTCTAATTCCTCCTATTAAACCACGCAATACAGTCTCGACGGAAAACATTAACAGAATCAATATTTTTTAATTCGTTTGGTAATTGGTTCCAATAAGCAATTCCTCTTACAAATAAGGTGTTCCCATAGTGAGACGTGTTATAATTCGGTATCACAAAATTTCGAATTCTTGGGCTTTGAAAGCGCTGTAATTTCTCAAATAAGTATGTTGGCGAAGATCTACTTACTATTTTATTCAAAAGCAGACAGGATCGAAGCTTAGCAAACTCGTAAAAAGGACATCCTAGTAGCAGTGGCTGAAGATGAGTCACCCTTGAATATCTGTTTAAGTTAAACACATAGCGTACACAACAATTGAGAGCCACTCTTAAACGATCCAAGGACCTTGCCGATGCATTAAACAGAATTTCAGCCCCATACATAAAATGAGGCAAAATGAGGCTTTTGAAAAGTTGCATTTTCGTTTGATAATTGAGCATGCTCGATGTTAATCTAAGCTGTCGAAGGCCCATGTAAATTTTGTTACATTGAGAATTTACATGTGAATCCCACTCAAGATTCTGTTGTATAACAAAACCAAGAAGTACAGCTTCCGTTACATATTCAATGGTATCTTGCCCTAGGTAGATCCTTGGCAAATCAAAATCAAATCTTGACCTAGATAAAAGCATAACTTTGGTTTTGTCAGCATTTATAGGAAGAAAGTTCTGTTGAGACCAAGACAAAAGACTATTCAGATCCTCATTGATAAGCTGAGCCAATGCATCTATAGAAAGCTCAGTAGAGCCCAAATAAAGTTGAACATCATCTGCAAACATAAGGATGCTACAATGTTTTAATATGGATGGAAGATCATTGATAAACATTGAAAATAAAAGAGGACCTAGAATAGACCCTTGAGGTACACCAGATAGAATAGATATTGGCCGCGAAACAGTATTATTGATATGGACAACTTGAGCTCGACCAGACAAATAAGATCGTATTAGGTTAGACGCATTCTGAGAGAAATAAAACTGAGTGGTTAACTTATTGATAAGTTTTGCATGCGAAACGCGATCAAAAGCTTTCGAAAAATCAATTAGTAATAGGAATGCCATTCCTTTTTTATCAATGGTTTTCAAGATGTCATCAGTAACTTTTAGAATCGCAGTGGTAGTACTGTGAGCTGGTCTAAAGCCAGATTGATTATCGCTAAGCAGATTAAACGACTCTACAAATTGATGAATTTGGCCTTTCAATATTTTTTCAAAAACTTTAGACAGCCCACAGAGAATACTTATAGGTCTAAGATTATTCAAACCGTTGATTCTAGGCTTTTTTTTATAGGGATTATTTTTGCAGCTTTCCAAGATTGCGGATACTTCGAAGAAGTTATAATTAAGTTAAAAACATGACGAATCTCGGAAATTATGAATGGTAACAACAGTTTAATAAAACGTAATGGAATAAGATCCATTCCAACAGCGTTCGATTTGATAGTGTTCATGGCGAAGAAAATATCAGTTTCCCCGATGGTTGAAAAACTGAAATCGCTGTACTGAGAAGGAAAAACAGGTAAATGTCGGTCACAAGCTGTGAAATTTGAACCAAAGAACTCATTTATGTCATCCGCACTATTGGTTACTTCTGCCGCTGAAACAGAACTACTTTTTACGTTCAACTGCTTAAGCTTATGCCACAAATCTTTATTGGAATTTGAAGACGCTATTTGACTAGAAAGATAATTAGATTTGGCAACATTAATCAAATGAGTCACACGATTCCTCAATCGCTTGAAGTTGTCGAAGTCATCCCCATTCTTCGTACGTTTCCACAAACTATAAGAAACATCTCTATCTACCATTGCATTAAGGATTTCGTCATTAAACCATGGATTTTTTTTAGCTTTCAAAGTACGTATCGGAACAAAAGAGCTAAAAAGTGCAAATAAACGGTCATTCAGAAAGTTCAAGGCAAGATCGGGATCGTTTATACTATGAAGTAAATTCCAATTCATCGTTAGAGCTGCACTACTCAAAGCAGACATATCAATATTATAGTAATCCCTAAAAGTACCAATACTAGTATTTTTTCCATTTCGCGAAATATTTAATGATGAAAATATGATATCGTGCTTAGAAAAGGCAGGTGCCGAGACCTGGTTGAAATTAAGCACAAAATCGGAATCGTTAGTTATCATTAAGTCTAAAAGGGAACACGAGTTGGACAGAAAATGAGTAGGCTCTTCATTAACACGGAGAAAGCCGAGACTATCAAAAGCACCTTTTAAATTAACAGTTTTTTCGTTTAATTTCAACATGTTCGTATTAAAATCACCAACTACGATGGTCTTAGGGAAATTACCGGATAAATCAGACAACTTGTTAAACAAAATTTCAGAACAATCATTTCGAGGGGGATTGTATACCACCCCGAGCAAAAACTTTTCATGCTTAAATCGAGTTTCCAAGAATAAATATTCAGTAAGGTTGGTGTGACCCATACCAACATAGAGTTCGGAATTAGAGAGTACCGTACACGAAATTCCATCCCTGTAATATACGCAGACACCACCCCCACGACTATATTGCCGATCATTACGAATCAACTTGAACCCATCAATAGCTATTAAGTCATCATTAATACTGTCGCTAAGCCACGATTCTGTAATGCACACAATATCTAGTTTGCTTTCAGTAATACACAATTTCAATTCGTTAAATTTGCTCATTTGCCGAGCGCAAATACTTTGAATGTTAATATGGCATATATTGAGCTTATCCGAATGCAAAGCACAGTTCATCACAACACGTGGAATACACGAAACACCTACATTTGAAGAGGAATTTACGATATCAACCGACATCGAAAGAAACAAATGTATACGACTCTAAACAAGACAGTGAATGCGTGGTAGTGAAGGAGGAATTAGAATAAAAAAGAAAATGTGAGTGAAACTCCATTACAATAATTTTATCCACAACTCTAAAACTCAATCAAATTGCTAACAATAATCGCTACGTGGCCCAACTTGATAAGAATCAATGATACAGTATTCATTCAAAAACTCATAAAACAAACACCAACACAGTCTCTGAGTACATGGCAGAGTAGTTACGGCAGCCTTGAGCTCGACTACCAGTTCAATGAGCAACATCTCAGCAGCAGCAACCGTCACCAAATGGCCCCAGTCCTCAGGCAGCAGCAACAGCGAAACCATACAGCAGCAGCAACAGCGTAACCACATCAGCAACAGGTTCCAGAATCAGTGCAACAGCATTATTGTGTTTGAACTCCAGCCCGATGAAAAACGTTACTCCAACAATTTAACTTGCAGGAAGGAAGAAAACATGGAAGCTAGTGGATCGGAATCATAGGAAATAATAGTGAAGGAGAAAACAGAAACTAATATGGAAAGGTATGGCATTTGACTTTTAGGAGGGGAAGAAAACATGGAAATTATAGGATCGGAGTCATGGACCATAGAGGCAAGGAAAAGAGCGTGTAAGAGGAAAGGTATGATGCTTATTCCAGGCCGTCCATCGACAGCACCATTTGCGCTTGGTCCTCAGGCTTCCTTTTGATGAAGACGAACCCATCCTTGGTGAAAACGTTGTGCAGCTTGCCAGTTTTCTTCAGCTTGATAGCATGCGCCTTGAGTTGACGAGCAAGAACGGTGAGATTTTCGTTCACGTAGATGCGCTTATTGATGCTGAATCCAAGATGGTTCAGTGACAAACTACGCGAAGAAAGGTACCTTTGATAGAAATCATCACGCACATTCTTGAAAGCGAATTGTAGCACTATAGGCGGAGAAGCTCCAGCTTCAATAGGGAGACGTGCCAACCGTTTGGTGTGAATAAGTGGCAAGTTTTGTTCATTGTAGCCGAGCGCCAATGAAACCTTACTGCTGTAGCCGACCAAGTCCTCATTAGGTTTGTAGGGAACACCAGACAGTAGCAAGTCGTTTGTCCTCATCGAAGCCAGTAATCGTTCCTCATTCATTAGCGCGTTGGAACGGATATCATTGACTGATTCCGTTAATCGTAGCACCTCGTTCGAACAGTCTTGCTTGAACTGCTGCACATCCTCACGCAGATCGGCGATTTCGCTCCTCAAGTCGCACTTACTCTGCTCAATCCTGGAGTTCGTCTCGTTGAACATTTGTTGCATCCGAAAGAGCAGATCGTTCAACGTTTCCACATGATCGTCCGAAGAATCCAGGTCTTCCTTCGACCGCTTACAGGGATTTGATTTTGTTTCGGTCGTCAAAGGAACAAGTGTGTTTGTTTTGGTTTTACCCATTGTATGTCGGTGAACACTTGTTTTGCTTGTCACAGTAGAATGAGCGGAATGAACTTCAGTGAGTGCCTTTTTTAGCTGAACGTTCGATGACGAAACAAACAATGGCGAGCTTGGCAGTGAAAGGCAGAAAAATATGTGGAGAAAAATGTGGAATATCTGCGCAGCCTGCCAATAAATTAGGTAAATTCCATAAATCACTGCATCTGCATCCTCCGATGAGCCGTCGAACAGAGGTTGGTGAACGAAAAATTCACAGCACAGGCGATGAAATCAAATTTAGCCACTACCAACTATCTCACTCACAATTTCCAGCTCATCCCTTCAGAAAACTGATCAGACGCATCGTAGAAAGTTCGCCATCACACAAAGTTAACTATCTACAAAACGCTGATTAGACCGCTAGTCCTCTATGGGCACGAAGCATGGACTCTACGTGAACTCTACGAGGACCAACGCGCCCTTGAAGTTTTCGAGCGGAAGGTGTTGTGTACCATCAACGGCGGAGTGCAGAAGGAAGACGGGAATTGGAGAAGACGAATGAATCGCGAACCGGGTCACGTCATCAGGATGTCGGATAGCAACCCGACTAAAATGGTTCTCGAGAGTCATCCGACCGGTACAAGAAAACGTGGTACGCAGCGAGTTAAGTGGGTCGATCAAGTGGAGGACGATCTGCGGACCCTTCGCAGAGTGCGGAACTGGAGACTCACAGCCATGGACCGAGTAAAATGGAGACGGCTACTATGTGCAAGCAGAGATCACTCAGGCCTTAGTCTGTCCGGTAAGGTAAGGTAAGACCTACATGAGCGTTTAGATCTCCTATGATACATACAATACGAGTATCTACAACAATCATGCCGAACAACAACATACCTCACCTACGACTTGGACATTTGAACGTTAGAGGCCTTGAAAGTCATATCGATGAGATCAAGCTTCTTCTACATAGGGCGGAATATCATTTCTTCGCTGTCACGGAAACTAAGCTGAAACCATCTTCTCCTGTGGGACCGGTGCGCCTGCCGGCGTACAACTTCGTGAAGCATTCCCTACCGTCGACCCGTGGCCGTGGAAGCAAGGCCTGTGGGGGAATTGGGCTCTACGTGTTGAAAGGTTTGAAGGCAATCCCTGTACTCAGATCTGAACATAATTTGGATACTCCGCTCGATCAGAGGTTTGAATATCTAGCAGTACAGGTTAAAATCAACGACCTCAGCATCGGAATCGTTATTGTGTACAATCCAAACGTCTCGAACCCTCACTTTGCTCGTGAGTATGAAAAGCTGCTTTTTGATATGCAGGACTTTGCGTTCGATCGAGTATTCATAGTCGGGGACTTTAATATTAATGTCAGTGCTCCACTACCATCTGGAAATCTAAGGGCACTTTCCCGTATCCATGACGCTTTCCGCCTAACCATCTTGCCGACACCACCGACTAGAATTGCAGACAGTAGTTCAACCACCATTGATCTGCTTATTACTGACTGTCCTGAGTCTATAAGAGCAGCGAAAACGAAATCGTCGAGCATTTCCGATCACGAGATAATTTTCCTTATCTCTGATGTTAAAATCCGAAAAACACCGCCTAAACGCATTACGGTGAGGAACTTCCGTAGCATTGATGCAGTTGCACTTCAGGCAGACTTTCAGACCAAAGATTTTTGAAATGCCCTCAACACAAACGACGTCAATCTTAAAGCAGAACTCATTACAGCTGAACTACAGAATTTAATGGACACGCATGCCCCCGAACGGACTATTATTGTTAGGAATGACCGGACACCGTGGATTACACCGGAAATTGAGAGAGCAATTTCGATTAGAGACTTGGCACATGCACTCTACTCTCGAAATCCTAATAGGAGAAGACACGACAACCAATGGAACGAATATATCCGAAAGCGTAATATAGCTGCAACGTTGATCTCAACAGCGAAGAAACGATACGGAGAAAGGCACTTTGCTCATGACCTCCCAGCAAAAAAGCTTTGGAGCAACCTCCGGCGCGAAGGCGTGCATAACAATACCAAAAAGAACGTTTCCTTTGACCAAGCCGATCCCAACGAGATGAATCGCTTTTTCTGTGAGGGACATCAACGTGTGATCAACGATAGAGAGGAAGAAGAAGAGCCAGAACACCGCACCGCCACAGACCGTGGAGGAGCCAATTTCAACTTCCGACGTACGACGGCCAACGAAATATCCCGAAAAATCATGGAGATCCAGACGAACGCTGCGGGTTCTGTCGGTATTCCTATCTCGTTTATCAAAATGCTGGCACCGTTTGTGCTGCCGGTGCTGGTTCATCTATACAACGCCATAATCGAAGCACGTACGTTCCCTGCTATTTGGAAAAGTGCGCTGATTACACCGATACCCAAGGTAGGTAGTCCAACGGAACCCAAAGATTTTCGGCCAATTAGCGTACTCCCAGCGGTATCTAAGGTACTCGAAAAGATTCTTCTCGACCAAATTGTGGACCACGTGGACAGGAACGGCAATTCTCTTCTTGCAATGAACCAGTCTGGCTATAGACAAGGACATAGCACAACGACCGCCCTGGCAAAGGTAACGCACGACATCTACGACCACTTCGATAACGACCAGTGCACAGTTATGGTTCTTGTCGACTTCTCGTTGGCATTTAACTGTGTCAACCACCGAAAACTACAAAGGAAGCTTCGAGAGGAGTTTCATTTCTCCAACAATGCATGCGACCTCTTACATTCGTTTCTCGAGCATCGGACGCAAGCAGTACGCATAGGAAACTCGACCTCTTCCCAAAGACCACTAGTAGACGGCACACCTCAAGGCTCTTGCTTGAGCGCCTTGCTTTTTAGCCTCTACATCAACAGCCTTCCAATTGGACTCAGATGCAGATATCAACTCTACGCTGACGATCTGCAGATCTACATCTCCGGATCGATACGCGACGTAGACCAGCTCATCTCGACCATTAACAGCGATCTTGAAACGATACAGCATTGGGCCAGGCAGAACTCTCTTTTCCCCAATCCGAAGAAGACGCAGGCTATCATTTTCTGCAAGGAAGGTGCTGTTGTTCCAACAACGAGCATCGTTTTCTGTGGGGAGCGCATCAATCTAGCAGGCAACTTTGTGAATCTTGGAATCAGAATGGACTGTAATCTGAAATGGAATGGACATATCAACGATGTGACAGCTAAGGTTTTCGGAACGTTGCGAACACTCCGAAGATTCGCACCTGTTCTGTCAGTTCAAACTAAGCTGAAACTAGTTCGAGCCGTAATCTTGCCATTTTTTACGTACTGTGATGTCATCTACTATCCCGGACTATCTGCGGCGCTTCGTGATCAACTTAATCGCTGCTTCAAGGCATCAGTTCGCTTCGTTTATAGCCTCAGACGTAGAGAAACCACCGCTGCCGTGAGAAACTTTATTTTGGGCCATGATCTCGAGGCCAACTATAGCCACAGAATCAGCATATTCATGCGGCAAGGATATGCCAGCAACTTCCCGCCTTATCTACAACAGCATTTGTTAAAGGGACGGCAGGAACGTGCTCGTAGCTTCGTGATCCCTCACCATACTACATCGAAGAGGAAAAGTATCATGATTGCAGGAGCAATCAACTGGAACCAACTTCCCTTGGCAACCAGGCAGCTACCAACTATTAATGCGTTTAAGTCAGCTCTTTCAGCACGACGATGATGCATCTTACTGGATAGTCAATCTTGCTTACCTCCTTAGTAATAGAATAGTTATTATTTTTCGAAATGTTTGTAAAATACTAAACAGTAATTTCCTTGACCTGATTAATGGTTATACCGCCAGGCTTACGTTTATGATAATAAATTACAATTACAATTACAATGATGATCTTGACATCGTAGCTTGGGCAGCGGTCGTACTTGCATTCGTGCTGCGCGTAAAATGCGTCCTTGTCATCATCAGTGGTTTCGGAGTGTGTGCTGTGCACGTTTATTATGCTGAAGTTGAAGAATCGGCCCTTGATCCTCAACCTGCACATTTTTTCGTCGATCGGCCACCAACCGATCACGCGCCTCTGCATATCACCAATCACGATGAAAGCTGTTCCCAGCTCGCGTGTGTAGCGGTAGCTCTGGTAGATGGTATGATTATCTCTCAACGTTCTCACCATGGATCCTGTCCAACACACCTCCTGCAGCGCTACGATGCCGAACCCACGGTCCTTCAGTAGATTGGCGAGTATGCGGGTGCTCCCGATGAAATTGAGAAATCAGCAAGTCCCTTTTCGTCGCTGTGGTCGTCGCCATTGGTATCAGTTTTCATCATCAGAGAACCGTTTCAAATAATGAAACAACTATATTTCTACTATATCAAAATGGCTTAAACTTTTGTATACAAGTGTATTCTTTATGTGTTACGGTAAATAAACAAACTCTCGTATGCCGATGATTTGAAGCTGTATTACGTAGTGAGGAACTCACATGATACGTCTTTCCTGCAACAACAGTTGGAAATTTTCGCTCGATGGTGCCGTGTCAACCGAATGTCGCTAAATGTGTCAAAATGCTCGGTAATTTCGTTCGGCCGTAAACGCTCCCTCTTACACTTTGATTATTCCCTCAGCATGCTGGATATCAACATACACTACCGCAATCTTCGCCAAAATGCATTCATCCGTTTTCCCCGCACCAGAACTAATTATGGATTCCATGAACCGATCCGCAGTATGTCCCGTGTTTTCAACAAATGTCATCGTGTATTTAATTTTAATTTGTCCCGGGAAACTAATAAGCTTAATTTTAGAAGAGTTTTATGTTAGTTTTAAGATAAACCATTGTCATTGGGGTGGACATTTCACCTGTTGACGACAATAAACAATTATCAAATGTTGAAATTATTTAATAACTTCTTCATTTAACGAGATAGAATGTCGCAATGTTCAGCAAAATTGTGTATTTTTATATGCTCAACAACTTTACAGAACATGCAAATAATGTAAAAATTATGTATTAAAAGTTATAAATAATAAAAATCAATTTCTGAGTGATTTTTAAATGTTTTTTTTATTATTCGATAAAATAATCATAGCTTTTTACCAAGATTTTGTACAATTTTTATATGTTCTAGAAAATTGTTGAACATACAAGAATACACAATTTTGCTGAACATTGCGACATTCTATCTCTTTAAATTAAGAAGTTATTAAATAATTTCAATATTTGATCATTGTTTGTATATTTACCATGACACATAAAGAATACACTTGCATACAAAAGTTTAAGCCATTTTCATATAGTAGAAATATAGTTGTTTCATTATTCGAAACGGTTCTCTGCGTAATTTTGCGCCGAAAAAAGTAACACGAGTTCAAAGTTACCCTATTAACCAGTAATTTGTAAATAACTTTCTTATTTCAAAAGCTAGCGTTTTTCGATGTTCAGCAAAAACATGTATTTTTACATTCCAAACAACTTTGTAGAAGACGCAAAAAATCTTGAAATTGAAACGTTATTAAAAAAGCGCACGAAATCGGCAAAATAAAACACTGTGCGCAGCGAGCTAGGTGAGGTGACCAAGTGGAGGACGATCTGCGGACCCTACGCAGAGTGCGGAACTGGAGACAAACAGCCATGGACCGAGTGGAATGGAGACGGCTACTATGTACAGCATAGACCATCCCGGCCTTAGCCTGATCGATAAGGTAAGGTAAGTAAGCTAACATTTAGACATTTCAGGAACAACTGCAAGGTTTTGGTTTCAAAATTTCATGCATTCTTGACCAGTCTCATTATACACATTTATACTTTGGAAGAATTTCAACGAAATCGATACATTTTTATATCTTTATTTGTGATTACACGATTACATAATATTCCGTACAGAAGTATGCCAATAATAGAACATGTCAGTATATAGTTTGTTGGTATCAGAAGTTATCTATACATATTCTTTTTTCTTTTTAGTATGTTTATTTCCAGTTGGGAGAAATTAAAACAACTCATTATGTTTGTCTATTGTAGGTAGCGTGCTAGTGCTAATGTTGCTAGGCTAGGGTGTTCCCTGCCATTACTTCAGAGTTCCATTCAGGGCAGAAAATGTGATTTAATACGATTCATTTAGGTATATTCGATCAACAGTGGGATCTACATAAAATTTGTGTTCAAACTCACACCTATAATTTTCAGACTGAAGGTTGTATTAAAAGAAATGTAAGAAGCTGCCTCCCCTCCACTTGCTAAGATTACAGCTAAGATTATTCAAAATAGTCGATAAAAGCGTTTTCCATGACAATTTTGCTGGTGTTACTTGTATGTGGTTTACACCGCTCCACTCATTGCCAAATAGAGTCACATGTTACGTTTTTAAATGTATTCTTCTCATAATGATCGATCCTACAAATGACAAAACTTCTATTCACAGAACATCGAAATACTTCCTACTCACGATAGACGGCCGATAGTTGAAAAAGTTGAAAAACGGTTTACTAATAGAAGATAATGGATAAAAAGCCAAAAACATCTCTTGATGTACCCATAACTACGAAACAATGTTTAATCAAAGCTTATCAATTCGGCCGTGGCCGGTTCGGGCGCTGATGGTGCCGCCGGATTCGATGTCGGAGGTGGACCTGCGGCGACAGGAGCTGTAGTAGCCGGTGCCATTGTAACTGGTACTCCGGCTGGCGGTTGTGGTGCAGGCGGTTGTTGCTGCTGCTGTTGCTGTGGAATCTCTGGCCCAGGGGCAACTACCGGGGGTAGCTGTTGCGACATATGAGCTCCGGGAGGCAATGTTCCCGCTGGGTTCATAGGCATTCCTTGTGGTGGTTGCTGTGGAGGAGCCATCCCCATAGGTGGCACACCGGCTGGAGGCATCTGACCTACTCCGGGCGGAGGCACTTGGCCTGGGATCATGTTCATGCCTGGGGGTGGACCCATTGGAAGAGGGCCTTGTTGTTGTTGCTGCTGTTGAGGGGGTTGTTGATTAGGTGGTGGCTGCTGGGAATGAGTGCCGTTGGCATCCGGGCCTTGCGGCATATTAGGTCCCATAAATTGACCATTTCCGGGCAATGATTGCGGACCGTGCTGCGGAGAGAATAACTGCTGTCCCATCTGAGGAGGCATTCCGGGTGGATTTCCGGAAGGACCATAGGGACCCGCCGGCATTTGCTGATAACCATATCCGGGGTAGTTGGCAACTCCGACGTGAGCCGGTGAACCTTGCGGTTGTCCTTGAGACGGAGGGGACATGAAGGGGAAAGCTGTGCCCATGCGATATTGAGCTTTCTGCTGCTCTTGTCTTAATGCCATTTCTCGTTCCTGCTCCTGGATCCGCTGCAATGCTAGCTGGCGTTGATATTGTAGGTACTCCTGCTTCTTTTTGCGCATGATTTCAAGCTTCTGTGCCATCTGCAGTTGCTTTTGTCGTTCTTGTTCTTCGGCAATCCGGCGAAGCTTTTCCTGGTGTTCCTGGCGAAGAACATCCAAGGCGGCACGAGAGTCCTTGATCTGAGTCAGTTTGTCCTGCAATTGTTCGTACCACATGCGTTTGTCATCCATGTCCTTAAGAAACGTCAAGAGTCGGGCATGCAATGAAGTCATATTCATGAACAGCGTTTGTACAGAGCTATCCGTTGAAAAGCTGCGTCCACGACTTGAATTCGACTTCATCCGGTTAACGAAGATTTCCACCTGAGTCTTCATCGATCTAGCGAAGTCGTCAATTTCGGCATCTTCTGCTCCCATTTTTGGCACCAGTAGAGTCGCCTGGACAGGCATTGGACTGGGCATGGGGCTTGGGGCAGACGGCGAAGCAGGTGAATCCGCAGTTTGACGCTGTTCCCAATAATTCCTGTTCAAGTAGCGTTGCAGTTCCGGATCAGCCGGGGTTTCCTCAACCGGGCTTGGACTGCGCTGAACCTTAACCGGTTCGGGACTCGGTGACTTGTGGAACGTCTTACGAGTTTGGGTCGCTTTTTTCGTTTCCGCTTCGGATTGACTAAGGGCCAAAGCAAGCTGAAGTTCTTCCTCCTCTCTCAACTCCTCGTCTGTTTTACGGGCAGGCGCCTGCGCCTGTTGAGCCAAAGAGCTGCTCAAGTATTCCGCCGGCAAATCTTCCTCCTCCGTAGCTTTCTTCGTCAGGGTCGGCGTCTGCCTATGCAGCTGAGGGTAGCACCCATCGCACACCCGAACCTCCCGTTCAATTCCAAACTTGGGCAGAGTGCTGGTCTTCGCCGAGCACTGCTGGCAGAATACCTGGCCACAGTTGCGACAATGATGCTTGCGTTGGGTGAACGAAAACGTCACCCGACAGCGGTGGCAAACATCACCGTCCGCCCATTCCGGTGCGTTCTCCGACGTAAACATGGCGTCCGCTTCCTTCAACTCGGGGAACTTGTGCCCTTCGCTCTTCAAAATGTTCATCGTGTCCTGGAATGTAAAAACAATGTGAAATATTAGTACAAGTCTCCGTCCCTACTCTCTACTAGGTAGATATTTGTTTGAACTAGAGTTTTGGACAGATTCAGTAACGATCGTAGCGTATTTGGTGAATCGAAGTCCACAATGAAAATTAGAAAACACGACACCTGAAAAAGCCTGATCTGGTACAGCGAATTCTGAAGCACTTGATGATTTTCAGATCAGCTCGACTCAATAAACAGCGAGTACTTCCAACTATGCCTTTGGGCAATGCTTGGGTAAATTCTCGGTCTTGTTCATGATCTAGTATCAAAATGCAACAAAAATCGATTTCAAATCGTCAGGCTTCTATGAATGGGAAATCGAAAAAAAACCTGCTCTACTGCAATACTTTCTTTTGTGTTTTACAAATCAATGGATTCTACACCAAAAATAATCATCATCTCAGCGAGTTCAAAAATACTGTAAACTAGTGCTTTTTAGGGAAATGCTTAATATTAGATACTGCAAAGCATTATTTACCCCCATTATTTGAATTGATGTAACCAAGAATTTCGATTGATGCAAAAGCTCTCGCAAATTAGATTAAAACACTATTTTTCACTTCCAAGCGCTTCACGTCTATACTCTAACGCAGTAAACTCTACCACTTTTCAGACACAACAGAAAACACATTCGCGCTCAACCTTCAAACTGACCGTCATAGTCCAGTCGTTGTTCCCCGCACTCACATAGACGGGTGCTAATCAAATTATCTTCCGCACATACGAACTCACCCGAATGGACCGATACTTGAAGACCGTCCGGAACGCACAAGCCCACGCCTGAATCAGCTCCAGCATTTTCACTCGCACCTCCTCGTGCTGGGTGGTGTTGACCAGATTCTGGAACATCTCGCAGTTGGCCTTGTTGGAGATTTCGTCGTGAATCGGAGCACCACAGTTCTTGACGACGCTCTCCAGCACCAGCAGGGCGTAGTGCGCCGTGTGCGGGTTCGTCGAAAACATCTTTTTCTTCAGCTGCTGCATCACGTACTTGGGCCTGTAAAAAAAAGAGTGAATGCAAGTATGAATCATCCGAAGCTAATGACGATTTTTATCTTCCGGATCGAAAGCAGAAACTTACGTGACGTCACCCTGGCGAATGGAATCGCAAATGACCATCGTCGACTGCCAGTCCGGTTCCAGGATCAGGTTGCTGGTAGCATTTTCTGCAAGTTTAAAGACAATTATGAGACATATACCAAGATTTGTGAAAACAATAATGCATTTTTCCCACAGCCAAAAAGTGTCAATTCATTACCCAGACTTTTGTCGAAGTTCGACGTGCGGAACATGATGATTTCGGGCAAAAACTTATATACGCTGCAATTTAATCACAATCTCCAGGCGACAAACGCGACACTCAATTTGCACAAATTTTCAAAATTGTACAACTTTTCAAAACAATTTCACGTAAAACACAGAAATTTTCTTCTTCTTCTTCTTCTTATTTCTGGCGAGCCGACACCGTTCGGCATCAGCTCTAGTTTAACGTCCGCCTATTTCTGGTACTAAGCCTAAACACGGACGGTCAGGGAGACATCCACACACACCTGACACCCTACATATCGAACCCATCAACACATGGGCCGGGACCTACGGCTTTACTTCCTATCCGAGGGAAGGCGTGATCAGATATTTTTGTCTCAGAAATACCGACGACGTCGACTAGGATTGAACCTAGACCGACTGGGGTGAGAGGCAACCACGCTTACCACTACACCACCGACGCCGCTCAGAAATTTTCACAAGATTGTCAACATTCACCTTCCAGCTGATAACAAATTTGACATTTCGCTTTCGTTGGTGTTTCACTTGTGTGCGTGAGGGCGCAAGCTTGTTTACAGCGCTGTACAGTGGGCCAGAATGTGGATAAATTATTGGTTTGAATGGTTTCACAGCGGCACACGGATGGAGCAAGGCACGGAGTGCAACATGAGCCTCTGCAAGAATCTGGTCTACTGCTCACTCCCACAGAAAGTTTGAAAACAGCGCGCACAGTAAAAGTCAAATTTGACTATTACTGTGCGCGCTGTTTTCAAGTTTTCTGTGGGAGTGAGCAGGACAGGGAAAATTCGTGCAGAGGCTCATATCAGTGTAAAATAGGCTGACCGTGACCATACGTCCCGTATTCAACGGGACAGTCCCGTTTTTATGACCTTCTACACGGAGAAACTGAAAAACTCAAAATTAGGTACTTTTAAACTCAATTTTGAGTTCTTTTTCATCTCCCTTTTCATGCGCTCTTTTTGTTGTTGTCAGAGAGTGAAGAGAGAAACAGCCCAACTTTTGCAGTTCCGTGCGTCAAGCCAAAATTGGCTTCTTTAACGGTGTTGAGATAATTCGATATTCTGAATCGGCATGTCAAACTGAGCCGAAATCCAAATTTTCATGCATTTTGGTGCCCGGGAACCTATTTAAAAATCAATTTGAAGTTTGTATGGGAGCGGTTTGTCGAATCACCCCTCGTCGCAGTTTGTACTGGGCGGAGCTGTCAAACAGTTGCCCAGCTGTCAAAAGGTGTTTTGAAAAGCTCTCTTTGAAATTGATTTTAGCTACCAAAATAAAGTTCTAAAAATCTGAAAAAAATCATAGTGGCTCAGAAAAAGATGCTCTTTCGTATAAAATCAAAAAATCAATACATTTTTCAAAATTTAAAAACCCAATTGAGTTTCTAGCACAGTACTCAAATTTGAGTGAATACAACCTAGTCAAAATTTCGGTTGGGTGGAAAAAACTTAAAATTAGGTATTTTTTTCACATATGGAAGCAAGCGGGAACAACCCAACAAAAACATCGATTCCATCAACTCAAAATTGGCTTGACGCACGCAACCCCGAAGTTGGGTGGAAAGAACTCACTTTTGGGTAGTTTCGTCTCTCCGTGTAGGGTTGTCCCGTCGTATTGTGGAAAACGGTCAAAATGTCCCGTATTTTTCGGAAAACGAGCATCTTAGTGTAAAAAAAGTTAAGTTCAACTTATTAAGATAAAGTATCGACATACTTTTCTATCATTACTCTTTTCAATGAAACAGATATTTCTTGATTAAGAAGTAAAGGTTCATCCTGTTAAAATTTCGAGTTAAATATCAATGATTTGAAATATCAGAAATATTTCCTAAGATCTTACTGAAATTCACAGTTCAATAGGTTTTTCGTGCTTTTATTCAAGTTCTCAACAAGCAAAATGTAGTTTGTGAAGTGTTAAGCTATAATTTTGTAAATATTACAATAGAATATACCCTTTAGATTCTTCAGCAGTTCTACAGGAAATTACTAGAATAAAATGTTAATTTCTCTATTTTTTCTAAGTCGACGAATCATTTTTAATGGAAATTATCAAGTCATGTATGGGCCCATATAGCCGAGACGGTAAACGCACGGGTATTCAGCATGACCATGCTGAGGGTGACGGGTTCGATTCCCGGTCGGTCCAGGATCTTTTCGTAAAGGAAATTTCCTTGACTTCCTTGGGCATAGAGTATCTTCGTGCCTGCCACACGATATACGCATGCAAAATGGTCATTGGCAGAGGAAGCTAATAACTTAACACAGTTAATAACTGTGGAAGTGCTCATAGAACACTAAGCTGAGAGGCTTTGTCCCAATGAGGAAGTTACGCCAAGAAGAGAGAGAGATCAAGTCATGCAGAAAGGAGTTGAAGATTAACAACATAATCATTTTAATAATGTGATTTATCGGAAGCTTTGATGACATCAACACTTTTTACATGACTAGAGATTTCAGATTTAAAATACGAAAAATGAAAATATTTGTTGAAAGAATCTCATACATGTCTCGTAAAATATGAAGAAAAAATAAAAATAGAATAAACTACGACTTTCATAAAATAGTTACATTCAAAAATAAACATACAGAATTTTCAGCATTTTAACCACAAATAATAGAATTAAAAGGCGATGAATAAAATGTGATTTGGACTCTAACTAAGACAACTCTTATTTTCTAATCGGTTATGAATCTTACTGTCTTCAATTGTCTTCAAAATTAAATTTCTTGGAAGTCATTTGGAAAATCATTTTTTAATACTGCGGAAAAACATCTAATTTATTTGTCTTTTCTTTGTTTCATAGTTATTTAACTTTTGCATGCTTTAGATTTTTAATTGTTCGATTGATTCTTTGTCAAGTAACAATAACAGCTTATTCAGCCATTTTTTTTTTAATCAAGTTTAACTGCGGCTTATTCGTCTATTTTACAGCAATAATCTTGAGTTATCTTTTAACATAGTTTCAAAGATAACTTTAGTGATATCAAAACTGTGTTTACACTCGCAGGTTTTTATTCTAATGTATTTTGCTTTTATAAGAGTACACGAATTTGTATATCTGAGAACTTTTGGAACATAATCGTTCCCTAATGTATATGTGAAACAATTTATAATTTTAGCCTTAAACATTTTGTATGTCCCGTTTTTATCTTGTTACTATCTGGTCAGCCTAGTGTAAGATGTCTTTTTTTCGTATCAAAAGTTATCTGCAGCTTTGTAAATTAAGCCACGTTTTCTCCATACATTTCCATGCGCACCGGCAACGGCATCCAGTGTATTCCGCCAATGACAATGTTTGTTTTAAGGGCAGACTGGTTAGTCAAATGGTCAAATTGGTCAAATGGTGACTCATTTAAACCGTTATAACTTGAAAGTTTCTCAAAAAACACCTTAAAGCGAATTCTTGTTGAACAAAGGAAAGATAGAACTACTATTAACAATTATAAAAAATCTGGTCCGCCATATTGATTTTGGCCGCCATCTTGGATTTTTATACCAAAACATTTTGTTCACCATGATGGCAACCACCGATTTGCAAAATGTGTGCATCAATTGAAAGCTGAGACATTTATACATAACATACACTGTGGTGCATAATTGATCGGACAAACGCCGATTTTCATACAAAATGGCCAAGTTTAAGATGCTGTAACTATGGTTTGCTTTGTTGGATTGAGCTCAATTTTTGACACGGAACTACAAATATGCTGAAATTTGTGTATACAAAGTATAAAATGTTTTCGTTCACAGGTCTGGGCGTGGCAAGGCGTTGAAAAAATTGCAAAAGTGATCGGACAGCGGTACCCCTTTGATTTACACGCGTGCCGCTGTCCGATCACTTTTGCAATTTTTTCAACGCTTTGCCACGCCTAGACCTGTGAACGAAAACATTTTATACTTTGTATACACAAAATTCAGCATATTTGTAGTTCCGTGTCATTCCGTGTCAAAAATTGAGCTCAATCCATCAAAGCAAACCATTGTTACAGCATCTCAAATTTGACCATTTTGTATGGAAATCGGCGTTTGTCCGATCAATTATGCACCACAGTGTACCTATCAAAAAATTAGAGATGTCTTTTTCTTCTTTCAAAAATTATCTGCCGTTTTGTAAACCATGCCAATTTTGCGCACTGGGCCCGGTGCCGGCCGTTTACATAAATGCAGCGTTATTTCGCAGTGTTTACGAACACGAATTTAAAATCTAAACCCACTAATGGAAAGCTGAAGGTTTAAGCTTTTCAAAACACTTAAAAAGTTATAAAAGCAATGCCCGCATAATTGAAAAACAGTCAAAAAAACGGAAACGAACCTCCGATGTACCCAAATTTTGCGGCAGGTGCCTTTGTGTATATATGCAGGCGTAAACTCGGATGCTGTTACAACCTAGTTTTAAAATTAAACTACAGCCATATAAATCAAACTAATTGATATGAGAGGAAAAAACCCCACACAAGGCGTTTAAAATGTGCAAAAGTGATCGGACAGCGGTGATTTACAGGCGTGCCGCTGTCCGATCACTTTTGCACATTATAAACAAAAATTGAGCTCAATCCATCAACGCAAACCATAGTTACAAGCATCTCAAACTTGGTAATCTATATATATAAAAATGAGTTTGAAGTCCCTTTGAGGCAACAAAACTCAAGAACGGCTGAACCGATTAGGATGACTCTTGCACGGTCTGGTTCGTATTCGTGGTGGCTGTGTTTATATGTACAAAAAGTTACGAAAATCTGCTAGAAAAGTAACAAAATTGAACTAGCGCTGATTTTCCATGAGCTGGGAAGGAAATCAACATGATCGAAATGAAATCAATCTAGAGTGCGGTGACGTTATGAGCTCAACAGTTGTCAAACCGCCACAGCTTGGCAAGACAACGTTTGCCGGGACAGCTAGTTTAGTATGAAAATCAGCGTTTGTCCTATCAATTATGCACCACAGTGTATGCTAACTTAGAATCTACACTGACTGTGTAACGAACGCGACGCGTGAAGTACATTAGTTTCTAACACCTATAGAGCAAACTAATTCAAATCATTTCCTACATCTAGCATTAAGCAAATCGCTTGTAATAATCTAATACAAAAGCTTGTATAATAATTGTGGAGGTAACGTTTTGTGAATCGTTTTGGTCACATATTCATGAAAACCAGTGTAAATTGCAATATGCAAAATCAGTCAGTTTGCATTGGAAACGAGCCACCTTTCACACAACATTGTCTACGATATGCTTTTGTCTGTGCTACGATAGCGCAACATCGGGGATGGCTGATCCAGAACGGAACAAACCGCGCGTGCGTAGTAATCGATTAGCCCGGAACGCATACTCAAAGCATACATGGAGATGAATCATTCTAATTCATATTAGAAACGATATCATATTCAAGTATGTTCACGGTTCCACAGCGTAAATGCGCAAGCGCAGTATGGAATTTCACCATCGGATTTAATGTTGCGCAATCGGAACTAACTAACCACTTACACATAAGCATGATATATAATTACGCAATATTGTGAAATTCATTGAACTAGAATACAAGCTACGCCATTTGTAATTGTTAGCTCCAGACATGCACCGATAGGATATAAAATTGTAATCAATTATCTATGCTCACAACTAACGTAAAGCCTAGAACACAACCCCAATGTATTGTAATGGTCGAAATACCAGAAAAGGGTTTGATCAGGGATTAATTATTTGTGAGCAAAACTTGTTTGCAAGATTTATTGCAGGATTGTATGTATACAAGTTAGAATTTTGATAAATCATGAGTTAATTAATGATGTAAAGAGGGTGAGCATAGTTTCTGGACGATACACATATAATTAATATGCTTTACGTAAGAATCAGGAAAAAAACATGTAAAAAGAGGGTGCGAATAATGTCTGGACGAGAGTATAAAAGTCGATCGAACAATAAAGACGGTAGCAGTTTTGCCTTGTACGTCACAAGCTACAGAACGCTCATTTACTTGCTACTCGAAATCCTTTACCAAGCACTTTGAGAAGCTTAACCTTTTCTAATCCCTCCTATTACCCAAGCCTTCGAATGCGAAAGGAGTTGGCTGGAGCTTGATTGGAAAAACTTAAGTCTTTGAAAAGAGTTACTTAGTACTTAGAATCGAGGAGTCTAAAATCATACTGAATCGATCAAACTTTTTCCACTCTGGCACACTACGGTTCCGAATGCGAGTAACTTTGGCATGAGTCTAGAAAAATCCGACTAAGTCACGTCTTCGAATGCGAAAGAATTTGACCGGATCTAGGAAGGCCAGTTGATCGCTTCCACATTCGATTTGGACCAATCGATTTTAATTATCTACCACTCAATCCTCCGAGTATCAGTAAGTAGTTTCGGTCGTCTTGCCTTGCCGTAGTCTTGCCTGTTGATCGGCACACACGGAATCGAATACCGTCTTCCTTCGCAACGGTAAGTGCCCCGTCATCAATATATGGTGGCTCCAGAGAGGAAGAGCTGCTTCCAGCTTCCAGCGACAGTGCTTATCTCCAATATCACGTGCCTGATTTCAACAGACTGTATACATTTACCCTATCAGCAGTATGATTTTAGTTAGTATGAGGCTATGATGATACAATCGATTGTATCATTCCGTGTATGATCAAGATGATAGCCCGAAAGCACGTTATATCATATTTTTCTATTAAGGAAATCTTCAAATGTTTCAATAAAACATATGATGTATGATCATTCATAACCGGCAAAACATTTATAAACATTGAATATAAGGTTCATGTGTATACATTGTATAATATTCATTTGGTACATTAGTGAAACCACTTCGTTGCTGAGATCATCATCAGTCTACTTGATTTACTGCATAAAAGTTATATGCGGAGCCGATCTCGGTTCCCGAATTGTTCTGACGGTCATCAGAGTGTCGTTGTAGTAATCGAATAGGCAATGCTGGTGCCGGCAAGTACAGACAGCTTCATCTGCAACAACAGCGCCCGATCCGTTGACTGAGTAGCTCTGGGACGTGGCATGGGGAATCATTGGCATTTTGTAGATTTTCCGCTTGCGACAGATATAGCACCCTAGCGTCCCGGGGATGGTCTCAACCGGTAGCTCCTGATCGCTACAGGTGTGCAGTGGATGCCGTGAAGAATGCTGCAGCTCCGGTTGGGAATGACCCGGAGTGCAAATCAGATCGGGGATGATCGACAAGGCTGAAAAAGTGCGTGTTTTAGAATGGATCTAATAATTAGATTGAAAATTGTAAACTTACACATATTTTTGACAGCTTCATTAGACCCGAACCGATCCATTCTCTTCTGGTCATCTTCTCCAATCAGCCAAAATGTTCTCATATCGCCTTTTCCTTTAACTTTGATGACGCCACGTTCCTCGAACCTGTAGCCGCCGATTTTCTTCAGCAGGTTGTACGTTACCGACGAGATATGTATTTTCATGGCATCGCCTGTGCTTTCCATCCTCGAGGCGGTATTGACCGTATCTCCGAAGAGGCAATATCTGGGCATCTTAAGTCCAACAACCCCCGCAACACATTGTCCCGAATGAATCCCGATCCTGATTTGGATAAATTCCCCTGGTCTATGTCGTATCTCCAAATTCGAAAGCGAATTCAACAGGTGTAGAGCCAACGATGCAATCTCTCCCGCGTGACGGTCTCCGTTCCGTATCGGTAAGCCCGAAACAACCATGTATGCATCTCCTATTGTTTCCACCTTGTACACGTCGTAGCTCGATATGATAAAGTCGCAGCATGTGTACAGATCGTTCAGCATTTCCACCACTTCGAATGGGTTGCTTTGGGCGCACAGCTCCGTAAATCCGACCAGGTCACTGAAGAATATGGTGACACAATCGAAACACTCGGCTTCAACTCGTTCCCCACGCATTAAGGATTCAGCAACACTTCTGCAAAGAAAGATTTGTGATGAGCAATCACGAAACGACAGAATCAAGTTCAGAAGGTTTACGTATTGTCCATTGGCGTAGACAGTATTGTCTTTTTTCTTACTCACTCTCCTAAAAAATCACGAGAAAAAGAAAAATGGAAGAGGAGACACTTACCTTTTCTTTCTTTCTCGGTCTTTCTCGCGTTTATCAAGAAGAATAAGTGAGAAAAAATAGCTGGCTACGCTAATGGTCTTGTCAACTTAGGGAGGCAAGCATGGTTTTGTAACCCCCCCCCCCCCCCAGCCCCTCACAATTAACGATTTTAGGATTTTCCCATACAAAAAATGAGAAAACCCAGGCTTGTAGATGGATCCTGCACCCCGTTGCAGCCATTCCATCCAGCCAAGGATCCCGTGCTGGGATCCCGCGGCTTATACGGCCGTTCCTTCTCCCGGTCGATACGTGTTGTGAAACACGCTCCTGGGCCCATAACCTATTAGAAGCTAGTCCACCATGGCCACGCAGGAAATAGCGAGGCTAGCTCCGTCGATGCCCGTTTCCGGGGAAATTCCGTTGTCCCATCCCAGGATTCCAGAGGACCTGGAGTGACATTAATATTCTTAGCAAAGTCCCTCCCAACGAAGCGTTATATAATTTTCCCTTTTCACAGAACGGTTGGTACGAGATGTCCCCGTTTACTGATTCTAAAAACAATAAAAACGCTGCACAGTAGGCCTGGCCGCTTTAATGCTTGTAATGTATCTCTGATGCACTGCAACCATCAATAATGACAAGAAAAATGATAGGAGTAGTCGATCCTATCATTTTCCAGGATTCTTTCAATGAATGGCTGTGCATGTGTAGACTAGACTAGACTAGATACTTCTGCAAGGATGCATCGACGAATTTCTCCAGGATTTTTTTCCATAGCTTCAGTGATTCCATCATAGATTGCTCCAGAGAATTTTTCAAGAGTTCTTCTATGGGTTACACCAGACACTCCTCCTAATTTAATTAATTCTGGGATATCTATAGAGATTCCCCCAATGATTGTTCTAGTGTTTTTTCGATGATTCCTCCAGGAATTTCTTCAGTGATTATCAAAGGAATGTCAAAAGAAATTCTTTTAGGTATTTCTGCCAGTGTTCCTTCAGAGATTTCATCAAGAATTTCTTCATATATTCCTTCAAGAACTCCACTAGAGATATAATTCAATCTGGAATAATTCAAAATATTTCAGCAGCAATATCTTCCAGAAACTGGAAATTTTATCAGAGATTTGCTAAAAAAATCCTGGAGTTCCTTAAAATATTGTACAAAACATTCTTTTTTGAGTCCATCCAAAAAGGCCAACAATAATTCGACCAAAAGTTATTGTAGATATGCATACCTCCATATATATTTGCTTCCGGGTTTCCTCCTTGGATTTCTTCAAGAGCTTCTGCAGGGATTCCTTCAGGAACTGCTACAGGGATTCCTTAAGGAGTTCCTCCAAAAACTCTTCTTAGAATTCCTTCAGGATTTCTCCAAGGATTCCATCTGCAATTTCTTCAGGAGTTCTTCCTGGGATTCCTACAGAAATTTTTCAAGGGATTCCTCCACGAATTTCTTCAGAGATTTCTCCAGGAATTTTTCACGAGATTCCTTTGGAATTGCTGCAGGGATTCCTCTAAACAATCATCCAGGGGTGCCTTTAGAAATGCTTCTAGAGATTCCTCCAGAAACTCCTCTAGGAGTATTTCCAGAAATTCCTCCGTTAATCCTACAGGCATTTCTCTGGCATATCCTCCAGTAATTCCTCCATGGATTCCTCCAGTAATTCCTCCATGGATTCCTCCAAGCTTTTCTTCAGCGCTTAACTCGGGAATACCTTCTGTGATTCTTTTTGGAACAACTTATTTTAAAAACTTCTACAAAGATTCTCTCAGGAACTCTTTTTAAGATTCCTTCAGAAATTCATCCTTGTATTCTTTAAGGAACTCCTCCTCAGTACTTCCTCCAGGAACTGTTTTGGAATTCCCTTAGGAATTCTTCTTGAAATTTCTTCCGGAGTTCTTCTGGAGATCCTCCAGGGATCCCTTCAAGAATTCCTATAAGATTTTTTTTTTCAGAGATTCCTCCAAAAAATCCTCCAGGTTTTCCTCAATGCATTACTCCAAGCATTCCTCCAGAGATTCCTCTAACAATTGCTTCCGGGATTCTTCCAAGAATTCCTACAGACAATTCGACAATGATTTTTCATAAGGGCCCAACTGACTTGATCGATTTCTCTTCGTCGACTCTCTCTTTCGTTAATAACTTGATCAAAACGAACAAAATCATTATTCTTTTTGTTTCTACAGCAAGATGTAGGGTGCCTGTACCAGTTATCGCACTACCTAAGGAAAACTACTTCTACAAAAATAAGAAGAAGGCCAACGAATGTCTTCGATATGTCAAATGATAGATTTGTTTTCATACTTTACAGGAAAAATATAAAATCTGAGCCAAACCCACTTCTACTATTTATTACGGCGTGTGCCAATGATAGGAACCCTGTACCAGTTATGGACATACTTTTTAATTTCGGTTCCACTTCGCACTATTTACATGCATTCCTTATGGGATTTGCCATAACTGGTACACTATGGCGAAATAGGGTGCAAGGAAGCCGAAATTTTAAGGAAAATGATTTATTTCTATCATAATTTGAGCAAAATGTGAACTTTAAATGAGTGCAATCATCTTTTATGAACGTGATCTATTGTTCACATATTTTTTCTTGATGATTTGCATCGTTAAAGATTGAAAATTGACTATGGCGAATTTGAGGTACTATAGCCATAACTGGTACACTGAGCCTAATCATCTCCTTCGCATTTCAATCAAAACATTTTGTGAAAACTCAATACACATTCTGTAATAACACAAAGAGAGGATCGACGAAGAGAAACCGAAAATGTCAGTTAGGCCCTAATGAAGAATCAGTGTCGAATTATCCAGAAAATCTTCAAGGGATTCTTCTTAGGATTTTTATCCAGAGACTCCTACAGGAATTCACCCAAAGATTTCTGAAGGAATTACTTCAGGGAATCGTCCAAGAATTCCAGTAGGAGTTCTCCTAGGCATTCTTCCAGGAAATTTTCCGGGCATTCCTCCAGAGATTCATCCTTGGATTCTTGCAGAGATTTCTCCAGGATTTTTTTCAGCGATTCCTCTAGCAATTCGACCAGATCTTCCTCCAGGAGTTGCCTAAGGGATTCCTCCAGGAATTCCCCAGGAGTTGTTCCAGGAGTTTCTCCTGGGATTGTTTCAGGAATTCTTCCTGGGATTCCTTCAGAAATCCACGCAGGCATTTCTCCAGTATTTCTTCCATGAATTGCTTCAGGGTCTCCTCTTCAGAATTTCTTCAGGGATTCCTCCAGGAATTTCACCAGGGGATTAATCAAGGAATTCTATCATAAGTTATGTCAGTAATTCATTTAGGAATTTCTCTAGGAAATACCTTCAAGAATTATGAAATACCTTCAATACTTCTACCAGGATTTTCTCTAGAAATACCTTCTAGAATTTTGTTCAGGAATTTCTCTAAGGGTCGATTTCTTCACCTCGGCTTAACCAGTAAGCCAGGCTTACCCATATAGTTAAACCTGGTTTAACGCTTAAGCCAGAGTGAAGAAATTGGGCCTAAGAGTTCTTGTAGATTTACTTACAGGCATGGATTCATCTAGGAATTTCGCTAAAAATTCTTCCAGGAACATCTTCAGGGATTTTTCCACGAATTTCTCCACGAATTTCCCCAAGAAATCCCCCAGGTATTCCTTCAGAAATTCCTTCGAGAATTTGTCCAGGAATTTCTTCAGAAATTTCCCTAAAAATTCCTCCACGAATATCTCATGGGATTTTTTCAGAAATTTCTCCTAGAGTTTGTCTAGAGATTCCCCCAGAAATTCACCCAGCAATTGTTGCGAGAATTTCTCCAAATATTCCTTCAGGAATTTATTCATGGATTACTGCAGAAATTATCAAAGGAAAACCTCCAGAAACTGCTTCAGGCATTCCTTCAGGTTTTAATCCAGGAATATCTCCAGGAACTCTTCCAGGAAATTTTCCAGGAATTACCCCAAGAATTTCTTCAGGAATTCATCATTACTCAAGGAATTGATCCAGGATTTGTCCCATTCAGAAATTATGTCAGCTATATTTCCAGAAACTTTTCCAGAATATCTTCTGGGATTTTTTTCAGAAGTTCTTCCAGCAAATTCTCCAGGAATACCCGTTGGAATTTTTCAGGGATTCCTCCAGGCATTTTTCCAGGAATTGCTTCAGAATTTTAGGAGTTTTTCCACGAACTTCTCCAGGAATTTTCCCAGGGATTCCTCCAGGAAATCCTTCGAAGATTTCTCCAGGAAATTCTCCAGAAGTTCCTCTAAGAATCCTTCCAGCAAATCGTCTTGGGGATTCTTCAGAAATTCTTGCAGGAAATTCTCCAGAAATACTTTCAGTAATTTTTTAGGAATTCCTAAAGGAATTTCTCTAGAGATTCCTCCAGGGTTTTCTTCATAAATTTCTTCAAGGATTCCTTCAGGAATTCCTTGGAGGATTTCTCCAGAAATTCCTCTAGAAATTCCGCCAGAAATTCCTCGAAGATTTTCTCAGGGGATTTTTTTCTGAAATGGAAAAATAATATAAATCTCCCAGAATTCCTCTGGAGATTTCTCTAGAAACTTATCCAGTAATTCTTTCAAGAATTACTCTAGAGATTCTTTCAGGAATTTCGTCATGGAATCCTCCAGCAATTCCCACAGGAATACCTCTAGTAATTCCTCCAGGATTTTATACAGGAATTTCTCCAGGAACTCCTCCAGGAATTCCTCCAGAAATTACCGCAGAACATCCTTCATAAATTTTGTTAGCAATTCCTCCGGGCATTTCTCCAGGAATTTCTCCTGAGATTCGATCAGAATTTGTTTCAGGAATTCCTCCGAAAGATTTTAAGGGTTTCCTCAGAAATTCTGCCAGGAGGAGAACTTCTTGGAAAACCTTCAGGAATTTTTCAGGGATTCCCCCAGGGATTTCTCCACAAATTTCTTCAAGGATCCCCTGAGGATTCCTTCAGAAATTCCATCTAAGATTTTTCCAGGAATTCCTCCAGAAATTCCGCCCCAGGAATTTCTCAAGGGATTTTTCAGATATAGAAATAGAAATTTCCAAGAATTTCTCTGGAGATTCCTCTAGAAATTCATCCAGTAATTTTTCCAAAAATTCCTCCAGCAATTATGACAGGAACACCTCTAGGAATTTCTCCAGGCAATTCTCTAGGATTTTATCCAGGAATTCCTGCAAGAAATACCCCAGGAGTTTCTTCAGAAACTCCTCCAGGAATTGCTCATGGACATCCTTCAGAAACTATGTCAGGAAATCCTCAGAGATTCTTCAGGAATATTTTTTGCAATTTACAAGGGATTCCTCCAGGAGTTCTTTCAGAGATTTATCCAGGAATTGCTTCAGGGGTTTTTGCAGGTAATTCTCCTTAAATTTCTTCAGAGATATTCCCACAGATTCCTACCGGGGAACCTCCAGAAATGTCTCCAAGGGTTCTTCCAGGAAATCCTCCTGGAATTTCTCTAGAGTTTTTTTCAGGAAATTTCTCCAGCAATTCCTCCCAGAATTGCTCTGAAGATTTCTCCAGTATTTTTCCCAGGGATTGCCCAAGAATTCATCCAAGAAGTTTCTCCAGGAAATTCTTCAGGATTTCCTGTTGGGTCTCATCCAATAATTCTTCCAGGAATTTGATTAAAAAGATTCTCCAAGCATTTCTCCAGGATTCTCTCTAGAGATTTTTCCAGGAATTGCTTCAAGAACTCCCTCAGGGATTTTTAAAATTTCTCTAAGATTTCCTCCAGGAATTCCTCAAGAGATTTATTCTGATTTTTTTCTAGGGATTCCTTTCACAATTCCTCCCAGAATTTCTCCAGCATTTCCTCCAAGGAATTCTCCAGAAATTTATCTAGAATTTCATCTAGGATTTCCTCATGAGATCTCTTCAGATATTTCTCACGTTATCCGTCCCATAATTTAAACAGGAATTCCTCCAGGTATACTTTCAGAAATTCTGCCAGGGATTCATCCAGGAATTTCTCCAGGAATTCCTCTGGGAATTAGAAATTCCTCAATCATCTTTGCAGAAAAGTACCCAAAAACTTCTCCGGATTCACCTGATCATACGCGCCAACTTGTGACGTAGTTGGGGGGGGGGCGAGGCCTCTCAAAATCAATCAAATTTGGAAAACCTCGACGCAGTTCACCTAGTTTAGGCACATTTACGTGAAAACTAGTGCATTGAGCTGAAAAAAGTTGAATTTTGTTCAATTTTGGAGAGCTTCGCCCCCCAACTACGTCACAAGTTGGCGCCTATGCACCTGATGATTTAATTTTAATTATTTCAAGAATTTCTGAGGAATTCCTCCAGCGAATAGTATTGAGAGATAATTAAAAAAGGACTCATACAGGCACCAGGAAATTCTAGTCCTAAAAATCCTTAATCTTTCAGAAATTGTTCACCGCTACCAGCACCACCTTGAATCATGTAGATCAGGCGAGTTTTTTTAACGTATTGTACAAAATACAACAGCGTGACTGCTGAAGGGTTAAATAATGCTTTTAAAATACAATGTTATACTTATGACACACATGTGATACAAGAATCACTGTACAATTGCGCTTGAAATGAGTGCCATACTGAAAATTCTCTCAATTCAAGTCAGTCTTGCTAAAATTTTCTTGACACTGCGTACCGTTGTACAGGAATCACACTCGTATCACATGTCTGTCCGAGGTATTATTATATTCAATTTCATCGTATGCGTATAGATAAAGAAGTTAGTAGGCACAAATATTATAAGGATGCTTGCCCACCCCCCCTGACCGAAAATCTGGCTACGCCCTTGAACAGTACGTAGGTGTTTTGTTCTTCCCCGTTCCTTGAATAGGGCACTGCATGCAATTATCTCCTTCTCTTTCACTCTTCCATACATTTTGTAAACAAAGCCACGAAACGTCAAAATCCCTTACAAAATCAAAACAGTGCAGTGCCCTATTTCTTTCTCGTCTCACTGTTGTGGGGTTTCCGCTGTGTTGCAAAATCCAACAATTACAAATCATCTTCCGTCATCGGCAGGGGGATGACGAAGGGCCAGAATCATCTACCCAGCATTCAATTCAACATGGCGTCCAATGTTTTGTTTTGATTTCTTAATTCATGGAAAAAATGCACTGGAAACATCGACGCTGCTTCGCTGCCTCATATAATATCGTGCAATGTGATAAAGAATGAGAAACAATCATCAAAAACAACGATTTCGTTTAAAATATGTAATTTCTGAAATAAGCACTAGCAACACACGAGACACACCCGAAAATCAGGAGCAAGGTAGGGTAAACCGACCAGAAAGTGGGTACCAAAACGCGCCGTACCAAAAATGATGATGGGTGGAGCGGCGATGTACCGAGTTTGACAGCCGTGTCACCCCACTGGTCATCGGTCATCTAAAGAAAATAAGTTCGTGAAAAACTGTCAAGTCTTGAATACCAGGTAAAAATGGAGGTCGGTATTCAAAACTACGTGATGGTTTTGGGTGCGAATATTCTTTCATGCTCTGCAACATCACTTTGGAAAGGTGTAACGCGACAAGTCAATCTCAACAGCCTGTGTGCGAATTTCACAAAGACCGGCCAGTTTATCTGCTTTTTGACATTCTAGCCAAAAGTGCAACGGTCAAAATTACATGCAAAACTTTGGTAGAAATACTCCTGTAGAAAAAGTGACGCAATGGGAATAAAAACGTATAACGAACCAGTGATATTCAGAAGAGATGCGAGCATTTAGGTCGAGGAAATATCCGCCATTGCTCTGTCGCTACTAAGATGGTAATCTCAGATTCTACTTCATATTTTGCAACGAAACCCTATCATTGTGTATGCTCACTTGCAGTGCATATGCCGATTGTTTTTCAACATCTTCAGTGCGATAGAACTCGAGATTACCATCTTCAAAATCGCGAGGCAAATTGTTAGAAAGAGAGGCAATATAGGTAAAATAACACGGCGTCCCGTTTTACCTTAAATAAAATCCGTAGATTTCAGAAGATTCAAAGTCATATGTGAAACCCATTTTATAAATTTACCTAGGTAGCATTCGCAGCAGTAGAGACTCCGTTTTCTTTTTCTCCTCTGTCAGCTGATTAGTTCGCTCCTGAACAATCCCTTCCAGGTTGTACGCATACTTCTCCATGATGGCTAGCATGTTGTCGAAAATGTTCGGCTTCCTGTAACGACAATATTTAGTAAGTAACAAACTCAATAAACATGTTCTCAACATCTTACAATCCGGCCTGCATTGGTTTCAGTTTGACGCGTACTAAACGGATATCTGGACGATCATCAGGTTCCTCTTCCCAGCATGCTTGCAAACATTGGATCACGTAGTCCGAAGCTTCCAGCCCACGTAGAAGTGGCCGAAATATACCGTAGTTTTGCGGAGAGATGACTCTCGCAATGATCTCTAGAAATGGGTAAATGTTAAAAACTCCTCGCTAGTGGCCAATCATTGACAATTTTACCCTGATAGTTGAGGTTGATTTCACCCCAAGGTCCTTTCCGACCTACTATTTCGTACAGAATTATTCCGAACGAGTACACGTCGCCCTTCTGAGTACCCCTGCTAGGAGTGTTTGGATTTCTTAGAATTTCCGGGGCCTTCCATAGACTTCGGCGTAGTTCTTTTTCGAATCTACAAATACAGGGCAAAAAAAAAAGATATTAATGTCACCGAAACTATTGCATTTTCATAGGGATCCATACTTGTTAGGTTCTTCCTGTCCAGATTTGAACTCGTGGAGTCCAAAGTCCGATATCTGCGCCACCCATCGCGAATCGATCAGTATTTTACTCGACCGTAAACTGCCATGAGACCCCACGTCGCTGTCGTGTAGATAGATTAGTCCCTTCACGATGTCGCTCACCAGCGACGATACGAACATGTGATCCAGGCTGAGATCCTCGTTGGCCAAGACATCGGCCAGGCTTCCCCGGGCGCAGTAGCTCGTCAGGATCGCCACAACACCGTGGTCGACTGACGCTCCGACAAAGGTTATGAGGTTTTCATGTCGAAGTTCGCGCATTTGTTTCAGTTCTTTACGAATGGTTCGCGTGATGTCTACCGATCGTTTGTGCAGGTAATTGATGGCAACTATATTGCCTCTGTACAGACCTGGAGTGTGGTAAGTGTTTGAGAAAAACTATATGAGTTAGAGGCGCCAACTTAGGGGGGGTGGGAGGTTGATTGTTAAGAGTTTAATCTTGCCAAGTTTGGGTAGTGGCTACGGTTAGGATAGCTCAGATCAATCTTCAGCATAAAAGAACAGCAACGATCAATCTTTGCAGACTTATGCAAAATGGAAAAGCCCAAGTGGCTTTAGTCCAAGAACCTTACTTTCGTAAGGGGAATTTCTATTTAGGAAACCTTGTGAATCCGGTGTTTGCTACTTTCAGTAAAAATGAAATGGCAAACTCTCGTGTCATGCCTCGAGCATGTGTGCTTGTCAACAACGCAATCGTTGCTACACTCATCTCTGAACTAACCACTAGAGATGTATATGCTATCATAATCGATGTATCTGTTGGAAACCTAAACAGGAAATACGTCTATTGTTCGATTTATTTACCGCATGATGAACCATCCCCTACGGATGCTTTCAAGCAAGTCATCGCATACTGCACTTCAAAAGGCCTTCCGCTAATTGTTGGCAGTGATGCTAATGCTCACCATATAATCTGGGGCAGCTCAGACATTAATTTGAGAGGCTCCAGTTTGATGGAATACTTAAGTAGTACAGACCTTGGATCACTTAACATAGGCAACCGTCCAATCTTTATGGTATCTGCTAGAGAGGAAGTGTTAGACATAACGCTTTGCTCTAGCGGAATTTGTCACGAGCTGACCAATTGGCATGTGTCAGATGAAGAATCTTTATCTGACCATCGCTACATCTTTTTTGAACATGTAAATGTTACTTCGCAAACTTTGCGTTTCAGGAATCCCCGGTCTACCAATTGGGATCTCTTTACCGATTTGGTTGCAGTCAAATTTCATGGATACTCACCATCCATTGACACTCCAAGTGACTTAGATGATGCCGTTGATACTACAACGGCATTCATCATGGAAGCATTTGAAGGAGCTTAATTGCCCTCTGCGGTCTGTGAAGATCACAAGAGGAACCCCTTGGTGGAACTCTGATCTGGCGAAGCTCAGGAAACAATGTAGAAAGAGTTGGAACACACGACGTTCGGCTGGATCGGAGGCATTCAGGTCGGCTCGCAAGGCCTACCAGAAAGCTCTTCGTTCAGATCCGGCTGGAAAAACCTTTGTACAAATGTTTCCAGTTTGAGTGAAGTCAGTCGGTTAAATAAAATCCTTGCAAAATCTAAGGATTTTCAAGTGAACGAACTTCGTTTGCCAAATGGTGATTTCACTTCCTCTGATGAGGAAGTTTTGCAATGTTTGTTTATTCAGTACACACTTCCCCGGATGTGTGGATATTACATCACATCTTCGGAAGAACCTGATGTCTTTTCTTGCAGTTATGATTCTCTGGCTTCGTCTCGGAGTATCATAACTGTAAATAGCTTTGCTCCATTCAAATCTTCTGGGGCAGATGGGATTTATCCTATTTTGCTTCAGAAGGGATTTGATTATTTCAAAAAAATGTTTTGAAAAACTACTTGTTTGCAGTTTTGCTACAGGGTATATTCCCAAATCTTGGCAGGATATTACTATGAAGTTTATTCCGAAAGTGCGTCGTGGGTCGTATGAAGAAGCAAAGAGTTTCAGACCTATCAGTTTGACCACTTTTCTTCTGAAATGCTTAGAACGCATTGTCGATCATCACATCTGTGAAGTTCATCTGGCCAACGTGCCTCTTCATGTGAACCAATATGCTTACCAATCTGGAAAGTCCACTGTGACTCTTTTACACAAAGTTGTTTACGATATCGAGAAGGCATTCGCTCAAAAGCAATCTTGTTTGGGTGTTTTCTTAGATATCGAGGGTGCCTTTTGTAGAATATAGATAATATAGATGTCACAAAAAAAAAGATTTTGTATTCAATGAATCAGATTGTAATGTAAAAAAAATATATTGTAACGATTTGAGAAACACTGAGAAAAAATCGACTCCTTCCAAAACTAAAATGTGAACTTCAATCTAAGGAGAATCTATTTCCCCTCGATTCAGCTTTTCTGATTGGCTGCATCGTGCGTACAAATTTTCTTTCAACTTAAGGAGAATCTATTTCCCCTCCATTCAGCCTTTCGGATTGGTCGCAACGTGCACACATAGGATATAAAAGCAGAGTGTTTGCTGTACCAAGCTCATTCTGAAAACAGATGTCATAAACGACACAGCTTCGAAGTTGGTTGCAGCAGCGGAGACCCGGTTAGCAGCAGTATGGAGCGCCAGCAGCAGCAGCAGCAGCAGCAGCAGCAGAAGTGAAAAAGCCAATAGTGAGGTTTTGAGAGTTTCCTCACTGGGGCTGCAACACACTTCGACTGCAAACTGCTTGGCGATATCCAGGAAGCGGAAATTTCGACACCTTTGACAACGTGCCTTTCGATGCCATATTGGAAGCCGCACGGGGTCTTGGTATATCTCCAATGATTTCCAATTGGATTCACCAAAATTTGGCATTTGGCATTTAATGCTCAAAAACCGACATCTCTTCTCGACATTGCGTCAAGCGGCGATTAGGAAATTGAGTATTTGTGGATGCCCCCAAGGGGGAGTCTTGTCACCACTTTTGTGGAATCTCGTAGCAGATACGCTATTGAGGCAACTCAATAATAGCGGTTGTGCATCAGCACCCTTTTCGACCTGATGCAAAACGCTCTTCAGGTAGTTGAGGGTTGGTGTCGCCAATATGGCCTTTCGGTAAACCCGAGTAAAACATCTATTGTTCTTTTCACGGAAAAGCTAAACCGCAGACAGACGTTCTAGCTCGAACAAATTTATTCAAATTTTCTATGTAATTTTTCACTAGCGACACCTAGGCAACCGATTGCCACAGTGCAGTCGCGTGCAGTTGACAGTTTGAGAAACCACGTGCTTCCAGCCGCTTACTTACCACCCAATTCACCACCCACCGAAAAATAAAATCAAAACAAACACTGTCAAAATCATTCCTACATTTGCGTCACATTCACAAAGATTTCCCAATGCGAGTGAAGTTCATCCAAATGCAGTTTTATTCAAGCAAATCTATGTAAAATAAAAGTAATAATGTGTAAAATATTTTACAAGAGTTCTGCGCTAATTTATGCAAAAGATTTTAGACATTGAATAAAAGTCATTTACTCTGCACAAATTATGTGGAAACATTACTAGCGTGCAACACGTGCGGTCTTTTCCCGCCATCCGGCTGGAAGACGACCGTGGTGACAGTTGTTGGTCGCAACGCACATGTGAGGCAGCGATTGAATATGAACGTCGCTAACGCCATCTGTTCGCTGATTGCCACTTGGCAATTTGTGGCGGCCATGTTTTTCACACAAGCTGCTGAGTCGAACTTGAACGTCTGTCTGCGGCTAAACCGTAATCACATAACATAAGTGGAACTCTGGCTCAAAAAGTTGATGCCTTTCCGAGTTCATCCGCTGGTATACAGGGCATCGAAATGTCAAATGCATTATAACATTATTGCCATACTATTTTTCAGCATGTATACCATTTTTCATTGCTGTGAAGAAAAACAAAGACCTCATAGATCTAGACTGGCAGCAAGTGGAGAACTAGAATAGTACACGGTAAAAAATCTGCACTGTGATATAAACTGATTGGCACTTGAATTCGCACTACTGTTCAATCAGTTTGTTATCAATTACATATCATTTGACAAAGAACATCCACTGCCTCTTCAATTTTAATGTCACTTCACATCAATTCGTTGTTGACAATGTTTTGATTTCAAAACTAAAATTAAAAAAAAAAATGTGTGCAGCCGCACCCAGATTCGACACCAGGACCTTTAGAGTCACGATCAACTATTTTACCACTACACTGTTTCACATCGAAGCGAAGCACTTTCTACCGCCTGTCATCTATATTTACTTTCATGCCCAAAACAGTCATTACCAAATCAACAACTTTTCACTTTGGATCGTATTGCTTTTTACAGTAGTGCAAATCGAAGGGGTTTTCTGTTGATTTCTCTGGTGGGGTTGTTTTGGTCCTCAAATCAACACTGACAGCATTGCGATTTCAAAGGAAAAGCACTTCTGATCATGTTGATTACGACATTGAATAGTTAAGGGATTTTTCCCTTACATCTAGCGTGCAGAATTTTTACCGTGTACACAAATAGTAATAAAACTTTGTAAACTCTAGTCAAAAATACGTTTTATGGCTTTAAATATGAAGGGAGATCGATATGTGAAACGTCAATGTGTTATTTCGAAAATGTCAATGAATTTATGACAAAATGAATTAATCGATTTTCAGCAGCTAGTTTTGCGCATATCTCAGATGCCAATCTTCGTTCCTGTGTTCTTTGCCTAAACTGGAATACTGGTTGGATCAGATGTTTTTTGTTTACCAAAATAAATGACAGTCTGACGCCTTTTATGAAAGATATAACAGTTTCGCGTGCTGGAAAAGGATTCAACTTTTTCCTTCGCTCTGACCATGGAGTTCCACTTATGTTATGTGCACAATGGGTTCAAACAGCGCCCTGAAAAGGACACTGTGATATCGCATATAGAGTAAAGAAAGCCTATAGCTCTTTACCACAGCGGGTCAAGAACAACAGAACGTCCTGAAGATTCAGGTTTCTGAAGTCAGTTTCACTTAATAAGTGTTTACCGAGTACTCGGAAACGCAGTTGCGCAAAAACTGGACAGTTACATATCAAATGATACAAAGTTCCATAATAGGATTCACAACTATCACAGGCAAATGAATCAGCTTGCTGAATATTCGCCATGTGATAGCTGAGTCGGCAGTGGCCAGTCAACGCTTTGACCAGCATGCTGCAATTATGCTTAGATAGATTTGTTAGATACTTCGCCATCCGTAGAGATGGTTCCGTACAGTGCAATTTTGTTTGACGACATGTCTCCAAACTATTTCAGTATTGTTTGTGCTGAGTGGCAGCCCAGGTGTGAATCTGAAGCTTTACCCAACACTTCGATATCGGCATAGCTTGCTCAGGACCAATGAATCATGTGATGCTCCAGTGCGAGATAGCTCATCAGCCAATTTATTTCCAGCGATGGAAGAATGGCCAGGTACCCATACAAGGTGAACAGCGTTTGCTGAATTCAGCTCCTCGATTTGAGTTCGACAAGCGATAACTATCTTCGACCTGGAGTTGGCCGAAGCAAGTGCTTTAATAGCAGCCTGGCAATCTGAACAGAAGTATATTACTTTGCCCATTACGTGCTACTGAAGTGATGATTGCACTCCTCACATAAGAACAAAGATTTCGGCCTGAAAAACGCTGCAGTGTCTACCAAGTGAGTAAGACTGATACAGCTTTAGCTCACGAGAATAAACACCAGCACCTGCTCGACCTTCGAGAAGGGAGCCATCAGTGTAACATAAGATGCCGTCTGAAATACTTCTCTCCAGATATCCAGATTTCCACTCTTCCCGGGTAGGGAATTTTGTGGAAAATGTCCTATATGGAAAATTACAAGCAATTGTAAGATCACTTGGAGCAAGGACAACTTTGTCCCAATTCACCAAAAGTGGAAACAACGAGGTGTGTGTTGAACTGTGGTTCACAGGAGTTTCCGCTAGTAAACCGAGTACCCATAGGCGGTAAGTGCAAGAAAGTGCTTCTTGTTTGAGATGAATGTGTAGTGGGGCAACGTCAAAGAGAACCTCGAGCGCTGCCGTGGGAGTTGAAGAGAACGCTCCAGACATCGCCATTAAGCACATCCTTTGGAGATGGCCTAATTTGGATTGGATTGTTCTCACTTCGCCTTTTTGCCACCACACAAGACATTCATAGGCCAATATTGGACGAACAACAGTTGTGTAAATCCATTTGATTGTACTTGGGTTTTAGACCCCAAGTCGTACCAAAGGTTCGCCGGCATTGCCCGAAGGCCATACAAGCTTTCTTGATTCTGAACTCAATATGAGGTGTCCAGGAAAGCTTGTAATCAAGAATGACTCCAACGTACTTTACCTGTTCAGTCACATCGATTTCAGAATCAAAGAGACGCAAGAGTCGAACACCATTACGGCACATAACATAAGTGGAACTCCATGGTCAGAGCGAAGGAAAAAGTTGAATCCTTTTCCAGCACGCGAAACTGTTATATCTTTCATAAAAGGCGTCAGACTGTCATTTATTTTGGTAAACAAAAAACATCTGATCCAACCAGTATTCCAGTTTAGGCAAAGAACACAGGAACGAAGATTGGCATCTGAGATATGCGCAAAACTAGCTGCTGAAAATCGATTAATTCATTTTGTCATAAATTCATTGACATTTTCGAAATAACACATTGACGTTTCACATATCGATCTCCCTTCATATTTAAAGCCATAAAACGTATTTTTGACTAGAGTTTACAAAGTTTTATTACTATTTGTGTACTATTCTAGTTCTCCACTTGCTGCCAGTCTAGATCTATGAGGTCTTTGTTTTTCTTCACAGCAATGAAAAATGGTATACATGCTGAAAAATAGTATGGCAATAATGTTATAATGCATTTGACATTTCGATGCCCTGTATACCAGCGGACGAACTCGGAAAGGCATCAACTTTTTGAGCCAGAGTTCCACTTATGTTATGTGCATTGTGGTACGCTTATGCGATTACAGTGTCCTTTTCAGGACGCCATGTGAGCCCACGCTAATGCGTGAATGAAGACCCTATTGCTTTACCTGTCCTATTCCCTGTCCCATCCTTTTTTCCTTCCTTTCTCCCTTAGGTAAATGATGAATAGGCTCGTGTTTATGGCGATGGCACAAATTTCCCAAATGGAGGAGAACATGCCTCTGGAGCCGACCTACTGATACCTGATACCTGATAGGGGGGTGGTTTGCGTTATCCATGGTTGTCCCCTCCCCCAATATTTAGGGTTTTTTTCTACACAAAAAAACTCCAGGTTTTGCTCTCGAGTCATCATTATCTATTGGTTAATGAGTTAATACCTACCAATGTTTGTGAAGGCACGTTTGGTGGTGTCTGTTCCATTAGCTAAAATACTTTGTCTGCAAACCTGCGTCTGTAACAGATAGGACAAGCGTGTGAGAGTTGATAGTTAATCTTCGCCAGACCATCTATACGCAATACTCGACCCTTACCAACTTCTTTTTCGAATCGCTACCGTACATCAGATCCGGTGAGCTTATGATAGTGACATCCTTCATCTCCACCTTCCACATAAGGCAGGCTAATGTTTGCTCATATCGATAATGCCTGCAAATGGGAATGCACCTGTAATTAATCAATTTAATCTATCAAAACAATCCCAGCCACATCACTACTTGAATAGAATAACAGCAAATATGGTGATAAACAGCGTGCCCATCATGATTCCGGTGATGTACCGCCAGTCACGCGTTATCGGTCGACACTTCTCGCCATGGAATCCGCACGGGGGCTCAGCCAACGGGGGTCGTCCCTTCACCCACATGATGGGTCGCTGCGAGCTCAAATATTTGAACTCCGGAAGATTGGTACCGTTGCTACTGTACACGAACATGCCCACCGGTTGCATTGACTTGTTGAGGGAATTATTCACCTTCTCGTCTTTCTGCAGGGCGATAACTGTGAAGTTCCCTTCGGCATCACCGTTTTCGTCAATGTAGACCTGCGTTGGCATAGGAAATCACATCGTGAAAAAATGACCCAAAAAAGATGCCGTAGCTCGGTGCTATACTAACGTCGAAGCCCTGTATCGAGTGATACGAGCGGTTTAAAATATGGCGCATAATCAGTCTTCCGTCGTGCAGATTTCCTCCAGCTTGCACGACTTCGGTAGCCGCCCGAGCGTAGATGATCACCGCATCGTAGAGATGAGCAGCGTAAATGGGTACCTATGGGAACGAAAACGGTAGTTCCTGTATTAGAAGTATGAAGGCATTGCACTAATACGCTGCTACTGGGGCACGTAGCAAATCAGGACAAACTGCTGGAACAACAGAAATTAGGGCTAATTAGTTCTTCCGAGCCCTGCACCACACATGGCTGACATATTAGCGGACTATAAATTAGTTGCAAGATTGTTGTTACAACAAACGGCTGGCCACTATTAGTTCTAATTTAAGATTGATGAGAATCAATTACGAAAAATTAAAAAATGAATATTTTGTAATTCCATTTAAACTAATAAATACACATTATAAATGGCCGGAGTTCTGCAAAACCGAACTAAGAGCAAAAATAGTTATTTATGTAACGAGTTGCAAAATGATGATTTTTACAGCACGAGTTGTACATTTATCCAACGAGGCTTGCCGAGTTGGATAAATACGACGAGTGCTGTAAAAAGCGAGTTTTGCAACGAGTTGCATACAATTTTTTTTGCAACGAAAGAAAAACTTTCATTAGATTATGATAGTTTTCATCAATATCATCGTGCTTCGCGGTGGTTGAATGGGACCGACCACGTGCTCTATCGTGCAAGACACAAAAATGTGGATCAAGCAAGCCGTGCTATAAAACCGACACAGTTTTTCAAGCTCTAGCCGTGGAAACTGAGGTTAGACTGAGGTTGTCAATCAAACAATTGCATTATGATTCATAATGCAACCAAAATGAATTGCATTATGAATTATAATGCAATTGTTTGATATCGTGCGGGAAATGGCTAGTATAAAGTAGAATATTATAGTGCCGAGTTGCTAAAAGTTTATTTCGAGATAATCAAGCATGAAATCTAGCCACCCACAAATAAACAACAGCAAAGATTATTTCAAAGTTCTCCGCGCACATGTCACTTGCAGTTCTTTATTAACGATCAGAGATGAAGAAAACATGCAAATTACTTTAGAGACGAATGCCCCTTCTGGGTAAAGTCTTTCTAAACAAAAACAAAGCATTTTAATTCTCGGTACTTTGCACTCAGTTCACTCTTGCTGAACAAAAACATTAGAATATAATTTATAGTTTAGTTTGGTTGAATGTATTTTTTTTTAGATAAAACCAGTCGTAAATTGTGGGAAAAAAAACTCCGGTTTTCATTTGGAATCGATATCACTCGCAATCCCTTAAATGAATTAGAGAGGACGCGTATAGTATGATACCTACCACGAAGGTCTCAAAATACGTCTCAAATTATGAAAGGCGGAAGCCCTCACAGCATACTGCCCATATTCGCATAGTCGATGTAAGCGCCACTGCAACTTTTAACATACTATTGGAGTTTTAACAATGAATAAATATAAAGTTCAAGATTTTTCCGCGTTGACATCTACTTAAGGGTTAGATCTGGTGATCTTTTGAATAAAACTGGTCACAAATATGCACACGCGTTAGATATTAGTCTGCGATATTAGCTTTTGTACGATGGCATTGTCAATGGTGGTTACATCGACTATGCGAATATGGGCAGCATAGCCCATCCCACTCATACTTTTTTCCATAAGCTGTACATGTGCACTGTGCAGGCATAACGAAGCAAGGATGCTTGCCCTGAGATGCAAAAGTGGAGCAATTTGTGTACCTCAAATTTATGCTGGTCGTAGAAAATCATGAAAATGTTCTGCCAAAGTCAACGAAGTACAGAAAAGTTTTCTAAAATATGAATGAGATTCGAACTTGAAAGTTATAAGTTATAACCAAGCGCGTTACCACTAGGTCATTTTACCTAGCTGAATTTCGGTCGTTAAGTGTGAATCAAATTCTAAACATTCTTTTCGAGAATAGTTGTTGTGAAAACGTCATTTTTTTCGATCAGCCAAAGTGAACCAAGTGTTTGAATTTTGTTCAAGCTTTTTTTTTTCTTCTAATTAGCCTTGTTGTTCAATGACGGCTCCTGCGTTAAATTATCAGTATGGCAGATATGCGTATTTCGACTACCACTTGTAATATTCATCAGTGTCAATTATCCATATTACACCACATTTTCCACAAAGGTTTCACTACACTTCAACTTCGTTTTACGTTCACCGTTGGCTAAGCAGAAAAAAAAATCCACAGCTGAGACAATGAGCTACCTCGGCATTTTTATATTTTTGTACAATTCTATTGATTGGAGAGATGCTTCAAAAAATATAACAATTTTAGTATGCTAAGCATACTATGCTTACTGTTTTGGCGGAAGATTTTTTTAAAGTTCGGCCAATGGTGGACGTAAAAAAGGACAAGGTGTATACGCAAATTAAAGAATGTCGAAAAAGCGGAGAGAAAAGCCTGGAGCACATAGCGTCCTTTCCGTTGAGGTTTGCGTTTTTTTTTTTTTACAGTTTTCCCATGGGAAACTGTCATGTCACGCACACGCAAACGTATGCATTGTGTGGGGCACTTAACGTCTCGTGAACAAATTGTTATTATGTTTCCAGTTCAAAACCGAATTAGCGACATTTTTTCTTTTACTTCCGCTGCTTTTGCCTTGCGTTAAACACTATTTCGGAAGTGGGGCGCTCAGGTGTACAATACATTGTGTTTAACGCAAGGCAAAAGCAGCGGAAGTAAAAGAAAAAATATCGCTAATTCGGTTTTGAACTGGAAACATAATATTAAAGATTTATATGGAAGCACGAAGCATTGACTTCCGATCCTTTGTCAAAGGGTCAAATCGGCAAAGCAAGATTTTAGTTTTGCGCTGCATTGCCTATGATATCCATATGCGACTGATAATATTTGCTGGGTTTCGAATTCACCCCATACTGAACTAAATAAAGCATCCCACAATATGAAAAAAAACGCCAAATTTCAAATGCCTAATAGGTATTTATTAAACCACGGGTTCCCAACCGGTGGTCCGCGGCCCCCTGGGGGGCCGTGAAGCCAGTCTAGAGGGGCCGCGATGTTACCAAAAAAACTGTGAAATTTTTATTCTATTTTGTGCAAATTATATCAATTTTTAATTTTGTATCCGCACCATCCCCAAAAGCCACAATTTTAGGAACAAATTTTCAGTATAAAACACCTTCAGAAGAAAAATTTTTTAGCTGCGCCGCTATTTTCCAGCTATTATTCAAATTGAATGTTTATGACATCATTTTTACGAAATGTGAGTGTCATTGATCGTCGAAAATCCCTCCCACAGTAAATTTCTGGCTACGTCACTGTAGTTGTACCCAAAAAACTCGGTTTCGTTCATTTAATTCATATTTTTTTTCTAAAAAATTTTATTGGGCCGCGGATGTTTTGACAACTCTTAAAGGGGGTCGCCACCTCAAAAAGGTTGGGAACCCCTGTATTAAACGAAGAAGTTTGAGAAAACCCTCGAAAACGTCTGAAAGTATGCAACTTCCGTAGAAAAAGCTTTATTTTGTGGGAAACCTAATTAACCCGGTAGACAGTAATAACTTATTGTACGATATTGCAAGGTTCAGCAAAAATTCTCTTGCAAATGAAGTGAAGAATTGTGTCAAATATAAACAAATTATAACATGTTCACAAAAGTTGTGTATTTTGATGTCAGGAACATTTCGTCTGAAGAAAGTATGAGGAAATTTTAAGTAATTTGCAAGATAGCATCGTATAACACAAATTTCATAGCAAAAGCCTTTCCGGTTGCATAAAACAAAATTTTGAAGTGAAACAGCAAAACCTCAAAATTGTTTTGCAAGATTTTACAAGTGTTCTTTCAGAAAATGAGATCGAAATTGAGTATACTTTTTATGACCTTAAAAATGTTGCATAGTGTACACACTTATATTCGATTTCGTTGTTCGGTAATTATTTTGCTGGAAAAAATCGGTAAAAACGTTTGAATCTAATCTATTTGCACATCACAAAACATCTAAAAACGTTATAAATGAATGTCTGAATTTACGTCAACATACATCAGGAAACGTCTGAATCTAATGTTTTTTACATCATCATACATCAGAAAAACGTTTAAATTTAATGTTTTTGTACATCATAAAACATCTGAAAACTATCAGGAAATCTGAAAACGTCAAAATACATCAGGAAACATCTAAATCTAATGTTTTTTACATCAACATACATCAGAAATCCGTTTGAATCTAATGTATTTGCACACCATAAAACATCTGAAAACATCTAAATCTGATGTTGTTGGGGCGTGTAGTACTTTCGGAACTACAATACCATTTTGAGAGCAGCTTCTATTTCGAGCAGCTTCAAAAACTGCAATTTATTTAATTAAAAGATAATTAATTTAACAGTAAATAATTACAATATAAACTTACGTTATAGTATTAGTTCACGTACAAATCTCCCAACAACAGTGCATAATTCATCGTTGTTCTACCTTTCACGAACTAAAGCGCACTGTTCTTTATACGCAAGTTCCAATAGACAACTGCTGTATTGAACATCGCTCTTGCTTCAGGGTTGCCAGTTCCACAAGACCCTAACGTATAGGAACTATTCGCAACAGATGTCTTAATTTACATCAATATACATCAGCAAACGTATGATTCTAATGTTTTTTGCATCTACCTACATAAAAAAAGTTTGAATCTAATGTTTTTGCACATCATAAAACATCTGAAAACGTCCAAATCTATTGTTATTTTACATCAACATACAAAAGAAAAACGTTTGAGTTTTATGTTTTTTGCACATCAAAAAACATTTGAAAACGTCAGATTTTGATGTTTCGGATTATATGCCTGACATAAAAATAACGTTTGATTTCCTGATGTATACATTATGTTACCTTGCATAAACACATCTGAATCGTAATGTTTTCTAATGTTCAACATCAGAAGTACATCAAACCTTGATGTTGATGTATACATCGAAATTTAACGTCAGGCTAATGTAAATTTTTATTCGGGTAACTGTTTTATTGCAGCTCCTCCTGTTGTTACGTGATCCAAGGGATTGAAAATCGCTCCATGGCCATAATATAAATCAAATCCCAGACGATGCTAGGCAAGGTAACATACAGTGTATCAAACAATTGTCCGTACAACATTTTTTTGGCCAAAATAATTTTTCATTCAATTGATCATAACTTTTTTTATACATCAATCAAATACGCTGAAATTTTGATCAATCATGCACCTCATATCGAAGCTCCATTTGTAAAATTTTGAGCGAGACAGAATAAGTTTTCTGAGAGTTATAGAACTTTTAGTAATACTTATAAAGTTTTTGAACACATTTTTAAAACATTATAACTCAATATATACTGGATGAAACTTTCTCATTTTTATTTTGTGATACAGCTTATACCTAAGGCTTTTATATGCAGCTTCGTTTGAGGTTTTATATTCACTACAAAAAATATGAAAAATCTGTATGTGTTCAGAGTGTCATTTGGAAATTTATCATATTTTGATCAATGAAAATGCCAAGAGTTTTCAACGTTTTTAAATTCTCTTAATGTAATATTTTTATACAGGACCTACTAAACTACATATGAAGAGTAGGTCCTATGTATTTTTCGTTCAGTTAATGCATTTTTATTGGTGGAAAACATTTGGCAGATTATATGTGCAAAATATGGTAAATTTTTAAACATCGTCAACTACATAAGCACATTTTTCATATTTTTTGTAGTGAATATAAAACCTCAAAAGCAGCTGCATGTGAAAGCCTTAGGTATCAGCTGTAACACAAAAAAAAATTGAAAAAGTTTCATCGAGTACATACTAAGATATAATGTTTTAAAAATGTGTTCAAAAATTTTATAAGTTTTACTAAAAGTCCTACAACTTTCAGAAAACTGATTCGATCTCGCTCAAAATTTTACCAATGGAGTTTTAATATATGATTCATGATTGGTCAAAATTTCAGCGTTTTTGATTAACGTATACAAAAGTTATGAACTTTTGAATGAAAAATTATTTTGGCCAAAAAACTGCTGTACGGACAATTTTTTGATACACTGTAGTTTACTCATGTAATTATCGCAATTCCTGAAAAAGCTGGTTAATAAATACAACTAAATATTTAGCTGCATCTTTTAATCCTGAAAGTACTGAAAAACTGTAAAACATCCGAAAGAAAACATTGAGTTACCGAAAATCTACGGTAATTCTGTAACGCACATTACCGGAGAAATTCGGTAATTTTTGACAGCCTCTCGAAAATCTTTTTTACCGGATGTTCGGTAACCGTTTCGATTACCGAACGGATGACCAGACGTTCAGCTGTTGAGAATTCGGTAAAAAAATACCGAATACTGTAAAAAAATCTATCGCTCCGGTAATACTTCCTCCTCCCAAATCTTGGCAATGACCCAGTGTAGTGCTCTCACCAGTGCTTCTCCACCGTATTTTAGAAGCTCGCTTGGTAGTTGATCTGCTCCAGCGGCTTTGTTGTTTTTCAACCGGCCAACCTCCTCCTCAATCTCCTGGAGTTCAGGGGCCGGAAGTCTTTCGTCTTGTGCACATACTCCAAGATCTGTTACCACGCCACCTTCGGTACTTGCAACGTCGCCATTGAGGTGCTCATCGTAATGCTGCCGCCACCTCTCGACCACCTCACGCTCGCTCGTGAGAATATTCCCGTGATTATCTCGGCACATGTCGACTTGTGGCACAAAGCCTCTGCGCGAGATTCAAGAGTTATTCCGGGGATTTCCTCAGGAATTCCTCCATGGACTCCTTTTGGAATTTCTGCAAAGATTCCTTCGGTTTTTTCTCATAGATTCTCGGGAAATTAAATCAGGAATTCTTCCAGAGATTCAATCGTGGAATTTCATCAGAGTCACCTTTGTAAATTCCATCATGAATCCATCCATAAATCCATCCTCTAACTTCCTTTGTGATTTTCTCCAAGTATTCCTTCAATGCATACCAATAAGAGTTCATGGGGATATTCCTGGTGAATTCCGTGAAAACATTCCGATTAAAAGGAGGAGTTCCTGTAAAACAGTTGGAATTCTGATAAAAAAAAAGCTTAAAAATTACTCATGATTTTTTCATACTTATTTACATTTCTAGCGGTATGGTCAGGAATATCTCCATAAATCCTGCCTTCTGAAAATTTATTAGGGATCCCTTCACAAATGTGTTCCGAAAATGAACCTAACATCAAAATTACTGACATTTCTCATGTCATTTGACAGATGTAACATGAGCATGAAAGATGGCAACAAGGTCAATAAAGTAGAATATATGATCCGTCTTTTTCGTGCATGTGTGTGGTGTGTCAAAATGACCTGAGAAGTGTCAAACATTTTCATGGCTAGCTTTGTTGGTGCAATGAAGAATAGCCAAGAGTTTAGCCCTATCACGAATGTCAACAAACAAGCGTCAAATAAACATCAATATCAATGCTGACGTGATTAAACTTATTGCGCGCCAAAATATATTGTTCGTGCAGTTGAAAATCGGCATTTTTGACACGCGAAAATCGATTTTTGTCCTAAACCGTATGTCGGACGTACGTCGGGCACAGTACGCTGGATACCCAGCCAACCACATATCGTAAATCATTGTGTGGGAAAAATCGTATATTTTGATATATAGAATCAGAATTGTATAATAATATGTATATTTGTTGACAATGATTGCGTAAAATCGCATTTCATGCCAAATTAAGTTTCAATAGCGATTTTGTTTCATATAGTCGTCTCCGATCATAAAAGGTACGAGATACTATCGGTAGGATCGCACAGAATCGGATAGAATCGTGAAAAAAACATACATTCTTAGTGTCAAGTTGCAAGTTCGCTAGCATCGTATATATGATTTCTTTGAATCGTGGAAATCGTCGCTTCACATCGTATATGAATCTGCTAAATCGAGCTTGCTACCTAAAGGTATGATGAAAATCGGTGAAATCGTATACAACTTTAACAATGTCGTATATTCCCGGATAAAAAAATACCATTCATTACATGGCAAATATTATTAACATATGACTGGTTTTATTGTTCACAATAAAACACATAGTAGATATATTGTTACTTTTTACAATAGAAATCAAGCCCATATAGTTCGTACAATAAGTGAACATTAGCTTTATTAGTGACTAATTGATTCGATTGTTTTTCAATAGTTCTATAATAATTCAAAGTTACTATCAGTAAAAATTAATTTAAGTTGTTTTTATACAGTTGCAAAAGTGCCTGCAAAGTTCTCATGGACTTTGTTTTATTATAAAAGAGTTTATTTCAAAATTACACTTAAAAACAATTCGTAACAAATAAATAACAATAAATATTATTGTTGCTTGGATCATGTTTGTACAACCAAATACAAAATCACTTGACATATTTTTTTTTATAGTTTTCGTTTTAAATTTGAGTACATACAGTAGATGTTTCGGTTATCGAATGTTATTCGCTAAAACTTCAACGACTGACAGACGTCAAGCCGTGTTGGCAGAGGAAGCTCTCAATGAATAACTGATGAAGTACTTATAGAAAACTAGCTGAAAAGCAGGTTTTAGCCAAGTGAGGACGTTACGACAAGAAAAAGATAAACAATGATTTTTCTAATGTTTTCCAATAAATTAAAGGAATCTAGTAAATAGTAAACTACCATTGATAACAATACAAATACAATTAGTTTAATGGGGTCAATTGAACCGATGTTAAAATAAACATGCAATAATATTTGTTGTTATGTAAACAGATTTCGCCTTCGAAAAACCAAAGAATTCATATTTCTCGGTAACATTTTTCTCCAGCATTTACAGATACTAATGGCCACATGAATTGTGAACAATTTATGGTATGGATCATACGACCTGAGACTTGTGATATTTGGCAGTTATTTGAAAATATTGAAGATAGATCTTATCAACAGCTGCCAAGCAATACATACCAGACAGACATCAGAGTGTTTGATTCTTATCATAAAATGTGCATATCATTCTGGCGGACGTTAGTGCTCATAAATGCTGGATATAAATGTGTGCGGGAAATATAAATTCTATGGATTTTCAAAAGCGAAAACTGCTTACAAATAACAACAAATATTATTGCATTTTTATTGTAACAACGACTCATTTGACGCCATTCAATCAATTGTATTTGTATTGTAAGAACAATGAAAAAATATTAAGATATATTGTTATCTTTTGAAAATTGCCCTAAAAATGTCTCATAAAAACACAATACATTCTATTGTTTTTCGCGAAAAAGTGTATGAAAATTTTCTCAAAATTTAATGGTTAAGATACATAACGACCACCATTTTTTATTGTAAAAGTGCCATTTACCATTCGCCGAATGGTATAGAACAATAGGGGTGATGGTGAGTGTGCCGTGTAAATTACAATATGTTTAATGGTGAATATTTTTCGAAAAAATGGTGTTGTAACAATAAAATTTATCGTATTTTTATGATATTTTTTTTATCAGGGTTGATCGTTTGCGTCACATTTGCGTCGTATACGACATGAATGAAATCGTAGAAATCGTATATTCATTTTTACAGTCGCATATGATTGTTACTGCACTTTCAATAGTCGAATCTTAATCTCGGAAATCGTAAATGGTTTTGTTTACATATTTGTATGATGGAAAAAAGAAAAAATGGTATTCATCACAAATTTGTATTTTTGTTGTTGTTGACACATTCCAACCATGGTAGCAATAATTTCAACCAAGTCTCGCACCGTTTCCTGCTAATTTTTATTCGTTTCATGCCATTCACTCTCTATTTTCAACTTGGCAATACAGCCAATAGAGATAACGCGCAGTTCTCAATCAAAGGACCTAAGTTCGACTCCCACTGAATACCATTTGGTTTTTTTTTTATTTGGAAATCTTGAGTCGTATATTGGTACTCTCAATCGTAATAAGATGATGCATAATCGTATATATAGACGGATAAAATCGGTGAAATCGTAGAAATTTTTCGAGAAATCGTAAATTATGTTGGATGGAATCGCAGTAATCGTATATATGTTTCGATATGGCCTCCACTTTAGCATGTATATGCCTGTTTCGTGCATTGAATACGATTTCTTTTGTGCTATATATGTGTGACTATTTCAGTTGCAATTTCGATATAGCAACCAAATTGCTGGCTGGGTAGAGGGTCAGGTCCGCTGTCCAGCGCACTATGTCCGACGTTAGGTTTCACGTATGGATTTTGAGAAAATTCGATTGTCGGGTGTGGGGAAACTTCGGGTTTCAACCGCGACGACAATATTTGGTTTTTGGTATTTGTTTTTTTTTTCAGAATTTTAAAAATTTTGCTTTATGTAGAACTTTGTTGCCAAAGACAAGAATAACGATAAGATTTTAGAAAATATAATGCCGTTTTGGACATTCCTATTTAAAACGTTTATTAGGATGTTCTTCATCAAATCAAAAAATTAAGGTTCTTCGGAATACAAATGTGACTTTTACAGATATTTCATTAAGCTTAATTGAGATATGTTGCTGGGAGAACTTGTAGCAGACAAGTATATCTTCGAATTCATGCCAAAAAAAATTGTGTGCTAAAATATATAATTGTCAAATTTGATGCACCTCTTCATTTCATTAGATTTTGTTGAAATTTTGACCAGTATATTCTTTTCGGATCCCAGACAACCAATTTGCACGTATAATGAAGTTTATGTTCATGTTATATGTGCTTTTATACGGTAAAGTTACATCGCATAAGATGCAGTAAAAGTGCCTTATGCGTACAAAAGTGGAGGCGCTATACGTGCATTGACGGGAAAATAATGACGCTATATGACTTGAAGCGATATCTTATGCGATGTACGGTATGTACTATTGCGACGTAATATAGCACCTAATGCGACTTAAAATATTCGAAATAAAAAAATATGGTCACCTAAGTATTGAACTAATAACCTTTGGCTTATCGAGCAGCACTTCACACTTAGCACCAAACACTACTTATGAAACACACTGATTAAATGTCATGACATTCTAACTCACCACAGTGCTTATTGGAATGCACTTGATTTCCGTGCGCTGTACGTGTTCGGCAGGCTCTTTGGAAATCAAAATGATGTAGCATGATTTCCCGCACAGTTACCACTACTCCTCTCTTGCTAGCACCACCCATTGTTAATTATAAGGTCAACAAAACAAAAATGATGACTTTGTAACTTGTTTTGAAACCATAATGATGACTTTTCACTTTCTTTTAGCTTTTTGGCTCTCCAACAGCACCTCTTTCATTGTTATCACATATCACATCGCAATATGCCAACGTTAACGATTCTAGCTTATGCGAGTTTGTATGTACATTTGAACGAGTTCATTTTCACTTTTATGCGAATTAGTTTGTACACCAATACGAGTTAAACTGACATAATTAGAAAAGCACCAAGCGAAGTCGTATAATCATCGCAGTACGTAATTATGCGAATTCAATTGACATTTTGCGAGTTCACCCGCACGCTTTTGCGAATAAGCAAAGTTCGTCGCAACAAAACATCGGAATATCGTATTCTACGATGTAGCCATGCATTATAAAAGTTAATTTGCACTCTTATATGATTTTACCAGATACATCGCAGTAAGTTCAAAAAATAACATCATATGCGATGAAAATTGTCCCTCAGCCGTACATATATGCGATAGTGACTTAAAATAGTACTTTATACGATGTACAGCATGCATCCTTATGCGATTCCTGGTTGTCTGGGATGTTTATCAAAATGTGGGAGTGGCTTGAGAATCAAAGAACATTTTTGAAAGGTGGACAGGCCTAATGCACATCATCATTACATGGCGGTGAAATTGGGTAATGTGGAATTAATCATCATAAAGCGGCCAATGCGGAACTATGTGATTCTCGGAGTCCTGAACAAATTTGCTATTGATCGTTTCTTCTGGATTCAATTTTGCGATACATCTTGTCAAAGTCGTACCGTAAATAACTATGTACACTTGCGCCGTTGACGGCCCTTGTAGTCACAGCTGTAAAAGCGTATTCAGAATAACAATACTGAGGGTGACGGGTTCGATTTCCGGTTGGTCCAGGAACTGTTCGTACAGGAATTGTCCTTAACTTTCTTGGGCATAGAGTATCTTCGTGCCTGCCACATGATGTACACATCCAAAATGGCCACTGGCAGAGGAAGTTCTTGGTTAATAACTGTAAAAAAAGCTCATTAAAACAAGTTGAGATGCAGACTTTGTCCCAGTTGGGACGTTACATCGAGAATAAGAAGAACTAGCGCCACGTGGCGCTGAAATTCCTATGTTGCTTAAATTTTGTGTTACATATTTTGTGCTAAGTCCATCCGGCAGAAACTATGTACACTAGAGCCAATTCTGAATTATGATCGAGAATCTAGAAATGCTCGTATTTAGTCCAGAAGAACTTTGCTGAATATCGTGACTTCTAACAAAAGTCGTACCTGAAGTAACTAACTGAAACTCGGAACAATGCAATACATCATCTGGAAGTACTCCTAGTCTTGAACAACTTTGCCGAAGATTGCAACCTTCCTATCTGGCTTCAGTCTCACAAAATTCGTACCGGAAGTATTATTATTTATCTAAGTCACTGCGTTTCGGAAGTAATTATGTACACTAGCGCAACGTGGCGTAGTGGTGGTGGTGAAATTCGGAACTATGTGACGCATCAGCTGGAAGTACTCATAGTATTGAACAAGATGTTCAGAACAACTTTGTCATAGATTGTACCTTCCTTTCTTGTTTCAATCTCATGGCGGAGGTAAGGGCTTAATAATAATAATATGTTGTTAAGGGGTTTGATCAGGAGGGTATCTCTCGTTGTGTAATTCTTGATCAAATGCTTTAACAATCTTATTTTCGTCAATTTTGTAACTCGATCCCCACTGATTGAACGCCGACCATTTGTAACTTAAAGAAAGCGTATTGAAATAAACGGTCAAATTTTTTGGCAACATGCTGTTATTGAGGTTTCTGTTTCTAGTTAATCAAGATAAATTGGCAAATGGCAAATGGCTTACTGAAAGTGCAAAGTTTATATTTTCAAAATACAAATCCGTGGGGTCAAATATGATCAAATACATGTGATGCTACAGTACAGAAGGATAAATTATGAAATGCATTTCGCCAGAAAAAAATTTGAATAATCAAATTTTGATTGTATAGAATAACTCATTCATTCACTTATTCATGGACTTATGATTGCGGTCAGTCCTACCTGAATTTCCTGATAAATCTTCGGATTGGTGGGCAACGGCACTCGAAACGGTTCTTGTCTTGAGTATAATTTTATTTGATGGCACAATTTCCTGTGGATAGATAAAAGTAATGCAAATACTTTAAAACCATTTTTATTGCACAAAACATCAATTGAAGCGACCCTTGTGGCCCTGCTTTCCCTGATAATCAAATCGAACATCCCCAACACTCACTTGTACTGAGGATTCATAGGAAAAAGAGGTGAGATGCGTAGCACCGATAGAAACGCTTCCTGCAATCGCTCTTGGATATCCTTAAAGCTGTAGCGCTTGCGGTTGGCGAACGTTTCCTTGGAATTGCGAGCGTATTTTTGATAGAAATCCGAATACTCTGGAAGTAAATTGGCGTTACTGTTTGCTATAGTTGGTGTCCTAGACTGGTTCGAAAATAATATTGATCGTTTTACAACGCTGAAGTACCAATTATTTACAATCATAGTTGATTCAAAATAAAGCAAAATGAACACAAGACTGATAAAAAACGAACTGGTTAGTCTAAACTTGCAAAAGTATGCTCCAAATCAATTACCTTGATAAATATTACGCTTTGTGCTAGGGTCATAGACTTCGTCGTCAATAGATATTACCATGTAGTCGCCACTACTTAGCAGATAGCGATTCTGCAAGCATCGCACAAAATCAACCATTTCGATGTAGTCCCCAACAAAAACGTAAACTATGAAAGAAAATTTGGGCATGAGGCGTTTGATGCCAACAATACTCTCATTCACTTACTTCTTGTGGTGAGATATGTTTCATCGACAATGTTCTGCAGTTTGTAAATTTTCGATGGAATGTAATCAGAATACTCGCGAAAATGATTCACGGTGAGGTTATTCCCTTCGGCTTGTAACTGTAAAAAAATATCAATCAAATTTTAACGGGAAGTCAAGTTCTCAAACCATTCGGCGTTGTTACCTTAATAGCCTGTGCAATTTCCATACTCCACGCGGGATGTTTTCCAGCAACGATGGAAAAACAGTGCCAGTTGTAAGCCGCCAACAGAGACACCACGCTTTTCGAAACCTTCGTAGCCGGTGGCAGTGTTCTGGCGAAACTGCTGTACACTGTTTTGTCGGAAACGGCAGCATCGGCGCATTTCTGAAAGGATAAGGGAGGGACCCCAGAAAACGGGTGCATTAGAATAGTTCGTGATGTAATAGATGATTATTTTATTTCCCGTGAAAGCATGAGGTAGAAACCTGTGAGGACCAGAGCTGTGTTGGACGCTCCTTGTGGACTCCCCAATTTGCAGCTTCTAGCATGTTAGTTTTTGACACAGTGACCTGCAGTCCGACTTTTGCTACATCGCGTTTCAGAAGGGTGTACAGTTCTGTCACATTTCCAAAAGTTCTACAGATAATACCCATGTTTTCAGTGAAATACACAATACCAGGAGTTCGCTGAAGTGCTGCTTTCACCTTTCGATCACATCAATTTGGTCTGTAAAGATGCTATCGTTTTTAACCTTACCCATTTCGACTCAAGACACACCATTGGCGTAACTAAAGGGGGGGGGGGGGGGGGGGGGGTTGGGCTGGCAGGAGAGGCAGGTTGTTTCAAGCTGTTTGAATAACAAAAATCTCACACGGTGTCTTTTTCGTATAACTTTATAAAAAAAAATCGGCATGTCTCAAAATTGGACAGAAGCAAGTTTGGACTTTCCCCTTTCATTTGCGACTATGACCAAAATAAACTGTCGGGGGGTCTAGAGCAACTTTTTTTTTTGAAGTTTTTTTTTCATTCAAATTAACGTTAATTTAGCCGAAAAAACAAAAAAAAAAATGCAGTGTGAATTTCTGAATTTAATTAGGATGTTATATTAGCTATTATAATGGCTAAGCCTTCTTAAGGTGGTAGTAGAACGAAGCCACGAGGAAATTTCATGAGCACAAACCTAGCGAACCGAATGGTCAGTCACGCTGAAAAGTTGATCAATTAGTTTATAAGGTAACACATGATGAATTAGACATTTTTTGAAAATTGATTTTTGAAAATTTTGAACTGGGATTTTGGAACGTCAAAAACGCAGTAGGCTGGATAGAGTTTACCAGGGATAGCTTGCATAATTGATGTCGTTTCGTTGGTTTATATAAACAATCGTCCTATAAATCTGTTGGAAAGCAATTTCTTCGAATCTAACCTATAATCGCGCTGCGTAAAGATGACGCCTCCTAGAACTCACGAGGAAAATCGAAGCAAAGTTTGTGTTTTGTGTCTCAAGAAATCAAATTTAAGACAAATATCCGAAAAAACAGTGCTCTTCGTAAAAAATCGGTTTCTGCCGGACATTGACGTAAGAAGCGGGTATTACCCGAAGCAAATTTGCTGTCGTTGCTCATTTGCTTTAAATGAAAATCAAAACGTGGAAGTCCACAAGTACAAAAACTTTCAGCGTGCATCTACAAGGAGTGGAATGTTGTGTAAATGTGACGTGTGTGTGGCTGCTCGTGTGACCTTGACTCAGTTCGGCGGCTATCAGATCAACAACTCCAAGAAACGTGGGAGGCCTTCGGTGTCAGAGAATTCAAAAAAGGTACGAACAGCAAAACTTTGTACGATTTGTTATTCCGAACTTTCCAAGGGCAAAAGGCATTCGTGTACCCGAGTTGAGAGGCAGCAAAACCTCCTGCAAATGGTAACTGGCGACCGCCCACGGTCCGGCGATTCAGTCGTAGCTGTGTATTTGAAGGAGAATCGTGATTCAGATGGATCTATTGCATTAGCAAACATAAGAGGACGACCGTCGCACTGGGTCACGGGTTCTGCAGTTTCACGCAGTACGAAAGTTTTATCCATGGATGATATGTTTCTTATCAAAAACATATGCGATTTGAGTACCAGAAAAACCTTGCGACTAAGTAGTGCCCTCCGGGGTATGGATATCGAGGTTCCCTCGAATTTACCCCAGCAAATAACAAACGCGAACCAGATGCTTAAAGAGTTTTCTCCATTACTCGCATTTCTTTCGATTTGGAGAAAGAGAAGAAGAATCCGCAAGCATGTGCGTCAACGAAACCGGCAGTTTATTGTAACGATGTCAAGGCGTTAATACAGTTTATTCTGACGGGGCGATCGTTGTCTCTAGCAGACGTATTCTTCAAGATAGGAGCGGATGGTGGTGGAGGATCATTCAAAATCACGTTGTCTATCGTCGAAAAAAATCAAAGAAATGAAAAAGGAGGAAAGGACACAGGAGTCAAGAAATTGTTACTGCTCGCTGTTGTACCAGGCATAACGGAAAAATACACCAATATTGCGAAGGTTTGGTCAACACTACTCAAATTGAACGAATTGGAGGCAGTAGTGGCAGGGGACCTTAAAATTGTCAATCTTTTGCTGGGTCTCATGGGACACAGCTCTTCTCATCCTTGTCCATATTGCTGCACAAGTAAATCGAAGTTATCCCAAGAGTGCATGATTCCAAGAACGCTTGGGTTAATCAGAACCAATTACGAAAAATGGGAAGATGATGGTGCCGACGACAAACGAGCAAAGAATTTTTACAATTGTGTTCAATACCCTTTGCTATGTGGGTCACCCGATCGAACAACAGTGATGCTGTGTCAACCTCCCGTGCTCCATATCGTTCTTGGGATAATAAATGCAGTCTATAAGGCGGTTGAGACTGCCGATCCAGCAACTGCTGAGCAGTGGGTAAAAGTCAGTTCTTGTCAACGACACAGCAAATATGGATTCACTGGCAGACATTGCCACAAACTACTGGACAAAAGAACCATGTTGGAATTTAATGGGCCGCTCGGAATGTTTCGATCTGTAAGAATGTATTAAAATTTATCATACTAACTGTAACTAATTATATATTTTGTATAGGTACTCGACAGTTTCGCTGCTGTTTTCAAGGCTTGCCTTCAAGAAACACTTGAAGTTGGCTACCAAGACTCCCTTGAAGAATTTACAGCACACTGGATCGAGGCGAAACTTCCGAACAGTTCCAAGTTCCACATCCTGCGATTCCATGTTCCAGAATTTTGTAATTCCGTTGGATCAGGATTAGGACGATATGGCGAACAGGCTAGTGAGACCGTCCATTTTGATTTTGGTCTAACTTGGGACAAGTTGAAAGTTCCAGAGTCATCAGAGCACTACGACGATCACTTGCTTCGTTCAGTTGTTTTGTATAACAGTAACCATTTGTAAACCATTTCTTTAACATATCCGTTTGAATTTTAATAGCAATAAATATTTATGCGTTATATCATACCTTTTATCTTAGTATCACTACTCTTCTTTATGTACCAAATCTGTAATTCGTTTTAAAAAGTATAGTGGGCGTTGATACATGTTTAAAGGATTTTTTACAAGAAACAAGACTTTCCAAGACTACGAAGCGTAATGATGCTGGTTAAAAAAGGTATTGACATTAAACCGATTGAATATTATAATTGGCTTGTTATACTGAACATTTCGTCATTTATTCGTTCGGATATAGCTTAATAACTTTTTCCACAAACTTATTATGGTATTTCAGAGGTCTAATTTTTAGCGAAATTTTATATGAGAATTCATCAGCGTTTTGATTTGAGGGTATACTGGATGCCCTCCAGCAGCTTTTCTTCAAAAAAGTCCCATAGAAAATTCTATGTAAACTTTGATCGGCGAAAATGCAGTTTCTCAAATCAAGCTGATTTTTAGCACAGTTGATATGGGACCTGAATGAAATTAAAAAAGTAGGTTGTGCAGATAGTGAGACTTAACATTTTTCATATAATTGTGTCCTCGCTAATGTGCATCATATGACACATTCCTTCAAATTTCGACTACACGCCAAGAAATTTGCTACTTTCTGTAGGCAGTTTTCAAAGTTTCGAATATTATTAGAAGGATATAAGTAAATATCTTCATTTTGGTGCAAAAAGAATCAAAATCGATAGCAGGAGCCCGGAAATATCGTTCGATGAAGTTCAAAAACCGCGGTGTAGAAGTGCGTGAAATGTGTCATATACAGAAAATTTTTGAAAAAAAAATTACTCCAGACCCCTCGACAGTTTATTTCGGGGTTGATCGTAAATAAAAGGAGGAAGTCTCAGCTTAATTGTGTCAAATTTTCAGACATGCCGATTTTTTTGTTTTGAATTTGTTCTACGCAACACACCGTGCTCAAGTTTTAGCTGTTAGTTGATCAACTAGTCGATTTTTAATGGCTAAAATCAGGGCTGTTTCACATAAATGTATAACTTCTAGTATATTCCCAGCTATTCCATAGAAAATCGATACATACTTAGTGTGTCTCCGAATAGCATGATACACGGTGTGTTGCGTAGAACAAATTCAAAACAAAAAAATCGGCATGTCTGAAAATTTGACACAATTAAGCTGAGACTTCCTCCTTTCATTTACGATCAACCCCGAAATAAACTGTCGAGGGGTCTGGAGTAATTTTTTTTTCAAAAATTTTCTGTATATGACACATTTCACGCACTTCTACACCGCGGTTTTTGAACTTCATCGAACGATATTTCCGGGCTCCTGCTATCGATTTTGATTCTTTTTGCACCAAAATGAAGATATTTACTTATATCCTTCTAATAATATTCGAAACTTTGAAAACTGCCTACAGAAAGTAGCAAATTTCTTGGCGTGTAGTCGAAATTTGAAGGAATGTGTCATATGATGCACATTAGCGAGGACACAATTATATGAAAAATGTTAAGTCTCACTATCTGCACAACCTACTTTTTTAATTTCATTTAGGTCCCATATCAACTGTGCTAAAAATCAGCTTGATTTGAGAAACTGCATTTTCGCCGATCAAAGTTTACATAGAATTTTCTATGGGACTTTTTTGAAGAAAAGCTGCTGGAGGGCATCCAGTATACCCTCAAATCAAAACGCTGATGAATTCTCATATAAAATTTCGCTAAAAATTAGACCTCTGAAATACCATAATAAGTTTGTGGAAAAAGTTATTAAGCTATATCCGAACGAATAAATGACGAAATGTTCAGTATAACAAGCCAATTATAATATTCAATCGGTTTAATGTCAATACCTTTTTTAACCAGCATCATTACGCTTCGTAGTCTTGGAAAGTCTTGTTTCTTGTAAAAAATCCTTTAAACATGTATCAACGCCCACTATACTTTTTAAAACGAATTACAGATTTGGTACATAAAGAAGAGTAGTGATACTAAGATAAAAGGTATGATATAACGCATAAATATTTATTGCTATTAAAATTCAAACGGATATGTTAAAGAAATGGTTTACAAATGGTTACTGTTATACAAAACAACTGAACGAAGCAAGTGATCGTCGTAGTGCTCTGATGACTCTGGAACTTTCAACTTGTCCCAAGTTAGACCAAAATCAAAATGGACGGTCTCACTAGCCTGTTCGCCATATCGTCCTAATCCTGATCCAACGGAATTACAAAATTCTGGAACATGGAATCGCAGGATGTGGAACTTGGAACTGTTCGGAAGTTTCGCCTCGATCCAGTGTGCTGTAAATTCTTCAAGGGAGTCTTGGTAGCCAACTTCAAGTGTTTCTTGAAGGCAAGCCTTGAAAACAGCAGCGAAACTGTCGAGTACCTATACAAAATATATAATTAGTTATAGTTAGTATGATAAATTTTAATACATTCTTACAGATCGAAACATTCCGAGCGGCCCATTAAATTCCAACATGGTTCTTTTGTCCAGTAGTTTGTGGCAATGTCTGCCAGTGAATCCATATTTGCTGTGTTGTTGACAAGAACTGACTTTTACCCACTGCTCAGCAGTTGCTGGATCGGCAGTCTCAACCGCCTTATAGACTGCATTTATTATCCCAAGAACGATATGGAGCACGGGAGGTTGACACAGCATCACTGTTGTTCGATCGGGTGACCCACATAGCAAAGGGTATTGAACACAATTGTAAAAATTCTTTGCTCGTTTGTCGTCGGCACCATCATCTTCCCATTTTTCGTAATTGGTTCTGATTAACCCAAGCGTTCTTGGAATCATGCACTCTTGGGATAACTTCGATTTACTTGTGCAGCAATATGGACAAGGATGAGAAGAGCTGTGTCCCATGAGACCCAGCAAAAGATTGACAATTTTAAGGTCCCCTGCCACTACTGCCTCCAATTCGTTCAATTTGAGTAGTGTTGACCAAACCTTCGCAATATTGGTGTATTTTTCCGTTATGCCTGGTACAACAGCGAGCAGTAACAATTTCTTGACTCCTGTGTCCTTTCCTCCTTTTTCATTTCTTTGATTTTTTTCGACGATAGACAACGTGATTTTGAATGATCCTCCACCACCATCCGCTCCTATCTTGAAGAATACGTCTGCTAGAGACAACGATCGCCCCGTCAGAATAAACTGTATTAACGCCTTGACATCGTTACAATAAACTGCCGGTTTCGTTGACGCACATGCTTGCGGATTCTTCTTCTCTTTCTCCAAATCGAAAGAAATGCGAGTAATGGAGAAAAACTCTTTAAGCATCTGGTTCGCGTTTGTTATTTGCTGGGGTAAATTCGAGGGAACCTCGATATCCATACCCCGGAGGGCACTACTTAGTCGCAAGGTTTTTCTGGTACTCAAATCGCATATGTTTTTGATAAGAAACATATCATCCATGGATAAAACTTTCGTACTGCGTGAAACTGCAGAACCCGTGACCCAGTGCGACGGTCGTCCTCTTATGTTTGCTAATGCAATAGATCCATCTGAATCACGATTCTCCTTCAAATACACAGCTACGACTGAATCGCCGGACCGTGGGCGGTCGCCAGTTACCATTTGCAGGAGGTTTTGCTGCCTCTCAACTCGGGTACACGAATGCCTTTTGCCCTTGGAAAGTTCGGAATAACAAATCGTACAAAGTTTTGCTGTTCGTACCTTTTTTGAATTCTCTGACACCGAAGGCCTCCCACGTTTCTTGGAGTTGTTGATCTGATAGCCGCCGAACTGAGTCAAGGTCACACGAGCAGCCACACACACGTCACATTTACACAACATTCCACTCCTTGTAGATGCACGCTGAAAGTTTTTGTACTTGTGGACTTCCACGTTTTGATTTTCATTTAAAGCAAATGAGCAACGACAGCAAATTTGCTTCGGGTAATACCCGCTTCTTACGTCAATGTCCGGCAGAAACCGATTTTTTACGAAGAGCACTGTTTTTTCGGATATTTGTCTTAAATTTGATTTCTTGAGACACAAAACACAAACTTTGCTTCGATTTTCCTCGTGAGTTCTAGGAGGCGTCATCTTTACGCAGCGCGATTATAGGTTAGATTCGAAGAAATTGCTTTCCAACAGATTTATAGGACGATTGTTTATATAAACCAACGAAACGACATCAATTATGCAAGCTATCCCTGGTAAACTCTATCCAGCCTACTGCGTTTTTGACGTTCCAAAATCCCAGTTCAAAATTTTCAAAAATCAATTTTCAAAAAATGTCTAATTCATCATGTGTTACCTTATAAACTAATTGATCAACTTTTCAGCGTGACTGACCATTCGGTTCGCTAGGTTTGTGCTCATGAAATTTCCTCGTGGCTTCGTTCTACTACCACCTTAAGAAGGCTTAGCCATTATAATAGCTAATATAACATCCTAATTAAATTCAGAAATTCACACTGCATTTTTTTTTTTGTTTTTTCGGCTAAATTAACGTTAATTTGAATGAAAAAAAAACTTCAAAAAAAAAAGTTGCTCTAGACCCCCCGACAGTTTATTTTGGTCATAGTCGCAAATGAAAGGGGAAAGTCCAAACTTGCTTCTGTCCAATTTTGAGACATGAAGTTATACGAAAAAGACACCGTGGATACATTATGGATTGTAGTTTATCGAACATAATCAGACCCGTATTTTTTAATTTGTTATTAGGGTGACCAATTTTATGATAGAGTGGCCCAAAAAAATCAATAATTTTCAAAACTACAAATTTTCAGAAAAATACAACTTTTAAACAAGTTGATCGATTTTAAAATTCTTTTTTATTTTTTTTTTTTGTTTGAAAACTGTTGAATTCTGGTTTCCAGGAAAAACAACTGCAGAAATTCAAAAGTTCAGAATTCGATTAGAAATTCCTCCAGGGATTTATTTGGACAATCTTCCACAGACTCATTTAGGAATTCTTCCAAAGTTTTGTCCAGAGATTCTTTGAAAAGTTTTCCTAGAGATTTCTTCAGCAATTCTTCATGAGATACATACATTCATTCATTTGTCCAAGGATTCCTTCAAGAAATCGTCTTTGGTTGCTTTTAGAATTGCTCCATGGATTTTTCTAAAAGGTTTCCTTTAGAAATTCCCTTGAGAACCCAGAAATATATCCAGGAATTCTTTAATGTAGGTGTCCATGAGTTCCTCCTGAAACTCCACCAGGGATTACTACAGAAATTTTTTAAGGAATTCGTTTGGCAAACCCGTCTTAGATTTCTCCAGGGATTACTTCACAAACTTCACAGGGATTCGAAAATGATTTCAAAAATTCTTTCACAAACTCGACTCGTGGTTTCATCGAAAAATCTGCCAGAGAAATTTGTACAGGTATAGCTCAACCAACCGAAGTTTTTTCATGAATTGCTCCTAGAATTCTATTGAAATTTTCCACCAGAATGTGTCCAGGAACTTCCACAGGAATTCATCCAGAAATTCCGCTAGGAGATCACACAGAGATTCTTTCAGCATTTTTTTCCAGATATTTATCCATATATTCCCCAGAAGTTTCTCCGGCATTTTTAAGGCGAATGTGGATCCATTTGAACATTTTTTGATTTTGGATTTTTATTAAATTATGCAGCAATATTATCAAATCGGCTTTCTTACACATTTAGTGGAAGAATTAAGAACTCTCCTATTTTTTTTTGCGAGCGTTTTTTAATAATGGGTTTTGTAAAACCGAAAAGCATTGTCCACCAGGAAAAAAATCAGGAGGTTCTTGATTCTTCCACTAAATGTGCGAGATAACCGATCCATTTCTTTAGAAAAATCTCTTTCAGAAATTTCTGCAAGGATTAATTCTGATTCCGCCTGCGATTCTTTCAAAAATATCTTTAAGCAGAGTTTTACAGAAGTTCATCGAAAAAATCTTTAGAAAATTCCTACAGACAAGCTTGCTATTTGGTGAAAACATTCGCGAAATGATGCGATTCGCTTTTGACAACGAATACGTTTTCACCCTACCGCGCTTTAGCAAACCAACCTCCTGTACGAATAGCACACGAACAGAATCGACGCTGATCAGCATTGTTGGCTGCTCCTTTTCGCCGTTGAGCTGTTGCGTTCCAGCCAAGCCTGTCTTTTCATCGCTTTCGATGCTTTTCGATCACCTTTTCACGAAGCATCGATGGCTGGGAACGTTATTAGTGTGGTGTCGGTACATGCGAATGTTGCTTCTGTGTGGGTGTCGAGCGTTCGTGCCGTAGCTTCTAAAACCAACCCATTCGGTGTTGTTCGGCTGTTCGGATGAGCATGTGGCGGCACTGACAGAAGTGTGCAAAATCGTTCGTGAGTTACATCATGTTCGTTTTGCCACCTCTTCGCCTCTGGTCATCGCTGAGCAGTGTACAGTTCAATCGCAAGCGATAAAAATACAATTGATAAGTTGATTGAGCATTCATGAGGTGATATTTTGCATCATTGCCTACAGAGATTCTTTCGGAAGTTCATCTGAGGGTTTCTCCAAGAATTCCATGAGAATTTCCTCTTGGGTTTCCTACAGAAACTTCCAAACGACCTATTTTTTTAGAAATTTGATACTCTTTTAAGGAAATTTAAAAAAATCCATGGATAGTCAGAAGGCATCCATATTTAAAAAAAAACTCCTTGTTATAAGTTTCCAAGAAGATATTATTGAAATTTTTCTGGAGCGTTTCCGGGACAAAAGTATCTGAAGAAACTCCTTAAGATATCCCTTTCAATAAATTAAATTAAAAGTAGTTTCAAGGAAAACAAAATGCTTAACTTATTTCTGGAAAGAGTCTTGCAGATATCCGTAGATTAATTTCTGAAGGAATCTTTTAAGTCTGTCTGCCAAAATTTCTGCAGATACTGCAAACAAAGATCCTGGTGGAGTTCTTGTATAAATACATCAATAAATTTCTGAAGGATCCCTGGAGGATTTTCTGAAGGAATCTTTAGAGGAACTCATGGAGATATCTCTGAAGGAATTTATAGAATAATTTCTTGCAAAATTTCTTCTGGGCTAGTTACTTAAAAATCCCGAAGGAGAAACTTCTGAAGCAAATCTTGCAGAAAAAAATATCAAGAAGAACAGGAAAACCCTTTGCAGCTATTTATGGAAAGATTTCTTGATACATTCTTTTAAAAATGCCAAGCAATGGATTCTAGAGTAATTTATACAGGAATTGCTGGGTTAATCCATGGAGAAATTTCTGAAGTATAACCGAAAAAAATATGAAAGAATCCCTGAAGTGTGATCGGAATAATATCTAAGCAATCTCTGGATGAATAGTTAAGGAAACTTCTGGAGAAACCTCTGGTAGAACTTTCAGAATCTCTTGAGAGTTTTCTAGAGAAAAATCTTAATAAATTCCTGAGGGATTTTTGAATGAATCTCTGAAATAATCTCCGAATCTCTGTCAATTTCATTCTTTTTAAGATTTTTTTTTGGAAGAACACCTTGACGAATCCTCGGAGAAATTCCAAGCAGAATTCTGATAATACTTCTAGGGCAATTTTTCACAGAAATCTGAATAGAAATTCTTTCATGAACTTCCGTAGCAATCCTTTAAGATGTTTCCTAAATAGTCGCTGAAGGAATCACAGGCGATTTTTTTGTCTTGATTTAAGAGATTTTCAGCCCTAAACTGGTTCATCTCCGTGCTAAGTGCCCAAGTGGAATTTCCGAAAAAATTTCTGAAGAAACTCGTGGATTAGTTTTAAGATGATTCTTTTGTGAAATTTCTTGACAAATTTCGGTCCCAAGGAAAATTCTTGGAGGAGTTTCGGAAATAATCTCTGAAGGAATCCCAGGAGTAATTTGAAAGAAATACGTGGGCAGGAGTGTATCTTATAGGGATACTGGAGCAATCTTTGGGGAAATTCTTGCTTGAATCTTTCTAGGAAATCCCATGATAATCCGGAACATTTGGGAAAAAAATCTTGAAAGACTTCTCATAGGAATTTCTGGCAGTGTCTGGAGAAAACTCTTGAGCAGCATATGTGGAGTAATAAATTCTCAAAAAAAAAATTTGGGATTTATCTTTAGAATTCTTTTGCAGAACTCATAGAAGGAATACCTGCAAGAATGCCCCGTCCGCAATACACGGTTGAAACTGGAATGAATCACACTCTATTGGCACCGTCGTCGGTGGAGAGCCCGACTTACATGTGTATTGTGTAGCGGCAAGCGAAAGGGTATTGCCTCAATGAGAGTCTAATAGAGGTGTGGAAGAAGATACCTCGTGTGCGTGAGATCCGTGTCTGGTGCAAAACATGTCACTACTACAAACAAAGCGAGCTCCCATAAGAACGCGTGTCAAATAGTGACGTCACTATTTGTGTTTACATTTTTCTCTCCTTACTAATACATAGCCATCTCTTCTTCTTCCTCACCTGTAATATACTCTCATTGGTATTGCCTGATGATATGAGCCTCTGCACGAATTTGCCCTGTCCTGCTCACTCCCACAGAACATTTGAAAACAGCGCGCACAGTAAAAGTCAAATTTGACTTTTACTGTGCGCGCTGTTTTCATGTTTTCTGTGGGAGTGAACAGTAGGCCAGAATCGTGCAAAGGCTCATGGCTCAGGTTTGAACTCGATGGGAGTCGGTGATTGCTATATCCCGACAGGGAATATTGGGTTTCTAATTAATGTTTAGCCTACTGTGATAATTTGAGAATCCAGCCACTGAACCAAAATTTCCCAGCGAAATTTCACACTAATCAAACTTGTTTTGTTTACCTGCTGTGCATTCGACGCCCCTGTCATGAACTCAACCGAACTTGTGTATGCCAGCCGCTGAGAAGTCGTGTGCGAAATTTGTCTGAGATGATAATGAATTTCGGCCGAGTCTAAATGGGTGCAAATGTCGCACTACAATGCTGTTTTTTTTTACAACTGTAGGTATAAACTTTAATTTAAATTGGATTACTACCCAGCAATGGATGCTTTCAACAGAACTCGTCATTAAGATTTGTCTACTTTGCAATGAACCAGTCTAAAGTGCATCCACAGACAATATAACTACTATACTGTAAACAATATTATTTGGTATACTTACATACGAAATCATCGGAATATTCCAAGCGGAAGCCACCAAAGCTTCTGTGGTGCACGTTTCATCAGGACCAATAAATGCCGCAATCCCTTCGTCGCGCATCTCGGTCATTTTCCTTGAAATGGAAATGTGGTGCCATTGCGAAATGATTGAACAATAGAACTGATTAGATAATAAGCGGATTGAAGTAAACACGAAGGGTTGCAACATCGAAAACTTACTCAACATAAGATTCTAAATTTCGCGGTCTTCGAAACTGAAAACTACCAACTGAAAATAAATGAAAATAACACAAATTAGCTACATAATATTGAATCACAGAACAAAAATCAAACAAACAATTCAAAAACATACATACTATTAAATAAACATTAAAACACACGCTTCCCATCCTCTTCTGTTTTTCTAGTCGTACGCATCTCATCAAGCATCACATCAAGCATGCAATTAAACTTTGCATAAACAAATTTGCAAAAATCGATCTAATCCTCCTCTCAAAACATACCTTATCGGGAAGGCCTTGAGAGATTTTTGCGCTCCAATGTCCACCGGCTTCAGTTTGATTTTCTTTCCCGGAAGCAACGTGGTATCGTTATTGATGTTTTCGATGGCCAGTAACAGGGCTCCGAGAATCACCTGAAATAAAAGTTGTGCCAGTTTGTAGTGCATCTTTGGTGCTAGCATTCACTCTAGCCAAAAGTAACGAGCGCTCAATGTGTAACAGAGGAAAAAAACTGCGCTCGTGGCAATGAACTTCAAATGTATTTTTTATGTCCATCAGTAAAACACTGTGCAAGTTTGGGCATCAAAGGAAAATGTGTCACTTACAGGTGTGTTTTCTACCCTATTAGCCCGTCGAAGGTCACTACAGTATAATAGAGTACCGCTACCAACTGGTCACCGTTCAAACCGATTTTTGCTCAAGCCTAAGGGCAAAAGGAGAATCTGACCCCACTGGACGGCTTCGCCATTGCACAGCCCGGGCTTTATCACTCGCTATGTATTACCAATGTCTTATGGGCTGTAAAACGGTAAGTCGATAAGGAGAGTGTCCAACATACAGTGTATCAAACAATTGTCCGTATAGCAATTTTTTCGTCAAAATAATTTTTCATTCAAATGTTCTTAACTTTTTTATACGTCAATTTTATTTTGAACTATCATACACCATATATTGAAACTCCATTGGTAAAATTTTGAGCGAGATTGAATAAGTTTTCTGAAAGTTATAGATCTTTTTGTAAAGCTTGATGGTTTATTAACAAAACTTCAATACTCTATATCTCAAAGAATATTGTATGAAATATTTTCAAACTTTTTTGAGGGAACACTGACACACGAATATTTAATAAGCAATCTTGTTAATTTATTCATTACAAAAAATATGAAATATCTGTTTATGTAGTTGGCGTTGTTTATAAATTTACCATATTTTACACATATGATCTGCCAAACGTTTTCCATTAATAAAAGTGCATTAATTGAACGAAAAATACATAGGACATACTCTGCATATAGGTCCTGTATAAAAATATTACATTAAGAAAGTTTTAAGAAGGTTATAAAAATTGGCAATTTTATTGATCAAAATATGATAAATTTCCAAATGATACTCTGAACATATTCGAATTATTCATATTTTTTGTAGCAAATATAAAGCTTCAAACAAAGCTGCATATGAAAGCCTTACATATAAGCAAAAAATGGAAAAGTTTCATAAAGTACGTATTGGTCACAATATCAGCGTTAATGATTGACGTATGAAAAAAGTTATGAACATTTGAATGAAAAATTCGTCCAAATAAACGAAAATATTGCTGTACGGACAATTGTTCGATACACTGTAGCTTAGGTCCTCACAAGTTCCTACCTCATGCTTTCACGAGTCAAGCGATGGCAAAAACAGTCTGCAAAAAATTGTGTGTGCTTAGCTGGTACTGTAGCCTCGGCACTGTTGTCCTTCTGACTTCAGCTATATTGAAGAGGTATGACCCAAGCGTCTGTTCACCAAGGAGGTGCGGCTCAAATAACGTCTGTTTTGTTCTGTTCTGTTCTGTAACAGCCTGCACGTCGAACGGCCAGCGATGCGTAAACTTTGCAGCCTCCCGTGGTATGGTAGACCGAAGCACTTTATTACCCCGCAAAGATATCCACAAAGCCACCTGAAGATCACCCCACCATCAAACGGAAAACCAAATCGACCACGTTCTAATCGACGGTAAATTCTTCTCGGATATAACCAATATCCGCACATACCGCAGTGCGAATATAGAATCGGATCACTACCTAGTCGCTGTATGCATGCGCTCAAAACTTTCGACAGTTTGTAATTGCCGACTAGCTCAAGAGGGGAGCCTTCCTGAGACTCCCTGATACAACACCTCAGTGTCGGCATGCTTCTCGACAAGTTATTCGCGGCAGGGAATCTTGGCTCTGTCGTACATATAAACTCATGTCACTTCACATTTATACACATTTATTCCCGGACTTTTCCGGCCTTTTACTCTACTTACACTTCCCACATTCTTAAACCTGTTCTAACCTGTCTGTCCTTTACTTTTCTTTTCGAGCCCCCTTCTACCTTCCACCTTTTACCTCCAGCTTCCACCAGATCCTGTACGCTGGCGGCATTACGTAGTAGCCTTCGGGGTAACGATAGCAGCTACCGCGGATCCACCCGGTCGTCAGGCTGCCGAGTGTGTTGACGGACTCGATTGACGTCGGGGCATGATGAAACCGCCTAACGTAAGGGGGGGGGGCTACTGGTACACCCACAGAACCGAAGATCTGTCCAAAAATAGCGGAGTTAACCGAAGTACGGCTTTAGCACATTAGTCGTCTACGAAGGCATAGTCAGTTTACCTGATTTCCTTTTACACTTCAATCTCTTTTACTGCTATATCTTTCACACTTTCTATGCGGGCATAACCATCCGCACGATTTATAACTACGACCTTTTGGGTTGGCGGTCCTTTTGCAATTCTCAAGAATTATGTAGTCCAAATGGGTCAATGTCCTTCATACTCGGTCAGCGACCTAGACCATTCGTGTCCCTGTCTCATGCTCGTGCCCGTCAACCCGTCCTATTTTGTTTTTTCATCACCATTCCTTCCAGGCTACCAACAGGATCTGCTTGCCCCTCTGGTCGTAGGTTTTGGAAACTGGTGGCGTAGTATGGTAAACTGTTCAACTACGGTCTAGCAGACATATAACTAACGGAGAAAACTACACAACAGATACGAACACTTCCTGTACTTTTTTTATACAATATACGATTCCAATTCATACACAATCTCAAAAACACTCCACACTGAACTGCGAACACTTACAAGTTATTACCACGCGTCAAAGACGAACGCCGCGGCTCAACATCGAGCAACTTCGTAACGAAGACGTGGCTCAAGACTTCATGCAGCAGTTAGCAGTGACCCTATCAACGGAAGAGCAGCTTAGTGCAGCTACACTTGAAGATGGCTGGAGGGACATCCGATCCGCCATAGGTAGTACCTCGGCTACAGCACTAGGCTTCGCGACTCCGAATCACAGAAACGACTGGTACGACAGCGAATATGAACAGTTGAAAAACGAGAAGAATGCAGCATGGACGAGAATGCTGCAACACCGTAGGCGCGGAGCAGACAGAACTCAGTCCTCCGAAAGAAGAAGCACCAGCAGGAAGAACGAGATCGCGAAGCGAAGGAAGAGCTGTATCGCGCTAAGGACATAGGGAAGTTCTACGAGAAACTGAATCGCTCGCGCAGAGGCTTCGTGCCGATATGTGCCGAAACGTGTGGGAGACCTCTCACGAGCGAGCGAGAGATGGTCGAGAAAAGACGGCAGCATTACGATGAGAACCTTAATGGCGACGTTGCAAGCACCGGCGTGGTAACAGATCTAGGAGAACGTGCGCAGAACTAAAATACGATGGATAAAGTATTACCGGAGGAATGGATGGAAGGTATCGTGTGTCCCATCCCTACAAAAAGGGCCACAAGATAGATTACGGGAACTATCGCGCGATTACACTACTGTGCGCTACCTACAAGATACTCTCTCAAATTTTATGCCGCCGTCTATCACCGATTGCAAGAGAGTTCGTGGGGATACATGAGTGAACGCGCTACAACGGACAAAATGTTCGCGATGCCGCGAATACAACTTGACACACACATCACTTGTTCATCGATTTTATTTAAATCGGCGCATGATATAATCGATCGAGACCAGAGTTATACACGAATACGGATTCCCGGATAAACTGATTCGATTGATCAAAGCGACGATGGATCGAGTAAGTGCGTACTTTGAGTATCAAGGACAATGATGATGCATTGAGTTGATAAGGGGAGCGTCCAACATATGTGCTCATTCTGCGAATAGAGTGACGTGACAAAAGCCGTAATCGTATCGAGGTGAGAAATCTCGACCCGAATGATGTGACTCTCCAATTGATTTACACGGTTAGTGACTTCTTTTGAGTCGAGATTTCGCACCTCGATATACGACTCCGACTTTTATCACGTCACTCTATTCGCAGAAAGAGCCCAATAGTTCTGGACCTCACAAGTTCCTACCTCATGGTTCCACGGGTCAAGCGATGACAAATACCGCTAGCTAAAGAGTGTGCTTAGCTGGTAGTGTAGCCTGGGCACTGTTGTCCTTCTGACTTAAGCTAGATTGAGGAGGTACGTCCCGAGCGTCTGCTCACCAAGGCTCAAACAAGTATGTTCTGGAATCCAGCGGCTGAGTATGAAATGGTCTTCCTCCGGCTGCTATACGTAAGGTGTCTGCCCCACCGTGGTGGATAGGGGACCTTAGGCCAATACTGTTCTCGCCTACTGTCACGCCCACGCTGCGCTCATGAAGTGGGAACCTATTAATGAGAGGATGATTGTGGCCAGATTCAGAACACTGGTTCATCTCCTAATCGGCGTGATTCGGCTGCGAATTGCGAGAATCCATCAACAGGTGGAGAAAATCGGGCGTCGATTCAACACACGCAGACTAGAAGACGCTGCGTTAAAGCGGTTCTTCGTCGAGGAACTGGAGAACCGTGCTGCGGATATTCCGGAAGGTGGAAGCGTAGAAGAAGATACGCCTTCATCGCCACCGGCGAGAATAATTTGGGTGAGCTACGCACCCGGAGAAAGCAGTGGATCACAGATGACACGTGGAGGAAGATAGAGGAGCGAAAACACGAGGAGCCAAAGCCGTAGCCCGTCAGCGCCTCGGTTAGCGCTATTCAGCTCTCGAGAAGGAAGTGAAGCGCTCATGTAGACGGGACAAAAGAGCGTGGGCAGACACCCGAGCCGACAAGGCGAGAAAACCGCAAATACCGGCGACAATCGTCTCCTCTACGATGTCTCACGTCGCCTTAAGGACAAACGTCTTGAAATCTCGCTGCAACAGTGCATCAGAACTTCAGACGCATCGATCGTTTCACCGTAGACTTCGAGCGTAATGTCGTCGGCAAATCCGACAATCACCACTCCCACTGGGTACTCTAACCTCAACACCTCGTCGTACATGACATTCCATAACACCGGACCCAGGATGGAACCTTGCGAGACTCCTGAGGTTATGTGAAAGCACTTCCGACCCACCCCCGTGTCGTAAGGTACACCGGGGCAAGTTGAAACGGGTGGGGCAAGATGAAACGCGAAGTTTTGAAATAGATTTCAATACAATTTGGAAATGTATCCTTCGTTAAAAGATTCTTTGAATCCGAAAGTATGTGTTATGCCAATCAAATTGTTTATCATCATTGGATAACATTATGTTAATCCGCTGTTTCATCTTGCCCCACCCGTTTCAACTTGCCCCGGTGTACCTTAGACTAGTACACGATTCTGAAAGTAACTTCCGAGAATCTTGTACAGGTACTCCGGTATCCCCTCCGCAAGAGCGCATCGGCAATAGCAGACCAGCTGGCGCTATTAAGGCGAAACTGGAAGCATTTCCTCACTTTTTGGTTTTTGATTTTTTTTAAATAACGAAGCAATATTTTCAAAATCGGTTTTCGTGCACATGTAGAGTATGGATCAAGGTATCTTCTGATTTTTTTTTTTTTTGTAGTGGAAAATATTTTTCGTTTTTGCAGAAACCATTTTTGAACAAAATTGTACAAAAAAATGGTTTCTGCAAAAATGGAAAACATTTTCCACCTCAAAAAAATTCAGAAGATATCTTAACCCAAACCGAAGACGGCTAATAACAAGACAGACATCTACCCTCTTGCTCCATATACTTTGGGAGCTACAAGCACACTAGCGCCGCGAACGACTTCAGGGAACAACATCATGAATGAGTGTGCGTGCGATGCTACAATTTTCGTGTACGTATTATCATGCACACGCACACAATCATGTTTTAATGTTCCTGTGAATCGTTGAGGGCGTTTCAACCATGTCGCCTGCGACAGGGTGAGAGCTGTCTGTCTTGTTATTAGCCGTCTTCGCCCAAACTCTACATGTGCACGAAAACCGATTTTGAAAATATTGCTTCGTTATTTAATAAAACATCAAAAACCGAAAAAAATGAGAAAATGCTTCCAGTTTCGCCTTAAACGCATTCCTTACATCCATAGTCACTACCGCGCAAAAGCGAATTCCCCTCCTCTTAGGCTCGAGTGCTTTCTCGGCGGTTTTTGTAACCGACAATATAGCGTCTACGGTGGACCTCCCCTTCCGGAAGCCGTACTGGTTACTCGAAAGACCATTTTCGCCCTCGGTGAACCTCAACATTCTATTGAGGATGATCTTTTCAAGCACCTTCCCCGCCGTGTCAATCAAGCATATTGGTCTATATGCCAACGGGTCTCCGGGTGGTTTCCCCGCCTTTGGCAATAGTACCTGGCTCTGCCTCTTTCAAGCTTCTGGGAAAACTCCCTCGTCCAGGCATTTCTGCATAGCAGACCTGAACATCTCGGGAGCTTCTGCAATAGCTACTTTTAAGGCCAGGTTCGGAACTCCGTCCGGACCTGGGGCCTTACCTACGCTAAGGGACTTAGCTATCCCTGTAAGTTCCACATCGGTGACCCTCTCCTCATCGCCAGCCCCAGTCCCCGGCTGTCCTACGAAAGGAGGCCAAGGACTAGGATCATGACGCGGAAAAAGTCCTCCAGTGATCCCCTCCAACAACTCTGGAGATTGCTTTGTAGGAGCCATCACACCTCTCGTCTTGGCCATAACGATCCTGTAGGCGTCACCCCACGGGTTCGTATTGGCACTCTGACAGAGACCCTCAAAGCAGGCCTTTTTGCTTGCTCTTATCTCGGTCTTAAGCGCGGCTTTTGCAGCGGCGATCACCACCCGCCGTTCGTTTCGCTCTTCCTGCTTACGAACGTCTGAATAATGAAAACATCTAGCGAGTGTGGTCCTCAGGCGCAAGGATGCCCCAGACAAAATCATCGGCCTCCTTAAAGCACAGTACAGGGAATTTTCGTGCAGGGTGCTGCACAACGGTGTCTTGTCCGATCCCATCCGAGTCGTAGCTGGAGTGAGGCAAGGATGTTTCTTATCATCGCTACTGTTCCTCATAGAAATCGATGAGATTCTGGTAGGTGCGATTGATCGTGGACCAAGGTCTCACCATCAACGTCAACAAGACCAAATGACAACACGATCTACGTTTACCAAAAAAAAAACACATTAGTCCAAATTTTCAACTCGAACGTGAAATCTGTGCTGCTGTACGCCAGTGAAACTCGGTGTGTATCAGTGGAGAACTTTCAACGGCTGCAGGTCTTCATCATTTGAATTGGAGCTCGATCGTGATGTTTTGAAGTCAGCCAATAGCAACAGAAATTCGGGAGCAAAAGTGGAGATGGGTCGGCCACACTCTACGCAGGGGTTGGAACGAAATCTGCAAGCAAGTGTTAGATTGGAACCCAGCAAAGGCAGGCCAGAGGTCCATGGCATTGGCAAAGAAATAAAGGAAGTCGACAGAAATTTGACCTGGTCACAGGTCAAGGCGATGGCTGGCAATCGCCCAAGATAGAGATCTTTCAATTCGGCCCTCTGCACCAACCATGGGTGCTCAAGATTGTAAGTAGAGAGAAGAAGATAACAATGTTCACGAAATTTTTGGTACACTCAAACCTCCATTTAGGTTGGATCCAATTAGGTAAAATCTATTTAGGTCCCTCCATTTAGGTAACGTTACCTAAATAGAATTCCATCATTAAATTGATATCAGCTCCAGCATTGATGACGTCAAACCCGACATCAACCTATCATCCACCTGTTTCAATTTTGGCCACCAAACCCAACATAAACCCAACAGTTGTTCGATGTTGGTCCAACAATGGTCCAACATATGATAAAAATTGACCCGACATTCAATAATTTTTCAGTCTTGCGGAATTTTGCAGGGTTTTTCGTGTTTCGTGTCCAGCTAGTCATTTGAATGACAATTCTGATCTAAGACCCTCCAAAACCCGCGAAAACGTTCCTGTAGCCCCTCCCCTCCTGAAACCCATCCTCTCTTGAAACTCCTTGAAAGCCATCTGAAACTCCGCATGACCTCCTTTAAATCTCCTAGTAACTCTCCCTTCTTAAACTTCTTTTCACCCTTGTACTCCGTTTAGGTAATAAACTGAATCCATTTAGGTAAAAATTCTATTTAGGCAGTCCCGACTCGTTACCTAAAAGTGGTTTTGGTGTACACTCCCCGTAGGTTTTGTCGAGACATACATGATACGCGTCCTTTATGAGATCGGGACTTGGATCGGGATATTCGTTCTTCGGAGCATAGTGTAACATGTGCATGTCCCATAAAATTAAAAATAAATTTATAAATTATGTAAATTGTTTTGTGTTAGGAGGTAGGTCTAAAATTGCACACCGTCGTTGCATCACTCCCCCCAATCGCGCCCATAAAGTGCAAGAAAAAGGAGATTTAAATTAGGAAAAGAGGGATAAAATTAGACGAGTTGGAGCGAGCCCCATCCGGGACGGATCCCCGAGCGAAAAACCGGCTCTCTTTGGTTTGAGCTTGGGAAGTGAACAGGTGTGTGCTCGAGTGCTCCTGAAGTTAATATCGCGAACCGAAAAAAAAGAGTCCCTGATTTCGGATGTGCTACAGATCGGCCGTCGTGGCCTTGTGAACCCGTGATCCTCTGCAATAAGTGGCCGCGGTAATTGCCCGTTGTAACAAAAAAAAAAAAGGGAAAGTGAGCCGTGAAATCGAAGTGATCTCTAGTCCCGACTCCGGTAATCCCACGTGGGTGTGTTCAGGCCCGGATTGTGGTTAGGCCTAGAGAACGAAGAAGGCCAGCAATCGGTAAATCGTGGATAGAGCCTGTAGTAGAAATCTCGGAAGAAACGTTCTACCGTCTATCCGTCGCGAGTGTGCGAAAAAAACCCCAAATCAAACGCCTATCCGAACCTCCGAAGAGAAGAAGTGATTCCCCGTCTCCAACCGGACAGATACGTCCGTGCGCGTAGTGGGTGCGATCCGGCCAGCGAAGCGACGACCAACGACCAACGACGGTGTGGGCTAGGTGCCCCTGGGATGAGACTCAGGTAAGTCACATGCTCCATATCTACTATTAAAGGCCAATAGCCTACTTACAATAGATGTTGAGTCAACACGTGAGAGCCCTCCATCAATATTCAAACTTGTGTAAACATCGTTTCCGGATGTATATTTGCATCTAGTGTTCGTAATTTGACGAAACTATTGTGAATCGTAGATAAAGATCTGAATCGATGAATGAGTAGACGCAATTGATGTGCATGGTTTAAAGCATCATTTAAACTAAGATATCGCAGTCTTAATGTTTTTTATCGTTTTTTTTATCAATTTACCAGAACTTACCTTCGAGTGAACGTATCCGGCGAGAAATCCAATTGGCACTTCATTGTGCGACGAGGAAAAATCGAGCGCCTTCCGTCTGCCATTAGCAGCACCAGGAATGGGCCAGCTTCCGGTGAAATTGTTATTATTATTGTCACTAATTCGGACACAGTCGCAACTAGCAGCGTGTGGTTGCCGCAGGAGGCTAAACGTCGCCCCGATGGACATCTGCAGGCAGCACAGCTTGGCCGCCATAAACAACAGCACTGAGAGGTGATGGAACTTTTGATTGCTCTGCTCCATCCCCACCACACTACCGTTCCACTGCTGAGAGGCGAAGGCGACTAGCAACTAGTAACTCCGAGTGCGGTGCAGTTACGCACAGATGGCCGCTTTAATGGCACAGTGTGGGCTGGGGGTTGATTGATTAGCGGCGGTGTCCTGAAGGAAAAAAAAAAACTTTCAGCCTAAATCTGTGGACTCACAAGGATCGTCAAGCCTACAAGAATTTTTCAATACATCTGTTTTCTGATATTTCACTGTTTTGCAAGGCATTTAACTGAAGTGGGATGATTTAAATGGAATTAGAGGGAATCAGTGTAAAATGTCTATTTGGTATTTAAATATTAACTACAACGTCCTAGATATCGAGTAAAATTTACTCATGAAATATCATCATTCTAACATATTTGGCTTTTGATCTAACCAATATTGACGAGCTTTCCATTTAATTGTGAATTACTTTTGTTTGGGTAAATATTGGTGGATCCTTCTCCTTCTTCTTCTTAATATTTTCCTTCTTCTTTTTCTCTTTCTTCTTTGTTTTCTTCTTCTTTTTCCTTTTTTTCTTCTTTTTTTCTCCTATCTTTTTTTTTCTTTTCACGCTTTTGGCGCAGACGCTTTTGGTCCATAACAATTTCTTCTACTTTTTCTCAGCTAAGAATTACCTCAACTACAGCTTGGCTTTAAGAACGAATTTTGTGCCCACATATACTCGGGGTAAGAATGCTCCCCAGTAATCGTTTAAATTTGAAACAACTAGTCTGAAATCTCTTTCAACAACTTTTCATTCAACCCCATTTGATAGCTTGATTCATGACATCAACTCACACTTTGCTTCCTCTGCCAAACAAAAGTGTTAATACCCGAAAGATTCGCTAAACTGACATCAATCAAGCTGATCTAATAAACGAACAATTTGCCCACCATCCACCAGCAAGTTTACTCCCACTACACTCGTTGATTCCAGTATAGTGCCTAATCTCCCGTTCTTCTGGTGGCACATCGCAATTCACACCCTCAGCAGACAGTAGGTACAGGACACTAACTGACACGTGCTTTTCGGCTCGACTGTTGTTTCGGAAATTTATTACTTGAAAAGCTTACCGGAATCTACGTGGGTTACAAAGGGCGGTAACATTTTATTATAGTCTGAAATTATGGTGTTAACCAGCAGTGGTTTGCAAACGAGAGAAACTGGCTTTATGGAAAAAATATCTTCTGTCGAATAACACTAGTTTACAGCTTTACCAAATTGAAGTCGTGACAAATCGAGGTACAGGGAATAGTCAAAATAATTGGGGCAGATAACATTTTTACTTTAAAAAAATGTTCTACTAACTGTGGATTTTTGAAAAGGGCACCAAATATTCTGATTTTTTTTTACTCTAAGTTCATCAACTAATTGTGTATCAGTGGTCCAAATTTGGAAAAGATCGGGCTATTCATCACGATTCTAGAAAAAGGAATAATTTTTCTATAGCCAACTTTGAGATGTTATATCTTCGGATTCAATGAACCGAATGCAATGAAATTTTTATCATTTATGACTAATATAATGAACTTTAAAAAACGTTTGACTGGAAACCTACCTTTCCAGAGATCGGAGATGTCTCACACCAGGCTTGTCCGCACTGAGTGCATGAAAATTCTGCTCTTTTGATTTACACCACCAAAACCATCGTATTTTTGGAATCTTCCTATCTCACCTGATAGAAGGATGTCTGAATATCCTAAATGTCATTTTGAACAGTCAAAAAATTGCACCGTAGTGTCACACTGTGCGCGCAAAGAGAATTTCACCCGGGTGAATTCACCCCAGTGAATTTCTCTTTGCACGCTCAGTGCGGCACTGCGGTGCGATTTTTTGACAATTCGAAATGACATTTAGGATATTCAGACATCCTTCTATCAGGTAAGATAGGAAAATTGCATAAATATGATGGTTTTGGTGGTGTAAATCGAAAGAGCAGAATTTTCATGCGCTCAGTGCGGACAAGCCTGTCTCGCACTATGCTAAGAATCTTCCCCGGCCCCAAAACTGTCCACACACAAAATTTCACGCCGATCGGTTCAGTAGTTTCCGAATCCATAAGGGTCAGACAGACAGCCATTCCATAGAAAAAACGATATAGTGAAACTCCGATTGTCGTGAAACTTGGTGGGTTCGTAGTTCATCGAAAATAATTAGACCCGCGTTTTTTTATATTCGTCAATAGGGTGACCAATTTTCAAATACAAATCAAAAAATCATATCTCAAAAACTGAAAAACAAACATTTCTGATTTTTTGATATGTTACGCCAAATTTGCCTCAGTGAGAAACTTTCAAAAATTCTCAACAAACACAACATTACACTAGCACATAAACCACGTGACAAAATCAAAAACACTGTATTCAGTCGGTTGAAAGACCCAATTCCAAAATTGAAAACTAAGAACGTTGTGTATGCCGTACCATGCGGCACCGAAGACGGGAAGGTGTATGTAGGACAAACCGGACGAATGCTGAAAACAAGGATCAACGAACACCAGAACAACATAAGAAAAAAGGAGTCAAAAACAGGTCTAACCCAACACCACCTAGATGAAGGACACAACTTCGATTTCGCAAACACGGAAATTCTGGAAAGGATCGACAACCAGGCAAGCAGAACCATTGCGGAGGCCTTCCACATTAAGCTGCTCGGTGACGACAAAATTGTTAACATGCAGCGCGAATGTGGAGGGATCGACTCAGCGTACAACGGTCTAGTGGGTAAAATACGAACACTCTCAACACATACGAGCAGACCGAACCGAGTGACGCAACCGAACCAACACGAAGATGGATAGATGTGTGAAAAGGGGGGTTTAGTAGTAAAGCCACACTGGTGGCAAGAACATCGATTTATACAAGTGGGTGAAGAAAATTGTAAGATGAATTTTAAGATTGTAACTATTTGAAAATATATTTTAGATCTGATGATGGCTGAAAGTCAGTAGGCCGAAACGTTATAAATCGTGTTTTAGTGTGTTGCAATCACCGAACAAAATCAACAATCCCTAAATATACAACTCAACGGTGACCAAAACCCTTAAGAATAAAATCGTTTGATAAAGGAAGGGAAGATGCATTTAGAGCGAGAAATTGCAGAGAAGTATGGCAGCCATGTGAGAGAACTGCTGCGACAGTACCAGAAAACGGCCATGGTACTAGCGAGAACGAGCAACCAGATAAAGTTCTTGCTGAATTGTAGAAAGTGCAAGGTGCTACCGATATGCTTAAACTACAAGGTACATGTCAACTTAAGGAACGAGAAGTCACACCGGCAATTAGAAAAGGTGCTGTTCAGACAAAAAATCCGAGTGTTGAGTATAATGGTAGCGGATGGCAAGAGAACATCGACATGGACAAAGAAGACGAAAGCCGACTTGAGGAACAAGTTGGAGCGAGTGTTAGAAAGAGAGGACTTCGAAAGGACAACGAAAATGGTGGAAAGCAGAACTGCGAGAGTATATATGACCACGAAGGAGAAAGAAATGAAGAAAATGGAGATGCTGAAAAAGAAGAGAATCGCCGAGTTGAGCCACGAAGCGACTTGGGTGGAGAACACTACCAACACGCCATTGCCGGACTACCTAGAACGAACGTTGATGCTGGGCCCGAACTACAACGTCCCAAATCGTGAGAAATTTCCCTACATCGAGACGGTTGCAGAAATTGAGAAAGCAATAAAACCTAAGGAGAATGTTGACGAGATTCGAGCCGAGGTGACAACAGCGATGTCCAATTTCATCAACTACAACAACCAGCCTCGCCACCACCAACAAGAATGGATCGCCAAGGATGTAGGAAGAAGCAGAAAGTTCCTCAAGGAGAACCCGACCATTCTAATAACCAAAGCAGACAAGGGTAACAAGACTGTAATCTTGTCGGCGGAGGAGTATGAAACAAAGATGGAGGAAATGCTTCAAGATGCTACCACGTATCAGAAAATCAACTACGACCCAACGGCGAGAGTGTCCCGGAAAATCAAATCAATCCTGGACGGGTGGAAAGATAGTAAGTACATCGACGCCAAAACCCACCGGAAACTGAACATTTCGGATTGCAATCCACCGCGGATATATGGACTTCCGAAAACCCACAAACAGGGAAGACCATTACGTCCGGTAGTATCGACCATCGGGTCCACAACGTACAGGTTAGCGCAGTTCCTCTCTAACATCCTTGGGAAAATCGTCGGAAAAACGGAAAACCACGTAGTCAACAGCTTCACCTTTGCAACAGAGGTAACAGGAGTACAGACCGACGAAGATGAGGTGATGTTTTCGCTTGACGTCACATCGCTGTACACGAACGTACCGGTAGAATACGCTTTAGAGTGTATAAACCGACGTTGGAACGAGCTCGAAGACCACACACCGATAGACAAAAACAGCTTCACTGCTGCCGTCAAGCTAGTGTTGGGATCCACGTTCTTCGCCTACAAAGGAACCTTCTACAAGCAAACCTTTGGGGTACCGATGGGTTCCCCTCTATCGCCCGTCGTCGCGAACCTCGTCATGGAACGACTGGAACAGGAAAGCATGAGAACGTTGGAGGAAAAGCAAATATCGTTGAAAGTGTACCGCCGCTACGTAGATGACTGTTTCTGTATTGCGAAGGAGGCTCACATAAACATGATTGTAGATGTCTTCAATGAGTTTCACGACAAGTTGAAATTCACGGTTGAACGAGAGGATAACGATAAACTCAAGTTCCTGGATATGACTCTACAAAGGACAAATGGTAAGATCACAAAGATATGGACACCCAAACAAACGAATGGAAGATATTTGGATTTTCATTCGGAGAGCCCCTTCCAACACAAGAAAAACACGGCGATCGCACTCATAGACCGTGCGATCAAGCTAACAGATGCCTCCGAAAGACCAAAAACAATAACAACAGTCAAACAAATTCTACTAAAAAACCATTACCCAAAATGGTTTATCACCAAATTGTTGAAAAACAGGACCCATCAACACTACAACACCATACAGTGGGAGGAAACCGGAAGAAAGGAAATGAAGTTCGTGTCTACACCCTACATACCATGCCTCAGTGAGAAACTTTCAAAAATTCTCAACAAACACAACATTACACTAGCACATAAACCACGTGACAAAATCAAAAACACTGTATTCAGTCGGTTGAAAGACCCAATTCCAAAATTGAAAACTAAGAACGTTGTGTATGCCGTACCATGCGGCACCGAAGACGGGAAGGTGTATGTAGGACAAACCGGACGAATGCTGAAAACAAGGATCAACGAACACCAGAACAACATAAGAAAAAAGGAGTCAAAAACAGGTCTAACCCAACACCACCTAGATGAAGGACACAACTTCGATTTCGCAAACACGGAAATTCTGGAAAGGATCGACAACCAGGCAAGCAGAACCATTGCGGAGGCCTTCCACATTAAGCTGCTCGGTGACGACAAAATTGTTAACATGCAGCGCGAATGTGGAGGGATCGACTCAGCGTACAACGGTCTAGTGGGTAAAATACGAACACTCTCAACACATACGAGCAGACCGAACCGAGTGACGCAACCGAACCAACACGAAGATGGATAGATGTGTGAAAAGGGGGGTTTAGTAGTAAAGCCACACTGGTGGCAAGAACATCGATTTATACAAGTGGGTGAAGAAAATTGTAAGATGAATTTTAAGATTGTAACTATTTGAAAATATATTTTAGATCTGATGATGGCTGAAAGTCAGTAGGCCGAAACGTTATAAATCGTGTTTTAGTGTGTTGCAATCACCGAACAAAATCAACAATCCCTAAATATAAAAAAAAAAGAAGTTTTAAATCCGGCAACTGGTTCAAAAGTTATGATTTTTTGAAAATTTCTAGTTTTTGAAAACCTTGATTTTTAGGACCACCCTATCTGAAAATTGGTCACCCTAATGACGAAATAAAAAAATCGGGTCTAATTATTTTCGATGTACTACAAACCCACCAAGTTTCGCGACAATCGGAGTTGCACTGTATCGTTTTTCTATGGAATGACTGTACAGTGATAGACATTCGTTTAGCCGAGGCCAAAAATTTTTCAAAAAAGTGTCAGGAAACTCATACAAAAGATTCTATGATTAAACTTTTTTATCGTAGTGATAGTATATCTAGTACTGTTTTATAAAAATGTGATACATCACACTTACATATACACTTAAACAAAAACGAAGGTAAAATCCCTTCAAATGCCATTTTTGGCCTAGACATTCGTTTAGCCGAATTGTACAATTTTTAGAATTCCATAACAAGAAACTAACAAATTTCGGAAAATGTCCAACAAAATCATTTTGTATGGTGACCTGCGTTATAGATCGACTTGTAAATCATGAATTAGATTGTTTTTTGGAAGTGTTGCCATATTAATTTTGCATGCATCACATATAAATATGTCATAATATTGTAAATGTTTCCAAATAGAGATGTAGTTATTTTTATCGGAAGTGTTTCAAAAGAATCTAATGAAGGTTTCATGACCAAAGCAGGTTGAAAATTTACAAAAATCGATGTTTTTAACAGAAAAAAATAACGCAAACCATGTGTTCCGTCGTGGAACGGGGATTTTGCGGGGTGAACGGATTCGGGACCGGTAGTTCGACTAGAGTGTGGACTGTATAATTTCGGCTTCCACTGGCACAAGAAAAAGACGGTTGTTTCACTAAAACTTAAATAAAGAATTGTATTTCGTATTCGTTTGAAATTGTCGGGGTCGAATCTAAGGCTGTGACCATAGTGGGTAAGGTGAGATGCGATCGGATGCGATAAGTTATGAGATGAGAAGAGGGAAGTTTGATAGGCCATAGTGCATGAGGTTTTCAATGAGGGTGCGCATGTTGTTTTCACATTCTTTTTCGCCTATTTCGTGCGCATCAACGACTCGCGTGATTTGATCGATGAAGTCGCTTGTATGTTGAAGCGCTTCTTTGGATGTGGGCAGTGAAATGATCGTTTCATCTGTAAGAGCGGAAAGATAAAATGCACCTGCTTTGGGCTTGTTCACAAATGTCATAACGCTGGAGGGGGTGGGTGGGTGTCCTTCATGGTGTTACAGCCCGAACGAATAAAATTTTTCCCCATATAAATAGTGTTACGATGGGGTGGGTGGGTGCCAGGAAAGGCCAATTTCCTTATGAAATTTGTGAATGAACCCTTTTTGTTTTGTGCGGGCCGTTTTTTTTTTGCTATAACTTAGTCAGTTTTGATCCTGTTGCAATAGCAAAAACCGACCAGTTTAAAAAAACAAATCTGGTGTAACTGTACAAGATTGAGATTATTGAATTAATTATTTGATAAAAGAATGTATAAAATGTAATTAAATCCGCGTGAGGGATGTCTTACACATACACATATTTTTACTTTCCGGACTGAGGTATCTGAGTGTTGATTTCAATTTAAATCAATATGAGACTGTTATACTGATTTTCGGCAATAAAACATTATTTTATTGTGCTGATCTCGGCAAAAAGAAACAAAAAATCGGCAAGTATGTATTATTTAAGGGTATAGATTTTTTTATTACAAAATTTTCGGCGACATCTACGAGAAAAGATGTCTCTACAGGGTGTCTACTACCTGGAAAAACCTGGAAAACCCTTAATCCTCAGGGAATTTTATTTAACTGGGAAAAACCTGGAATACTCTGGGAATTTCTTGAGTACTCAGGGAAATTTTACTCCGAAAAAAAAAGTCATTGGGTCGTATGAACCTGGTAGTAAAAATCCATATAGAAATTTCGCTACAAGGATTTTTTTCCAGAAATTCCGTCAGAATTTCTTTCTGGAACTTCTTTAACAATATCTCCTGGAATGTCTCCCAGGATTTGTTATAAAATTCCATTCCGCATTTTTGACGCTAGTTTTCTTGGTATTCCTTTTTGATTTTTTTCCGGAAAGGTATACTTCCGGATTCCTTCCAGGATTCCTAAATTCCAACCGATTTCTCCTGGAGTTTTTCACGGGGATGCTATTTCTTCTCAGAGTTCCTCCAGTGTTTTGCTCAAACAAATCTTCTACCAGAATTTATTCCGAATACTCTATAAGAATGTCTGTCGGGATAAATCGTGGAATTTCTTTCGACACTCCTCACGAAAATTCTACCTGATTCCTTCCGGTGTTCCTCTTGGGACTTCCCCCGAAGATCTGCACAGAATGTTTTTCAGAGTTGCTAAAGAAGTTATTCCTGGGGTTCCTACTAAAGTTTCTCCAAGGATTTCTGAAGGAGTTTTCACGAATTTACTGCAAGAGTTCCTCAAGAGATTTCTTTTATTTTTTCCTGTGATATCTTCAACCCATTGCTTTGGGCTTTCTTCGAGATGTTCTTCCTGGTCTCCTACAGGAATTTGTTAAAAGTTTTTGCGATGTTTATTTTGAAGTTTTACCTGAGATTTTTCTCGGAGTATCTCCTGGAACTTCTCTCAGAAGATTCCTTCCGATGTTGGTCATGAGATGTCTCTCAGAGATACCCTGGATTTTCCTCTAAGGTTTTTTTCCAGAGTGCCTCCTGGGATTTCTACAGGAGTTATTGCTGATATTTCTCATTGAATTCTTCTCTTGCATATTTTCAGAGCCAGGCTGTTTCTTGTAGTTGTACCGGATTTCTTATAGTGATCCACCTGAGAGTTTTTACAGATATTCTGTGCATTATTCCCAAAATTCTTCCCGGAATCTTTACCAGAAATTGTCCCGAGATTCTGGATATTCCTTCAGGAATTTCTCCCAAAGTAATTGCAGGGATTCTTCTACGGGTTTTCCTCAGAATGTCTCCTGAGATAACTTACGAAATACCTTATAGGAAATTCATGAAGAAATATTCGAGGGAATTCAAATAAAATCTTGCGAGAAACTCCGCAAAGTGTAATTGAAGAAATCTCGACAGGATCTTCAGGAAAAACCTGAGAAAAAATGAGACACCTCGAAAAAAGTTCGAGATAATAGTAATCCCGAGAAAAAATATTAAGGACATCCAAGGAGGAATTCTGAAAACCATATGGAATCTTGAAAGCAGCTGCGGACGAAGTTCCGCGAGGAAAACAAGAGGAATATCGGAAAACTATCGGTAAAAATCCAATAGTTTATGGATTGCTGTCCCGGAAAACCGTTAAAAAAGGCATGGACACTGGCTTCAGCCGGCGGCTGTACCGATTGAATGAAACTTACAACGGAGTGGCTACGGATAAGAAGCTATTCTCGTGAAAATTTTCATCGGTCGGAGCGGGAATCGAACCCTCATCCACCCGGACTCTAATTGCATGGCTACGACATTCTTGAAGAAACTTTGAATAGTTTTGGATGGATCTTCAGGAAGAATCCAGCGAGAATCTCTAGTATATCGGAAAACCTTTGCAAGAAATATCGGGACGTACTCAAACAGATATCTCGTGTGAAAGAATCTTGCGGAAAGCCAGGAAGATACTTTGGAAGAAATTCCAGGAATAATGCTCAGAAATATTGAAAGAATTTTTGAAGAGTAGGGGAACTTACGTATTTTCGGCAATTTTGTTCTCTTCGTCATGGCGGGTTTTTTGAAACCTGTTGAACTCAGAGTTGGCATCAAATTCTTCCCAACCAAATTGAATATAATCAAGTTTTAGGCAATTTGACCGGCATAAATCCCTCATGACGAAGAGAACAAACCTGGCGATGATACCCTAAGTCACCCTTTATAGTTTTTAGAAAATTTGGGTTATTTTTTAAATTATAAACTTTTAAAATTTCATCTGGAAAAACCTGGAAAACTCAGGGAATTTTATTTTGAGTTATGAGTAGACACCCAAGTACACAATATTCATCATATATTAGGTAAAAGAGTATCAATCGAAATCGATGTCACACTCTTTTCTAGTTTTGCCTGACAAAGAAGAAAGCAGAACCTTTCAATCAGCAATTAAGTTCAATACCATAAAACCTTAAACATTCTAACTTGCACATGATAACATGCACTGGACAAACGACCATATCAAACATTAATCACTTGATTGAAATCCCGAACAGAGAAAATAAAATGTTTTCTTATATAATAACAAAATTATGCTGTAAAAAACTTACACGACTTGATGGAATACTATTTTATATGCAATGAAATATGTTATTTTACATAATGATCGTTAGACAATATGATAAATTTTTATTACGTCCGGTCCATCAAAATGCATGTCGTGTGAAAAGGCATTGAGTTATGTTTAAAAACAACAACATATTAACGCATTTTATATTACCTACTAGCATTCCCAACACATTAAATCCGCATTGCTTTACATACACAACGAGCGCAATCATAAAATCCATACCCGACCAGCATTCTCTTGCGTTCTCTTGCGATCACATGCGTCGAATCAGCTCCATCGCATCTCCGCACTCATCGCAACTCATCTACTATGTGCGGCTCATGCGTTCTGCATATAGTTTCCACAGAGTGTGCTTCGACGCTTATCCGATCTCTTATCTCTTTGCATCGCACCTCAGCCACTATGTGCTCAACGTAAACTGTTTCGGTGCGTACACGTCGGCGGTTGAATGTTGACTCTTGTGCGGTGGCGGCGTCGAGCGCACTCAACGTACTGAGATGAATGGAAAAGGATGTATGACGAAGACGGTCTTGATGATGGAGGAAAATTCCTTGAACAGAAGAAGCTGATTGGTTCGGGCGTTGATGATGATGGTTACTGCTGGAACATGAGGACGATTGATGGTTTCGGCATAATCGGCGGTTGGCACATAAGGATCACGCTGTACATGAATGGGCGATTGTTCGGTCGATTGTTGCGTGCATGATTGATCATGTGATCGCTCGGTCGGTTGGAAGGGCAGCCGAACGGCGTGGAATAAAGTGGGGAAATTGATGGCAGAAACATTCGTACTATTTCTTCGCGTTGGCGCGAACATACTCCCCGGCCAGGAAATGAGGAACTATCGTGAACTGTAGTGCTTGATCGTCTCTGATTGGACTGTTGGGTGGACGCGTTTGGGACACGCACTCCACGATGGCTTCGCTGGGTCAAGTTTGTTTCGGAGGTTCGTCAGGTGGTTTCCTCGGCCGCATGCCGGAATGGAGCTGTTCAAAAGCACCAGTCGTGATGACAGGCGGCGGATCCAGTAGTGGTTGATTGAACTTCAGGGCCACCACGATCCACTGCTTCCTCGTTGAAGTCTTCGTGATCGGACGGATTCCAAAGGGAATGAGGGCACAACTTGTTGCAGGGCGGATTTCTGTTGTCTTCGGGGTTTGCACTTGATGTGTCCTGCTCTGGACTCGATTGCGTGCCGGACGAATTCCGGCTGTCGGTGATGTTCTATTCGTTTTGCTAATCCGTTTTGTTGGGACCGGCGGGTACACTGCAACAGTACTGGATGACATCGGGTTTGACTGGTTCACCGAACGGAGATCGGTGGGTTTCGGGGATGGCTTGGCTACCGGACATAAACCGGCTGAATCGTCGAAGGGTTTTGCTTCCGGATTGGCTTCGGTGGGTATCACGGTCGGCTTCACCACTGGACTCGTTCCAGTGGACTTTTGGCTTAGCGGGTTGGCTTCGATATGCGTCAAGGTCGGTTTGGCTGCTGGAAAGGGACCGACAGACATCGGGACGGAATCGACCATCGGATGAGCACCGGTGGACGTCAGGGTCGGCATGACCATCGGGCTGGAACCGACGGGCATCTTGGCGTAGTTGAACACCGAACGGGTATCGGTGGACCTCAGGGCGTAGTTTCCCACTGAATCGTTTCCAGTGGACATCGGGATCGGCTCGACCACCGGACTAACACCGGTGGACCTCTGGACGAAATTGCCCACTGGACTGTTTCCAGCAGACATCGGGGTCGGCTTGACCATCGGACGAGAACCGACGGCCGTCGGGGCGGAACTACCCACTGGACTGGCTCCAGTGGACGGCGAGATCATCTTGGCCACCGGAGGGGAACCGGCGGACACGTGGGCGTAATTGATCACCGAACTGGCATCGGTGAACCTCAGGGCGGAACTGCCCACTGAACTGGTTTCAGTGGACATCGGGATCGGGGTCGGCTTGACCATCGGACGAGAACCGACGGTCATCGGGGCGGAGTTGCCCACTGGACTGGCTCCAGTGGACGGCGAGATCGCCTTGACCACCGGAGGGGAACCGGCGGACATCGTGGTCGGCTTGGTCGTCGATCGGGCGTCGAAAGACGTAGTGGTTGACTTCTTCACCGGGCTGGCACCGATGGGCATCAGGGCCGGCGTGATCACCGGTGAAACTTCGACTGTCGACAGAGATGGCTTCAACGCCGGAGGAATTCCGGCTACATCGGGTCGCTTCGGATTTGGTTCGTCAGCACACGGGTACTGCTCTTGCACCGGACGTAATCCGGTCATCGGGGTTGGAAGCTTCGACGTCGGAAAGAATTCGGTCACATGCGGGATCTGGGACACCGGACAAGATCCGGTCACGCATCGGGATTGCTGCGATGTCGGAAGAGAGTCGGTCTTGCATTGGAGCGGATGAAATACTGGTAGGGAACCGGTCGTGGGTCGAAGCGGCTGGGATACCGGTTGAGAACCGGTCGTACTCTGGAGCGGCTGTGGTACCGGAGAGGCACCGGTCGGGCACTGGGACACCGGAGGCATTCCGGTTGGCATCGGGTTCCGCTTAGGCGTCGGATGGAATCCAGGAGGTGGGCGAAACGGCATCAGTACCGGACCGAGTCCGGTTGGCATCGGGATCGTCATGGTCTTCGAGATTTCGGTCTTGCTGTTGACAAACTCGATCGGCTCGTTGCCGACACGTGAATCCTTCTGGCTCGTCGGAGGATTCATGTCCTTCGTGGAATCTTCATCGTGTAGCGGCTTCTCGTACTGGAATGAATCGGCAACAATCGTACTCACCTTGATTCTGTTTGGAAATGATGTGCGTGGCGTTTCGGTCTCAGCGAGAATCGGAACGGGGTGTTCCGTCGTTGAATTCTTTGATCGGCTTCGGATCGGAGGGGTACTGCAGCGTGGCGCAGTCGTCGCAGTGAAGCAGCTGGATGACGTTCTGTCGTTTTGATGCATGTCACCGGTAGACGGGAAGGAATAAAACAACTTTTCCACCAGTACCCATGCATCCCTGTAAATCTCCTCAAAATGCGAGGCATCCTTGTCGAGCTCATCGTGCCTCTCGGGTGGAAGTGTTGACAACAGCTCGAAACACACTCGTCGATACTCTTTGTAGTGGCACTGGAGTTCTCCTTCGTACAGCATTCTTCGTGCCAAACTCGGCTGAAGAACACCATCTACACAAATGTTCTTCTTCACTTTTCTCACTTCGTCCTCAACGTGGCCAAGTTGGACAAGCAGTCGTGCAATATCGGCCATTTTCGGAGCGGAAACTAATTCACACGCGCGTTACTCAGCCTTCCGGATGCGAATTCGTTTCGAACACACTTCTCACATTTCGGAAAAAACATCACTTTCTCTTTGCCAATGCAGGCCACGGAAAAGTCGGTTTGTCTGTGATCTCGGGATCGAACTACTGGGGCGGGAACAACTGAATCATCGGCGACAGCAATCGGACGGCATTATCCCGTCGATCGATGGACAACACAGCTGCGGCTGCAGCTTCTCGCGACACTGATTCGATCCGGCTCGTTTGGACCATATGTTCCGTCGTGGAACGGGGATTTTGCGGGGTGAACGGATTCGGGACCGGTAGTTCGACTAGAGTGTGGACTGTATAATTTCGGCTTCCACTGGCACAAGAAAAAGACGGTTGTTTCACTAAAACTTAACTAAAGAATTGTATTTCGTATTCGTTTGAAATTGTCGGGGTCGAATCTAAACTGTTTCGGTGCGTACACGTCGGCGGTTGAATGTTGACTCTTGTGCGGTGGCGGCGTCGAGCGCACTCAACGTACTGGGATGAATGGAAAAGGATGTATGACGAAGACGGTCTTGATGATGGAGGAAAATTCCTTGAACAGAAGAAGCTGATTGGTTCGGGCGTTGATGATGATGGTTACTGCTGGAACATGAGGACGATTGATGGTTTCGGCATAATCGGCGGTTGGCACATAAGGATCACGCTGTACATGAATGGGCGATTGTTCGGTCGATTGTTGCGTGCATGATTGATCATGTGATCGCTCGGTCGGTTGGAAGGGCAGCCGAACGGCGTGGAATAAAGTGGGGAAATTGATGGCAGAAACATTCGTACTATTTCTTCGCGTTGGCGCGAACACCATGAAAAAATCACGTATTTAAGTAATGTTTTGATGAAATATGATGGTTTCACTTGCATAAATCACAGCGTTTACTACTATTACGTCTTCTAATAGCTCTCAATATCTTCTAGACTGTATGCTGGCTGAAATAACATACATTGGACGGCTCACATTTCGAGAAATGGCTCCGAAAGTATTCAAATTTCTAGCATGAACTACTTGTTTCATAATTTAGACATTCTTTTCAAATAAATCATGCTAAAAATGAATGTGGTTCACAACTAAGACTCATTTATAATATATTTCTTCAGATTGAATGAAATAAGTCAATTGTTTGACCATATCTTGCATTTTTGTATGAGCATTTGCTTTAAAATAAACAGGGTTCGAAAATTCCAACTCTTCTTGCAGTTCTTTCGTTTGACAGTCTTCTAATTCATTTATTAATGCTAGTTTTATACAGTTATACTTCAGAGGCTTCAGGATACGTCGTTATTACTACACAGAACTTTTCAATTTAGCTTTTATCAATCCCATTTTGATGTTTAACCAGCCGAAAACATATATGCTTTATATTCTCACGACACTTTATGCAATAATTTAAACATTTCCAACAATAATTCTGTGCCATATTTTAAAAACAACTGATCTAGCTTACATTAGAGTGTTTACAGAAAGCATTTTCCTTAAATAAATAAATTTATCATAGTTTCTCCTCATCGGGACAAATTTTTGTAACATTTCTTTGAATTGCACAAATAAATAAACTTTTCAGGTCAGTTATCTTGATAACACGTCATAAGCCTTGTGGTATATCCTCGAAATACACTCACGAAATTACAAAAACCTATTGAAAACCAATTTTTCATTTACCTCGGCTAAACGAATGTCTAGGCAAAAAATGACATTTGAAGTGTTTTTACCCTCGTTTTTGTTTCAGTGTATATGTAAGTGTGATGTATCACATTTTTATAAAACAGTACTAGATATACTATCACTACGATAAAAAAGTGTTATCATAAAATCTTTTGTATGAGTTTCTTGACACTTTTTTTGGTCTCGGCTAAACGAATGTCTATCACTGTATATATAACTATATAATATGGAGTTGTCTGTCCTTCCGTCTCACTTTGAAATGTTTCACACAATATGACAGCTATACAATGCATTACATCGAGGGTTCTCACTAAACAGATTTAATTGATGCGTAAGCCATGATTTTCTGCTTATTTGAAATGTTTCATGATTTTGCGAATAAAAAAAATCAAAGATTGCCTTGGTGATCGTTACGTTTAATCAGTTTACGCTGTTAAGTGAATCCCCCTGTTGTTTCATTGTTGCATTGTCACATTGATGCATCGTAACGTTGATGCATCGCTTAAGTGTTTTGCTGTATCGCTGCATTGGCGCATCATTGCATTGTTGCATCGTTGCATTGGTGTATTGCTGTATCGTTGCATCGTTGCAATGATGCATCTTAGCGTTGTTGCACCGTTGCATTGGTGCATTGCTGCATCGTTGCGATGTTGCATCGTTGCATTGGTGCACTGCTATGGCTATATCGTTGCATCATTCACGCAGAAAAATAAATTGTAAACACGATTAAATTCTAGTTCAAATCAACCGATTTTTCAGTTTACTATAGCGTCAAACTGATTTCTAGTTTAAACTGAACTGTTCCATTTGTTTAATAATACAAATATTTTCATTTGTCGAAATTTTTGACAGTTTGTTAAAACAAACAGAGATATGGTTTTTTCAACATGAAATAATTGATTGATTCAAACGACTGCACTTTTGCCACTAACAAACCCGGAATGTGATTGTTTTGGTGACGGCAGCAACTGCGGCAGCTCGGAAATCTATTTTTAGATCGTCGGTAAGCGGATGGCGAGGAGAACGACTAGAAAAAGAAAAAAAAGGCGAAACCGATCAACTTTTTGTGGATGCTGTCGTGAGTACCTGCGCGTTATCCATCACGGCCAAAGCTGCACTTGGAAGTTGGCGTGACGGATTTGCTGCACCTTCTTCGCTGTGGCGATGTTGGGGTAAGCATTTTATAGATGTGTGAGTGCTTTCGGGCCATGTTTATGGTTTTTATTTTGTTGAAACAAATGAAATTTTTCACATTATATGAAATGATATGTAATCGGTTGTTTTTATCAATAAACTCTGAATGAAAACAATTAAATATAACATTGGAATAAGTAAATTCTCAGTTTGAAAATCAACCATGCGTTTTATTGTTTTAAAGAAGCGCCATTTTTCTGCGTGTTGCATTGGTTGTATCATCGTATCAGTTGCAAAAAATTCGTAAAGCAATGCATTTCTATATCAATCCTGTGGAAAGTTCTAAATGTTTCTTTCATCCTACGAATGAGAACCCTACAACAGTCGTTTATGAAGCAAGATTGGTGACATAGTATACCTTCTGGCGCTTCTCAACGAGATGCCCAATGCTGAGTGAAATGTGTCACATATGAATTGATTCTAAAGCCTCAGAGAAAACTTCAAGAAATTATCCTTCCTGAAGATTCTAGGATCTTCTTGATTGGATGAAAAAACCAATATAATTTGAATAGTCTTAAAACTTAAAAAAAAAAAACAGTTTGGTAATCTCTGATTTGGTCTGTAACAAGCTCCAGCATGATTTATGAAGTGCCGGTGTGGCTCGCCAACGATGTGCAAAGGTTCAACAGTTAATGCCGGTAATTCAGAGTAATCGGCAACAGCTTCCAATACCAACGGCGGCGGATGTTTGTGACGAGCAGTGTGACGACGCGACAGTTTAACGTTCATCGCTCTCGAGAATCAATGGAAATTCTCCCACCACTCTGGAAACGGAGCTGATATTTTTATTCTGGGGTTTTCCCTTCGCTTTGCTGGGGATGACCGTCCATTAGTGGGAGCAGATGGATGCTGAATTGCAAATTCTCAAAACAAAATGTACTGTCATTCATCATCTTTTTTTATGGGAGGCCGTAGGACACACTTAACAAATAGAAATGATGGATTTGTTTTCAATAAACTGTGTAGTTCAAGGTAGCCCAACATTTGAGTTCCTTAATCAATTCAAAACGATTTTTTAGGTTGTACAAACTCATTTGAGAATAACTTTTGAAACAAAAGAATGATTAACGAATGGGAAAAATGAAGGAAATTTGTGAGTTAAAATTGTGAATTTAGATAAAACGACCCTTTCATTTTTTTTTCATGTGTTATGGCCCTTAAACAAAAAAAACTAAACTTTTAAATACTAGTTTACAAAATTGCTTGAAAGTCATGATCATCTATCAATGACCAAAAATTTCCATGCATAATAATGTACTGGCTTTGGAAGCGTGCTTCAAATAAAAAGTAGAACTATTTTTGAGTTTTAGGTCCAGCACACTACACTGCTGTTCTACGCAAAATTGTCCCAAGTGCATGGGGATTCCCATAGAACGAGAGTACTGATTATAAAAAATATGGAGTTTACTTATACTGAAATATCTTGCATTGCAGCCAAACAATTTCGAATCTTTTACATGAATAAACTCTAAATTCAGTACATTTTTAACATATGAACACAGTTATTGGGTTAGATTAATAAAAGTCAATGGCGTGCTTATGGGTCGATCTACTTTTTTTTGTAATTTCTTTTGTTTTTTTTCTTTCGACGAGAAAAAAATCAAAAATTATGTCCCAACCTACATTTAAACAACAAAACTAAACTCTGTGTTTAAACTATTCTGCCTATGATCGCATAACTGTCCCATATGAATAGGAAACCCAGCAAATATAGGAATGGTATGTGATCATAGGCAGTATTAGTATTAGCGAGTTAGCAAATAAAGCATTCCATTTCAATCAGAACATTTCACATTGGGCAAAATCTATCCAAACTTTTAACTTTTTAAATACAATACTCTATATGACTCATTCGAAAGCAAATTTTCTCAATACATAATTGGTTGGTGATTGATTCAGGTACGGAAAACTGCTCTGAAGTTATCTATAGAGCCCGTTTTACCCCTATTCCCCCTAAAATTTCAGTTTTTCCGTTATTTTTTCCTCTGTCACGCTTTTTCGTAGAATCTATGGCAAAAGGTTGAAAGACAAGGTCTAATGGACAAAAGGTCGAATAGACAAAAGGTCGAATGGGAAAAAAGGTGCAGTGGAAAACAATATTCCTTGAAAGCCTATGGGTTGAAGAAAGAGGAATCATAGATCGGAATATTGTCATTTGAAACTTCAATCGTTACAGTCTTTAAACCAAACAGTCTATAAACTAGAAAAGGACAAATCTCTGAGTATTATAGGGCTGATCCAAGAAGTATGTCTCGATTCAAGGGAGGAGGGGGTTTGAAAAAGTGTAAAAGTAATATATTTAGTATAGGACAGGGGGAGGGATCGAAAATTCTCAATTTTTTGCGTAACGCTTCACACTGGGGCAGAACGCTGTTTTGGACAGACAAAACCTCTAGTGCTGTGGATATCCATCCTAGAGGTTTGGTGTCTTCAGAGAAGTGTCTTGTAAGAGTTTGCACTAAAATCTGGTTACATGATATTTGATCTAGACAAGTTGCAACTGATCTAGATCAGTTTTTACTTTTTATAGAAGCGTCATAGAAGAAAACTTTCTTCTGCAAAGTTGTTTATTCTGCTATTTCTGGCTTTTCTTCCGAACACACTTATACTATACAATGCACACAAAAGGCACAGTGGGCAACTTTACTAAAAAAGTCGAAAAAATCAATATTGATCAATATTTCCAAGTAAAAAAAAAATGAATAAAAATCGAACGTTAGGTTAGTAAAAAATAAACAAGAAAAAGATTGTTTCATAACAAAAATCTAAATAATCATCAAAATTAGAGGTTTTTCTTATTAAAATAACTAAAGAAGGTGATCTATCATCAGTCTAAATTATCAGTATATAATATATTTTACGATAATTTCAAACTACAAACTGTAGCAAAAAATCTCGATATGTCCCATTGTTCTCTCGTAGCGTTTATCAGACACATGTCCTTAGATTGACGAACACTTCGTCGAACAAAATAAAAAAATCGGGAAATTGTTTCACATCTTGTTTGGAGTTCAAAAAATTGGCCTAAATTGCAAATTTTCATTTATTTTCGAGATGATTTCATACTAGTGTATAACAAAAGCCCTGAGTTGCCACAGTTTTCTTTCTCCATAATATCGATGCTAGTGGTATTTACATGTTTTGGCCAAAAAATTAGCTGTATTCACCTGATGCTTCATGAGTTATCAAATAAATTGTAGATCATTTTCTTTAGTTTTTTTTTATAACAAAAACCTCCAATTTCCATGATTATTTAGATTTTTGTTATGAAACAATCTTTTTCTTATTTATTTTTGCTAACCTAACGTTCGAAATTTTTCTCGACTTTTTTAGTAAAGTGACCCACTGTGCCTTTTTTGTGCATTTTACAGTATAAGTGTCTTCGGAAGAAATGTCAAAAATAGCAGAATGAACAACTTTGCGGAAGAAAGTTTTCTTCTATGACTCTTCTATAAAAAGCTAAAACTGATCTAGATCAGTTGCAACTTGTTTAGATCAAAAATCATGTGACCAGATTTTAGTGCAAACTCTTACAAGACACTTCTCTAAAGACACCAAACCTCTAGATTGGATATCTTGAGCACTAGAGGTTTTGTCTGTCCATAACAGCATTCTGCCCCAGTGTGCGAATGTACACCGTGTCCAATAAGTTCTCAACTTCTCATACAAAATCAAATGCAATTCATTTCACATCTGTAATTAGGATTTTCAAATTTAATTTATTTATTGAAAGGCTAACTAACATACAACAAATACAGCATATGTTTCGGAACTAACTGTCCTTTATCCTTCTCGGCTGATCGCTTATGTGTCGTAAGTCCATTTCAGCTGGCACGCACGCCATTTCATTGGTATATCGTCGTATTTTAACGAGTAATGGTTTTAAGTTGAAACAAATTAGGTTTCTGTCCTCCCCATTGCTAATAGCAACTATGACCAGAAGAGAAAAAATATGAAATCCTAAATTGGTAAAGTACGGAGCCGTTTTATTTTGTACAAAATAAAACTTAAATTGAACTAAAATGTCCATTTACCTGTTTCAATGAGATTTGTTGTGTTAAAAAAGCATGGGTGCATCTTATCTGTTTGATTCACACCATTCTCACCTATAAAACATGCTTGTATTTCTATTGTGGTAAATTTTGTCCAATGTTTATCTTTGAAACAACGGTTATTTTCATGAAAATCAGCCCAAGTTGAGCTTACTTGCAAATTTCTTACCATATCGTCACTAAAACTGTATTGTTTTAGCCTTAGTATATCCATTTGGTATATAACTTGGGATACAAACTCAAAATTTATCCTTATGGACTCTATTTCTCTATACCGTAGAATGATAACTTTTCGGATATTTTTCTTGCGTGCCGGAGAAAACGGATTTCAGAAAACGGAAGTGTACTGCTAGGTTTAAAAAAGCAAATAGAAATTAAAGTTATTCTAAACCATATGCTTTATTCAATCAGTATTATGTGGCCTTTCATTACATGTATTCATTTTGAAAATATGAATCACATATTTGAAATAAAATGCTATTTTCTAAATTTGCATTATGTATGAGAACTTATTGCACACGGTGTATGAGCAAACAAAATAAAATTGTTTACTTATGGACTTATCCGCCGTCTTTTTTTTCCTCTGAGTTGATTCTTCTTTTCTTCTGCAAATGCGGGCACTGTTTACATAAAATGACACAATCATGAACATCCAGTGACCGAAAGTTCACTGGATGTTCACCGGATGCAAGATAAGAGCAGTGATTTTTGACAGCACGGCCCGCAGTTAACATCTTGCTGTTCGTTGGCGTGTGACGTCATCGTGGCCAAGTTCATACAGTATAATTATTAGGATCTACCTATCAATCCAAGAGGGGATGATCACTAAGCACAAGTAGTCAATGAATATTTCTGCAGTACACTTAGAAAGAACAGCTGTTGGAAAGAAAAAGCCAAAATTTCTGATTGAAAAATAAGTCCCTAAAGAGTCAATAATTATTTCAGTAACAAAAGTTAAAAGAACAGCCTCTAAATTTAAGAAGGAAACATTCCAGAACAAAAAATCAAACTAAATTTCCATTAAATAAATACTACATTAACACAACTTGAAAGAACAGCCTATAAACAAAGGAAGGAAAAATTTCCTATAGCAATGTTAGTGGCTGAAATTCATATGATTTCTATAACAGTACTGCAACGTTTCTCGCAATGAGCGGCAATAAAGACTTCTCAAAAAAATTTGCGAGACATACCAGCTGGTAAATTAGTCTACTAATTTTTTTATTCATTCGACCTTTTGTCCCATTTGAACTTTTGTCCATTCGACCTTTTGTCCCTTCGATCTTCTGTCCCAATGCCTTTTTCGTATACTCATTACGTGGAGTGTCACACTTTTACAGACCCGCTCCCCTTTAACGACGTTCGTTATATTTGAATGACCCTTAACATGGATAGCGTAGGCATCAACAACCATGCGCCTCCATATGTTTCTCAATCTTCTTGGAAACACTTGGCTGCTAATAAAATCACAAGAAAACCATAATTGCAAGCGAGAAAAACCGGCAGTTGCCTATTTTCATTGGTAAATCAAAAGATTGTTTGTGGGCTTGCCGGCCTGGCTTCTAGAAGGATCTTGGTACAATGCCAGCATGCCAGTAGGTTCTAAACAGCAAACACGACCATCTCCGGACCATCGTCTGCAGATGTAAATAGGGACATAAACATAGGATACTGACTCTGTAGTCATCACACGTGTTTCTTCATCCAGCCCTAGTCAATCTCAGCAACAACGCAACGCAAATCAGAGCAACGATGGCATTTCAAATGATGAGCTGCTATGATGATACAGCTTTTTATTACTTTACATATTTAATTACCATTCTGCACAACAAAAAATATGAGGGCCCTGTTCCAGCCTTATGATACAAATTATACAAATGCAAATCTAACTTGAATCCAATTAATCATCGTCAGGATCAAGGGCAAAGTTTGACTATGAGCTACAGCTACACTTATGGGAATGCTTTTTTATATAGGCAAATAGGAGTTTTGAAATGTTCAGCATTCAAGTCAAACTAACACGTCAAGTAACGCCAAGCCTATCATAAAATAATGCGACGAGAAAGGTCACATCTTCGTTCATCGACTGGCACAAGATTGGTAGACGGACACCAATTTATTGGAAGTCATTAATTTTTCATTTGTCTAATGCTATTGATTCTGGGAATCACGTGAAGTGTTTACCATAGAGGCTTTTTGAACTTCTGCAGGACTCGCTGATTACTGAGATATGTTTTTTTTCTAATAATTGTTTACCATAACGGAAACAACTTCACAATTGAATCAGAGACGATTAATTTTGCCTCAATTGTTTCCTTGAATGGGTCAAGAAAAAGGTGATAGGAGAAGTACTGGTAATGTGAATAGAGTTTGAAAAATAACTTGATATTATTCATAATCTAGTTATTACCAGTATCGTTCTAAACAATGACCTATGCAAAGTAACGACCTTGGTGAAGACCTAGGTACTTTGGAACATTTTCAAATAAATCCTTGGAGAAATCACTGGACGAAATTCTATATAAATACTGGAGCAATCTCAGCAGTCGGGGCCCGTGGAGCAGTGGTCTACACGTTCGCTTCATAAGCGGATGGTCATGGGTTTAGACCCAGCCCCGGCACTTGCAATTTTTCGTCAGTTGCTCTTCCCCCCGAGAGCAGCTGGCACCTGACCCTCTTTGGAGCATATAGCTCTAACGGACTCGGAATTTGGATATCAGCGAACCGCAACTCATAATGGACCCCCAATCGGACTGTAAAAGGAACAGCAGCCACACATCAGCATCATCGTGCTCATCATTCTACCATGGATATTGGACACACACCTAGAAAAAATCATGTAATTTTAAGTGTGCTGAACCTGACATATACGAGCATCTTAAAAAACACAAATTTAGAGCACAGAGAACAGACATCCAAGTCCAGTTCCGAAACTGTGTAAAGAATTTAACGGCCATTTGAAATCGGCAACTCAAGTGGCAATAGCGTGGCGCTGCAATCGATTAATTTCCCATACTAATTTAATTCACCACTTGAAATGTTTCAATTCACCACTGACTGTGGCAATATGGTGTTTGGTGGCGTTAGTGTTGTCATCGTGTATTGGTTTGCAACCTTACTCAAGTAAAGATTCAAATCCTTTCCGAATGAAATTTGTTCTAGCCTGGATGTCTGTTCTCTGTGTTTAGAGGTTATAACATGTAAATTTACGTCTTTCAAGACACCCCAAAATAAAACTTATTTTTTCTTAGCGTCTAGCAATCGCTAGAATCTATTTGACAGATAAAACATAGGAAAGTAAAATATTGTCATGCATGGGAATCGAACACCGGTTCCGCTGATCGTGAGCTACATCTCTTACCTGTCGGTTATTTCACCGAGTTAGAGGGTGACTGATAAACGTGATACTGGTTCTACGTTTCTGGTGAAGCGGATTTGTTGACAGCTAACGCAATCAACCAGCACTTACAATATGCGCGTAAAATTGAGTCCAATTTGTGATTTAGTCTTGAAAACGTTTACATTTTTTGGTGATTCCGTTTCGTGTAAATTTCAGAACTTCTAAGTGTGCAGGGTAGAAGAGTGAAAGAAGCACAAAGGTAACCCAGTTCAGTAAAAGTGGAATAGAATAGAATACATTTAGGCGCTGTACAAACGGGAGGTGCAGCGTCCAATTGGAATCGCTCACGTAGTACCCTAATGTACAAAAGAGCTGTAAATTAGGTTAAGTGATTAAGAATAAAAAAAATCTCAGTAATAATTTCCCTTCGAGCAATCGTGGAGGAATTCCTAGAGGATTTTTCCAAACATTCCTGCATGAATCCCTCCAAGAGAACTTCTTGGCATTTCTTCGCGGATTTCTCCAAGAGCTCATTCAGGACATTCTCTACACTGAGGATACTGTTCGTATGCTTTTCATAGTTTGCATCTTATGAATCAGTAATTTTTATTTTTTTCATCATTTCATAGTTCTCGTATGCTTTTCATACATTGAAAAGCGAAATCCATAAGACTTGTCGTATGAAAAATCTCATAAGAAGCATCGTATGAAAATCATAAGATGTATTATGAAACACCATTGCTAAAAAACAACAAAACCTTTTATTGGCTTCTAACCACTTCAACTTCCGAAGCGTCGATGGGCGAATGAGTAAAGCACGCACTCGCCAACCTTGACGTTTCTGGTTCGATTCCAGGTTGCAATTGTTTTTAATTTGTGCAAAATATTTCATAAGAGTATGTATGATAGTCATACGACATAATTTCAGATTTTATACGTTATCGGTATGGTTTTCATACGTGAGTATTATGAAATTTATACAGTAACAGTATGACAATAATAGTTGGCGCTTTGAATTCAAAATCATACTTCGTAACTATGATTTTCACAAGAAATTCTTGTGGCAAAAAATCATAGTTGATTCGTATGATTTTCGGAGTTGCAGTATCCTCAGTGTAGGTAATCCTCTAGGAATGCCCACTGGGATAGCTGCAGAAGTTCCTTCTGTGCCTACAATATTTTTATTCAACAAATGTCTCCACAAATTCATCTTGGAAATTACCCAAGAATGCCTACAGGGTTTCCTTAAAAAAAAATCGGAGGTTTTTTCTCAAGGATTGCTCCAGGAATTCCTTTTGGAATTTATTCAAGAATTTCTCTGGGATTATCTCCAGAAATTCTACTGGGATTTCTACAATTATTTTTGATGGAACTTATCCAGCAATCCCTGCTGTAACTTCTCCATGGGTTCCTTCAGAAATTCAATCGGAGAATTTCTCTTCGTATTCTTGCCGAAAATTATCTTCATATTCCTTTGAGAATTTCTATTGGAATTACATCTGGAATGCTGCTGGGATTTCTCCAAGCATTCGTAGTGGGAAGGGAATCCCTTATAAATCCTGCTGGGATTTCAAGCGATTTCCTGTTGGAAAGAGCGGCAACTGCTGAAATACAATCTGGAAATGCTTGAGAAAGCACAGCAAGACCAAGAATGCTTGGAGAAAACTCAACAGAAATTTATGAAGAAATACCAGCAAGAATCTCTGGAGGAAACTTTATTTTAGTCATGTAAACTTAGTGTTATGATAGTTTACATGATAAATCATGTAAATTTGTGTTATTTGCTCGTGTAATCATGTAAATTTGTCTTATTTGCTGTCATAATTACATGACGTATAATGGAAGCTTACATGATATTTCATGACTTTTACATGATATGTCATGTAAACTTCTATGATATCCCACGCTCCAATTATGTGCATCATATGTCACAGAATTTTATACACTTTTTTCGATCTGTGCAGTAGAAATTTCTAGCAGAAACCCATCCGTCATTCTAGGAGGATTTTCAAGAGCATTTCCAAAATAACTCTAGCAATTCCTCTAGGGTTCCTCCGAAAATTCCACCTAGGATTCCCCCATGAGATTCCTCAAGGGAGTCCTGTTGACGTTCTTCCAGGAATTCCTTCTGTGATTTTTGCACATATTTTTTTTTAGGATTTTTCCAGAAATTGCTCTTAGTATTCTGGTAATTACAGTTGGGATTCCTTCAGGAAACCCTACTTGCATTTCTTCGGGAATTCCTGTGCGATTTCTCAAGGATTTTCGACAGGAATACCTTACCTTACCGGTCAGGCTAAGGCCGGGGTGGCCTCTGCTGTACATAGTAGCCGCCTCCATTCCACTCGGTCCATGGCTGTTTGTCTCCAGTTCCGCACTCTGCGTAGGGTCCGCAGATCGTCCTCCACTTGGTCGACCCACCTAGCTCGCTGCGCTCCACGTCTTCTTGTACCGGTCGGATGATTCTCGAGAACCATTTTAGTCGGGTTGCTATCCGACATCCTAATGACGTGACCCGCCCACCGTAGCCTCCCGATTTTCGCGGTATGGACGATGGTTGGTTCTCCCAGCAGCTGATGCAGCTCGTGGTTCATTCGCCTTCTCCAAGTCCCGTCTTCCATCTGCACTCCACCGTAGATGGTACGCAACACCTTCCGTTCGAAAACTCCAAGGGCGCGTTGGTCCTCTGCACGTAGGGTCCATGTTTCGTGCCCATAGAGGACGACCGGTCTAATCAGCGTTTTGTAGATAGTTTACTTCGTGTTACGGCGAACTTTGTTCGATCGTAGAGTTCTGCGGAGTCCAAAGTAAGCACGATTTCCTGCCACAATGCGCCTCTGAATTTCTCTGCTGGTGTCGTTGTCGTCGGTCACCAGTGAGCCCAAGTACACGAATTCTTCAACCGCCTCGATTTCATCACCGTCGATATGAATTCGGGGGGGAGGGCGCGGTGATTCCTCCCTGGAGCCCTTTGCCATCATGTACTTTGTCTTCGACACATTAATGACTAATCCGATTCGCCTGGCTTTACTCTTTAGTCGGATGTACGCTTCCGCCATCGTCTCAAATTTACGAGCAATAATATCAATATCATCGGCGAAACCAAGCAGCTGAACGGACTTCGTGAAAATCGTCCCACTCGTGTTTATCCCCGCTCTTCTTATTACACTCTCCAAAGCAATGTTGAACAGCAAGCACGAAAGACCATCACCTTGCCGTAACCCTCTGCGAGATTCGAAGGGACTCGAGAGTGTCCCTGATACTCGAACTTCGCACATCACTCGATCCATCGTCGCCTTGATCAACCGTATCAGTTTATCCGGGAATCCGTATTCGTGCATACTCTGCCATAGCTGTTCTCGATCGATTGTATCATACGCCGATTTGAAATCGATGAACAAGTGATGTGTGGGCACGTTGTATTCGCGGCATTTCTGCAACACCTGGCGGATGGCGAACATCTGGTCCGTTGTAGCGCGTTCACCCATAAATCCAGCCTGATATTGCCCCACGAACTCTCTTGCAATCGGTGATAGACGGCGGCATAAAATTTGAGAGAGTATCTTGTAGGCAGCGCTCAGTAGTGTGATCGCGCGGTAGTTCCCGCAATCCAATTTGTCGCCCTTTTTGTAGATGGGACACACGATACCTTCCATCCATTCCTCCGGTAATACTTCCTCCTCCCAAATCTTGGTAATGACCCAGTGTAGTGCTCTCACCAGTGCTTCTCCACCGTATTTTAGAAGCTCGCTTGGTAGTTGATCTGCTCCAGCGGCCTTGTTGTTTTTCAACCGGCCAACCTCCTCCTCAATCTCTTGGAGGTCAGGGGCCGGAAGTCTTTCGTCCTGTGCACATACTCCAAGATCTGTTACCACGCCACCTTCGGTACTTGCAACGTCGCCATTGAGGTGCTCATCGTAATGCTGCCGCCACCTCTCGACCACCTCACGCTCGCTCGTGAGAATATTCCCGTGATTATCTCGGCACATGTCGGCTTGTGGCACAAAGCCTCTGCGCGAGCGGTTCAGCTTCTCGTAGAACTTTCGTGTGTCCTTAGCGCGGTACAGCTCTTCCATCGCTTCGCGATCTCGTTCTTCCTGCTGGCGCTTCTTCATCCGGAAGACTGAGTTCTGCCTGTTCCGCGCCTGCAGCATTCTCGCCCATGCTGCATTCTTCTCGTTTTTCAACTGTTCACATTCGAAGTCGTACCAGTCGTTTCTGTGATTCGGAGTCGCGAAGCCTAGTGCTGTAGCCGAGGAACTACCTATGGCAAATCGGATGTCCCTCCAGCCATCTTCAAGTGTAGCTGCGCCAAGCTGCTCTTCCGTTGGTAGGGCCACTGCTAACTGCTGCGCGTAGTCTTGAGCCACTTCTACGTTACGAAGTTGCTCGATATTGAGCCGCGGCGTTCGACTTCGACGCGTGGTGATAACTGTCGAAAGTTTTGAGCGCATGCATACAGCGACTAAGTAGTGATCCGAATCTATATTCGCACTGCGGTATGTGCGGACGTTGGTTATATCTGAGAAGAATTTACCGTCGATTAGAACGTGGTCGATTTGGTTTTCTGTTTGTTGGTCGGGTGATCTCCAGGTGGCTTTGTGGATATCTTTGCGGGGGAAGAAGGTGCTTCGGACTACCATACCACGGGAGGCTGCAAAGTTTACGCATCGCTGGCCGTTATCATTCGATACGGCGTGCAGGCTGTTTCGCCCGATTACCGGTCTGTACATTTCCTCCCTTCCTACCTTCGCGTTCATGTCGCCGACAACGATTTTCATCGTATGTTTGCTCTAACTGCGCGTAGAACGCTTCTTTCTCGTCATCGGGTCTCCCTTCGTGTGGGCAGTGCACGTTGATGATGCTGTAGTTGAAGAAACGGCCCTTAACTCTCAACATGCACATCCTTGCGTTAATCGGCTGCCACCCGATCACACGTTGTCGCATCTTGCCCAACACTATAAATCCTGTTTCCAGTTAATTGGTGGTGCCACAGCTTTGATAGAAGGTATCCGCTCGATGCCCGCTTTTCCACACTTTCTGTCCAGTCCAACAAAGCTCCTGCAACGCCACGATGTCGAAGTTGCGGGGATGTAGTTCGTCGTAGATTATCCTGTCACATCCTGCGAAATCTAGTGACTTGCAATTCCATGTTCCAAGTTTCCGATCGTAGTCCTTATTTCGTCGCGTGGGTCTTTGCCGATTGTATCGAGTCGTATTTTCTCCTATGTTATTCGCAATGGGGATTTTTACGGGTGGCTTATTGGGCCTACGCCAACACTCCTGTCTCGCCGGAGGGCCATCGTGCCAGTTCTGTTTAACGTCCCAACCAACACTGGGACGACCACGCTGATGGGGCTACCACCTTGGATCTAGCTGGGCGTGGTGCAGCGTTTCTTACTCAGCCGCTGGATGCCAGAACAGACGCTGTTTGAGCCGCACCTCCTTGGTGAACAGACACTCGGATCGTACCTCCTCAATCAAGTCAGAAGGACAACAGTGCCCAGGCTGCACTATCAGCTAAGCACACAACTATTAGCTGGCGGTCTTTGTCATCGCTTGACCCGTGGAAGCATGAGGTAGGAACTTGTGAGCACCAGAGCTACCGTCAAGGCGCCATTCACCGTGGGGGCTCCATTCACCGTGTGCCTTCGAATATTTTTTCATTATTTCCATATTATGATTGAATGATATGACAATTTCCCTTCAATTTCAACAATACAACACTAATGTATTGTTACCATGTCAAAACGCTCATTAGAAACATTTAAAAGTATCATTTTGACACTAAAGTGTGTTTACATGAAGCGGGTTTCTGCTCGTTCACTGCATTCATAGTGAAAAAACGAAAACTGCGCTAAGGTGATTTAAGCGATAAACTAAATGTAGTAACGTTTTTATTCCACCAAGAAGCAATCAAATTCACATATCAGGTATGTATTTTATATTACCGAAGTAAGTTTAACAAGAAAGTACGATTACTCGTACTTTTTAATTGAAACAAAAAGGCACGGTAAATGGGTACCCTAAAAATCAATGGTCTCCATTCACCGTGCCCCATATTGTCCCATATATCTAGAAAAAATCGAAAATTTGAACAATCGTTTTTCTAATAAAATCTTGCAAGTTATTACTTGAAATGAATTTAAACGAAGAAAATTCCCTTGGCTGGGTTGTTTTGATCATTTTTAAACAAAGTAGAATAAAATTTTTCATACACGGTGAATGGGTCCCTACTACCACCGTGAATGGTGACCTACCACGGAATTAGGCGACACTACTACCTTTTATTAATTGTACTATATCACCAAATTTTGTGAAAAATTTTCTACTTCTGTGGATATTGCTTTAATTTTAACCTATAATGAAGGCAATTAAAAGCAGCACCAACAATGTTTATAAGACTAGTGTCAAATGACAGCCCTTATTTGCCCCGAATCGTCTTAGATCCACGGTGAATGGTGCCTTGACGGTATATTGGACGCTCTCCTTATCGACTCATCGTTTTGCAGCCCAGTTTTTTAACAGGGAATTGCATAACCTATATTTTGTTGAATTTTCAAGGTGTGGGTTTTCTCCGTTCCTGAGCTATGACCATTTTTTGGAAGTTGTCCAGATGTTGGTTGATGTTCGACAGTCTCTATTATTAATTTGCACAGGTCATAACTGAGGAACGGAGAAAAAACACTTCTTGAAAATTTCACAGAATACAGCATATGTAATTCCCTTCCAAAAATATTTTTTATAAGATTTTTTCCGGGCTTCGAAAACAGTTTTTCCGACTTTCCCAACCGATTCTCCTCAATTTTTGTTTTTTATTTTTTTTAATTGCAGAGAAAATTCGCTTATGATTTCATAAAAAATGTGTGTACGATGCTTCGTTTTAGAGTTATGATTTTTCAAAATAGGTGGTGTCCGTGGAGTTTTCCGGAAAATCAGGAGACTCGGATTTTTTTTTCAAAATTTGCTCACGATTTCACCAAAAAAACATTGTGTCTACGATGCTTCGTTCTTAAGTTATGATTTTTCGGCTCATAACAGCTCATATAGCACATCTAGACAATTTCCACAAAATTAGTCATAGCTCAGGAACGGAGAAAAACCACATCTTGAAAAACTTACAGAATATAGCGTATAAAATATCCTTTAATTTTTTTTTTTTTTGGAATTGTTCAAGACTTCGAAGATATTTTTTTCGACTTTTCCAACCGATTTTCTCCAACAGTGGAAAAATTTTAGGAAAACAATTTTTATTTTGTAATTTTAAATTGCTGAGAAAATTTGCTTATGATTTCGTTCTTGAGTTTTTAAAGTAGGTGGTGTCTGTGAAAAATGTTTGTTTTCCACTGGAGTTTTCCGAAAAATTAGGCGACCCTGATTTTTTTTTCAATTTAGAATTTGTTTATTATATGTAAACCCTACCTATGAAAAAAAATCATCAAATTCTGAGAACCTTCGTATCAATTTCTATCGTATGCAAATTCCAATATTTATTGCAATATTTCACTTTATATCATTGCTTTCTCATAATATAGATTTTCAACACTACCACTTATACGTATAGTTTAGTGAAATACTAAACGAAATGAATGAATAATCATGGACGATTTAGCACGTTCTCATTTTCCCATTAACACACAAATCCCGAATTAATTAGCTCCGTCTTCAGAGCACATATTTTTCGCATAATAGACCGTCGTTTCATTCTTATTTTACTACACACAACGCTAATCCAGTTTCGTCACTGCTGCTGCACACAAAATCTTTTCCTGCACGTATTGCGATTGTGGGGATATCCTTCCGTCTGTTATCTCCACCATCCAACGGCAACTGATTCCCTCACTTACTCTTAATTAAACTTCGCACAAATGTACTGTTCACCGTCACTATCTTTTTCTTTTCTATTGGTTCCGACGGGACAAGTATCCAATTGCCCGCTAGTCGATGTCATTAATCAAACATAATTGAAAAATTATTGGAAACTCTAAACTATGCCAACAGGGCGCCGCAATTTCACTTTCGTTTACGTCAACGCGGAGTTTTTTTTTCCTTCCATTCAGAACACCACTCACTATAGGTAGTAGTAGGTACCTGCACTCAGCCTAGCACATGTCACTAGTGGTAAACCGTTGTTGGTAATAGCCAAACCACTTCCGCCACTTTAGCTCACACGTTCGCTCGAACCCGGTTCGCTTCCGTAGGAAGACTGACAGGATTGCATCCGATACTTGTTGCTTTATATAGTTTTCCACGCTGGCTGGCGGTAAGCGTGTTCTTCCAGTTGCACAGTGGTACCGCCATAGGCCAAAAATCGAAAAATTGATTGTCAAATTTATGAGTTTGTATATTTTTTATAAATCAATAATGTTCCCAAGAATGCAGAAAATCCATTTTTATGTAAATTTCTGTTGCATATTTTGCATGAGAGCGTGGGTACTGTTATGCAATTTTATATTCTTTCAATTTGTCGAAAAACTACATGAATTTTGAGTTGTACTCCTTGTCTTCGTATAACAAAAGCAAGTAGATTTTCAATTGGTTTTCAAAGCAGAGAATCAGAATAGATGTTTATCTTCCAATTCGAAGCGGATAAAAACCGGATCTGGATATTTTTGGACCAATGGGGATGTGAGTAATAGGCACATAATTTTACCAATAGAATATATACATAATAAAACTTCATGTAACATTTCAAACATGTTCTAAACCACATTTAATCAATCGTCCGCCAGCAAATGATCAGATTTGAGTAGGAGAATCAATCTGTGAAGGTTGTAACTGCAAATATCTGCATACAAGCTTGCAGGATGTATTGGAAGTTACCCGTTATTTTTATAAAAAATATGTATTCAAATAACTACAAAATTATATATATACTAGTTTTTCTGTAATTGTCTGAAATGTGTACCAAATGACTGAAATTTTTACAGGAGATATTTCAAAGCTTTTAACAATAATTGAGGGATATTTTTTTTGAAAACAATCTTTGAAAATATTTTTTAATTATGAAAAAAAAATACACTTCTGGAGGAATTGAGGAATTAATACCTCAATAGTTGCATAACAACCATTCTTATTTGGCCTCGTCAAAACTTACCTCTGTAATTGTCGAATTTGATAAGAAGTTTTCGCATTTGCTGCCAACATTTTAAAAATTTCCTCAAAATCCATTCAGTACCTAATACTGTAGTGCAGGAAGAAAATGGAGTAAATACGCTCTTTTAGTAATATTTACTAAAAGAGCGTATTTACTCCTTTTATTCCCTTCCCAAATCGGAATATTTGATAAATCCATTAACGTTAAATCTTAGTGTACAAATTGATTTCTTTTAAAATAGCAGGCGCTGATTAAATTGCAGTGACGAAGGGTATTTGTATATATTTTGATTGGGTTAGAGCTATACATGATTAAAATTCCATGTACTATATTACTGGATATCAGTTGCAATGCAATTGTAAAAAACAAATACGACTGGACAGATACTTGAATCTTTTTTATTGTGCAAAACGCAGGCCTATGCATTATATGACATATAACTGTGTAAAGCAATATTTGTATGGTTGAAAAATTTCCTTTTACGTACGTTTTGTGAATTAATTTTGAATATTTGTTTGAAATAATTTCAGAAGTAATTGTTTCTGTAATTGCACTATTTTTACTATTGTTTCAGAATTATCGCTTTTGGGCATTAGGTACTGTAGTTATACATACTTATTCGATGTGTGATGATTTTTTCTGTGTTTCGACAATGCAAACTACCTTATTTCTGAAAAAAATATTCAGTTTCATATATTTATTTTATTGCAGTAGAAATAGAACCTACTAATAAAATCACAATTATAATGCTAATACTGATTCTATTCACAAGAATCTATAATGATACAGTCGTGCTATACATGTTTTAACGTGCAATACTTAGCAGAAATTCCTCAGAATTCGACCCACTCTTCATAATAATTAAAAATATTTGATTACTGATTTCTGTGCAAAATAAAGGTTTTTAATGATATTTTCATTTATCATAAATAAAAATGTTCAAAGTTCATATTTTTCAAGTGATGATCATGAAAATGAACTGGAATATCCTTTTTTAGTCATAACATGCTATTTCTGGTCACTTATAATGATTCTGCCCTTCAAAAAACGAAGAAAATGATTTATGACCGCTTCCCCGAACAAATGGAACCACTGTGGGTTGATGTGAAATGCTACACAGAAGACGTAACCGAACGTAGTATCCTTGCCTATCCTGGCGAATGGTGAAATAAGCAGTCTTGCACATATTCTCTCAGTATCTGCAGATAGGATAGTCGGTCGTCTCTCCGCCGGATCGGCTCTCTTGCGTACGACGCGTCGCCGACAATTGGCCGAAGTAGCACGTGGCTATAATTTATTTACTCATGCGAAATCTTGTTTACAAACAGTTGGAGTCGCACGCGCTTCCTAACCGTGTTATCGGTTCTTTTGAATAGTGGAAACATATATTCTTGGAATAACGGAAAATTGCATGAAATTATCCAATACTTTCAGCAGACATGCTCATTAGGGTGGCCCACACTTAGTCTAATCTAGTCAACACAAACGCAGCCATTCATTGAAGCCTTGCCTTTCAGTCCTGGGCACACACGGCGATGCATAGGGGCGAATTGAAAGATTGCCAGTCATGTCCTTGACCTGTGGCCAGGTTAAATTTCTGTCGACTTGCTTGATTTCGTTGTTGAGGCTGCGCACAGTGGGACGAATGACCCAAAACGTGAACTTTTTTCAGTAGCGTCTTTAAACGTGATTTTATCGGCATGGTGTCTTCTGATGAAATTTTTATAAAAATAAGGCGCGTCGAATGGCGTTTAGTTTTAGTTCGCAACTTTGCCACAGGCGGCGCTGTAAAATCCAACTTTTTTGTTTTACGTTTTTTCAATACGGTGTCTTCGGCAAAGTTGTAGATATGCTCAATACAAATATCTTTGCCGAAGACACCAACCCTCTATCTCTACATTGCTTCAAGATACAGACGTATTTTATGAATGACCCCCCAAAAATCGTTTTATTCATATATTTCGAAAACGCGCAGTTTTAGAAAGATGCAATGTTCTACAAAGTTGTGTAAAATGTCAAAAGAAACAACATTGTAGAAGTGAATAGGGTTCTAAAATGGCAATAGGGTTAGTTATGGCTATTTTTAAGTTAAAAATAGCCGTTTTTCAAGGCTCAATAACTATCTTGGATGCAAATGGATGCAAATCAAACCCCACTAGGTTCAATATGTATTACTATTAGTTGAATATCCTGATGTTTTCGGTTGTATCCTCGAGTATCCTTAGCAGGGGTTCTTAATCTTACTAGAGCCTATTTTTGACGCTAAAACAATAATATCAGTTTTTGTATGTCATTTAGAACCCCATTATCTTCTGTGAAGTGATAAATATTAACTATTCGCATAATTGTATGCTTTATTGCGCCTACAAAAATCAATTATTATCGAGTTATTATCATATTATTCAAAAAAAAAACACTGAATAGAAGTGAGCTAAACCAGACGGTCATATGTATCCAAGTGATCTCACCAGCAAGCAAATTTTATTCGTGTGTTCAAAACATAAATGTAAATCTGGCTTTCGATTTGAATAGGTCGAATCAGGGTAGGAACCACAGTTAACATACGACCTATTCAAAACGAACGCCAGATATATACAAATTCTTTTACAGCACGTATAGTAACCGAAAAAACAGCAAGTCTATAAAACCTGAAATCATTTGCGTATCCATTTTCACAACTTTCAAACATAGCTACAAATTGATTTGTGGAAATGAAAAGGAGCATTTTCAGCTATCGGAAACAACATGAATTTGACAGGTGCCGAACAAGCGGGAGAGTGTGTGTATTTATACGGGAAGGTCAATGAACACATGGCACAAGTAACTCTCGATTAAGCCAGTAAAAGGGTAAAATAGCTTCTCTAAATTAGTTCTAATATTCCAACACATACCCAAAACAACTTTTATGATTTTTGATTAGAGGAACCTTTACTTTTCATCAGAGATGTTGTGCATATCCACAACTTTTTTGATAACTAGAAATCATTAAAACATTTTGTATACAAAAGCTTATTTGCATTAATGCAGGATTTATTTAGATCATTCTCACAGCGATCGAAAAATCTCATGCCTGTTGACGCCTTTAAGTGAATTAGAAAATTAGTAATTGGGTATTCGACATAAGAAACGTAGTGATTTTATATGAGTTGACTTTCTGCTTGTTCGTGTGCTGAAAATAATATGTGTATTTGCTTGCTGGTGAGATCACTTGGATACTACATATGACCGACTGGTTTAGCTCACTTCTATGCAGTGTTTTTAAAATAATAAGATAATAATTCCATAATAATTGATTTTTATAGGTGCAATAAAGCATACAATTATGCGAATAGTTAATATTTATCACTTCACAGAAGATAATGGGGTTCTAAATGACATACAAAAACTGATATTATTGTTTTAGCGTCAAAAATAGGCTCTAGTAAGATTAAGAACCCCTGCTAAGGATACTCGAGGATACAACCGAAAACATCAGGATATTCAACTAATAGTAATACATATTGAACCTAGTGGGGATTGATTTGCATCCATTTGCATCCAAGATAGTTATTGAGCCTTGAAAAACGGCTATTTTTAACTTAAAAATAGCCATAACTAACCCTATTGCCATTTTAGAACCCTATTCACTTCTACAATGTTGTTTCTTTTGACATTTTACACAACTTTGTAGAACATTGCATCTTTCTAAAACTGCGCGTTTTCAAAATATATGAATAAAACGATTTTTGGGGGGTCATTCATAAAATACGTCTTTATCTTGAAGCAATGTAGAGATAGAGGGTTGGTGTCTTCGGCAAAGATATTTGTATTGAGCATATCTACAACTTTGCCGAAGACACCGTATTGAAAAAACGTAAAACAAAAAAGTTGGATTTTACAGCGCCGCCTGTGGCAAAGTTGCGAACTAAAACTAAACGCCATTCTACGCGCCCTATTTTTATAAAATTTTCATCCGAAGACACCATGCCGATAAAATCACGTTTAAAGACGCTACTGAAAAAAGTTCACGTTTTTGGCCATTCGTCCCACCGTGCTGCGCCGCCACGACCCTCTAGGTCTGCCTCTGCTGCGATATCCTGCTGGGTTCCAGTCTAACGCTTGCTTTCAGATTTTGTTTCCGCCCCTGCGTAGAGTGTGGCCGACTCACCTCCACTTTCGCTCTCGAATTTCTGTCACTATCGGCTCTTGATGACATCGACGATGGAGCTCCACGTTGGAGATCCAAGTGTGAGGCCACCATGCACGAATTATATACCACAGGCATCTATTGATGAAGACCTGTAGCCGTTGAGTGTTCTCCACTGATACACACCAGGTTTCACTGACGTATAGCAGCACAGACTTATGTTCGAGTAAAAAAAATCGGATTTTGGTGCGTCGACTAATCTGGTTGTTTTTCATACATTTCTTAAAATCACAAAAGCAGCCCTCGCCTTCTTGATCCGTGCACCTATGTCGATCTTGGTGCCACCATCGGCCGCCTTTTGGCTACCAGGATATTGGAAGCTTCCAACAATCTCCACTGTTTGTCCAGCTAAGGACTGTATCGGAAATTAACTATACACGTTCAAAATGCTCTATCTAAATGCTATCTAAGAAATTTGGAAAATGTTTAGTATTATTGAAAATATGGTTCTATAAGTATACCACACAAAATAACAATCTGTACAAACTGCATTTTTTTTTTAATTTGTTTTAATGTTTCAATAATTTGTGGCGGAAAAAAATTGTACTGGAAAAAATCTAGAAAATAATGATTATTACTAGCAGTTATGTACACATAACACTCAATACCGACTTAAAAAATTCTTATTTTGGATAGAAAAACCTCCAACGTTTAGAATATGGTCTATCCCAAAAAACACCTACTTTTTGGTCGAACTTTGACGCTCTGTTTTAAATATCTTCAGAGGTTATAAAATTCCGTTCTCTGGTAAAACTACTTCTTCAATTGATTTAAATACATACCCAATTGAAAAAAAAAATGCAAATTTTCAACTTCATGTATTTTTTATTTCCGCAATCGTTCTTTGAAGACGCATAAAAAATTAGTTTCTTGAAAAATGGCCTTTTTTCATTTTTTAAGAATTGCCCTAAACTGAGGAGGGAATTGTTCTTGATGAAAAAAAATTCCTATACATATCGTGAGCATTCTGGAAAAGAATATATTTGCGCAAAAGTAAGAAAAAATCGAATATTTTCCCACAGTTTTCACAATTTCAAATTTTTTGAAGGTGTCCAAAATTTTAAAAACATATGTGCATTCTTTGAGATAATTATTTTTTGAAAATCAGAACTGCCATTATTTATTTAAAATATTTTAAAATTATCTCCAAAAATAAATTTATGTTTATTTCGAACAGTTTCCCGATTTCCGATACAGCTGGAAGGATTGACCGTGTTTACACCCAACGGTTTGGTCTTGTTGACTTTGATGGTAAGACCATTACGATCATACTGGAACTTTGCATGTCCCCAACTTTGATATTTCGTAAGCAGAGTGAATTTTAATATGGATAAGTAGCATTTACCTTCATTTTTAAATGGCAATATAAGCCTTTCCCCCATGAATAGACAACCTTTGTGAACTGAGGTTTTTTTCTCGTCAAACTTTAGGGTTTCCTCTATTCATACAAATTACATGTAAATTCTCATCATATGTCGCATTTCTCGAATGCTTGCAAGAATAAATAAAAATCCCATCGGGGATGATGACGAATGTTTGAATTTAGTGATAAGCCGTTCGAAGTAGGTATCACATTAAAATTGCAAAAAAAACGTTAATATTCATTCAAAGTTTTTACTAAATGCTCACCGAATTGCTGGGTACATAAAATATCTTAATTGTTACTTTAATAGCATTTATTTATCGATTGATTATATGTTTAAAACTTAGTGTCAGCATGTCTGCGCAAAATTAGGACCATCATTTAATACCTGTTCCTAATTCTGCGCACTTAAGAAAAACAAGAACATAAAGAAAAGAAGAAGAAAACTCAAATGTATTTTACCAATTCTGATTTCTCGAAGACAGTAGCACAGGATGCTTATTGAAAATGCTTCAGCTGATGAGGCAACTTCTTAGCAGTTTTGCTAACGGACACAGATTTCAGGCAATTTTCAGTACTTTCACAATCATTTTATTTTTTTACAAAATAATGGTCGGTAATTTGAAACATTTTTCTTTACACACTTTTTGATAACTATTGAAACAATATTTAAAAACTACATTTGAAGCTAATATTGAATTACCATTCATGATTTTCAAGTATATTCGTGAAAGTGCGCCGAATTAGGGACCGCGCAGAATTAGGGCCGGTCAGGGTACTTCTATTTTGATCAACGAGAGGCATAGTGATATAAACAATAACGTTATCTGATAGAAACTTTGTGACATTATCCCAATATATCGTAAAACTACTTCAGTGCTTACGGTTTTCCGTGCCTACAAGCTTTTGAAAACCTTGTGTAGAGCTTATTACTTACCACTGAGAAGCTGTTAAATGGCCTTTTTGGTGCTTACAACAGTGCTTAGTGGTTACCTGGGAATGTGATGATTGGATGTTAGAGTGTGATGGCTGTTGTTACTAAAGACCAAGAGCACTCCCCACAACCCGCATGGACTGGGGTATTTTGTTAGATGGAAAGGATGGAAGATCTGAGAGTCAACGTTGGTGATACGATTCATGGATAGAAGCTATTAAATATTTTATTATTATTATTATTATTATTATTATTATTATTATTATTATTATTATTATTATTATTATTATTATTATTATTATTATTATTATTATTATTATTATTATTATTATTATTATTATTATTATTATTATTATTATTATTATTATTATTATTATTATTATTATTATTATTATTATTATTATTATTATTATTATTATTATTATTATTATTATTATTATTATTATTATTATTATTATTATTATTATTATTATTATTATTATTATTATTATTATTATTATTATTATTATTATTATTATTATTATTATTATTATTATTATTATTATTATTATTATTATTATTAATATTAAAATGTTATAGTGATAGATTGTGTGGTGATTACTATAGAGGTCACGCGGCAGAGTTCGCTTTAGTTGCATAACTTGTAGGCGTTATATACACTGTGCTGTGGAAGTTCGAAGGAAGCGAAACGACTTTTTCAATTCGTTTCTGGTTCTAGCGATGGCTATGAACATAAGGACTGTTCAATTTATAAAACGGACAACTTGCTTGTGCGATATCTTTTTTATTTTTCAATACAATCATTATCAGTTTTTTGCATATCTTTCTATAGCTATTCTCAAATGTAGGAAAAATATAGCATTAAGCCAAATATTATTTATTGTGTAACTGAAGCGGTTTTCGTAAAACATCAATAAAACCCATTTCTCAAAATTGAAAATAGTTGAAATAGTGAATTGCCTTGTTTTCATAGAAATTACTAAAAAATGTTCATTTCAGTCCTGTGTTGCAATAGCATCACGGATTCGACTAAAAATCCAGAGTATTAGAATATTGCTCTCTGAATGATACAGAAGAAAAAAATACTTTTAATTGCATTTTTTAAAAATGCAAAATCATAAAAAAAAATCACACTTTATGCTCCATTGGTGCAGATTTTCGACTCTAGCAAATCTTATTATTATTTATTTTCAAAAAAGTTGGTCCTATGTTATTGTACACCTTATTTAATAATAATCGGATGCAAAGTTTTTATTTCCAACATCATTGTTATGCAAAATTTGCATTGGGTTGCATTATTATTTGGAGACCTTCAAAAAACGAAACTGTTTTTATTACTGTGTCTGTAATGGCGCACAGTAACCAAACCAGCAATGCTATTAAGAAGCAATTTTCTGCATTTAAAACCACATTTCTCCCACTTTCGACTAGATGCATAAAACATTGATTATTTAATATTTTCATGCCCTTTTGCTTTACAATTGCATTTTATTCAAAAAATCGAATCTCACTTGAGACTTTAATATCTCAACACTTAATTTTCCAATTGTGTTTAAATTTTGCCAGAATGTTTATTACTCACGCTGCTGCAGCATGGCACATACTTTTCTGGTAATATGTAAAAACGATATACCATATGTGAACAGTAATTTTATTTATATTTTCAATTTTCAGAAATCGAAAAATTCCCCTCATTTAACACCTGGCCGATTAGCATTAGCATTAACCCTCTAATACCCAACCCCGCCTTTAGACGGGGTATAGTATGAGCATTTTTGTAATTTTTGTTTCGAGGAAAATCAAAATTTTTATATTTTTGGCTGATTTTTAGGACTGTTCTGTATATCTCAAAATGGTTTTTGGTGTATTGTAAAGCGTATTTATATTTTTCCAAAATCATTGAAAAATTGATGTTATGGTCACCTTTTAGAAGTCATTGTTTATTTTGTATTGAATCGCTACAATTAACATATTTTAAATTTTTCCCAAACCATTCTATCCTTGTTTAATAGTTTAAGGGAATCGAATACAATCTAAAATTATTTTCCTTAAAATTACACGGAAAATAAAAATTTATATGAAAAAAATTTAAAATAAAAATGTTTCAACAATAACCATAAAATCTCAAAATGTTTTCATCCCAAAAAATCCGTACCCCAAATAGGCTTCCAGGAAAAATATAAAAGTGTGGGGATGCTCAAAAATAAAAATTAGAAAAATCAAAAACTGAAATTCACGAAATCGAGAATTGAAAAGAATCATCTTCCAAAACATGTTTAAATCGATTTTAGATGACGAAAAATGATATTTAGATCAAAATCAAAAATTTGGGTATTAGAGGGTTAAGCGAGTCGCACAAATTCGTAGGTGGTACAGTCCTATACCGCTGTTATGAGGGTTGCCTCCTTCCTGTCCGAACCAAAGCACAAAGATTTGGGACTAATCTCTGACTCTTAGACAAGACTGACGCAATCCTCCAATGGTCGAGCACTGTCCTGGCCACGTCCTTGCGACTGCTGAGGAATGGGAAAGGATGGTTAGTTTTGGACACCTATGAAAAATGTAGACAACTCTACGATCTCTCAGGCCTAGGTGTCACGGGAATTTGGGTGTTGTTAGTGGAAGGGTAAACTCCAGATGATACGCTTGGTCAACGTTCAGGCACACCATTGTTAGTCTTCTTCGAATCCGTTGTCTGCCCGATTCATCCTGGATTCCTCGTCTTCTTGATGGCATTCGGTTGAATTACCAGATTCTTCGGCTGATAATCTGAACTGAAATATAAAATAATATTAACATCGTACGTCAAATAAGCTACATATTAGTGATACGTTCGCCACAGTTACATATTTTTAAAATATTATTTATATCGTACGATACATTTACCTGAATCCTACTGAAATAAAATATTAATTAGCAGTACATTGAAACACAAATACTACAAAACACAAAAAAACAGCATCAAACTTTGATCTTGGTATATTCAAAAATACGGTAAATATCAAGATCAAAATTTGATTTGGTAGATCTTACACCGCAACGCACCATTCTAAGGTGATCTACCCACGTTACGGGTGACCATTTAACACCTGGCCGATTTTCTATAAAATAAAACTATTTTCATTCGATTCAAAAATGATTACTATAATCAAAGACGATGTGCTGAACAACGAAGCAAGGGTGGTTAACTTTGAACTACGCGTCTTCTTTTTATAGCCTTGTAAAGTTGTCCGTTTCTATAAATTGAACAGTCCTTATATACATGAGTTGCACAAACAACTCAGAAGAGATAGAGAGAAAGTAGATAGATATATACAAAGCATTAGAAAAGGGACGGGCCAGGGATTGAACCCAGGACCTTCGGCATACGAATCAGAAGTAGTAGCCACTACACCACCAATCCCGTTCATGAACTTTTCTAAGATTATTTTTACGATGATTAAAAAAATTACAATAAATCGGAGACAATTTATTAAAAACTTGAAACCTCATTTACTCGAAAGTGAGTTTTTGTTACTTACTTCTAACCCCCTTAATTATGCCGTATCTTAAATGTGATGATGAACAAATATATTTATGTGTGTAGCATAGATTAGCTTTCTCATGTTTTCTATTAACAAAAAACTTAATGCATCAGTATGGAAACAAAGAAAAGTTCATATGAATTTGTTTATTATTGAATTTAATTGAAGGAAATTGTCATTTTTGTGCAATTAATCTCCATAATGTTTATTTAATACTACACTAATAGGATCCACCATCAAGCAAAATAGGGAAAACAAACACTTCTTATCCAATGATTGCATTATCTACGCTAAAAATAGTCACTCATAATCCAATTCAAAAGACATTCTTCAAAACCTCTCGATTAACGACTCCGGCGTACTGGGTGTAAACAGTCGATTTCCCCGTCAGTGCGATGAACTGCTCAGCCACTTCAACGGCTACTCGCACCTGAGCCTCTGACGTACTAGCTCCTGTTGATTGGAAGATACAACAAAAAAAAAATAACAATATGCAGAACAGGGAGAAAAAGCCATCAATGCCAAACGTGACAGCCCAGTAACAGAATATACGAAATTCTAACATACCTAGATGGGGCGTTGCAACGACCTTCGAATGATTGATGAGTTTTTTGCTAGCTTCCGATTTCGGTGGCTCCTCCGGATAGACATCGAGAGCCGCTCCGCCGCATTGTCCACTTTCCAGCGCGTCAAAAAGAGCTGCCTCGTCAATAATACCGCCACGTGCCACGTTTACAACGCGTACCCCTTTCTTACATTTCGCCAAAGTGGCAGCCGAAATAAGATCTAAAAATATCGTCTTGTTTGTACGGGCGGCGGTGATGCAAAAACTATATCAAGATTATCGCTTAGAATAGATACGCACTTCTTGTCGCCGGAATCAACGGTGTGTGCACGGTAATGTAATCCGCCAGAGGCCAGATCTGCTCCAGTTCCATTTTCTCGATGCCAGCCGCGCGGGCTTCCTCGGCCGTCGTAATCGGATCAAACCCGATTACCCGCATACCGAACGCATTCATACGAATGCCGACCTCGCGCCCGATCCGACCCAATCCAAGGATTGCTAGCGTCTTGCCGTACAGTTCGCTGCCGGAGTACAACTTGCGGTCCCAGCGCCCCTCCTTCATGCTGCTTGCCGCTGGGCAAAACGGCCGCGCCAGGGCTCCAATCAGGAAGCACGTCAGCTCGCACGCCGAGATGGAATTTCCACCGGGAGCGCTACACAGTGCGATAGATGGGAATGATGATGGTCAAAACCGGTTACAGGCATACTAGTGGACAGGTGTCCTTGGATTGTGATATGTATGGCGAGTTATCAAGGATTATCAAAGAATACAAATATGGCTGTTTCAATGGTCGACTTGGTATCCTAAGTATTCGCGTTCTTGAAAATCTTGAAAATTCGTAAGCAAATGCTTTCGATTTGGAAAAGATGCCTCTTTTGCAAGTGAGCAAATCCAGGATAAACTAGTGTGACTTGATTCGATGCTTCGTTCGTCAGATTTGTGCCTCTAAAGTTAGTAACGCAAAGTTGCAATGGGATTGCTTGATTTTTCACCTTAAGAATAAAGCGTTGCATTCAATCCTGAAGCCCATAGCCGACGCTCATATGTAGAAAACTAAGCTGGGCACTTGCCGCTATAACTAAGCCAATTTCAAACGGATTGATTTGAATTTTTACAGCATCTGACTCTTAGCTTAGCTTAGCTTAGCTTAGACTGACTGCACACATCTATGGTTGCTATTCCGTGATTGACCCGAATCAATGACAGTTGCACAATGAATCAACTGAATAATTGACTGGGAGTGGTCAATATGCTCACTGTGCACGCTTCAGAGACTCTCTTTAACGGTACAATAACGGCGCCGGCCACGTCCTTGCAGTCAGGTTGGAAGAGGGAAGGAATATTAGTAACAACCTTTGTTAAGTGAAGGCCCGCGTTTACCGCTGCAGGAAGGAGTGTTTGTTAGTAGGAAAGGTATCGTTGGGTCTGGATTCACTTTGATAAGTAATATGACCTTCGTGTCATGCTGGTTGCCGCGCTATTGTTTGCTTTACGCGGAAAGCAAACAATCGACCACCCGCATCAGGTGGTCGCTTAATATGCAATCTAACACGCTATTATTCGCTTCACTCGGAAAGCAAACAATCGATCACCCACGTCAGGTGATCGTTCAGTGTTGCTACAAAAGACGCGACACAACGAAATGCTCATTCCCGAATAGGGAAAAAGAAAAATCGAATGACCGAAGCAAAAGCGCGCGACACCGGCACCCGGACGAAATCCCATCACACACTGATGCACGCTGGGCCCGCCGCCGTCGAAATGCACACTACCGAATAGAAAACTAAATAGAAAAAGAATCAAACCACCGAAGCAAAAGCGCGCGACACCAGCACCCGGACGAAATCCCAATACACTCTGATGCACGCTGGGCCCGCCGCCGTCGAAATGCACACCGAATTTTTACAGCATCTGACTCTATACAAAAACTCAAATCAATTGGTTTGAAATTGACTTAGTTATAGCGGCAAGTGCCCAAAATAGGTACACCTGCCCAAATGGTACAAGACCCTATGTATTGCATTAATAAGCTGGCTCAAATTTCAATACTTGTCCGGAACAAATCTCGTTTTTTTCCTTTGTCACAGTGCTCGCTGAATCGCCAAGGGAAAGGATGATAAATAATAAATAAGACATAAGCGAAAATCGAAATTTGTGTCAGCCTTATCTCACGTTAATTATGTTTAAATTGGAATAGATTTTCTTTTTATAACGATAAATATCAAATCTTGAGTAAAATTATAGATACAGATGTTGAAAAGTATATTACTAACAAATGTATAGGCTGTGAGCTACAAAGCATGTGGTTCCTCAAATAAATGAACAATGTATGCTTTATTTCAAAACATAAGGCTAATAAGAGGAGTCTAGATACGGAGGATAGACAAAATGGTCGGGACAGGAAAAATTTTCGCTTTTCAAAAAATGGTCTACTATTGAGCTGTAACTTTTCGAAAAGTGCATCAAATATTCTCAAATTTTTACTGCAAGTTGTTCAACTAGTTGTCTTTAAATGGCTCACATTTAGGGAAAATCGGACATTTCATGTAGGATGGAACTATTCTAAAAAATCCTAATTGATCCACCTAACGGTGATGGTGCCTATCTCGTGCCTTGGAAAACTTATTTCAACAAAACTCAAGCAACATGTTCATGAATATCGCACTTTCATACGTTTAACAGAAATCTATTTCATGACACCAGAAATCATATCGGTAATCTAAATTTTGATGTTTGAGCCTCAAACGCATAAGAAAAAGTCGATATCTTGAATTTTGAGCTGCCATTTTGGATTTAAGTCCACCATCTTGGATATTCTGGTCGCCATTTTTGCACTTCAGACATCTTCCGCATCCCAGTCAACCAAATATCGTATAAGATGTTGAATAAGATGTTAAAGTGGAGGCGATATACATACATTTTACATGCGCCTGAATGGAGGCATGTACGCATATGGCCTCCACTTTATCATCTTATGCAACATCTTATACGATTACTGGTTGTTTGGGATACCAAATATACCCATATTGCATGGTTTTATAGCCTAAGATTCCATTAAACAGCCGCTATCTCGAATTTGGAGCCGCCATCTTGGATTTCAGACCGCCTTCTTGGATATTCTGGTCGCCATTTTTGAAGTCCAGATATCTTCAACATATCTAATATGTATACCCATATTGTATGGTTTTAGAACCTAAAACACTATTGAACATCTTGAATTTTGATGGGCCATCTTGAATTATAGGCCGCCGTCTTGGAATTTATGGTCGCCATTTTGGACACCGAACATCTTTCCCATACCAAATATATATTGCATGCTTTTACAGCCTGAAACTCCATTAAGCAGCCGCCGTCTTGAATTTGGAGCCGCCATCTTGGATTTTCTGGTCGCTATTTTTAAACTCCGGATATATTTCGGATATTGCATGATTTTAGAGCCTAAAACACCATTGACAGCCGCAATCTTGAATTTTGAGCCGCCATTTTGGATGTTAGGCCGCCATCTTGGATATTCTGGTGGCCGTTTTTGGACGGCGAATATCTTCCCCATACCAAATATATCCATATTGCATGGTTTTACGTGGGTCTCGCAGACTGACTCAACATGCTCTCTCAGCCGTAGCCAGAATCGGAAGCCAAACATTGAAGATTGAGGTTATGCTCAACCCACGGTTCCACCTGTGTAATCAATGAGGAAGTATTACAATACATTGGAATTGAAAAAAAAAATCAATTTTAATTTCAATTTTTTAACAGACTGCAGTCTGTACAGTCGACTGTACCTCACATATGATCAAAAATTTTCCATCTCTCATTTCGATTAAAGACGTAAAACAATAAAACACTAACGACCTATCCGACGGCCGATTCACCTCATTGCAATCCACGTCCACAGATTCTAACAAAACAAATCGAATCCGATAGAACCGACACCGTACGGTACTGAAGCGGTGGAATATGTGATTAGTAGTTGTAGCAAACACCTGAATTCCGGCAAATTTTATATTCGCGAACAGTCTGATGGTCGAATATAAACAAACTTTGTGAAAGTCATGTGTGCCGATTCAAGCTCGAACACGGTTTTCCTCTTTTGTGACGGAGGAAAGAGAAGCACGAATGACAGATTTGTTCAAAGCAATTTAACACATGGATCGTGTTCCAAAATTTGCTTGAAAATAGTAAGGAGTTGAATCCGCGTTACTCAGGGTTTTAGGGCCTAAAACTCCATTAAATAGCCGCCATCTCGGGTTTTAGGCCGCCATCTTGGATATTCTGGTCGCATTTTTGGACTCCAGACATCTTCCTCATACTAAATATACCCATATTGCATGGTTTTGGAGCCTAAAACTGCACTAAACAGTCACCATCTTGAATTTGGAGCCACTATCTTGGATTTTAGGCCGCCATCTTAGAAATTTTGGTCGTCAGTTCGAGAGTCCAGACAACCTCCCCAAACCAAATATACACATATTCCATGCTTTTAGAGACTAATGTCGTTTTCGTTTTTGATTCAGTTCCAATCTGGGTTGGAACTGGATCAGATCACAGTTTCAACCCCAACCCGACTTCGGTTTCGCTTGTACTAAAGTTTGTTTGACGTTGTTTGTTTACACATTTTCCGCCGATCCAGTTCCAACCCAGGTTCAAAAACGAATTCGACATAAAACTCCGTTAAACAGCCGCCAGCTTGGATTTTAGGCCGCCATCTTCGAAATTCTGTTCGCCATTTTTGGAGTTCGGACATTTTCCGTCATACCCATATTGATGGTTTTAGGGCTAAAAGTCCATTAAACAGCCGCAATCTTGAATTTGGAGCCGCCATCTTGGATTTTAGGCCACTATCTTGGATATTCTGGTCGCCATTTTTGGACTCCGGAAAAGTGTTTCCTCATATCAAATATACTCATATTGCATGGTTTTAGGGCTAAAACTCCATTAAACAGCCGCCATCTTGAATGTTGAGCGGCCATGTTGAATATTAGGCTGCCATCTTGAATTTAGGGTCGACATCGTGGGATTTCTGGTCTCCCGTGTTGATTTCCGCACAAAATTCGTCAACCATGCTAAAGGTTACAAAAACCGCGCCGCAGTTTGATGTGTCGCATGATTAGACTTGGTTCAGTTTTATATACGACCAGTTCTACCGGTGCTGGTCCGGATCACTGAAATGGTCATAATTCCGGAACGCCTTGTCCGATCCCAATGCCAGTGGGAAGTGCCTCAAAAGTGAGTGACCTTTTCTGTACACAACACATACATATACACACAGACATCATCTGAATTCGTCGAACTGAGTTGATTGGTATATGTGATTTGACCATCGGAGCCTTCTATCGAAAATTCGTTTTTTGAGTGAACATATAGCCTTTCAGTTCACTTTGGTGAACGAGAAAGACTAAAAGGCATAATTATCCGATAGAATTGTTTGGACTTTTATATCTCCGAATTAAATTAACCGAATATGATGAAATTTTAAGCGTTTATGACTTATATAATGCTCTTCGAAAAACTGTTGACTTTAACATAAAAAAATTACACGAAAAAAAAATATAGTGATGATAATTATTTTTTTAATAAAACACCAAACAAAACATCAACATCGCCTCAAAATTCAAGATAGTAAGGGACTGTTCATAAACCACGTAGACCAAAATTTCTCAGTCTCAGACCCCCCCCCCCCTTCACCCCTCGTAGACTTTTGTCCATACAAAAATTTCGAAACTTGTATGGAGCGTAGACTTTGGCCAGATCCCCCCTCCCCCCAAAAAGTCTACGTGGTTTACTTAAATTCACTCTAATTGACATGAATATAAATATGTTGTGTACGCTTTTCGATGCCTGCTTTTTGGGCCCGTATGAAGTTATGATAAGTATGTATAATCATCAATATTAACTAGTAAGTAAGTATGATCATCAATATTAACTTCTTTTCCCGATCAGCCTAGATAGCTGTGTAGTGTCGGTAGCGGTTGGTTCAACTGGCTAAAAATAGCACACGGACCGCCTGTTTCAGTGGTAAGAGTCCACTAATCAGGTGACCCCTAATTCAAGGTGTTATGCGGTTTTATGCTTTCCGTGCCTAGGAATGAATGGTTAGGTGAGTCTTATAAAAACCTAATCGCAAACGGAGCCTGTGGAGTACCAGGGCACCCTCCACAGTATTTTGCCCTTACTGCGCTAACCGGAGCAATAGCGCGGTGGACCTTGCGTTTCTCCGAGACAATCTTCAATCTCATACTTGAGGCTGAATAAGGGCGGGATTATGAAGATGCCTTTAGTTTAAATTTTCACATATACGGTTTCGCTTTATGCGTTATACACAGTGTATTCTGTGCATCCTCGCCTTTGGCGCATTCAAATCGATACCAATCTGGCTTTATTGTTGCTGTTCTTTTTTGTGCTGTGATTGTTAAGATTTTAATCTTGCCTAGTTTAGGTAGTGGCTACGGTTAGGATAGCTCAGGTCAATCTTCAGCACAAAAGAACAGCAACAATCAATCTTTGCAGACTTATGCAAAATGGTACAGCCCAAGTGGCGTTAGTCCAAGAACCTTACTTTCGTGTGGAAATTTTCTATCTAGGAAACCTTGTGAACCCGGTGTTTGCTACTTTTAGTAAAAATTAAATAGCAAACTCGCATGCTATGCCTCGATCACGTGTGCTTGTCAACAACGCAAGCGTTGCTACACTCATCTCTGAGCTAACCACTAGAAATGTATGTGCTATCACAATCGATGTGTCTGTTGGAAACCTCAACAGGAAATACGTTTATTGTTTGGTTTATTTACCGCATGATGAACCATCCCCTACGGATGCTTTCAAGTAAGTCATTGCATAATGCACTTCAAAAGCCCTTCCGCTGATTGTTGGCAGTGATGCTAATGCTCACCATATAATCTGGGGCAGCTCAGACATCAATTTGAGAGGCTCCAGTTTGATGGAATATTTAAGTAGTACAGATCATGGATTTCTTAAGGCTCAATTGAGAATGGCAAATGCTTCAGAACTAAAAAAGCACTTTTTCCCAAAATGATCCACAAATCGAAGAAAATAAGAATGTCCGATTGTTTGTTTAGTCAATTATGACAATCGGACACGCTGGTTTTGTTCGCTTTTGCGTCATTCTGAAGAAAAGTGCTTTTTCAGTTTTGCATAATATGCGATTCTCATTTGAGCCTTAACATAGGCAAGTGTTAGACATAACGCTTTGCTCTAGCAGAGTTAGTCACGAGCAGACCAATTGGCATGTGTCACATGAAAAATCTTTATCTGACCATCGCTATATCTTTTTTGAACATGTGAATGTTACTTCACAAACTTTGCGTTACCGATTTGGCCATGCAGCCAAATTTCATGGATACTTACCACCCATTGACACTCCAAGTGTTTTAGATGATGCCGTTAATACTACAACAATCTTCATCATGGAACCTTTTGAAGAAGCTTGCCTTCTGCGGTTTGTGAAGACCACAAGAGGAACCCCTTGGTGGAATTCTGATCTGGCGAAGCTCAGGAAACAATATAGAAAGAGTCGGAACAGACAACGTTCGGCTGGATCGGAGGCTTTCAGGTCGGCTTGCAAGGCCTACCAAAAAGCTCCTCGGTCTGCTGAACGATCCAGCTGAAAAAAAAACCTTTGTACAAATGTTTCTAGTTTGAGTGAAGCCAGTCGGTTAAACAAATTTTTTGCAAAATCTAAAGATTTTCTAGTGAACGAACTTCGTTTGCCAAATGGTGATTTCACTTCCTCTGATGAGGAAGTTGTGGAATGTTATTCCGTACACACTTCCCCAGATGTGTGGACATTACATCTTCAGATTAACCTTATTTTTTGTAGTTATGATTCTTTAGCTTTGGCTCGGAGTATCATAACTTTAGAATCGATTGAATGGGCACTAAATAGCTTTGCTCCTTTCAAATCTCCTGAGGCAGATGGGATTTATCCTATTTAGCTTCAGAAGGGATTTGATTATTTCAAACATGTTTTGAAAAAAACTACTTGTTTGCAGTTTTGCTTCAGGGTATATTTCCAAATCCTGGCAGGATATTACTGCAAAGTTTATTCCGAAAGTGGGTCGTGCGTCGTACACAGTGGTACATAATTGATCGGACAAACGCCGATTTTCATACAAAATGGCCAAGTTTGAGATGCTGTAACTATGGTTTGCTTTGATGGATTGAGCTCAATTTTTGACACGGAACTACAAATATGCTGAATTTTGTGTATACAAAGTATAAAATGTTTTCGTTCACAGGTCTGGGCGTGGCAAGGCGTTGAAAAAATTGCAAAAGTGATCGGACAGCGGTACCCCTTTGATTTACATGCGTGCCGCTGTCCGATCACTTTTGCAATTTTTTCAACGCCTTGCCACGCCCAGACCTGTGAACGAAAACATTTTATACTTTGTATACACAAAATTCAGCATATTTGTAGTTCCGTGTCAAAAATTGAGCTCAATCCATCAAAGCAAACCATAGTTACAGCATCTCAAACTTGACCATTTTGTATGAAAATCGGCGTTTGTCCGATCAATTATGCACCACAGTGTATGAAGAAGCAAAGAGTTTCAGACCTATCAGTTTGACATCTTTTCTTCTGAAATGCTTAGAATGTCGATCATCACATCCGTGATGTTCATCTGGCCAATGTGTCTCTTCATGTGAACCAACATGCTTACCAATTTGGAAAGTCCACTGTGACTCTTTCACACAAAGTTGTTTACGATATCGAGAAGGCATTCGCTCAAAAGCAATCCTGCTCGGGTGTATTCTTAGATATCGAGGGTGCATTTGACAACGTGCCTTTCGATGCCATATTGGAAGCCGCACGGGGTCATGGTATATCTCCAATGATTTCTAATTGGATTCACCAAACGCTCGAAAATCGACATCTCTTCTCGACATTGCGTCAAGCGGCGATTGAGAAATTGAGTGTTTGTAGATGTCCCCAAGGGGGAGTCTTATCACCACTTTTGTGGAATCTCGTAGCATATACGTTAATGAGGCAACTCAATAATAGTGGTTTTCCTACTTATGGTTTTGCCCACCTAACGTTGGTAGTCCGTATGTGCATGCATCCTTTTCGACCTGATGCAAAACGCTCTTCAGGTGGTTGAGGGTTGGTGTCGTTAATATGGCCTTACGGTAAATCCGAGTAAAACATCTATTATTCTTTTCACGGAAAAGCGAAACCGTAAAGGTGTTCGACCTTTGCGTCTCTTTGATTCTGAAATCAATGTCACTGAACAGGTAAAGCATGATGCAGTCATTCTTGATTCAAAGTTTTCCTGGACATCTCATAATGAGTTCAGAATCAAGAAAGCTTGTATGGCCTTCGGGCAATGCCGGCGAACCTTTGGTAAAATGGGGTGTAAAACCCAAGTATATCAAATGGATTTACACAACTGTTGTTCGTCCAATATTGGCCTATGAATGTCTTGTGTGGTGGCAAAAGGGCGAAGTGAGAACAATCCAATCAAAATTAGGCCATCTCCAAAGGATGTACTTAAGGCGAAACTGGAAGCATTTTCTCATTTTTTCGGTTGTCGATTTTTTATTAAATAACGAAGCAATATTTCCAAAATTGGTTTTCGTGCACATGTAGAGTATGGATCAAGGTATCTTCTGAATTTTTTTGAGGTGGAAAATGTTTTCCATTTTTGCAGAAACCATTTTTTAGGGGAATTTTGTTCAAAAATGGTTTTTGCAAAAACGAAAAACATTTTCCACTACAAAAAAAATCAGAAGATATTTTGATCCATACTCAACATGTGCACGAAAACCGATTTTGAAAATATTGCTTCGTTATTTAATAAAAAATCAAAAACCAAAAAGTGAGGAAATGCTTCCAGTTTCGCCTTAATGGTGATGTCTGGAACGTTCTCTTCAACTCCCACGGCGGCGCTCGAAGTTCTCTTTGACGTTGCCCCACTACACATTCATCTCAAACAAGAAGCACTTTCTTGGGTACTCGGTTTACTAGAGGAAACTCCTGTGAACCGCAGTTCAACACACACCTCGTTGTTTCCACTTCTGATGAATTAGGACAAAGTTGTCCTTGCTCCAAGGGATCTTACAATTGCTTGTATTTTTCCATATAGGACATTTTCCACGAAATTCCCTTCCCGGGAAGAGTGGACATCTCGATATCTGGAGAGAAGAGGCATCGTATGTTACACTGACGACTCCCTTCTCGAAGGTCGAGTAGGTGCTGGTGTTCATTCTCGTGAGCTAAGGCTGCATCAGTCTTATTCACCGTTTTTCAGACCGAAATCTTTGCTCTTATGTGCGGAGTGCAATCAGCACTTCAGCAGCACGTAATGGGCATAGTTAGATACTTCTGTTCAGATAGCCAGGCTGCAATTAAAGCACTTGCTTCGGCAACTACAGGTCGAAGATAGTTATCGCTTGTCGAACTCAAATCGAGGAGCTGAATTCAGCAAACGCTGTTCACCTTGTATGGGTAACTGGCCATTTTTCCATTGCTGGGAATGAATTGGCTGATGAGTTAGCTTGCACTGTAGCATTACATGACTTCATTGGCCCTGAGCCAGCTATTTCGGTATCCACTCGGTGAACACTTATTAAGTGACGTTCTGTTGTTCTTCACCCGCTGTGGTAAAGAACTATAGGCTCTCTTGACGCTTTATGCGTTATCTCAGTGCTCTTTTCAGGACGCTATGTGAACCCATTGTGGTACGCTCATGCATGTATGACGATCCTATTCCCTTACCTGTTCTTTCCCCCGTCCCATCCTTTTTTCCTTCCCTTCTCCCTCAGGTAAATGATGAATAGGTGCTCGTGTTCATGGCCATGGCACAAATTTTCCAAATGGAGGAAAACGTGCCTCTGGAGCCGACCTACTGATACCTGATAACACGGAAAAAAGTTATAGTGATTACATTTTCTTTAATAAAACACCAAATTAGCAAAAACATCAACATCACCTCAAATATCAAGATAGTAATTATAGTTCACTTAAATTCCCTCTAATTGACTTGAATATAAATATGTTTTGAAAGAAAGTAACAAAATATCCGACAATATTTTTATTTAAAAAAAAGTTATGGGATGCATGTTAAAAATATACCAATTTACCAAATATATATAATAAATTTAATCGCTATAACAATTTTATGTTATGTCAAACGTTTTTGAAAGCTCATTATATAAGTCATAACTGTTCAAAATTTCATTGCATTCGGTTCATGAAATCTGGAGATACACCAGCTCAAAGCTGGCTATCGGCTAATTATGTCTTTTACTATAATCTTTCTAACTTCATGCAGAATAGCCCGATCTTTCCCAAATTTGGACCATTGATAGACTACTACTTGACAACTACTTACAGCGGAAACACAGACAAACAGACGAAACACTTCGACCATTTTTCGAATCAAATAGTCATCATAGTCATAGTCACGGAAACATGTTCGCCAATGCTAAAAGGACTGAGTTTGGCCGACCACCAACTACAGTATGCGGTAGGAAAAAATGCGAAAGTGTTTTTCAATTTCAAACCTCGTTTTCGTCCATTTGACGTTAACCAATTTATGTTTCAACGTTCCATGATCTCTAATAGGCTAGTTTTCTGAAAAGTTAATCAAAAAAAGTATCCAATTTTGGTTAGGTTACTAACCTTTACCTTCAAACCGCAGAAAATTACACAGGTCGCTAAATTTCGTATCTGATAAAACAAAATTTTTAATTTTCTCTATAATATCATCAAATATATGTACTTATTTCATCTAGGGTAAGAAATCAAATTTTGAACTAGTCAAAATGTAATCTTAATTTGAATTATTTTGAAATTAATTGAAATGACGAATTTTTTGGGCAAATATTGTCCCGAAAAAGATGTTAAACAGTTTTCCGTAATATAATCTGATAGCATAATCTTTAAAAGCATTGAAAAAAGCGTTTTTGCCATCGAAAATAAGCAATTGAAAAATCACTGTGATTTCACCTATTTCCCCCCAGAGAAAGCCCATTTTCGGTGCTTCCATACAGCTCATGCATTGCACCACACGCAATAAGTGAATACGTCAAATGAAAGCTTATTTATCGTAGAATCGACCAACCGAATAATATTCCGCATTATTTGTCATAAAGTTATCAAATTTAAGTGATTCTTACCTGCAGAATGTTATCTTAATTTGAACCATTTGTAATCTAAATTTGAACTAGTAAACGGGGGTGAGCTTCTAGTGTTGGCCTGTAGATTGCGCTAGTGGTTGCTTTGTTTACTCTTGGGGGATGAAAAATTCCAAATTTAGTTTCCAAATTCCTAAAGAATTTCGAACATTCTGAGTTGAGATTCCATTGCCTAATGAAAAATAGGTATGAGAATTAGCAGATTCATGTGATTTTTAATTGTTTAGCATGGAATTGGCTGTTTTGTGAGTTGCTCGAGCTGCTGCCGCCAGTAGTTCAAATTAAGATTAAAATTGGTTCAAATTATGATTACGATGGTTCAAATTAAGATTAAAATCATTGTTGATGAAAAATCGAATATTTCAATGAAATTCGGTGCAAATACAAACTTTTTACCATTTCACAGAAAGCTTATACCCGTGGCTTTCATGTACATACGATTTTGCCGTAGTTAATTATTTCAATGTGGGAGAAAAAATCACTTAAAATTTGCACTGCTTCAGAAAGCCGCAATTTGGTTCAAAATTTGATTACCTACCCTACTATGTGAAACTACATGGCTCTGGTTCAGTGTGATCTGGTTGTTCATCGAATTTAAGCTAATTTTTTTACTGTTATAGTCATTTTGTTTAATGGCGGAAATTTGAGAATTTTTGATGTACTTTTTGAAAATTTACAGCCAATAGAATTTTTTTTAAACTGAAAATTTTGTCTGTCCCGATTATTTTGTCTATCCCCTGTATCTTTCTATCTGTTTTCGGTTATTTTTGTCATATTTAAAGTAGTCAATGCCAATGTCATTTTGATATATGTACTTCCATATCAGAGCAATTCCCTCCTCCACTCACTATCATCAAACGCGTTATAAGCGCCTATTAATACTCACTTCAGGACGACGACATTATTTCTGGTAGCGGCGACAATGTCAATATTATCCACACCAGCTCCAGCCCGTCCAACGGCTTTCAGCTTTCCGGAACCGGCGTCCAGTATTTCCGCCGTAATTTTTGTATCGGAACGTACGATGACGGCGTCATAGCCCTGCGGGAAAACAAATAGCAATCAATACAAATGCAGCCCGGTCTGTGAACTATATTGGAATTAATGGCACTCGGGCTGGGATGATGGAATGGAATCAGAAGCTTTCACCCCGCACATTGCTACGTCGTTAATCCGGCTTCGGGAAGATACTGTCTTCTAGATCTTCAGTATGATTTTTTTCCAAGAAGTGAGATTATTTCTAATCGATAAATGACGGATTTAATTTGTGCTTTCAAAGAACCTGCAATGTTACAATGTCACTCTAGCTTGATAAACTCCGTCATACACTACGAGCATAATTGAATTTGTATTTATTATTTATATTATTATCGATTTTCAAAATAAATAAAATGAAGGAATTTTAATGTGCGTAAAAATATTATTTACCGTCGTGCAGGGCTTCTTTATACATTTTTTCATGGTTTTTCAACTTTATGACATTATAACTCCCAGAGTAGTGAATGGATTTCCAAAATTTTTAGACATAATAATTGTGAGTATGTATGTAGGTTGTATGCAAAATTTGAACTGAATCCATCAATAAACAAAAAAGTTGTTCATACACCAATCGGACACATGTCATATAGAACCGGATGGGGGCTACTTTGGACATTGTTATCTATAACAATACTGCATTTCAAATTCTAGGGTTATTTAGAAAACCACTTTGTACCAATACTGTAGTATACTGTATCTTACATAATTTCAATAAAAATATGCGTTTTAAGAAGGTTCTGTGCTACCTTTGGTATTATGAGCAGCGTGATATTGCTATATAGATAGCCTGAAAAAAGGGACCATCAATCCTTTATTTAGGTGAAACGGTCTTTTACAATGTATACCGATACAAATATTCGATTGTATATGCTACGTTGATACATTTTGAATGAATTGATCAACCCTTTAAAATTTATGAACTGTATAAACAATGCTTACAGACCAAATGTTCTGATACGTTATGTATATTTCATTGGTTTATTCGATGTTTTTTCGCGTCCTGACAAGCAATAAACGGTCTGTTTGAAAAATAATTTCAACCAAATGAAGCAAAAACTATTGTTTCACAATAGTCCCAAAGACATCAAACAGATTTGAACCATATTTTGAATTAAAAAAATCCATATTCAAAAGTGTCCAAAGTAGCCCCGCATTTCAAAAGTAGCCCCGCACGACGGTACGTAAAATTTATTTCGAAAGACACGTCTTGGAGGAATTCTTGGAGGATTTCCCGAAAAATTCCTGGAGGGATTCTTGTAGGATGTTTTGACAGAAGTACTGGAGAAATTCTTGGAGGAATTCTTAAAGGAATACTTGGAAGAAGTATCGATTCTGCAGATCCTGAAGAAATTCTCGGAGGAATCCCTATAGTTGCCCTAGGAGTATTTTCTTGAGGAATTTCTGGAGGATTTTTTGGATGTATTCAAGAAGGATTTTTTGAATATCTGGAAGTATTTTTGACAAAATTATTAAAGGGATTCTTGGCAGAAGTCTTTGAGAGACCCCTGGTAAAATTCTTGGGGAAATTTCAGTAGGATTTTTTGGAGGAATTCCTGGAGGGATTCCTGTAGGAATTCTAGGTAGATCTATTAAAGGAATTCCTGGATGATTTCTTGGAGAAATTCCTGGAAGAATTCTTTGTGGAATTCCTGGATGAATTTTTGGAGAAATTTCTTGAGAAATTCTTGATGGAATTCCTGAAGATATAAGAGAAATATCTGGAGGACTTTCTGAAGGAACTTTCGGAGTAATTTCTTGGGCAATTTCTGGAGGATTTTTTTTTTTGGTATAATTGCAAGAAGAATTTATTAAGGAACTCATGGAGTAATTCCTCAAGGAGTTTCTGGAGTAACAATCTCCCAACAATCCCTTCTAGAATTCCCTTTCAAAAATTTCTTCAGGAATTCCTCCAAGAATTCCACCAAAAATCTCTCTAGGAATTTCTCCAGGAATTTCTTGAAGAATTCTTTCAGGAATGTGTCCTAAGAATTCCTGCAAGAATACATCTAGGAATTTCTTCAAGAATTTCTTGAAGAAATTTCTTTAGGGAATCGTGAAGGATTTCCTGGAGTTTTTTCTGGAAGAAATCATGTAGTAATTTGTGAAGGATGTTTTAAAGAATTTCCTGGTGAATTTCTGAAAATAATTTCTGGATTAAGAACTCATAGAATAATTCTTGGAGAAATTCCGGTAGGAATTCTCAAAGTATTTCCCGGAGCAATTCCTGGAATATTTGGAATATTTCTTGTAGGAATTCCTGATTTATTTCCAGGAACAGTTTCAAGAGGAATTTCTGTAATAGGAATTATTGCAGGATGAATACGTAGTGTATTTCCTGGAGTAATTCTTGAAGGAGTTCCTGGAGTATTCGCTGGATGAATTTCTGGAATACATCCTGGATATCCTGGAGGAATTCCTAGGGGAATCACTGGAGAAATTTCTGGAGAAAACTTTGAAGAAATTCAGGGAGGAACGCTTGCAGGAATTTCCGGAGGAATCCCCTGATGAATTGCTGGAGAAATCCTAGGAGGAATTATTTGTGGAATCCCTATACCATTCCGGGATGAACCCCTGCAGGATATCATGTAGACATCCCGGGATAAATTCCAAGGATTCTTCCTGGAATCCAGGGATGAATTCTTGGTTGAATCCTGGAGGAATTTTTGGCGTAATTCCTTAAGAAATTTTTGGAGGATTTCCTGAGGACGATTTCTTAAAGTAATCCCAGGAGTATTTATTGAAGGTTTCCTGAGGGATCCCTGTGGTATTCATAGAGGAGTTTCTGGAAGAATTCTTGAAAAAAAAATGTTTGAAAACTCCTGGGAAAATTCCTGAAAGTTCCTTCGAAGAATTCCTTGAAAAGTTCCAGGAGGAACTCCTGAAGTAATTTCTATAGGAATTCCTTGAAAATTTTCTTGGTAAATTCATGGAGGAATTTCTGAAGAAATGCCTGAAAGAAATCTCTGCGAAATTTTTGAAAGATTCTCTGGAGGATTTCCTGAAAGTTTCTTTGGGAATTCTTCGAGGAATTTCTGGATTTTTTTAAAGGGATTCGTGGTGGCACTTCTTGAGGAATCCTTGGAGGAACTCCTGGAGAAATTCTTGTGGAAATTCCTGCAGGAATGCAATGCTTGGAGAATGTCTTGGCAGACGTCTTGGAGGACTTCCTGGAGAAATTCTTGTGGAGGAATACCTAGAGGGATTCTTTAAGAAATTCATGGCAGAAGTTTTAGAGAAATATCTGGAGAATTTCTTGGAGAAATTCCAAGTCGGATTCTTAAAGTAATTCCTGGAGAAGTTCCTGGAGGGATTCTTGTAGGATTTTTTTGGTAGAATTCTTGGAGAAATTCCCGGAAGAATTATCGAGCAATTTCTTGAGAAATTCCTGGAGGGAATCTACGAGAATCCTTGACGAAAATCTTGGGGGAATTTCTGAAGGATTTTATTTTTAAAGTTACTGTTGGTGGAATTTTCTTTAAAAATATCCTAAAAAATCCCTGGAGAAATTCTCGTAGCAATCCAGAGATCAATTTTGGAGTAATGAAAGAACTTTTAAAGAATCTTCGGAGGAATTTTTTGAGTAATGCCAGAAATAATTTCCGTTGCAACATCACATCAATAGTTTGGATGACCTAGATCACCACGTGGATATAACAAAGTTATGATAATTGCAATCGTAGGCTCTTGTTATTATAATTGCGTAGAATATATTCGACGAGCATTAGCATTTCTCCAATCCCTAAAGCAACTCCTTGAGGAATCGCTGGGGGAAATCCTGGAGGGACTTCTGGACAAATTCTTGACGGAATCCCTGGAGGAATTCCTGTTAAGTATACCTGGAGGAGCTCCTGGAGAAATCGCTAGAGGAATTCTGAAACAATATTTTGAGGATTTCCGGGAGGCATCCTTGGAGAAATTCCTGAACGAATTCCTGGAGCATCCCTGTATAAATTCTGGGATTTATTCATAGTGGAAACTCTAGAAGAATTCTGGGAGGGACCTCTGCTAGAATTCCGAAGCAATCCCTAGATGAATCCCTAGAGAAATCACTGTAGGAATTCCTAGATAAATTCATAGAGAAATTCCTAATAGAATTTCTGGAGGAATTTCTGAAGGAAACCCTGGAGGAATTCCAGGAGGAATTCCAGGAGAAATTCCTGGAGTACTCCCTGAAGAAATTCTTGGATGAATTCCTGTAGCAAACCCTGGAAGAAATCCTGAAGGAATCCGTGGATGAATTCCTGGAGGATTCCTTAGAAAAAATCTAGGAGGAATCCCTGGAAAGGTTTCTGAAAAAACCTCTAGAGGAATTCCTGGAGGAATCTTTAGAGAATTTTTTGAAGAAATTTTTGGAAGAATTCCTGGGAGAATTCTTGGAAAAATGCCTGAGGAATCCCTTGAAGAATTCCTGGAGGAATCCTTAGAGAAATTTCTGGAGAAACTCCTGGAAGAATTCATGGAGGTAGTCCTGAAGGAAGCTCTGAAGCAATTTATGGTGGAATCTCAGGAGAAATTTATGATGAAATCTCAGGAGGAATTCCTAGAGAAATTCTTTGAAAATCTTTGAAGCAGCTCCTAGCGAAATCGCTGGAGGAACTTCTTGACAAGTTCTTGGCAGAATCCCTGGAGGAATTTCTGAAAGTAAACCTGGAGGAATTCCTGGAGAAATTGCTAGAGGAGTTCTTGGAGGAATCCCTGGAGGAATTTCTGAAGGAATAATTTGGAGAAGAAATAATCCTTGAAGAAATTTCTGGTCGACTGCCTAGAGCAATCCCTGGATAAATTCCTAAATGAATTCCAGGTAGAATCTCTAGAGGAACTCTGAAAAGGACCTCTGGTAGCATTCCTGGAGCAATCCCTAGACGAATTCCTAGATGAATTTCTGTAGCAAACCATGGAAGAAATGCTGAAGGAATCCCTCGATGAATTCCTGGAGGATTCTCTAGAGGAAATCTGGGAGGAATCCCTGGAATAATTTCTGAAGAAACCTCTTGAGGGATTCCTGGAGGAATTCTTAGAGAAATTTCTGAAGAAGCTCTTGGAAGAATTCCTTGGGAAATTCTAGGAAAACCCCTTGGAGGAATCCCTGAAGGAATCTCGGGAGGAATGCCTGGAGAAATTATCCTGGCGGAATCCTAGGAGGAAATCTTGGATAAATTCCTGGATGAAATCATAGAGGAATGCCTTGAGGTATACCTGGAATAAATCCTGGATAAATTCCTGGGGGATTTTCTGAAGGAATCCCTGAAGGATTTCTTGAAGGATTTCCTGGAGGATTCCTGAAGAAATCCTTGTGGGAATTCCTAGAGGAATCTCGAGAGGAATTAATGCAGGAATCCCTGAAGGAATTCTTGGAATAATTCTTGGATAAATTCCGGGAGAAATTTCTAAAGGAATCCCTAGATGATTTCCTGGAGAAACTGTTGTAGTAATTTCTGAAGGAATTCCTAGAGGAATTCCTGGAAGAATATCTGAAGGAATGCCTGGGGTAATTCCTGGTGGAATTCTTGAAGATATTCCTGGAGGAGCCCCTGAATGAAATCCTACAGAAATTCCTGGAGGAACTCTTGGAAGAATGCCTAGAGAAATTCCTGGAGTCATACCAGTAGGAATCCCTGGAGGAATTTCTAGAGAATTTCCTTGAGAAATCTCTAGAGGAATCCCTGTTTAAATTCCATGAGGAATCCCTAGAAAAGTGCCTGAAGGAGTTCCTAGAGAATTTTCTTGTAGAACCAATGGTGCACTTTCAGGAGGATCCCCTTGTGGAATTCCTGAATGAATTCCTGGAGAAATTCTTGGAGGAATCCCTGGAGGAATCTCTGGAGGAATTCCTTGGGGCAAGGTTGTGACCATTCATTTGCAAAGATTTACATTCATTTGCTATTATCTCAGTTCAGAAGCATGCTATCGAAAAACAATATATGGATGAATTTAATCTTGTAATTTTATCTGAAAGTTTGCCGAATAACATTGGGGTCGCAAACGTATACCAAAGTCGTGAGCGAGATGTGAAGGCAACTCTCCACGCGGTGAATGTAAATGTAGAAAGTTGCCTTCACAGCTCGCTTACGACTTTGGTATGCGTGCCCGAGCAGGAGAAAATAGCTGAAGAATACCAAACTCAGGTATGGAAAACCGAATACTTACAACCTAAATAAGGTATTAAGTAGCCCTGCATAATAGGTAAAATACCTAAAATAATAACTGGTGTATATTCTGTGCACACGTGAAAAATGACATTAGGTATGACAATACCTTAATAATAATCGACGATTATTCCATACAAATAGCGATTCTTCAATAATTGCATAATACCTGAAGCAGTCCTCAACACCAAATCAATAACTCGTTGAGGTATTTTACCAATACCTACAAAATACCAAAATAAGTTATTTTCAATACATGGATAACCAACTAATACCTTGTCTTGGTATGATACCTGACTTTGGTATGCTGCAGTTATTTGTCAGTTATTCATTCCTGCTCGGGTGTTATTCTTTTTTTTTTGGTTTCCATTTCTCTGTATTTTAACTAAAGCTAATTCTACACTTTCGGGTGTTATTAGGCAAACTTCCAGATAAAACTACAAGGTTAAATTCATCCATACATTGTTTTTCGATAGCATGCTTCTGAACTGAGATAATAGCAAATGAATGTAAATCTTTGCAAATGAATGGTCACAACCTTGCCTTGAGGTATCTCTTGAGGAATTTCTAGAGGAATTTCTGGACGAATCGCTGAAAAAGTTCCAGGAATCCCATGAAGAATTCCTGAAGAAATTCAAGGATCAACTTCTGATGCAATTCTAGGAGGAGATTCTGAAGAAACCCCACGAGGAAGTACTGAAGAAATCAAAACTGTGAAGAAACCGTTGAAATTCCTGAGGAAATCCTGAAGGAATCCTAAAAAGAGTACGTATAGGAACTCTTGGAGGAATCTCTGTAGCAATTCCTGAAGGAATTCCTGAAAGAGCTCCTGAAAAAATCCCAGGAGGAATCTTGGAAGCAATTTCAAGATGAATTCTTAACCCTCTAATACCCAATCCCGCCTTTAGACGGGGTATAGTTTGAGAGTTTTTGTAATTTTTGCTTCGTGGAATTTTTTTTTATATTTTTGGCTGATATTTAGGATCTGTTTTGTATATCTTAAAATGGTTTTTGGTGTATTTTAATGCGTATTTACATTTTTTTTTAAATCATTGAAAAAAATATGTTTCAGCCACTTTTTAGAAGTCATTGTTTATTTTGTACTGAATCGCAACAATTAACATATTTTATTTTTTCCCAAATCATTCTATCCTAGTTCAATAGTTTAAGGGAATCGAATACACTCTAAAATTATTTTCCTTAAAATTACGCGGAAAATAAAATTTCCTATGAAAAAAAATAAAAATAAAAATATTTCAACAATAATCATAAAATCTCAAAATGTTTTCATCTCAAAAAATCCGTGCCCTAAATAGGCTTCCAGGAAAAATATAAAAGTGTGGGGATGTTCAAAAATAAAAATTAGAAAAATCAAAAACTGAAATTCATGAAATCGAGAATTAAAAAGAATCATCTTCCAAAACACGTTTGAATCGATTTTAGATGACGAAAAATGATATTTAGATCAAAATCAAAAATTTGGGTATTAGAGGGTTAAAGGAATCTCAAAACAGTTCCTGGAAGCAGTCTTGGATTGATTCTTGGAGAAGTTTCTAAAAGAATTCCAGGAAGAATCCCTGAAGGAATCCCAAGAAGAGTTTTTGAAGGCATTTTAAAAATAATCCTGGAAGTTGTTTCTGCAAGAATCACAGAAGGAATTCCTGGATAAATCCCTGGAGGTATTCTTGGAGGAATTTGTGAAGAAACCCCTTGATGAATCCCGGCAGCAATCCCAAGAGGAATTCCCTAGGGAAGCTCAGGAGAGATTTCCGAACGATTTCCTGGAAGAATTTCTGTAGGAATCCCTAGATAAAAAAAAAACTGAAGAAATCCATGTCTGCAGTAATTTGTGGACGAATTATTGAAGGAATACTATAGGATGGACTCCTATAGGTTTATTGTACATTTTTTAAAGGGATTTCTGGAATATTTTTTGAAATGAACAATCTCTAGTAAATTTTTCAGAAAGAATTTCTGGAAGACATTCCTGCAGAAATACTTCAAATAATTCCAGATGGACCTTTTTGAGCAATATCTAGCGGAATTCTGGAAAAAATATATAGAGAAATCCGTATAGAAATCTCTGAAGGAATACCTGCAGCCATACCTTAAAGGATCTCTGTATAAATTCCTGAAGGATTTCTCGAAAACAGCATGTGAACAATCACTGGAGTAACCTATGAAGAACTCCCAGGACAAATCCCCGAATGGACGGATGCACCGATGAACTGAGTTCATCGCGGTCCGAAAATTTTGACACTAGAGCGGGGCCGCTTTCAATCAGAACTGAACGATTTCCAATCAGAATTGAAGCCCCGCTCTAGTGTCAAAATTCTCGGACCGCGATGAATTCATCAATTCATCGGTGCACTCGTCTATAAATGTGTGGGTGAATCCCAAGATAAATTCTTGAAGGAATCTCTGAAAGAATTCATGATATGGAATCACTGCAGCAAGGTATGGAAAAAAATCATGGAGGAATTGTTCATACTCTTATATGTAGTTAACGAAACGAGAAACAAATCTAAACCAGTCATTTTGATTCCTCAAAACTGCAATGCCGATTTGCATATTCATATATCAGGCGCCCATGCCGCTTAAAAGTCATCTCAAGTCAGGCCCCCCCCTTGGGCCCCTCCAGAAAAATCCTAGCTACGCCAACGATTAAAACCACACACAAATTGTTATATAAAATACGTCAGTTGAAATTGAAAAGTATTACATTACGTTATTCATTAATCCTATACGCTGAAACAACGTGACTGAAGCAATTCCCGAAGAGTGAATCCTGCTAATTCCAGACCAGTCTGTTAAAGTAACTAGTTATTGCACAGGTTTTAAATAGCATTCATGTATACCGAATTCATAGAACTGAAAACATCTTGTCGTAATAAAAGAACCAAGCGCAGGTAAGCGCAAAAACATTTTTACAAAAACTTGAAAAAAATAGACGATCACTATGATCTACAGTATCGGACAATAAAAATGCACCAAAGCCGTTTTCCCATACAAACTAGTCAACTGTAGATTGCCATATCTCAGTTATTTCTCTACCGATTGTTTTCATTTTTCTGTGACGAACTACAAAACACTTCAATTTTTTAAAACTATTGAAAAAGTTCGGGAACAACTACTAATACAAAAGCTACAGATAGGTTGAATTTTAACAATAAAAATGCACCAAGACAAAAAACTATAAGGTACCCCGGGGCAAGTGGGACCTAAAAAAATGCTAGTTTGGTTTTGTCAAGCCAAAAAATTCTAAACATAAATAATTTTATAATTCCAATGGTTCTAACAGATATTGTTGGTATATTTCTTCTTATTACCGGACATTAAAACTGTTTCAAAATTTTTAAATTCTGTGTATTATGCACAAAATGAAAAGTGGAGCAGATCTTCATTTACAGCGTCTCACGGGGCAAGTGGGACCTATTCGGATTTTTTGTAGAAATGGCTTAATACTGTTGCTGCATATATGTAAGGTAGCATAAATTATACATATCCTATGCGAATAAATATGTTTAGCGATTTATGTTAGAAAAAAATTGTGGTATCGTGCATAAATTACGTAACACACATAATAACGAATCACTGAGAAAAAAAAATAATTCAACTCTAGCAGCTGGTCCAAAACAAACTGATTTTATTTATACAAAAAGCGCCCTAAGGTTGAATTCCGACAGATTTCCAAACTTACTTTTAATATTACGTAGTTGATAAGTCTCGCCAAAAGATTTTTCAAGATTTACAGATGTTATGTTTTCCCTTATATAATTTAACGATCAATAAATAAAGATTTTCAAATCGTGAACTTCGAATAATTCGTTTTCAAAATTGTTCATACTTTATGGCCGGTTCCTTAACATTCAGAACCTAATTATGCAGCGAAAAACGAAAAAATAATAGAATTTACTTGAACGAAAATATGAAAAAAAGATTATTTCGAAAAAATATGTTCTACCAAAACCTTTACCATTTTAAACAATAGTTTCATCATCAGAATGAGAATAGAAGTAATTAATTATAATTCAACGATTGATTACTTAAGGCGCCGAATTTCACTTCACTTTTGTGTAAATTTCGACTTAGGCTGAAGAAAGCGAGATCAAACTATGAAATTGTGTTTGTTTACTCTTATAGGTCTCACTTGCCCCAGATGCTGAAATGCACCAGCGCAAGTGAGAGCAGTTAACAAAAGGTAATAAATAAAAATAAATTACAGCTTTTTCGCTTAAAATAATTTGCAAGCACCCCAAATATTATCCCGAAACCGAAAAAGTTTTACTTTATTTGTTATTCTATTTTTAAACGACCAATGTAGTACAGTACGTTAATCTCACTTAGTGAATTGAAAATTACATATGAACAACAATAACATATATGGTCTCGTTATGGTGAGAACAATAACATTTTTTGAATTCAATGTATCCGTTGGTGTGATACCTATGTTTTATATGAAGAATGTTTGCCTTAAAACTAACAAATAAAAAAAATATAGCTGTAGGTCTCACTTGCCCCGGGGTACCTTATAGCAAAAAATGGTTACGCCATATCATCATGGTGTCTTCGGCAAATATGTTTCCTGTGTGATGACGAATAATTTTGCCCAAGATTCCAACATGATTTGACTTCAGCATTTTTGCTATATATATATATTTTTGGCTTGGGTCTCCAGTTAGCCTAGTGGTTAAGGCTATGGATCGCCAATCCGGAGACGGCGGGTTCGATTCCCGTTCCGGTCGGGAAAATTTTCTCGACTTCCTGGGCATAGTGTATCATTGTACTTGCCTCACAATATACAATTTCATGCAATGGCAGGCAAAGAAAGCCCTTCAATTAATAACTGTGGAAGTGCTCAAAGAACACTAAGTTGAAGCGAGGCAGGCCAAGTCCCAGTTGGGACGTAGAGCCATAAAGAAGAAGAAGAAGAAGATATTTTTGGCTTGGTGCATTTTTATTGTCAAAATTCAACCTATCTGTAACTTTTGTATCAGTAGTTGTTCCCGAACTTTTTCAATAGTTTTTAAAAATTGAAGTGTTTTGTAGTTCGTCACAGAAACATGAAAACAATCGGTAGAGAAATAACTGAGATATGGCAATCTAAAATTGACTAGTTTGTATCGGAAAACGGCTTTGGTGCATTTTTAATGTCCGATACTGTATACTGCAATAAATCGTATTGCAGTAGTCTAACTGTGCCATTTTACTCTACAATTACATAGGTATTTATATTACCTTAACTTCTTTGACTAGTTGATCCTTAGATAACTTCAGTTTATAATCCACCTAGAACGAACACGTAATATTAGCTCACCATTCGCAGCGCTAATTGAGTTCAACTAACTTTAATTCCATGATCTTGTAACAGTTTAACGCACGAATTGTCAACTGCATCACACACGAGCACGCTTTTAATTTCCAGAGGCATTGTGTATCGTTGGTTGCTACCTCACTACTCTAGTGCCTACCAGCAGTTTTATTACCAAGTCACTTCAATTGAGATCAATGCACGCCAAGTTCACTATAAGCAACTATCCTGTTGCGCTGACGATTTGAGACTGACCACTTGCTAGTGCCTCTTTGACTAACAGACACTATACACTAGCTACATATATCAACTAGATTGGAGATGCGTTGGCCTATTACAACTAGGTAGTGGGCTGGATTCGTCCCTTCGTCGTCACTCTATACTGGCCTCATCAGTAAACACACTGCCGATGCTTGAAACCGGTCACACTTGTAGATGCAGCAAAACCGCACTTGTCGCTCGCTCCCATGTGCTCCCGATACTCCAGAGACAGGATTGCACTGCACTGTTGCACTCTCTATGCATGTAATAATATGTAGTAGGAATAATGATCAGCACTGCTCAGCACCACTATCACATTGAACGGTTAGGTCTGTCGCGAAGACGTGAACTTCTGGTCTGATCAATAAACTCTGCTGCTACAAGTCTTAATACGTATTTGCTGCGGTATTCATGTGCGCAGCATTCTAACTCACTTTTCCTGTTTACTGCTTCCAAGTTGTTTATTACAAATTCTCGCCCCCCGAGACACTCCTGGTGTTCCTGGCGCGGCGGAGTGGTAAATAGTTTCCAAGGGCTGATCGTTGTTGCATTATCAGTGCAAAGCTGCGGCGACGCGACTCTTGTTTTCGTATTGACTACCGACGGTCAGTCGTTATCTATATTTTGCTCATGCGTATGTAATAAGCATTACATACTTTCAGATCGTGCCGTCATAACAATATCTCTGATAGAACTGTACTAATAATACCTAGTTATCTACTAAAATATCATAATCCTTACATGTGTAGCGAAGTGACATAATGTTTAAACGAATTAATGCATAAATAAGCATTCTAATTACCTACTCAAATTTAATTTAAATTTACACTGTTAAACTTAAAATCTACATATATGAAATGCAGTCTAACTTTGAAAATAGTCTCGAATTTCAAGGTTCGATTTGACCTTTACATTTGTTTCCTGTAATATTTGTAGTACCGTAAAACGGGGTAACTTTGATAGCTTTCAGCAAATTTTCCCAATATTTTTCCATGTAACAGTATTTTTCCTAGTTTTAAATTTTAAAAACAATTACTGGGTACTCAGTTATCAATTGCAATTGAAAGATCCGATAATTTCAAATACTTTCTGGATGACTTTTAATTTTTCATATGAGCGAGAATCACATTTTCATTTTGGGGTAACTTTGATAGTGCCCTGAGAAACAATCAAATTTCTAGAAATATTCACAGATTTAAATCTTAGGAGTATGAGCATGATGAGAGAAGCCTTGTAAAATGTATCAGATTCAATTTTTAAGTTAAAGCATGGATTTTTCACAAAATTCGACACATAAAAATGAGTTTGTGGGGTACAGTAGACGTTCGATAACTGCAACATATTTACGTTTCACCTACCGAATGAAATTCGTTAACTGCAACGACTGACAGACGTCAACGACTTGTCAGTTGGTCTGAAAGTGATCTAAAATGCATTCGAAAGTGCATCGCTATGCAGCTGTCGTCTGCTTTGACAGAAATTTGACGGATAGCGGTGCGACAACTGCAAAACTGTTGCACTTATCGGACTTGCAGTTAAAGCGTTTGCACCGAGCGAACGTCTACTGTGCTTAGTGAAAAACACAGCTGTCACAAGATAATGATTATTTATCTTTGTATAAAATGCTACATCAACATAAGATTACATGCTATTCAGGGTGAGATATCATTTTTTGGGTTATGTATTTTTGAATGTTTTATACACAACATACTTAGGGTCTCAAGTTAGCATAGTGGTTAAGGCTATGGATCGCCAACCCGGAGACGACGGGTTCGATTCCCGTTCTGGTCGAGAAAATTTTCTCGACTCCCTGGGCATAGTGTATCATTGTACTTGCCTCACAAATTCATGCAATGGCAGGCAAAGAAAGCCCTTCAATTAATAACTGTGGATGTGCTCAAAGAGCACTAAGTTGAAGCGAGGCAGGCCAAGTCCCAGTGGGGACGTAGAGCCATAAAGAAGAAGAACACTTATAAAAAAATCACCGACTTCGGTAATGTTTTACCGAAATCTCAACCGTTAAGTTTGTTTTACAGGAAAAAAATCGGTAAAACTTGCAATTTTTACCGAACTTCGTTAGAGTTTGACAGATAAACGATAAGATTTCAACGAAATTTTGAATTTTTTTTACCCGTTACCGAACGCTTAGCAATTGAGATTTCGGTAAAAATTACCGAATGCGATTAGCTGTAAAATTTTGAACACAACAGATTTAACTACATGAAATTACAAGGGCATTGCATACTTTTAGGCATTTATCGGTGTATGGAGATTCATTTATCGTAAAAAAAAACACATAGTTAAGATATTCAAGGTTAGATTTGGAATCTACTACACAATTAGAAAAAATCACCGACTTCGATAATGTTTTACCGAAATCTCAACCGTTAAGTTTGTTTTACAGGAAAAATTGGGTAAAGGTAGCAACTTTTACCGAAATTCGTTAGAATCTGACAGATAAACGATAACATTTTACCGATTTTTTGTATCTTTTTACAGAATTTCGTTAAAAAACCATTAGGGTAATTGATCCGATCATGGAGGAGTTAAGCGCTGGGTTCATGTTTAAACCACAATTGTATCGCCCCAAGCAAACTTTTTACATGGATTGAATTGAAAATAATAAAATCATCTCCTTAATCTACGGGAAAATAACGAAATATTGCCACTTTGATGTTGTTATGAGCATTTTATTCGTTTTTATCTGAAAGATCATTGTGTTCCTAATGTTGCGGTATGTGTTCCTAATGTTGCGGTATTTTGTTCCTATTGTTGCGGTATCCCATTGAAATCATATGGGATACCGCAACATTAGGAACACTACCGCAACAATAGGAACACAGCAGCAAACACATTTATGAAAATATTTTTTTAAAATAGGTTTTTGGGCAAATCTTAAGCAAACAAATGGTGCAATCTCATAATTTAAGCACCATACATCTATTAAAAATACCTTTTGGTAACATTTCAGTCGAAAAAGTGCTCAATTGCCATTACCGCAACAATAGGTACTACCGCAACGATGGGAACAATTACCCTACCGAACGCTCAGCGGTTGAGATATCGGTAAAAATTACCGAACGCGATTAGCTGTAAAAATGTTTTACCGAAATCTTAACCGTTAAATTTGTTTTACACCGTGTCCAATAAGTTCTCATACAAAATACAAATTTAGAAAATATAATTTTATTTCACATCTCTGATTTTTATTTTCAAAATAAATGCATGTATTGAAGGGCCACATAATACTGAATAAATAAAGGATACGGTTGAGAATAACCTTATTTTCTATTTGTTTTTAGGAACCTAGCAATACACTTCTGTTTTCTGAAATCCGTTTGCTCCGGCACGCAAGGAAAATGTTAGACAAGTTTTTGATTCTACGGTAGCTAAATAAAGTCCATAAGGTAAAATTTTGAGTTTTTATTCCAAGTAGTGTACCAAGTGGATATACTAAGGCTGAAACAATACAATTTTAGTAATGATATGGTAAGAAATTTGTAAGTAAGCGCAATTTGGGCAAATTTCTTTGAAAATGATCGTTATATTTAAATATAAACATCATAGAACGTAATTTCTGCCCAAAATTTACCACAGTAGGAATATAGCATGTCTTAGAAGTGAGAATAGTATGAATCAACAAGATAAGATGCAGCCAGCCTTCTTTAACTCAACAAAACTCATTGAAACAGGTAAATGGACATTTTTGTTTAATTTACGTTTTATTTTGACCAAAATAAAACGGCTTCGTACTTTACCATAACAGAATCTTATATTTTTTCTCTTCTGCTCGTAGTTGCTACTAGCAATGTAGATGACAGGAACCTAATTTGTTTTAGCTTAATACCATTACTCATTGAAATGAGACGAAATTTCCATGAAATGGCGTGCGTGCCAGCTGAAATGGACTTACGACACATAAGCGATCAGCAGAGAAGAATAAAGGACAATTAGTTCCAAAACATATGCTGCATTTGATCAGTATTAGACGGCCTTTCAATAAATACATTTATTTTGAAAATCCTAAATACAGATGGGAAATGAATTCAGTTTGATTTTGTATGAGAACTTATTGGACACGGTGTACAGGAAAAAATCGGTAAAACTTGCAATTTTTACCGAACTTCGTTAGAGTTTGACAGATAAACGATAAGATTTCACCGAAATTTTGATTTTTTTACAGAATTTCGTTAAAAAACCCGTTACCGAACGCTCAGCAGTTGAAATTTCGGTAAAAATTACCGAACGCGATTAGCTGTGTACACTAGTTTACAGCATTTTTGAACTCGGTAAAATTACAGTAGAGCGGATTTTTTTTTTTCGACTTTCCATACAAGAGTGTCGATTTGAAAGCGATTTTCGTTCTATTTTTAAGCAAAGTTGCTCCCTTCATACATCTCTAATCCCGTAACCAATGCTCCAATTGAGCTGAAATTTTGACTGTAACTGGCTAATACCTAATGTTTCAAATATACGTTGAAAAATATTTTTTTAATTATTTTTTTCCTAGTGAAAAAAAAATACAAATCTTCATTTTTTTTAAATTTTGCTTAAATTTTAAGGAAATTGCTCTATATAAACATAAATATCTCGAATCCCATAAATTTGACGCAAAAATTATGTTCAGATGATCGAAACATATTATATTGGGTTTCTCATTAATGTTTAGACTACTGTGATAATTTGAGAATCCACTGAATCATCATTTCCCACCGAAATTTCACACTAATCAAACTCATTTTGTTTACCTGTCGTGCATCCGACGCCCCTGTCATGAACTCAACCGAACTTGCGTATGCGTGTGCGAAATTCGACTGTGATGATAATGAATTTCGGCCGAGTCTAAATGGGTGCAAATGTCGCAATATTTAGCTTTCTATTCATGCAAAAAGATTGAAAATTCGTTGACTGCAACGCAAAATATTTAAATTTTAGTAAATCCCATATTTTTAAAAACTGTAGAGCTCGATTTTCAGGAAAAACTCAAAAACTGTTCTACTTTATTTTTTTGAAGCACGATCTTGATATTAGTACATAATTATGCATCATAAATTTCGGTCGTTAATAGAAGTTTATGACTTTCGTTTTTTTTGTAAACTAGTGTCATTAAAGTTACCCCGTTTTACGGTACATCCCAAGTAACAATTATACTTTTGTGGCAATCCTGAAGTAATTTCTAAGATAGAATAATAAAACTTAGCAATAAAGCTCTTTTTTTCTGCAAATCCGAGATAAAATAGGCATAAAACATCCATAAGACTAATCTGGCCCACTCTTCAGGAGATCTTCAAAGCTGCTTTTGAAGACTGCTTTGAAACTAGTTGTATTTATGTTCTTGCACTGATGATTGATTATAAGAACTTCATGAAACTTTAACAAGAATAGCTTGAAGCATGTTGATCTTATAACTGTCTTTCTCAAAAGTGTCAACAGTGCATAATAAATGAAATCTTTTACCTAAGCATTATGCAGATGCAAACAAATTTTGTTTCATGGATGAAATGTTAATTGAACTGCAAAATGAAATTTTCATCAAATTGAAATGGCTAAATCATTAAAATTGTCTGACAGATCATTGATGACAGGGAATCAAAATTTTCCATGCCATACCCACTTTTTCGTTGATATGCCGCCCAAAACATACGGAAATAACAAAGCGCCCCGAAAATAATATCAATTATTAATATACGAAGACATAAATGTCCTATAAAAACAAAAGGCTACGCCACTTTTTCGATTCTATCTAAACATTGCATTGCTGCCGTTCCAAGCGAACAAAACTCATGCATCCGCCATCAATTGTTATTACCTTTCATCCAAACCCCCTCAAAACAATGATGGAACCAAGTCACCTTGCATGAAATCAGGGTGGCCACACAAAATCAAAATTGAAATTCCCGCATTTTTCCCGACTTTTTCCCGCATTGATTTTAAATGTTCCCGACTTTTTTATATTACCTGTGAAACATGTAAAACATCCAAGAATCCAAACTTTTAAGTGGATCTGTAAAACTTACTGAAAGATTTACAGTGTCATTGTGATACTGTGACAATTTTACAATATATTGGAGATGTTACATCAAAAGAAATTTACATGTAACATATGCTTCAAATTTTTTTCTTATTCTGGATGTCGTTCGTATTCTGGATTTTACGTTACAACTATACTTGAACATATTTGTGTCGGAATTCTCAAAAGATCTAGCTGAATTTGTAGAGGAGTTCTCAAACTCTGAAAAACATAATTTTGACATTTCTGAATTAATGTGTAAGGTTTTTTTTAATATTTTAGATAAAATCGATATTCTGGGCTATTAAGTAAATTAAGATATTAAGTAAAAAAATCCCATTTTGGAAGAACTCATTCAGAAGCTTGTGAATAATGTTTGATGGAAACTGATGCGTAGAGTGTACATTAAAAAAAAGTTGTTCAATTTTAGTCGAATTTCTCTAGGAGTTTGAAGTGAATTTAGTACAGCCGGTTTTGAGTAGCATTCAAACCTTTGGGTTAACCTAGGGTAACGCAAAAAAAAAATCATCAGACATACCTACAAGATGGGCTTAAAATTATTTCCGTATTAGAAATGTTCTTCATTCTTTTGAAAGACATAAATCAATTCTTCAGATTTGCATTAGGAATTAAGGTTAAAAACTTCTTTACAATGTTCATATGTCTGTCCTAAGGAATTCAGGCTAGAAGCTGTTCATGTTTAACATTGGATACACCAGGAATACCTTCAGAAGACAAGCCATACATTAAAAGATTTAATAAAAAAAATCTAGAGGATCTTGTCTTCCGGTTTTCAATTTGCAATTTTGCTTCCGTTTTAATGTCAAAGATTCTAGGTATTTATAAGTGAATTTATCCAGTAGGTAATTCTACAAAAACTTACACAGAAAACACTTCAACATAATTCTATAAAAAATCTTCCAGAAACTCTTCCGAGACGACTGAATTATTGATGCTTTTAGTAATTATTCCAAAAATATTTGAAATGTCACTATGAACTCCTTCTGAAATTTCTAGAAATACCGTTAAAAACTCCTTCAAAGCAAAAATTTCTGGAAGTCCTTGACTAGCAAATTTAAGAATTATTTCAAAAAGTTTCAATAAAAACTTTAATTCTGACGTTCGATTTGAATAGGAATCACAGTAAGCTTACGACCTATTTAAATCGAACGCCTGAATTGAAACTTGACCCAAAGCTCAGCCAGATATTTCGGCAAAAAATCCTAACTACTACAAGGAACTATGTACTGCAGAAATAATCTGGGTAAAATCTCTAAAATTATGACACTACCCAGGTAACCAATAAGCAGTTAAAATGGCATTAATTCGGCACTATATGCGCCTTTACGGCAGGTCATTAAATGCTAATTTGCCCCATATGCGCCATAAGTGCTACTTAAATGCAGGTTTTGGCCCAATATACGGCTGATTTAATGCTTAAATTTCCTACCCCCCAGATTGTCAAAAATAAAAACAAAAAATTTTCCCTGCCCATTTTACGGCCTCTCTTTCTCTTCTATTTTTATCTTCACTCTCCTGAGCAACTTTTGAGGCTTGGGACACGTTTTGAAATTCTGTTCTCGTTATTTTTTTTGCTGATTTCGGCGAAATTGGGATTTGATCCCTCGATCCTCGGGTTGACGATGGTGCTGAACCTCGCTACGATGTAAGCTATAGATGATTAGATAATGTGCGTTGGTTTTTTGATCAATTTAAAGCTTGAATACTACACCGGCAGTAGCTTCGTCAGATATGCTGTGTGCCCAGCATGTGCTGATAATTAAATCGAGCATTGGAAAGTAGCCAAAACCATGGAATTTATTTCCCAAAGCATGTTTTTTTAGTTGCTACTCTATAAATGACAGGACAAGCGAATGATAATGGCATCTACATCCGGGGCACGTAAATTAAAAAGTGAAAATGTGTTGTGGGTTCAGCATCACTCCTCCCACTTAGCAGTTTTATGGCACTAATGTAGCAGTTATGCTGCTTGTTGACCAAAACATACCGTGTATCTCAAATGCTACATAACTGCTGTCAGATTTTAAGTAGCATTTCAATTGCTAATATAGGGCAGTTTAGCCGTCGAACTGCTATCATACGGCAGTAAGCAGGTCAAATGCAGATATAAAACAGAAATACGGCTTATTCAAATGCTTATTGGTTACCTGGGTAATTTCTCCATGGTCTTAGTCAGAAAATCCTTTTCAAAGTTCGTCAACACACAAAATTTCATTGACAAGAATTCTCGGATTACCGCACCAGAATTCCAGGGGTTTTCAGCTAAAATCAATTTCTTGGGAGTAGACAGTCGAAACTCTGCAAACTATCTGATTCCTCGATTAAATGTACTCGAAATGGATTTCTCGACAAATAGCTTTGGGAGATATTCTGTGGAAAATCTTTGGAAGAATTTCCTATGGAACTCATACTATTTTAATCAAAATTATTTTTTGCGAATTATTTTGTTGATTTCTGGTTAACTTCATTATTATGCTATGATTAACCATGTATTAGTAGGTTTGCTTCAGAGGCACGTTCTCCTCCATTCAGGAAATTTTTACCATGTAATAAGTTAAATATTTTCTAAGAAAATGTTGTAGAATTATATTATATAAAACCGTTCAAAATTTGGAAACTAAAATTATGTTTTGCGATATTTGTTTCACGTTTTTAGATTAGGTTTTTTAGTCGTTAAAAACTTCACTTTTGAAAATTGTGATTTAAAATATGTTTGTTCATAAATTTAAGGTCTAATCGTTGACTTGAGCATCCGGACAATAAAACCCAGTCACCCGGATGTCGCGACCGACATCTGACGAGTCCATTCTGATCGTTTGCCCAGCTATCTACTGGGTCGGATGACTGTCGCAAGAAAACTCACGAATCGAGGAAATGGCGCTCTGGGTGTGAGCCTCGGCCCGGCGGGGTGGGAAGTAACAGCGAAAGAATTTTCAAAGCCTCGCTGCTACCGTCAGCTTGATCCAACTCTTAGTGTGTTGCACGCTCCGTGTCCGATGGAAGAATGAATGAGAAGCGCTTCGCGCAGTTCGTTTTATTCAATCCAATGCCCGCACAGGCGCACGCTCAGTGGGCGCTCGGATTGAGCCTCGGCCCGGCGGGGTGGGAAGTAACAGCGAGAGAATTTTCAAAGCCTCGCTGCTACCGTCAGCTTGATCCAACTCTTAGTGTGTTGCACGCTCCGTGTCCGATGGAAGAATGAATGAAATGCGCTTCGCGCAGTTCGTTTTATTCAGTCCAATGTCCAGACTAGTACACAGTGGGTGGGCGCTCGAAGTGAGTCTCGGCCCGGCGGGGTGGGAAGCAAAAGCAGACGGTGAAGTTTTTTTTTTTTACTTCATTTACCGATGGGCGGAGCACAAACAACAGACATTATCCCGATGGCTTTCTTTCAGACAGTTTGTGATAGGTTTTCATTCTGTGAATTCCACAACAGTTGTTTTTAATGCTTTACATTTTATTTGTACATTTTTTTACAATTGTCAATCTCATATACTACAATCCCCTCCTCCTCTACTCTCATGAAATGATGAATTATGTGTTTTATTTTATTATTTTATTACTTTTTTTTTATATACATGGTTTTCTTTATTACCGATGAACTAATTGTTAATAAATCATTCTTATTTCTTTGTTGATGTAATGACTTACATTAAGTTAAAATAATAGCTATGACATCAATCAACAATTTAATTTATTATTTGATATTGATTTTTCCTCGTTCCGCTTATTTTAGTCATATATGTTGTACAACACCATGTCTTTTAGCTTGCTTGGCAGCCGCTTCTCTCGTTGCGGTCGTGGCATTGGCACTACGGCGCTGCCTCCCTTGGATTGACCTCCAGTTACATCAACATTCGACGATCCATCTGTAGAAAGTAAAACTCAGTAGATTTATTCTTAGTTATTTGTTTTAACTTACCAATGTTTCTATCTTTATCGATATTTGGATAGGTTTGCTGAAGATCCATATTTTGAGCTACTTCGAATCTTTTGTCCACGCTCTCAGAGTGTTTCGAAATGTTACCACCTTGAAAATTAGATAATAAGCTGAATCCTTGAATAATAAAATTAAGAAAATATTTCACCTCTTTCTGACACTGCATCATTACTGGGAATGCCAGCAAAACTTTGAAAGTTATCAGAATTTTCCTGACAGTGGTCTTCGCAATCTTGGATGGCCCTCTTAGCATCCCCTACGTTCCTTGAATAAATCACTCCTCGGCTGCTTTTTACTACAAGTTTGGCTCCATCTCGTGCTATAACCGTGAACTTTTCAGGATTGAAATTTGAATCTGACTTATTTCGCTTGGTTTGCGTTAAGATGACTTTATCTCCAACTGCGAGGTCCGAATCTTTGGCATTTCTTCGAAAATCTGCATTCTTCTTGCTTTCGAGCTTCGAATACGCATCCTTCTCTCTGATATCTTCACGGTCCAGTTCTGGCGATGCTTGAGTCTTCCATAATCCAGGGAATGTTCCTCGGAATTTCCAGCCAACTAACAGCTCGAATGGCGTTACTCCCAGACGAGTGAGTGGCCGTACTTTATTGTGCATGTGCACGTATTTGTTCAGGGCTTGTCTCCAATTTACTCCATCCAATTTAGAGGCTGACAATGCTCGCTTTATCCCTTCGTTTTGCCTTTCAACGGCTCCGTTGGATTGTGGGCAAAGAGGAATCGATTTGCGGATCTTGATCCCTTTATTTTCCCAGGTCTGTACGAATTTATCGCTTTGAAAAGGGGGGCCATTATCACTTTGCAGCACCAAAGGATAACCCCAGTCGGCGAAGATTTTGTGCAGAGCCGTGATTGTGGAATCTGCATCCATGTGCTTCATCTCTATGACGTGCAAATAACGCGAGTATGTGTCGACGATCACGAGAAATTCTCCAAATCCAAACTCTTTGTCAGTGAAGAAGTCAATCTGTAAAATTTCCCACGGACCATAGGGAAGTTCTCTGTTGGTCAACGGAATTGGTGGGTTCTTCTTTGATAGCAGTAGACACGTTTCACAGCGCTTTATGAATGATTCAACCTCCGAACTCATTCCAGGCCACCAGAAATGGTCACGTAGGATTCTTTTGGTGGAACCGATTCCCATATGACCCTGATGAGCCGACTCAATAGCTTTTGTTCGTAATTCTTCTGGAAGAACTATCTTGTCGCTTCTGAAAACCGAACTTCAAAAAACACTAAGCTCCTTGGCCTGTGATTCATATCTGCGCAAACCAGCTCTTACTTTCTCCAACTCTGTATCCTTTTCCGAATGTTTCTCAATATCGTCCCAGGAAATTTCCATTGCTCCTGCATCGATAAAGTACAGCAAATGATTGGTGGCGGCTTCCTCATCAAACGATTTGATTGGCTGACTTTGTTCGACCAATCTGGACAGTGCATCTGCCACATTCATTTCTCCAGGTATCCTTTTGACATTGAAATTGTAGGGCTGCAGTCGCAATGCCCATGACTCTGCTCTCGTCACTGCTCTTTTCCCAATTCTGTGCTGGCCACCAAAAATAAACTCATTCGATTCTGCATCAGTTCGTATTGTAAAGAACATACTCGTGAGGTACACAGAAAGTCTTTCAACAGCCCAAACCATTGCCAAGGCTTCTTTTTGTGTCTGGGGATACTTCTGCTCTGTAACAGATAGCGCCTTTGAAACACACGCTATTACCCTCGGGTTAGATTCCTGGTCGAATTGGACTAATACCGCCCCCAAGCCAAACGGTGAAGCATCGACGAATAGTTCTGTGCGGTCGTCTCTGTTGAAATATCCAAGCGTAATGGTGTCCCACGCCTCATTTTTTAGGAGCTCAAATTCGTCCTCGAGTTCCTGATTCCAGAAGAATCGATCAGCTCTTGCTAACTCTCGAAGCCTTATTGTTTTGTCTGCTCTGTTTGGGATAAATTTTCCGATAAAGTTGACCAATCCTAAAAAACTCTTCACCTCTGCAATCGACTCTGGATGCCTGAAGTTTCGCAAGGCTGAAATCTTCTCTTCTTCGATCTTCCATCCTTCAGCTGACACTACGAAGCCCAGAAATTCAACCGACTGCTTTCCGAAAGCGCATTTTTCTTCATTTATTTTGACATTATGGTTTTCCAAGCACTTCATCACCTGTTCCAAGTTTTCGTCGTGTTCTTTCTTAGTACGCCCGAAGATCAATACGTCATCCAAGTAATTAATCTGACCTTCACATCCAGCAAGTACAACGGTTTGCAGAGTCTCCTGAAATATATCGGGAGCATTCGTCAGTCCGAACGGGAGTCTGCGATAACGGTAGAGCCCATCTCCGGCGAAAAAGTTCGTTAAATGTCGTGAGCCTTCGTCCAACTCAATATGGAAAAATGCGTTCGTCAAATCAATGGTGGAGAACCACTGGGCACCATGAAGTTCCATCAGTATCGACTCAAGTGTGGGCATTTTGAAGGGAGTTCTATAGATACATCGATTGGGTCCCCGCAAATCGATGACGAGTCGAATGTCATTCTTTCCTTTGGGTACCACCAATAGGGAAGAACAGAATGAACGATCCATGTCCATAGTGACCTCTTCAATGATCCCGCTTGATAGAAGATAGTCAATCTTCTGTTTCGTAAGTTCCTTGAATGCTTTTGGAATGTGAGTGTACACATTACGAGCGGGCGGCATATTAGCATTATACTTCAACGACACTGGAGGAATGTTGAATTTTGGAAACTCTCTGGTTGAAACGGTTTGAATATAGCGTCCATTGGGCTGAAACTGGTGCCGTTTCTGCTGTCGTATAGGCACATTTAAACCAACGTCAAGGACTGAGTATCTGATCGCCGTGTTAAGCCCCAAAAGTGCTTTGAACTCATCCACCACGTAGAATTTTTCTACTGTTACTGGTCTATCGTGCGAAATGAACAACTCAGCGGAAAAATTGGCGACAACTTTGATTGGTTCAGGCATTGCATACGCTTTCAATGGTGTGTCAGAAGAGGATTTCAGACCAATTATTTGAGACTTAGCGTTCTGATCGGTTAAAATCAGGTCGAAAGATGCCTTTGTAATGGTGTTCACCTGCGCACCAGAATCAATTAGAAATTTAACTCCAATCCCGGCAACTTTTGCTTCAATCGTTGCATTTGGAATTCTATGGCCACAAGTGGCCTGCATGTTGTTCACCTCTAGTGTATCAGATTCGGCGACTTGTGAATCGGTTTTAGCCTGTAAAATGATACGCAAACATTTAAATCAATATTTTATGTTCTTTTATTTCAATTAGTTTATTTCAAATAAAACTTTTCTTTCAAGTTGTAATCCATTTAAGATTGTTTCAATAAAACATGTTACTCCAAATTATCAATGTTTTGTACCTTTGGGTCTGGATCAGCTTCCGTTTTCGCACATTCGATGGCGGCAATCTTCCGTTCTACGGTAGTCTCCTCTTCCTCTGCGTGGCGTTTTAATGGTCTTCTCTGCTCCAATGGGCTGGACTGATTCGATGGACAGCAACGAGCAATATGGCCATACTGTCGGCAAATTCGACAGTCCTTCTTGATCGCAAAGCATTCGGATGATCGGTGATAAACGCTTCCGCACCTCCAACAGTTGGATTGTGAACGATTGTTGCCTCTCGAAAATCCTCGTCCTCCTCTTCCACCACCACGGTTCGGGAATCCTCTGCCTCTTCCGTACGAACTGAAAGCTGTTCGTTGGTTACGATATTCCTCATTGCTGTGAGACACCGCCGCAACCAATGGCGAATCTCTCAGCCTTTGCCTCCTTAGAAACTCTTCTTCGCTTGATTTTTCAATCTCATGGTCCTGGATCAGATCGATGAGGTCCTTCATGGTACCTTGCTTCAGCCAATTCCGATTGGCCAGTGTCCGAACTCTAGCATCGTTAGCCCTTTGTGTGATAACTCTCACTACCGCCTCCATCTCTTCATCCGGTCCATAACCACACAGCTTCGCAGCACAGGTCACGCGCCGCACAAATGCAATGCTGTTTTCCGTAGCTCCTTGCAGCATCATCATAAGCTTTCCTCGTTGCGTTAGTGTGTATGCCCTGGATCCATAGTATCCGTCAAGTCGAGCCAATGCGTTCGAGAATGGGGAAGTTTGCTCATCCGGCATCTCTGGTGTAGAAGATGTCGTGCTCAAGATTTCCCGGAGCTTGGGGCCAGACTTGATCTTGAACACTCCGTATTTCATCCTTTCATCTGTAGCGTTGGCCAGCTGAAGCGACGAAACAAGCATGTCCTTCCAGTATTCGAATGCTTGTTTGTCAATTTCAGTTTGCCCTTCCGATGGTACGCATTCCGGTATGTTCAGTGTACCAAGTGACCAACTGTTCATCGCCGAAAGAAGTGGTCCATCAGAGTGGCCCGTGCTAGACGACGCCGGAATCCAGTCACTGCCATAGCCTGACAAACTTGCCACTTGCTCGCGGAGTGCGTTGTTCTTTTTGAGAACCTCGCTCAGTTCCTTTAGAAGGGACTTTTTCGAGGGCGTTCTGTAACGAATCACAAAATATTTGGATTAGCTCAATTTCCGAAGCAATTTTCTAATACACTCCGTCTTTTTCCACCGGAGGCATATTCGAAACTCGTCTATGTCCACCGAGTTCGATTCTTCTTTTTTTTTTTAACTAGACCTCCGTCTATTTCCACCGGAGTCTATGCAAACTTACTTTGTGGGAGCCAGCGGTCCGTTGAACGTTGCGCCACTGTCGCGACCGACATCTGACGAGTCCATTCTGATCGTTTGCCCAGCTATCTACTGGGTCGGATGACTGTCGCAAGAAAACTCACGAATCGAGGAAATGGCGCTCTGGGTGTGAGCCTCGGCCCGGCGGGGTGGGAAGTAACAGCGAGAGAATTTTTCAAGCCTCGCTGCTACCGTCAGCTTGATCCAACTCTTAGTGTGTTGCACGCTCCGTGTCCGATGGAAGAATGAATGAAAAGCGCTTCGCGCAGTTCGTTTTATTCAGTCCAATGTCCAGACTAGTACACAGTGGGTGGGCGCTCGAAGTGAGTCTCGGCCCGGCGGGGTGGGAAGCAAAAGCAGACGGTGAAGTTTTTTTTTTACTTCATTTACCGATGGGCGGAGCACAAACAACAGACATTATCCCGATGGCTTTCTTTCAGACAGTTTGTGATAGGTTTTCATTCTGTGAATTCCACAACAGTTGTTTTTAATGCTTTACATTTTATTTGTACATTTTTTTACAATTGTCAATCTCATATACTACACCGGATAATCTCTATCAAACGAAAAATCACTCGTATTTGAGAAACCAATGCTCATCTGCATCATTTGGATTTTGAAATTCCTGCGTGGGGTTTCTGAAACTGTGTAAGAATCTGGATTTGAAGTGAGTCAAGTGCTAAATCTAGGTTTGAGTTTATATTCTGGAGGCGTTACACATCATTTTAAAAATTCCCGATCATAAACAAAATTCCCGACTTATTCCCGCATATTTCCCGATGAATTTTGATTCCCGACTTTTTCCCGCATTTCCCGAATTTCCCGAGTCTGTGGCCACCCTGAGAAAGCTACAGCCTTCATTGAAGATTGTTTTTACTAGTTATGATCTTAAGGCAGATTTGTTCGTCTTAAAAGAAACTTATTCATTTTATTCAAGAGTAACAGCCTTCGACAAATGTTTGTTTACGTTTTCGATGCTAGAAAATTGTCTCTGTACATTTCGCGGTGTTTCGCGTCAACATGTGCCAATTCTATTTTGTTTCCCTGTACATACATACATACATTTATTTGTTCAACATCATTAAGACAAGCAGGGTTGTTACGAGAAGGGTGGAAAAAAATCCGCGCCAAATCCGCGCGAGCTTAATTTGAATCCGCGCCAAATCCGCGCGATACTAGAAATGAATTCGCGCCAAATCCGCGAGAGCGTGAAGGTATTTTTTTTTTCTTTCTTCACGTTATTGAAGAAATCCATTAAATCCATTAAACTGGAAGGGACTGTTGGATGAAGAATAAACTTTTGATTCGTAAATCAACACAACTCATGCTTTCTAAAAGTGAGTTTGAAGACGTTTCGGCAAAACTTTCGTTATTTTTTTTTCCAAAAACAGTTCTTAAAGATCCATTGGGCGATTTTTGAAAAGAATTTTCTAGACAAAATCTCAGGAGAAACATCCCAAGAACTAGGTAGTGCATTCGTGGAAAAAATACTAAACAAAAGTGAAGAAATTTTATAAGAAACTGAAAAAAAAATCTTTGAAATAAACAGAATGGAACTTTCTTGGCTTTCTTTAAGTATTACTGAATATTTTTGGAGACAGTAACCCGAACATTTTTTTTTAAAGAATTTTTGGAAACCAATATGAGTTTGAGAAGGATACTCATTAAAAATTCTCATAAGATCACTTCGAACATTTTTTGAGTAATGTCTTAGTAGTTCTTGAATGAATCTTCAGGGAGGAATTTTCCAAGGAGAATACTTGGCAAAACCTGAGAAAAAGTCCCTTAAAATGAGTAATCTCATTTTATTTTATTGATGCACAAGGGGATCATGGGGCCAAGTCTCCAATGCAAGACCAAGAACTCACATCGTCCATAATACACCGTGGAATTTGGGAGTAGGTATTGCAACCTATTTAGCCATGTGGCTTTAAAGTTTTGCGTGGCCTTAAGGATGAGGAAAGGTGGGAGATTGATTTTGCGAATTGAGCTGTAAAAGAATGTGTTGATAATTAAATTGTCAACGTTATTTACCTTTGCGTATTTTCACACAAAATGAACAAATTTGACGATCAAGCACCAGGTTCAGTGAACTAGCATAAACAGCTCTTCTTGTGATTCTTGATCTTGTGTCTTCAATATTGGAAGCTTGGTTAATAATAATTAAAAAAAATAGAAGGATAAATTGTGTAACAACCTCCTTCCTTATGGAAATAGAAATCAAATACCTACATCAAAAACAACAAAAAAGAGCCGTGACGCTTCTTCGTTTGATCACGAAAAGTATCGGTTCTTTTTGGCACCACGAGTGTGCATCTTTCTCTGTAGAGTAAAGATACATTTAAGCCCCGAGACCTGACAGCAATCAAGCTGATCACAAGGTTGTGCTTCTGCCCAGAGGAAAACGTCCCTTAAAATGGATAATCACTGGAAAAATCCTAGAAGGACAATGTTGACAATTTTCAAGATTTACTTGCTGGAGTCCTTTGAAATTCCTACAGGGTTTTCCTGGATTTTTAGGAGTTTTTCCGAGAATTCCTGCAGTAATATATCCAGGAATGCCGACAAAGATCCCCCAGAGTTTTTCGCCAAAGTTTTTACTAGCAGTTTCCTCTAGGATACCCTTCACAAGATTTTTTCCCGAAATAATCTAGGGATTTATCTAGAAATCTCTTCAAAATATATAGCTGGTGCCTTTCGGAATTGTACCAGTAACTCGGGCAGATTACTATTACCCTTTCGGCTTCCGATAAACGGATATCTTTCGGATATTACATTCAAAGGAACACCGCCGATACGTTACGTCTGGGACGAATGTGGACTATGCAGTGGGCTCATACTTACGATAAAACGGAGCATAGTTAATTCCCAGAAAAGGCGCAATATAGCGACCTAAACCTCGGATGAAAGCTTAAGAATCCATTTTTGAGCTATTCCTCCAAAGACTGAACGTCATACCTCCCAACATAACCAACAATTGAAATTCGAAGGAATTGCTAGAAACAAATTTGATTTTTTTTGAGAAACGAGAACTCGAAAGTTGAAAAAAGATGCACATTATACCCGCAATGGAATTGGAAGAATCGTTGCACAATTTCTTCAAAGAAATATTTTGAAGAGCTGATGAAATTCGTAAACGATTGCCGTTAACCAAAACGAAAACTTGCTTCAAATTCTTCACTAGTAGGATGTTAAGGTCAACATGACCCAATCAGGCACGCTGAACGTACACTACGCTATCGTGGTGCAAAAATTCTAACATCTTAGGAGGGTTAAACAAATATGTATTTACTTTTCATAATTTCTAATTCAAGTGCCGATAATCATTCAAATATTTCGCTATACACACTACAAAAATCATTTCCGCGCCAAATCCGCGCGATGGCCAAATTCCATGGGTAAATCCGCGCCAAATGCGCGAAAATCGCGAAATCCGCGGAATTCGCGAAATCCGCGCTGTTGTAACAACCCTGGACAAGACATAATCAACAATAGTACGCCACAATACTCGGTTTGTGGCTGCCGCTCTACATTCTCGGTCGCGCCCAATGCTCGCCAAGTCACGATCCACCTGGTCCGCCCATCGTGCTCTCTGCGCTCCACGCCTTCTTGTGCCAACCGGATCCGTTGCAAACACCAGCTTTGCAGGGTTTTTGTCCGGCATTCTTGCAACATGCCCTGCCCAACGTATCCTTCCGGCTTTGGCCACCTTCTGGATGCTGGGTTCGCCGTAAAGTGCAGCGAGCTCGTGGTTCATCCTTCTCCGCCACACACCGTTCTCCTGCACACCGCCGAAGATCGTTCTTAGCACGCGTCACTCGAAAACTCCGAGTGCTTGTAGGTCCTCCTCGAGCATGGTCCATGTCTCGTGCCCGTAGAGGATCACCGGTCTTATTAGCGTTTTGTACATGGTGCATTTGGTGCGTGGGTGAATCTTTTTCGACCGCAGTTTCTTCTGGAGCCCGTAGTAGGCCCGACTTCCGCTGATGATGCGCCTCCGAATTTCTCGGCTCACGTTGTTGTCAGCCGTCAGTAAGGATCCGAGGTAGACGAATTCCTCCACCATCTCGAAGGAATCCCCGTCTATCGTAACATTACTACCCAGACGGATCCGGTCGTTTTCGGTTCCGCCTACCAGCATGTACTTTGTTTTTGAGGCATTCACCACCAGTCCGACCTTTGCTGCTTCGCGTTTCAGGCGGGTGTACAGCTCTGCCACCGTTCCAAATGTTCTAGCGATAATGTCCATGTCGTCCGCAAAGCACACAAACTGACCGGATTTTGTGAAAATCGTTCCCCGGCTGTTGAGCCCGGCTCGTCGCATCACACCTTCCAGCGCGATGTTGAAGAGTAGACATGAGAGTCCGTCACCTTGTCGCAGTCCCCGGCGAGATACGAATGAACTGGATAGTTCACCCGAAATCCTTACGCTGTTTTGCACACCGTCCATCGTTGCTTTAATCAGTCTAGTCAGCTTCCCAGGAAAGCCGTTTTCGTCCATGATTCTCCGTAGCTCTGCGCGGTCGATACTATCGTATGCCGCTTTGAAGTCGATGAACAGGTGGTGCGTTGGGACCTGGTATTCACGGCATTTCTGGAGGATTTGCCGTACGGTAAAGATCTGGTCCGTTGTCGACCGGCCGTCGATGAAGCCGGCTTGATAACTTCCCACGAACTCATTTGTTTTAGGTGACAGACGACGGAAGATGATCTGGGATAGCACTTTGTAGGCAGCATTCAAAATAGTGATCGCCCTGAAGTTCTCACATTCCAAATGGTCGCCTTTCTTGTGAATGGGGCAGATTACCCCTTCCTTCCACTCCTCCGGTAGCTGTTCGGTTTCCCAGATCCTGACTATCAGCCGATGCAGACAGGTGGCCAACTTTTCTGGGCCCATCTTGATGAGTTCAGCTGCGATACCATCCTTACCAGCTGCTTTGTTGGTTTTGAGCTGGTGAATGGCATCCTTAACTTCCCTCAGCGTGGGAGTTGGTTCATTTCCGTCCTCCGCTGCACTGGCGTCGTCGTTCCTTCCGTTGCCGTGGGCTCCCGTGCCTACGTTCTCCACGCCGTTCAGGTGCTGATCAAAGTGCTGCTTCCACCTTTCGATCACCTCACGTCCGTCCGTCAAGAGGCCTCCGTCTTTATCCCTGCATATTTCGGCTCGCTGATTAGAACTTCCGTGTTTCTTGGGAACGGCACAGCAGTTCCATTTCTTCACACTCCGCTTCTTCCAGGCGGCGCTTTTTCTCCCGAAAGAGGCGGGTCTGCTGTTTCCGCTTCTGTTTGTACCGTTCCACGTTCTGTCGAGTCCCTTGCTGCAGCATTACCGCCCTCCCTGCGTTCTTCTCCTCCAAAACCGTTCTGCACTCTTCGTCGAACCATTCGTTCCGTCGATTCCGTTCCACGTACCCGATGGTGCTCTCGGCTGCGTCATTGATGGCTGCTTTCACTGTACTCCAGCAGTCCTCTAGAGGGGCCTCATCGAGCTCGCCCTCGTCTGGCAACGCGGCTTCGAGGTTTTGCGCGTATGCTGAGGCGACATCCGGTTGCTTCAGTCGCACTAGGTTGTACCCTGTATTTTTGCAATTAATAATGAAGTGCAACTTACTAAAATTACACTATTTGGCATGAGCTTGAGCAGAGTCACGGTAAGTACCCATTTCATTTTCGATTCGCATAGCTGTGGCTTTTGTGAGGAACTGGTTGAAGGCAGCATGACAGCAGCCAGCTACTCGCATTTTTGATTGGCCGTAAAATCATTACTTCGTTGACATGATTACGTTTTAGCACAAGAATGGCTAAATTATCAGTGAGCAAACATGTTTATGTGTTTATATTTGCATGAGAACGAGGTTTTTCAACAAATTTGTTACACTCATTATTTGGATTGATCAAATAGTTCGTTGTCTAATTATTATTTCACATAGTTCTTGTTCCAAAGTAATGGTTCTAGCTCAAGAATAGAAGGCTTCAAGAAGTTTTTAAAGGAGGATTAGTCAGATGAAATGCACTTGAATTAACGAAGCATAAACTTTTAATAAAATATGTTGATGTTATGTGTTGAAAATAACTTGAAATACGCCTTAAAACTTATTATAAGATTTAATGCTCTTGTAAACTCAGTTGTTTTATGCGCAAATTTCAAAATTAACTTGAAGACAACTTAAAAACCGCAAACGAACGAAGATTGTTTTCTCTTGATAAAAACAACTACAAATGTTTCATGAATTGGTCATGCTGTTATAAAGCTTCCATAAAAATAATCAAATCTAAAAGGAATTGAAATTATTACTTGGGATGTTTAAAAAATAAGTCTCTAAAGATATTTCCGAAAGTATCGTTGAAGAAATTTCTGAAGGAAATTCAGAATACTATCTGGAAAAATTCTAAAAGAATTCCTGAAAGAATTAAAAAAAAAAACAAAATTCCAGAAGGAATAGCTGAAAATACACCTGGAAACCCCTGATAAACTAAAAACCTAATGAGATATTTTTGGAAAAAAAAACCTGGAGAAATCCCACAATAAAAATTCTAAACATTTTTTTAATGAATTTCTGGATGAATGCATAGAGAAATTCCAAGAGGTATGCTTCGATGAATTTCTAAGAAAATACATAAAAGGGATAGGGAAGTGGAACCATCTCGGCAGGGCTCCTGTTTTAAGCACTTTTCTCCTATAACTCAGCCAATTTCGAACCAATTGAAACAATTGCCCAAAATACCGGTCACTGCCCAAGCGGTTTGCCACCCTACCCGGCGGAATTTCTGATGAAATCTCTGTGTAAATGTCTGCAAGAATGTCTTCCAGGCCTTCCGTAAAAGTCCTTATAAACATTTTTGAAAGAATCTGTAGAAAAATGTCTGTAGGAGTCCTTGGAGGATTTTCTAAGACTTTCTGAAGAAATCATCGGAGCAATTTCTGGAAGAGAAATGTCTTGAAGTTATATCTAAAGGAATGTGCAAAACGGTGAGTCGATAAGGAGAGCGTCCAACATAGCTCTGTTCCTCACAAGTTCCTACCTCATGCTTCCACGGGTCAAGCGATGACAAAGACCGCCAGCTAAGAGTTGTGTGCTTAGCTGGTAGTGCAGCCTGGGCACTGTTGTCCTTCTGACTTCAGCTAGATTGAGGAGGTACGATTCGAGCGTTTGTTCACCAAGGATGTGCGGCTCAAACAGCGTCTGTTCTGGCATCCAGCGGCTGAGTAAGAAACGCTGCACCACGCCCAGCTAGATCCAAGGTGGTAGCCCCATCAGCGTGGTCGTCCCAGTGTTGGTTGGGACGTTAAACAGAACTGGCACGATGGCCCTCCGGCGAGACAGGAGTGTTGGCGTAGGCCCAATAAGCCACCCGTAAAAATCTCCATTGCGAATAACATAGGAGAAAATACGACTCGATACAATCGACAAAGACCCACGCGACAAAATAAGGACTACGATTGGAAACTTGGAACATGGAATTGCAAGTCACTAGGTTTCGCAGGATGTGACAGGATAATCTACGATGAACTACATCCCCGCAACTTCGACATCGTGGCGTTGCAGGAATTTTGTTGGACTGGACAGAAAGTGTGGAAAAGCGGGCATCGAGCGGCTACCTTCTACCAAAGCTGTGGCACCACCAATGAACTGGGAACAGGATTTATAGTGTTGGGCAAGATGCGACAACGTGTGATCGGGTGGCAGCCGATCAACGGAAGGATGTGCATGTTGAGAGTTAAGGGCCGTTTCTTCAACTACAGCATCATCAACGTCCACTGCCCACACAAAGGGAGACCCGATGACGAGAAAGAAGCGTTCTACGCGCAGTTAGAGCAAACATACGATGGTTGCTCGCCGTGTGACGTGAAAATCGTTGTCGGTGACATGAACGCGCAGGTAGGAAGGGAGGAAATGTACAGACCGGTTATCGGGCCAAATAGCCTGCACGCCGTATCGAATAATAACGGCCAGCGATGCGTAAACTTTGCAGCCTCCCGTGGTATGGTAGTCCGAAGCACCTTCTTCCCCCGCAAAGATATCCACAAAGCCACCTGGAGATCACCCGACCATCAAACAGAAAACCAAATCGACCACGTTCTAATCGACGGTAAATTCTTCTCAGGTATAACCAACGTCCGCACATACCGCAGTGCGAATATAGATTCGGATCACTACTTAGTCGCTGTATGCATGCGCTCAAAACTTTCGACAGTTATCACCACGTGTCGAAGTCGAACGCCGCGGCTCAACATCGAATAACTTCGTAACGTAGAAGTAGCTCAAGACTACGCGCAGCAGTTAGCAGTGGTCCTACCAACGGAAGAGCAGCTTGGCGCAGCTACACTTGAAGATGGCTGGAGGGACATCCGATCCGCCATAGGTAGTACCTCGGTTACAGCACTAGGCTTCGCGACTCCGAATCACAGAAACGACTGGTACGACGGCGAATGTGATCAGTTGAAAAACGAGAAGAATGCAGCATGGGCGAGAATGCTGCAACACCGTACGAGAGCGAATGAGGCACGTTACAAACAGGCGCGGAACAGGCAGAACTCAGTCTTCCGGATGAAGAAGCGCCAGCAGGAAGAACGAGATCGCGAAGCGATGGAAGAGCTGTACCGCGCTAAGGACACACGAAAGTTCTACGAGAAGCTGAACCGCTCGCGCAGAGGCTTTGTGCCACAAGCCGACATGTGCCGAGATAATCACGGGAATATTCTCACGAGCGAGCGTGAGGTGGTCGAGAGGTGGCGGCAGCATTACGATGAGCACCTCAATGGCGACGTTGCAAGTACCGAAGGTGGCGTGGTAGCAGATCTAGGAGTATGTGCACAGGACAAAAGACTTCCGGCCCCTGACCTTCAAGAGATTGAGGAGGAGGTTGGCTGGTTGAAAAACAACAAAGCCGCTGGAGCAGATCAACTACCAAGCGAGCTTCTAAAATACGGTGGAGAAACACTGGTGAGAGCACTACACTGGGTCATTACCAAGATTTGGGAGGAGGAAGTATTACCGGAGGAATGAATGGAAGGTGTCGTGTGTCCCATCTACAAAAAGGGCGACAAGTTGGATTGCGAGAACTACCGCGCGATCACACTACTGTGCGCTGCCTACAAGATACTCTCTCAAATTTTATGCCGCCGTCTATCACTGATTGCAAGAGAGTTCGTGGGGCAATATCAGGTTGGATTTATGGGTGAACGCGCTACAACGGACCAGATGTTCGCCATCCGCCAGGTGTTGCAGAAATGCCGCGAATACAACGTGCCCACACATCACTTGTTCATCGATTTCAAATCGACGTATGATACAATCGATCGAGAACAGCTAACTGGATTCCCGGATAAACTGATACGGTTGATCAAGGCGACGATGGATCGAGTGATGTGCGTAGTTCGAGTATCTCGCAGAGGGTTACGGCAAGGTGATGGACTTTCGTGCTTGCTGTTCAACATTGCTTTGGAGGGTGTAATAAGAAGAGTGGAGATAAACACGAGTGGGACGATTTTCACGAAGTTCGTTCAGCTGCTTGGTTTCGCCGATGATATTGATATTACCTTACCTTGATACCTTGTTGGCTACAAAGTAACTTTACTCCAATGCCGAGCATATAGTAGAGCACCATCTTCGTCGGTCTTGGGCGATGTTCCTCCAGTTTCCCCGAACGTGTAGGGATCGTAGATCTTCTTCAACCGCGTGCAGCCAGCGAGTTCGCGGCCGCCCACGAAGTCGCCTACCTCTACCGGGTTCTCTGCTGAATATTGTTTTCCCTATTCTTTCTTCCGACATTCGCACTACGTGTCCAGCCCACTGAAGTCTGCCGTATTTTATACGTTTCACAATATTCGCATCTTCGTACACTTGGTACAACTCGTGGTTCATGCGTCTGCGCCACACTCCATTTTCTTGTTTCCCACCGAGAATTGTCCGCAGCACTTTGCGCTCAAAAACTCCAAAAGCTTTTCGGTCTACCTCCTTTAACGTCCACGCTTCGTGACCGTAGAGGGCAACCGGAAGAATCAGCGTCTTATACAGAGCGAATTTTGTTTGCGTTTGCAAGTTACGGGACCTAAGCTGGCTACGCAATCCGTAAAAGGCCCTATTCGCAGCTGCAATACGCCTTTTCACTTCACGGGAAACGTCATTGTCACATGTCACAAGTGTTCCAAGATAAACAAATTCTTCAACAACTTCAAACACTTCCCCATCAATCACTACCTCAACACTAACACCACTAGGCCTGCTTCTATCTCTACCCGCTATCATGTACTTCGTCTTGGTAGAGTTAATCGTCAAACCTATCCTCGCTGTCTCTCTCTTCAGAGGAGCATAAGCTTCCTCCACTGCCCTACGATCGATGCCGATGAGATCAATATCGTCCGCAAAACCGAGGAGCATGTGTGACCGTGTGATGATAGAGCCATTCCTCTGCACGCCTGACCTCCTAATCGCTCCTTCGAGTGCAATGTTGAACAATAAGTTTGAAAGAGCATCCCCCTGCTTCAATCCATCCAAGGTCACAAACGACGTAGACACTTCGTCCGCGATCCGAATACTTGATTTTGATCCATCCAGCGTTGCGCGTATCAGCCTAATTAGTTTCGCCGGAAAACCATGTCCTGACATTATCTGCCAAAGCTCATTTCTTTTCACTGAATCGTACGCTGCTTTAAAATCAATGAACAGATGGTGAGTCTGCAAGTTATACTCCCGAAATTTATCTAAGACCATCCGCAGGGTAAACATTTGATCCGTCGTTGATCGGCCCTCACGAAAACCAGCCTGGTATTCGCCGACGAAGGACTCCTCAAGAGGTCGCAGTCTGTTGAACAGGACACGCGACAGTATCTTATACGCCGAATTTAAAAGGGTAATCCCTCTGTAATTGGCACACTCCAGTCTGTGCCCTTTCTTGTAGATTGGGCATATGAGGCCATCCAACCAACTGGTGGGCAATTCTTCATCCTCCCAAATCTTTATAATAATCTGGTGGATTGATTGATGTAGCTGCTCGCTTCCGTGCTTAAGAAGTTCGACCGGGATTTCGTCCTTCCCAGCAGCCTTGCTGTTTTTCAGCTCCTTAAGGGCCTTTTTAACCTCATCCAGTGTTGGTGGTTCCACTGCTTGACTGTCATCCATTATGTTAATCCTGTTCCTGGGTGCTCCTTCGCTGCTACCATTCAACAAATCTTCGAAGTGCTCCTTCCACCTGGCTGCCACCATTGTTTTGTCTGTCAGCAAATTTCCTTCCCGGTCATTGTACATGGCGGGCACTGGCGCAGTCTTGTGCCGCGCGCCATTGACAGTTGCATAAAACCTCCGCATATCGTTCCTGTCCATACTTTCCTGCGCTTCAGCAATAACACTCTCTTCGTGTTGCCGTTTTTTCCTGCGGTGGATTCGTTTCTCTTCTGCTCTTGCAACCCTGTACCGCTCTCTGTTCTGCCGGGTACCGGCCACTAGCATTCGACTTCTGGCGGCATTCTTTTCGTTCGTCACTCGTTGGCAGTCCTCGTCAAACCAACCATTACGTTGGCGTCGCTGAGCGGTACCAATCACCTCTTGCGCTGTTGTTGTCACTGCTTCGTGGATAATTCCCCATAAGCTGTTGACATCTCCAGATCCGTTGGTCTCTCCTATCCTCTCGTCTAGCTTCTGATGGTACTGTGCAGCAACCCCTTCGGCTGACAAGCGCTGGATATTGAAACGCATGGTCCTGTTGTTTCTTGAACTCGTGACGCTGGATAATCGCGCCCGAATTTTAGCGGCTACAAGATAATGATCCGAGTCGATGTTCGGGCCTCTGTAGGACCTCACATCTATGACGTCCGAGAACTGTCGCCCGTCGACCAGCACGTGGTCTATCTGGGAGCAAGTGTCACCACTCGGGTGTCGCCAGGTGTGTTTTCGGATATTCTTACGTGCGAAGTAGTTACTGCTGATTGCCATCCCTCTAGCAGCAGCGAATGTCACAAGGCGCAGACCATTATCGTTGGTAACAGAATGAAGGCTTTCCGTTCCAATGACAGGCCGAAAGAAACTTTCTCTGCCGATCTGCGCATTTGCATCTCCGATGACTATTTTGACATCTTGTTTTGGGCACTCTCCGCAGGCCTTATCAAGGCTCTCATAGAACTCATCCTTCATGTCATCGGGTTTGTCGTTCGTTGGCGCATAGATGCTGATCAGGCTCTAGTTGAAGAACTTGCCCTTCATCCTCAACACACAGATTCGGTCGCTTATCGGCTTCCACCGAATAACTCGCTTTATCTGCTTCCCGATCACTATAAAGCCAACTCCGCGTTCTGCCTTATCGCCGCCGCTGTGGTAGATGTGGTACTTGAATGAAGTGTTGGCGATGGGATCCACCGCTCGGAATTCGCGTTCTCCAGTTTTGGGCCAGCGTATCTCCTGGATAGCGGCCACATTAACGCCGACATTCTGCAGTTCACGAGCCAGGAGCCCAACACGTGCGGGTTCATTCAAAGTTCTCACGTTCCAAGATCCGACTTTCCAATCATTATCGTTTATTCGTTGCCGGGTCTGTTGCCGTTGAATCAATCCGTTTACTCTACTATTGCTTTTCTGGGTGTTTGAAGGTTTTCAGCAGGCTACCTTACCGGGGCCGCGCTGCCTACATTGAGTTGAAGGGGCTGCCTTCTTAGGTATAGCTAACGCAATACAGCAAAATACAGCATTTCATACTCAGCCGCTGGATGCCAGAACAGACGCTGTTTGAGCCGCACCTCCTTGGTGAACAGACGCTCGGGACGTACCTCCTCAATCTAGCTGAAGTCAGAAGGACAACAGTGCCCAGGCTGCACTACCAGCTAAGCACACAACTCTTAGCTGGCGGTCTTTGTCATCGTTTGACCCGTGGAAGCATGAGGTAGGAACTTGTGAGGACCAGAGCTATATTGGACGCTCTCCTTATCGACTCACCGTTTTGCAGCCCGATATTGATATTATTGCTCGTAAATTTGAGACGATGGCGGAAACGTACATCCGACTAAAGAGTGAAGCCAGGCGAATCGGATTAGGGTGCCTGTACCAGTTATCGCACCACCTAAGAAAAACTATTTCTACAAAAATAAGAAGAAGACCGACGAATATAAACAGTAAGTCAAATGATTGATTAGTTTTCATACTTTACAGGAAAAATATAAAAACGAAGCCAAAACTACTTTTAGTATTTATTAAGGCGTGTGCCAATGATAGGAACCCTGTACCAGTTATGGATACATTTGTTAATTTGGGTTCCACTTCGCACTATTTACATGCATTCCTTATGGGAGTTGCCATAACTGGTACACTATGGCGAAATAGGGTACAAGGAAGCCGAAAAGTTAAGGAAAATGATTTATTTCTACCATAATTTGAGCAAATTGTGAAGTTTGAATGATTGCAATAATCTTTTGTGATCGTGATCTGTTGTTCACGATTTTTTTCTTGTTGATTTGTATCTTTAAAGGTTGAAAATCAACTATGGCGAATTTGAGGTACTATAGCCATAACTGGTACACTTAGCCTAGTCATTAATGTGTCGAAGACAAAGTACATGATGGAAAAGGGCTCCAGGGAGGAATCACCGCGCCCGCCACCCCGAATTCATATCGACGGTGATGAAATCGAGGCGGTTGAAGAATTCGTGTACTTGGGCTCACTGGTGACCGACGACAACGACACCAGCAGAGAAATTCAGAGGCGCATTGTGGCAGGAAATCGTGCCTACTTTGGACTCCGCAGAATAAAGTTCGCCGTAACACGAAGTTAACCATCTACAAAACGTTGATTAGACTGGTCGTCCTCTATGGGCACGAAACATGGACCCTACGTGCAGAGGACCAACGCGCCCTTGGAGTTTTCGAACGAAAGGTGTTGCGTACCATCTACGGCGGAGTGCAGATGGAAGACGGGACTTGGAGAAGGCGAATGAACCACGAGCTGCATCAGCTGCTGGGAGAACCAACCATCGTCCATACCGCGAAAATCGGGAGGCTACGGTGGGCGGGTCACGTCATCAGGATGTCGGATAGCAACCCGACTAAAATGGTTCTCGAGAGTCATCCGACCGGTACAAGAAGACGTGGAGCGCAGCGAGCTAGGTGGGTCGACCAAGTGGAGGACGATCTGCGGACCCTACGCAGAGTGCGGAACTGGAGACAAACTGCCATGGACCGAGTGGAATGGAGGCGGCTATTATGTACAGCAGAGGCCACCCCGGCCTTAGCCTGACCAGTAAGTAATATGAAGAAATCTAGGGAATATTCTTGAGATTTCTAAAGCAATATTTAGAGAAAATTCTTTAGAAAGATTCTGAGAAAATTTTGTAGGACTTCTGAATTTCTTGTTAATGTATCCGTGAATTATCTTTAAAAAAAACTCATGGAGTATTTTTGATAAAGATCATGGAAAATTTTTTAGATGAATATTTTGAAAATATTCTAGAGGAATCTCCAAGAAAAAAATCCAAAGAAATTCAAAAATGAATTTCTAGAACAATCTATGCAAGATTTTTTGAAAAGATTTCTTGAAGTATTTTCTAAAGGAATTCATGCAACATTTCTGGAAGCCATTCGTGTAAAACTTTCATTAGGAGTTTTTGAAGAATTCTCTGGAGGACATTCTAAAATTTAATGCCTGAAAGATTTTGTGAAGGAATAGCTGACTGAATATTTTTAGGTTTTCATGGAGGATTGTTTAAAGTGAATCTACGAGGAATTTCCAAAGGAGTTCCTGACGGAATTTCTTTAAGAATCCCCGGGAGATTTTTTTTTGCAGGAACTCGTGAAATTTTTTTTAAATAAATCCCAGTATGGATTTCGGCAAGGCTCCATGAAAGAATTATCGAACAATCTGTGGAAGTTTTATCAAAGTAATGCTTGGAGAAATTTGTTAAGAAACATGTGGAGTACAAGGCACGGTAAAGGCTGGGTATGCTGCACAATTCAGATCCCATTGTGATCCACTAGCCTCTGCCCAGCAACTCCTATCCAAAGATCGGGGAACTTTGGTCGTAGGCTGCAGGGGGGGGGGGGTTTGCTTCGGCAAATTTGAGCGTCTGTTCTCCAGGAGGAGCGGCTCACAACAGCGTCTGATCCCCATGTTGGGGGCGGCTGATTAACGTCCGAGTACCAGGGAAGGACTCTAAGCTCTACTGCGCACTATGGTCCTCCGGAAAGTAGGAGGTTGGTGTCAGGCCCTACAAGCCAGCCGTAAAAAAACATTGTAACGGAAAATCAGCAACAGAATAATACGAACCGAGACCAACGGCAACGACCCAGCGAACAAAAACTCGGTACGTGGAACTGCCGATCACTCAACTTCATTGGGAGCACCCGCATACTCGCTGATCTACTGAAAGACCGCGGGTTCGGCATCGATCGCTGCAGGAGGTGTGTTGGACAGGATCCATGGCGCGAACATTTAGAGGTAATCATATCATCTACCAGAGCTGCAGCAATACACGCGAGCTGGGAACAGCTTTCATCGTGATGGGTAATATGCAGAGGCGCGTGAACGGTTGGTGGCCGATCGACGAAAAAAATGTGCAGGTTGAAGATCAAGGGCCGATTCTTCAAATTCAGCATAATAAACGTGCTCAGCCCACACTCCGGAAGTACTGATGATGACAAGGACGCATTTTACACGCAGCTCGAACGCGAGTACGATCGCTGCCCAAGCCACGACGTCAAGATCATCATAGGAGATTTAAACGATTGGAAAGATCAGCGCCCACCAGCAAACGAACGAAAACGGCCTACAACTAATTGATTTCGCCGCCTCCAAAAATATGTCCATACGTAGCACCTTTTCCAACACAGCCTCCCTTATCGTTATACCTGGAGATCATCACAACACACGGAATCTCAAATCGGCACTCCTCCGACATTATCCACGTCAGGACCAATCGTGTCGCCAACATCGACTCAGACCACTATCTGGTGATGGTCAAACTGCGCCCAAAACTCTCTGTCATCAATAATGTACGGTACCGGCGACCGCCACGGTACAACCTAGAGCGACTTAAACAACCGGATGTCGCCTCAGCATACGCGCAGAATCTCGAGGCCGCTTTGCTAGACAAGGACGAGCTCGATGTGACCCCTCTAGAGGATTGCTGGAGTACAGTGAAACGACGCAGCCGAGAGCACCTTCGGGTACGTGGAACGGAATCGACGAAACGAATGTTTCGACGAAGAGTGCAGAACGGTTTTGGAGGAGAAGAACGCAGCGCGGGCGGTAATGCTGCAGCAAGGGTCCCGACAGAACGTGGAACGCTCCAAACAGAAGCAGAAACAGCAGACCCGCCTCTTTCGGGAAAAAAAAGCACCGCCTGGAAGAAGCGGAGTACGAAGAAATGGAACTGCTGTTGTGCCGTTCCCAAGAAACACGAAAGTTCTATCAAAAGCTCAACGCATCCCGTAACGGCTTCGTGCCGCGAGCTAAAATGTGCAGGGATAAGGACGGACGCATCTTGACGGACGGACGTAAAGCGATCGAAAGGTGGAAGCAGCACTTCGACGAGCACCTGAATGGCATGAAAGACATAGGCAAGGCATGGGAGGCCACAACAACGGGGGTAACGACTACGTCAATGCAGCAGAGTACGAGATGAGCCAACTCCACCGCTGACGGAAGCAAAGGATGCCATTCATCAGCTCAAAACCAACAAAGCAACTGGTAAGGATGGTATCGCAGCTGAACTCATTAAGATGGGCCCAGAAAACTTGGCCACCTGTCTGCACCGGTTGATAGTCAGGATCTGGGAAATAAAAAAGCTACCGGAGAAGTGGAAGGAAGGGGTAATCTGCCCCTTTCACAAGAAAGGCGACCATTTAGAATGTGAGAACTTCAGAGCGATCACTGTTTTGAATGCTGTCTACAAAGTGCTATCCCAGATCATCTTCCGTCGAAGTCTTCGTTTGATATCCCCGTCTTGTTGTTCATCTTGTCCACCTCGTGTCCCTTCGAAAATCGTCTGTTTGTATCGTTACAGGTTGTTTGTCCACTCTACGTTCGACCAGCAGCAATAAGCCACATCATGCTGTCATGTGTCAACGAAACGCCCTCATCACCCTATCCTTTCCTCAAATATTATTGTTACCCCTAACCTCGACCAAACCGCGAGTTTTACGGTTCCCCAAAACTAACATAGTTTATAAGTCAAAAACATAAAATTGTAAAAAAAAACTGAATTCGGCTCAGTTATGCCTGTTGGCGCATGAGCCTCAAATAAATGATTAAGTAAAAAAAAAATCTTCCGTCGTCTATCACCTAAAACAAATGAGTTCGTGGGAAGTTAGCAAGCCGGCTTCATCGACGGCAGGTCGACAACGTACCAGATCTTCACTGTACGGCATTCTATGCCGTATAAATTTTATGCTATGGTAAAAATATAACTCGCCACACCTAGAATTTTCAAAAGCACAAATCTCAAGAACCAATTGACGGTTTGCGCTGAAAAGTTGATCGATTGGTAACCAACAGCGGGTAACCAATCGATCAACTTTTCAGCGCGAACAACCATTCAGTTCATCACGTTTGTGCTCTTGAAATTTTGAGGTGTGGCTTCGTTCTATCCTAACCTTATACTAAATAAATGAAATGAATGGGGTAAATTAGACGCACAAACTTTCCGGAGTGTATTGGTTAGATTATACCTTTTAGCTTATGTAGTTTCTAGATTTCAAATAGAGCGTTAAAACGAAATTTCTGATTACTCCTCAAGTAGACAATATACCTAGGTAACAATAGAAACAACGCAAAGGTTGCAAATGGGTCATCAACTTCTCTGCTTGAATTTGAAATTATTGTTACAGAAGCGAATCACTATAGGAAATCCATCCATAGTCGCTTATCTGCTATTGAATCTCCTAATCTACAACTAGCATACCTGAGGAGAGGAGGCGAATCATCGCCGGGTCGTCAATGGCTGATAAAGCCAAATACTCAAGATGAGCAAACCCACGGCTTTCGGAATAGATGCAACTGAAACGTTGGGTGTTTATTTTTTGATACAATGAAATAAATATCAGTTTATTAATATGTGTATGCTTCTTCGTTTTATGTGCGTACAAACAACTTCATTTTCACATTATCATTCATCATTAATAACAATCGAATACAGGTATGGGGGGAGCTCCACATTTTCTCTTATTTGTTTTTGATATACAGTATAATAATATATATTAAAATTTGTCCCGTTAAACTATGTTGTTCGTTTCGCTCATTTGGGCTAGTCAATATGTCTATAAAAACTGCTTCTTTCGTTTGTATGCAAGCCAAAAACTGTTGTTGTGTGTAAATCAGAGACAAACACTATTTCGGATGGAGTCACCTAACATAATTGAATTATGCGACAAACCAAAAGTCTAAGAACACTGTGCAAAGTACAATTAGATGTGAATGTATTTGTTGATTATTCGTGTGTAATGTGTATTCGTTTTGGTGAATATCAGGTTTCGTACTTTTTTACCAGCAGTCAATTACTTTTCATTCCGATTGGTTTCGACCAAAAAATGTTTTTATCCTGTTTAAGAATATGTAACAACGAAAATCTATGTTTAAATGTGTTGAAGCCCTTCATTACTATATCCTTTCATGACCAAAAATAAACTTTTTGTCAAAATTTATAATATATGTATCAACAATGTTTCTCAAGAAAATGTCCTAGAAATTTTTTTCGGAGCACTTGAGCAAGAGGTCCCCAGTTAGCCTGGCGGATAAGGCATTCGATCATCAATCCAGAGACGGCAGGTTCGATTCCCGGGGCATAATGAATCTCTGTAGTATTGTGCTTGTCATCCAATGAACAAATTCATGGATTGGCAGGCAAATAAAACCCTTCAATTAATAACTGTGGAAGTGCTCAAAAGAACACTAAGTTGAAGCGGACAGACAAAGTGCCAGTAGGAACGTAGAGCCATGAAAAAGAATAAGATGAATAAATGTACACATCAGTTTCAGAAAGAATACGATGATTGACTTTTTTTTTGTGCAACAAAATGATCAGGGAAACAAATTTTCACACACCTGAATTCGTTTTCATAGCAGGAAACATTTCGTTATGTTGAATGTAGAAAATTGAAAATTTTCGTCAAAGGTAATGTTAGAACTAAAAAACTACTGCATCAGGTGTTTTTGCCTTTATTGATGACTGAAAGTCTCTTAAATAAAGACAAATCAATCAATCAATTTATTGATGAATCACTTCTGTGGAAATAAAAAAAAAAGATGATTCTCACAAAAACTCTTGAAACAATTTGTTAAAAAAAACTTTTCAAACATTCATTGAAATAATTGTTGGACCTTTTGAATTGACTTGGAGAAGAAAACAATGGAAGAATCAAGCTAATTTCCTGGAGAAATTGATTGATTGATTTGTCTTCATTCAAGAGACTTTTAGCCCTTGGCTGGTTCGTCTCTCGCTTCCTGAAGAAACTAGTTGAGGTATCAGCGAAGCTGCGTGAAATGACTTGGACGAAGCTAGATTATTCATGAACTTCATAGATTAGGCCTGGAGCTACTAGAAATTATGTTTATACAAAAATAGGTACATCTTGTTCTGGTGTATCGATTGAATTGAACAGATGGTTTGGGAGTCCTGGAAATTCGATTAAACACTTAAAAGTAACAAGAGCTTTTTTGTACAAGGGCAAATTTTTAAAGATCCGTTTTCTTTAGTAGATAGTAGATTCTTTAGTTAATAGAACAATAAACATAAAATAAGTGAAAACATTCATGAAGTAGCCCCCGGTTGCTACATTAGGTAATAGGTAATTTGTTTTAACAAGGAAGTGTCAAACCTCGTAATTTGAGATTTTTTGGTCGAATCCAGTCAGAAACTCGGCAAAAATGGTGGCAAACCGTCCTAATGCTGCTACGTATGCACTCAAGCTTGTATTACAAGTCAGTCAATGGCGCGACGAAATCGATGAGTAATAAAAGGTAATGTGGGTATAATAATTCGTTTATTTTCACTAAAATGAGCTTTCCACAGTTTCACGTTGGCTTAACGTTTTTTTTTTGTTTTCTGTATCCATGGTCAGAGCTTTTCGATGAACATGCACATATAAATACACATACTTGCTGTTAAGAATTAGCTTATTTACACTTAGATTTAGTGGTGATTCATTTAACTTTTTGGTAGCGAGAAAGGAAACATTTCCGTTAAGAAATTTCTATCTAATTTTAGCGAAAAAGAGTTTTTTACAACTCTGTAGACAAATGTCACATCACGTTAAATAGTGCAAGAACAAGAAAAAATCGACCAAAGCGTAGATGCTTATTGGTCGACTTTGTCAGCAGCTGAATGGCTTTCACAGAAGCACAAATTTTCAAAATACGGGAGGAAGATAAGATAGTTTCTGTAATAAAAGAATTTCACGATTTTTGGTAACTTCACGGCCTTAGCCTAGGGGAAATGGCCGCGGGTGCAGGATGACAGTAAAACACCTTTAGTAGAGATTGATTTTTTTAGTGATCGTTTTGCGGCACATATGACAAATCTTGAGCGTTTCGGCACACTTAGAACAGGCTCCGTGGCCACACAGGAAGGCCACATTGCGGCGCCGTTCCATGCAGATGCTACAGCAATGGGTTTCTTCGATTTCCATGATTTTGCTCTCGAGGTAGCGTAGTCGATCGGCCGATGGCTGGCGATTGTCTTTGGGATTGAACAACTGCTTTCCGGTCACGGTAACACGCCTCTCTATGTACACACCACACGACAGACATTTCTTCATCCGGATACCACATTCTTCGCAAGAGATTTGATGTTGACACGGATCGAAGATGATCAGCAGCAATTGTTCGTTGCAGACGATACATTCCTGAGGGATATTGGTAATAACTGGCGGACTTGTGGAAAGAACTCCTACTGGGGAAGCGGTTGGATTTTTGTCCGAGTACTGTCGTCGGCTGATATGCTTGGAAGAACTGCTGCCGCTGCCGCCGCTGGGTTCCGGGGTGCCTGCCATGGTTGGCGATAAGGCTCGATTTGGTGATTGGAAACGTGCGGGACTATCTATGGGAGTTATACTGCTGGGACCAGATGCTTCACTTGGGGCTAATGGTTCGATATTCATTCGCTTGGATTCATCCTCCTGAATGACATTCGGATGATGGCTTGGAATGGGCGGCGGAGTAACTCCGGCAGCCTCTCGATTGTGTCCTCGATTTCTGCGGGCAGGAGTTGGAGGATTGGATTGGCCTAATCCACTGGTCCCTGGGCTTGCAACTCCGTCCTGCAAAGCGTTACCTTCACTTTCATCCAGATTGTTTGCAGCCAGACTCATTACCTCTAAGTTCGACTGCACTTGAATGATCGGCTGATCATCGTCTTCTTCTCGGGAGTTGTTCAATGACCGATCAGTAGCAGGCGGGCCGGCTGCAGCAGCTTTCTCTCGAGAAATTCGAGCTCTTTCGTATCCAAGTATAATATCTTTTACCGGTTGACTAGGTATCCAATCTAAAACTCTTGCGCCCTTGTAGTTCACATCCAATGGACATCCTTCTTTCGCCAGGAAGCATAACAACGCATACATCAAACGATTTTCACTGACAATCGGTGCCAATGATTGAAACATTTCGAAAATCTTCGGTGAATCCGTCGCTGTCACATCCTGCACTAGATTGGCTTTTTTAATGATACACAAGTGCATCGCATTGTCGCCATCTTCATCCTTTGCAGCAATGTCACACTTCAATTCGACCAGTTTCTCAATAGCCGCGGTATGTCCTTGAGACACGGCCAACAGGAAAGGAGTTTGCCGCCGGTTGTTCCGGATATTAATATCTGCCTGTCCCTCCTTAACCAATACCTCGACCACTTTCGAATGGCCGTTCAATGCCGCCAGATGCAACGCCGAAAATCCGTCGTCTTTCCTGACATTGACCAACTGCCGTGCCAATCGGATAATGTTACGAGCCGCATGGACGTTACCCTTCAGCGAAGCATGATGTAGCGCATTGAACCCTCGCTTATTCCTAATCGTTAAGTCTAACGTAGAACAAGCACACAAAAGCTCTACCACCTCAGTGTTCTCCTTACCTATCGCATCGTGCAGCGCCGTATCTCCGTAGGCATCCTGCACATTAACATTCGCCCCAAATTCTAGCAATACCTTAACACAGTGCGGCGGTTTCTTGTGTGCCGAAATGTGCAACGCCGAACAGTGCGACGAATTCAGAACATCGATATTGGCACTGTGCTGCAACAGAATGCGCATGATTTCCGGCTGATTCCCAAAGGCGGCATAGTGAAGCGTCGAGTCGCCTTCCTTGTCCACGACGTTCACGTTGGCACCGAGCGCCAGCAGATGCTGAACCAGATCCACGTGGCCCTGGTGGGCCGCTACCTGTAGGCAGGTTTTGCCACCGCTGACGCAGTCTACCTCCTCCGGATTGGCACTGAAAAAGGATAAAACGTTTTGTGTTAATAACATCGACATTGTTTTGAGAATTTTTAGTTGGAGATGCGTGACTACTTGTTTATCAAGCCAAGGCTGAAGCCATTACGCAAATCCGATCTCGACAACGGTTAATATTTAGACGGAATAGGCTATGTTACCACTAATTACTTAATGAGTAGTTATGTTAAGTCTATTCAACTATTATCGACGTCACGGCCTATCGTGGCACAGACATCATCTCTGACCACTACCTGGTAGAGATAAAAATGCGCCAGAAACACTCAATGCTTAACATCATACGGTTCCGACGGCCGCCTCGGTATAATCTGGAGGGGCTGAATCAATCGGATGTCGCCACAGCATACGCACAGAATCTCGAGGCAGCGTTGTCGGACGAGGGCGAGCTCAATTGAGCCCCTTTCGAGTACTGCTGGAGTACGATTACAGCAGCCATCAACAACGAAGCTGAGCCCAGATTGGATTTGTGGAATGGAGCCGAAGACAATTGTTTCGAAGACGAGCGTAGAGAGATTTTGGAATAGGTAGAAGAACGCAGCAAAGGCGCGTTCAAGCTACAGCACGGGACGCGGCAGAACGTAGAGCGATATAAAAACGTGAAAACAGCAGACCCACCTCTTCCAGGAGAAAAAGCGCCGCCTGGAAGAAGCGGAGTGCGAACAAATGGCACTGATGTGCCGTTCACAGGAAAAATGGAGGTTTTACCAGAATCCCTACTGCCCATGATCGCATTACTGCCCCATATGAATAGGAAACCCAGCAAATATGGGACTGATATGCGATCAGCAGTCTATGCATCTTGCAGGGATAATGACAAAAACATCTTGACGAACAGACGTGAGATAATTGAAAGGTGGAAGCAACACTACGACGAACACTTGAATGGTTCAGGGAGCACAGACTTCGAGGATTAAGGCAGCGGGAGAAATGACTACGCAAGTACAGTAGGGGTTAGGGTGATCTAAGCACATACTTATTTGAAAAAAAAAATGAAATTAAAATTAGAAAAATGCCAAGTCTTACCTAGAACCAACCTAGAACCGAGGGTTGGTTTGCGCTGAAAAGTTGATCGATTGGTCACCACCAGCGGGTAACCAATCGATCAACTTTTCAGCGCAATCCGTCTTTTGGTTCCTCAGATTTGTGCTCTTGAAAATTCAACGTGTGGCTTCGTTATATATTCACCGTAAGAATGCTATTTAGCAGCTCAAAAACAATAAAGTCAGCTAGTAAGAATGGTATCAGAATGTCGCCTACAAAGTACTATCCTAGATCGTCTTCCGTTGTCCTCTACTCAAAGTAAATGAGTTTGTGGAAAGTTATCAAGCCGGCTTCGTTGACGGCCGCTCGACAACGGACCTAATAAAAAAAACCTGCGAATACCAGGTTCCAACGCACCACTTGCTCACCGACTTCAAGGTACACCGCATATAGACCGCACAGGGCTATGGAAATTACGGACGAGAATGGGAAACTAACTAGACTTATCAAAACCACGATGGACAGCGTAAAAAACTGCGTAAGAGTTTCGGGCGATCTATCTAGTTCCTTGGAGTCTCGCCGGGGACTACGACAAGGTGATGGACTCTCATACCTGCTGCTTAACATCGCCTGAAAGGTGTTATGCGACGACATGGGATCAACAGCTGGGGCATGATTTCCACGAAATCCGATCATTTTTTTGCGGATGCCATGGATATTATTGCTAAACATTTGGAACGGTGGCAGAACTGTAGACCCTCCTGAAACGTGAGACAGCAAAGGTTGGACTAATAGTGAAAACATGCTGGCAGGCGGAACCGCGAACGACACAGTAAGCCTTACCAACAGTGTAACGATAGACGGGATCACTTTCGAGGTGGTTGAAGACTTCGTCTATCTCGGATCCTTATGACCCGCAGACAACAACGTTAGCCGTGAAATACGAAGGCGCGTCATCAGTAGAAATCGGGCCTATGTCCATACAAAATAATCATTGGCCGAACACCTCCCCCCCCCCCCCCCCCCTCATGACCACGTGGTTTATGGACAGCCCCCTACGGGCTCCACAAGAACCTGCGGTCGAAAAAGATTCACTCTCGCACCAAATGCACCATGTACAAAATGCTGATAAGACTGGTGTTTCTCTAGGGGCACGAGACTGAACTATGTTCGACAAGGACATGCAAGCACTCGAAGATTTCGAGCGTCGGGTGCTTAGGATTAGGATCTTTGATGGTGTGCAGAAGAATAGTATTCAGCGGCGAAGAATGAATCACGATCTCGCTGCACTCTACTGTGGTTGCAAAAACTGGAAGGACACGATAAGCAGGATATGCTGGGAGAATGCCGAACAATAACCCTGCAAAACTGGTGTTCGCAGTAGATCCGGATAGTACAAAAAGAACTAGAGGGCAGCGTGAAAAGTGGATGGATTAGTTGGAAAAAGATCTGACGAGCGTTAAGCGTGACCGAGGTTTGAGATTGGCAGCCACAAACCTTGTAGGGTAATTGTACTAATAGTGGTGCTATTAGTAGCTCCTTGTAGTAAAATAATTGAATAAAATTGATAACAACGCAAAATAAAAAGTCTGAAAACGTTAATCGGTAGTTTTTCATCAAAATTTGCTAGGAAAAATGTAAAAACCATTGTTTCTTTCAGTTTTTGCTAATAAATCACTTGCACCAACTATAGGTACACGGTTCCTATTATGGAGGTAAAATTTAACATTGGTTCCTATAGTGACGCATCCCATTGAATTCTTATGGGACCCACCACTATAGGAACACTACCTCCACTATAGGTGCAAAGGAGCAAAAAAAATAAGGAAAATAATTGTTTAAAATAGGTTTTTCGGCAAATCCTGAACACAAAACTGAATTAATGTTATTAATGAGTTATGGTGCATCTATTAAAAATGTCATTTGCAAGCTTTTTGGTCGAAATAGTGCTAAATTGGCTATACCATCACTATTGGTACTACCTCCTCTAAGGGCCGATTTCTTCACCTCGGCTTAACCGGTAAGCCAGGCTTACCCATATAGTTAAGCCTGGCTTAACGCTTAAGCCAAGGTGAAGAAATCGCCCCTAAGGGAGCTTTTACCCTAGTTATGGCGTAATATTGCCGATTTAGTTTTATCTTGAATATGAAAAAAACGAAACAAATGCTTACGAAAACGATTCTCACCTGAGATAATTTTGCACGAAATCCATATTGCCTTGGGCGGCCTCTCGGACAAGCCTATCAGCGGCGGACGTGCCCGACAGCCCCGACAGGGGCGTTATGTGGTGCTCGTTCGTGCGTTGATTGCTCAAATCCATCATGCTGTTCGACCGTTCGGTTGCCGTCGCCTGCGATATCAACGAGCGCTCCAGTTTGACACACTTTGGGTTAACCGTCCAGGCCAAATCGTCGTCCAACTGTTGCACCCGCAGATCACCGTCCCCGTAGATTTTGATCACCTTTCCCGACTTCCCCAGCACGTTGTGCATGGTTTCAACCCACTCGCCGTGACCCTTCTGCAGCTGTTGCATTTTGACCGCATCCGTGATGAACGTCACAATGTCGCCTACATTAAAACTATAGATCTTAATGAGGGCCGCCGGATGAAACGTCCACCGGTTGGCACAGCCCTCATACTGAACCCGAATATCACCCTTGTCCGTGATCCTATGTACAATGCCTATCTTCGACAGATACTCGGCCATCCGCGGATTCCAGCCTCCGTGGCCCTGCTGCAGCGACATGAGCCTTTCCTCCGGGATGGCCACCTGGACCCGGTCTCCGACGTTGAAGTGCGAGCGCACCGGTGGCGAAACCGGTTGCTGCTCCTCCGGTTGACCTATGGGGCAGAAAAAGGACATGTTAAAGAATGAATTACAAAATATAACTTGTATTGTAGAGTGGGAATATATTGTGGAGTTGACCGCACTGGTGTTAGGTATAGAAATGCAGTGAGTTTCTTGCTTTTTGTAAATGAAATTTTACTTGACTTCCTTGGGTATTTTCGTTCCTGCTGCATGATATATACACATGTAAAATGATGATCAACAAATAAAGCTCTCAGTTAATAACTGCGGAAGTTCTCATAGAACACAAAGCTGCGAAGCAGAAAAAAAAAATCTTAAGGGGTTCTTCTGATTTATAAATCGCTTACACAAAGGATTCATTAGTAAGTTTGTTTTGGATTTGCTTCTGGCAGTGCCGGATGTAAGGGGGGGGGGGCAGGGCCACAGGCCTCCACATTTCAGGGGCCCACAAAAAAAAATAAGAGCAAGAATAAAAAGTAGTGCAAAAAACTTCTCTTGATAAAAAAAAATAAAAATAAAAAAATTGAAAAAGACAATTACACCGTCTTCGACCTTACGGCCTCTACAGACTGAACAGTACAAACATTCGACAACGGACAACACATTAACACCCAGTGGCCCAGTGGAGAATTTGCCGTTTGACGAAAAGTTTTACCCGACTGGAGCGGGAATCGAACCCACACTCCGAGGCTTACGAGACTCCTAAACGACTAACGCCGCTAACCGCTCGGCCACGAAGCCCACAAATTGTTGTCATAAGAACTTCAAATTACTGTCTACTGGCAAAATGTATATTATATGTTGTGATTTTTTTGAGAAAGGCTGCAACTGTTTGTCCAACTATTTATGAAATTTTAAATTTTGCCTCCAAAACTTATTAACATTTTTTGGTATGTACAATTGCTTATGAAAAATTATCGGAAGTCCTGAAGAAAATCTTCGATTGAATTCTAGAGGAACTCCAAAACTCTATAAATGATAGAGTCAAAAAGTTCCTGCTAAATTTGTTTGTTCTTTTCATTTGAAGTTTTTGAAAATATTTTAATTTTCTATAGAGTTCTTAGAAGATGTGGCATCTCGGCAACACTGCTGCATGCCCACAGCATCAGCCTATAGAGAGAGCAGTGAGTCAGTAAATGCGAAGTATACGTGAGTGTCGCGTCTGAAATAGAGAAATAAAATACTCAAGTTTTGTTAATAAATCGTTGCGTTTATTTCAATAGAAATCCGCTAATCCGTTCCGCAGAATCGTACATTCCTACAAAGAATTAAAGGATTTTTTTTATCGAAAATTACAGGTGTTATTGAAGATCTTTATTTTTATTTTACTTAGACAGCTCACGACTTACATACTTAAATCGGAGAACACCAAAAACAGTTGAATTTTCAGAGAAAATCTAGCATCAAATCAAGGCGAATTATTTCAAAGAGTTTCAGTCCGATTTTTTTGAGTTGCTCGCTGATGAATCCTTGGCGAACTCCTGATAAAATCCATAGATTCCTAGAGAAAATATCAAAATAAATTTGTGAAGAAGTTAGCTAAAACTTTATCCGGGTTTTCCGCTAAATATTTTTAAGTAGTTCAACAGGAAGTTCTATTAGAAATTAAATTCAGAAATTTCATCAGGAACTAATCATGGATTCCCTTTGAAATTTCTTCAGCATTTTCTATTACAATTTCCTCTTTGGATTCAGAGTATTGTGGAAATTCTTTTGGGAGGTCGTTAGAACAAGTTTTTGTTAAAAGTGTTCTTTCTTCATAGTGATGGACTTGCAACTTCTCTAGCGATTGCAGAAATTCTCTTTGGATTTCTCAAAATAGACAACACCGATTGTAATACAAATTTTGCAAGAAATTTCTTGCAAATTTCAGCTAATAATTTCTACTAATCAACATTATTCCAGGCCATTGTTCTAGATTCAAATTCTTCCCTAACGACATCAATACCTTCATTAAAAGGAAGAGTAGTTAAACGATTTTCTGTTAACTTACAGGTATTCCACTAATACGGCCTGATTCATCATCATCAATATTTTTTAGATTTGTTTCATGTCATATACTGACATTATGTGTATAACGACAGTATATGCAAAAATATATCCCCTGTATAAAGGGCCCCCAAAACACTGTGGCCCCGGACCCCCACATTTGTAAATCCGGCCCTGGCTTCTGGTAAATATTATTTAATTAATTGATCATATTTTTAAATCTATCAGTTTTCAGGAACATCTTCCCGAGCAGGGAATAAGAACAAACCTATAACAAATTGATAACTCATTTTGTTATTGATAACAAAATGAAATCAAAATAAGTTTTCTTTCCGAATTGTTTTTATTTAATATCAAATTGATCATTTTCATTTTCATTGATCAAATATCATTTTGTTATCATTTCAAAAACTCAATGATAACAAGATTTGATTTCAAAAATCCAAAAAAGGTTTAATATGCTTTATTAATATTAATTATATTCACAAAATATTTGTTAAATCGACCAGAGTATTTTACTTACATATTGACACAAAATTTATAATTTGCTGATTCTGGGTAATGGTCATGCTATTGATTTAAATTGGCTTAAACTTTAGTAAGTATTTTTAGGGTGACTGGATATTATCGACAGGTTTGTTCTCTTCATTATGAGGGGGTATTCATCGGCCAAGTTGCCTGAAACTTGGTTGTATAACTTGGTTGGGAAAGATTTGAGGTCAAATTTGAATTCAACAGGTTTGAAAAAGCCTTCCATGACGAAGAGAACAAAACTACCCAGAATACAAAAGTTCCCAGATATCAGTTATTTCAATTTAAACATATTGAAGTTAGATATGGCCAACCGAAGTAATTCACAGTCATTCTACTGTTGAAGGTCACATATTTTACCTTTATAAAGTATTCTCGCGCGAAAAAGGATTCATTGTAGCTCCGTACCAAAATGATGAATCTCGTTATGTTTGAAGTTTTGAAAATAACACAGATATTTATCATACATGAAAATGATAAATGCCATTTCACTTATTGTTATGCCAAACGACCATTTTACCAATAGACTATTATGCCAAATTATGTGGCTCTGGGATGTCGTGAACATCTCCAACATTTGTTTTGCTGCAGTACATATAATCAGAAGGAAAAGCTGAAATATAATTACCTATACAAAAATTGAAAATTGTTGAATTTTGTACAACACGTTGAAAAAATCTCGCTTTTTGTACTCAGCATTAGCGTGGTGCTGACGCAGGTAGTCAACCGCGCGAGTTACGGAAGGTTAAGGGCAGTTGTCCTTTGACTATGAATTTACTTTTCTTTGTCACTTCAATGTCCATCATTAATCTTCAAGTTGAATCATGGTATAGCTATGCTGCATATCTATGAGGATATCATATCCGATTTCCATACAACTTTTCTTCATTTAGGCTCCAAGTTAGAAATGACTGTTGATGAAATGTTAATGTTACAATCGATAATACTACGCCATTAATAGGTGCCATATTTTGATAATATCGTATCAAACAAAACAAGTTTTCAATCACGAGATTCTTCTAAATTTAAAATAAAATCTAATTTAAATTTTTACTTATTCATGTAAATTAATGCCTAATAAAATATCAAAATGAATACTAAATTTGTTATTAATTTTTAGTTATAACCCTTTAGATTTGATAACTCCCTAAGAACTGCGTATGATATCAAGTCGAAAAATGTAGATAACAAAATGAGATATCAATTTGTTATCAATGAGAACTCATTCTGATTTCAATTAGATATTCCAGTACATTATTTTGTTATCATTTTTGTTATGTTAACACTTAAGTCAGACAAAATGAAAACTCACTTTGTTAACAAAATTCGTGATATCTAAATAACTCAATTTGTTTTCAATTAGTTCTCATTCCCTGCTCGGGTTGTGAACAGTACCCGAGCAGGGAATGAGAACAAACCTAAAACAAATTGATAATTCATTTTGTTATTGATAACAAAATGAATCAAAACAAGTTTTCGTTCCGAATTGTTTTTATTTAATATCAAATTGAGATATCATTTTGTTATCATTTCAAAAACTCAATGATAACAACATTTGATTTCAAAAATCAAAATATGTATAATATGCTTTAATAACATTTTTTTTTTATCTGTATTAACGAGATTTTTAGCCCTAGGCTAGTTCATCTCGGGACCCACGCTTTACTTCCCTTCCGAATGAAGAACTCACATTTTGCGAGTTTGTCGGGAGTGAGATTCGATCCGAGGTCCTCGGCGTGATAGCCAAGTGTTCTAACCGTCACACCAGGTCCGCTCCACTTTTAATAACATTAATTATATTCACAAAATGCTTGTTTAATGTACTTGAGTATTGTACTTACATGTTGACACAGAATAATATAATGTCTGATTCTGGGTAATGGTCAAGCTATTGATTTAAATTGGCTTGAACTTTAATAAGTCTTTTTAGGGTGACTGGTTATTATTGGCAAATTACCTGAAACTTGGTCGTATAGCTCAGCTTGGTTGGGAAAGATTTGAGATCAACGTTAAATTCGTCGGGGCCCGTGGCGTAGTTGGTCACACGTTCGCTTCATATGCGGATGGTCATGGGTTTGATTCCCAGCCCCGGCACTTGCAATTTTTCGTCAGTTGCTTTTCCCCCGAGAGCAACTGACACTGACCCTCTTCTGAGCCCCATGGCTCAAACGAACCCGGATACCTGGACATCGGCGAACTGCTACTCATAATGGACCCCCAATCGGACTGGAAAGGAACAACGGCCATCCATCATCATCCTTGTGCTCATCATTCTACTTGGTATAAAGTAGAAAAAGTGAAAGCAGCAGAAAGGCAACCAGTTCGATAAAGTAGAATAGAATCTAGGCGCTGTACAAAATGTAAGTGCAGCTGTCAATTGAAATTGCTCACGTAGTGCCCCAGTGGACAATAGAGCTGTAAATTAGGTTAAGTGATTAAAAATAAAAAAAAAAACGTTAAATTCAATAGTTTTCAAAAAGCCTTCCATGACGAAAAGAACAAAACTACCCAGAATACAAAAGTTCCCCTATTAGGTAATCAAAACAGTTTCAATCTAAACATACAGGGGATGGCCAAAATGTTTGGGATAGGCAACTTTTTTTTCTCTCACAAAAAAAGTTCAGCATGCTATAACTTTTCATAGAGCGCATCAAAAAATCTCAAATTTTGACTGTTTGTCAACCTATTATATGTGCATCATTGGTACAAATTTGGGCTTGATTGATTAATATTTCGCAAAGTTAGAACCGTTCGGGTAAAACACCTTTTTTTAGACAACGCATTTTTGAGCTGTCATATCTCGGAAACCAGTAAACCGAATTGAATGAAATTTTGAACGTACACTAACAATATGTAAATGCTTCACAAACTATTAAAACATAGATACTTTTTAAACGTTGAAAAAAGTTATCATGGATTGACATGACACTTTTTGGACTTTTCTCGAAAAAATGTATTTTTTTTACATTAATGTGAATAAATTTTAGTGTTGATATCCTAAGATTTTTCACTTCTGTTCTCAAATTATCTCTAATCAGATATATTAGAGCCTATTTAGATTGAAGGAAAAACACATTTAATAATTTTTGTGTGGTATTGTTAATTTTACTTATTTTCCTCTATATGGGTAAAAATTTCAACCCGATATAACTTAATTCGCCGTGAGAAAATATTACATTTTATAACGTCGTATTGAGTATCAATATATTGTTGATAAACGTTAAAAAAATCATTCAATTTGGTTCACTGGTTTCCGAGTTATGACAGCTCAAAAATGAGTTGTCTAAAAAATAGTGTTTTACGCGAACGGTTCTAACTTCGCGAAAAATTAATCAATCGAGCCCAAATTTGTACCAATGATGCACACATAATAGATTGACAAACAGTCAAAATTTGAGATTTTTTGATGCACTCTATGAAAAGTTACAGCATGTTGAATTTTTTTGTGGGAGAAAAAAAGTTGCCTATCCCAAACATTTTGGCCATCCCCTGTATTGCCAAATATTTTGAAATTTGAGCTATTCACATTTTCGTAAGGTGATAACGAGAGTTCCACAGTACTATAAATTTTCTCACATTTTAGGTTGTTTGGTATGAAGTCATTTGGCATAATAGACGTTTGGCAGAACTGTACTTTGGCATAATGTTTATTCGGCATAATTCTTAATTAAATAATAATGAAGTTGGATATGGCCAACCGTAGTAATTCACAAATTTTATCTTTATAAAGTTTTCCCGTGAAGGAAGAATTCATTCACTCAGCCAAATAACCTAAAGATTTACATAAGACCCAACTTATGAAACGGCCTTTAAATAATTCATATTGATTCGGATGAATTTCATAAGGTCGCTCTATGACGTAGAATCATCTCAGAGCTTGGCTTTTATTCATGTTTAGCAACATGGTATTCTCAAGCGTCAGTAGCCATGTGGATAAATAACGGGCTCAGTGATCCCGACGTTAATGGATCGAATCCAGTCTGCATCATTTTAAGATTTTTTTGTTCTTTTCATAAGTCTATCTTATGAAATTTGTCATAGCAAGCACGATCAATTTTCATTAGGTATTCTTATGGCATCCATAAGTTTTACTTATAGCAAAAAGCATAAGGTATTTTGGTGAATTTCTTCAGTTTTTTTCGCTGAGTGTTGTACCTCCGTACCAAAATGATGAATCCCGTGAAGTTTGATACAGTTTTGAAAATTACACTGATATTTATCATACATGAAAATGATGAATGATATTCCACTTATTGTTATGCCAAACGGCCATTTTGCCAAACGACTATTATACCAGCTTATGCCATTTGACCATTATACCAAAAGACTATGCCAAACGACATTATGCCAAACCCGTTAGAAATAATGTAGTTAAATATTTTTCCAATCGGATGCAATTTTAAATCTCATCATTTTTCCGCGGGTAACGAGGGAAGGAGCTGAGAAGCCGAATACGACTCAATTCGTTGCTCGATGTCATTCAATTTGAGTCCCGATGCCTGTGGCTCGTGAACATCTCCCACATTTGTTTTACTGCAGTACATATAATCAGAAGGAAAAGCTGAAATATAATTATACAAAAGTATTACGTGCAGTTGTCTTTTGATTCCAAATTTACTTTTCTTTGTCACTTCAATGTCCATCAGTTGAATCATGGTAGCTACGCTGCATATCTATGAGAATATCATATCCGATTTCCATACCATTTTTCTTCGTGTAGGCTCCAAGTTAGAAACGACTGTTTATGAAATGTTAATGTTAAGGACTGTTCACTTTATAAAACCGACAATTATACAAGGCTATAAAAAGAAGACGCGTAGTTCAAATTTAAACACCCTTGCTTCGTTGTTCAGTACATCATCTTTCATTATAGTAATGATTTTTTAATCAAATAAAAAGAGTTGTATTTCATAGAAAATCGGCCAGGTGTTAAATGAGGTGAATTTTACGATTGCTGAAAATTGAAAATATATATAAAATTACTGTTCACATAAGGTATATCGTTTTTAATATCAAAAAAATGTGTGCCATGCTGCAGCAGCATGAGTAATAAACATTCTGACGAAGTTTAAACTCAATTGGAAAATTAGTTGTTGAAATATTAAAGTCTCAAGTGAGATTCGATTTTTGATTAAAATTCAATTGTAAAGCATAAAGGGCATGAAAATATTCAATAAACAATTTTTTATGCATCTAGTCATAAGTAGGAATAATGTGATTTCAAATGCAGAAAACTGCTTCAAAATAGCATTGCTGGTTTGGTAACTGTGTGCCATCACAGGCACAGTAATCAAAACAGTTTCTTTCTTTGAAGGTTCTTTCAAATAACAATGAAACCTAAAGCAAATTTTACACAACGATGATGTTGGAAATAAAAATTTTAATCTGATTGTTATTAAATAAGGTGAACAATTACATAGGACCAACTTTGTTGAAAATAAATAATAACAAGATTCGCTAGAGTCGAAAATCTGCATCAATGGAGCAAAAAGTATGCATTTTTTTACAACGACCATCTTTATGGATTAAATTTTTGATGAAGAATGCAATTAAAGTTTTTTTTTCTTCTGCATCATTCAGAAAGCAATATTCTACTACTCTGGACAAATTTTTAGCCGAATCCGTTGTGCTATTGAATCACAGGACTTAAATAAATATTTTTTTAATAATTTCTTTGTAAACAAGGCAACTCACTATATCAAGCTATGGAGGTTGCTTGGTGCATTATTACTAACCAACTATTGAGCTTTACCTTTAGAAGAGTAGTATGAGATTCCAATACATTAAAAACTTCTTGAAAATATTCATGTTTACTATGTGGAAAGTTATGTCGAATTTTGAGAAATGGGATTTTATTTATGTTTTACGAAAACCGCTTCAGTTGCACAATAAATAATATTTTGCTTAATGTTTTATTTTCCTACATTTGAGAATAGCTATAGATAGTTATGCGAAAAACTGATAATGATATTATTAAAAATAAAAAAGATATCGCACGAGCAAGTTGTCCGTTTTATAAATTGAACAGTCCTTACAATCAATAATACTACGCCATTAATAGGGGCCATATTCTGATGATATCGTATCCAAGCAAAACAAGTTTTTAATCACGAATTTTTTCTGAATTTAAAATAAAATCTTATTTAAATTTTTACTTATTTATGTAAATTAATGCCCAATAAAATATCAAAATGAATACTAAATTTGTTATTAGTTTTTAGTTATTACCCTATAGATGTGATAACTCCCTGAGAACTGCGTATGACATCAAGTCGTAAAATGTGGATAACAAAATGAGATATAAATTTGTTATTAATGAGAACTCATTCTGTTTTCAATTAGATATTCCAGTAAATTATTTTGTTTTCATATTCTGTTATGTTAACACTTAAGTCATACAAAATGAAAACTCACTTTGTTATCAAAATTCGTGATATCTAAATAACTCAATTTGTTTTCAATTAGTTCTCATTCCCTGCTCGGGTAGGAACAGTGGTTCAAATATCAATTTTTGGCAATATGTATTCGACCTTCAATAAAAATGTCTGTACTACCACTTTGTAGATTATTGCAAATTTCGTTTAAGTAAGAATATGTTCGTTCGTATTCAAAAAAGTTAACAATAGTTAAATAGAGCTTTCCAAACTCAACGACAAATTAAGCAAAGTTCAAAATGTGGGTTTACAGTGCCTTACTTACCTAACACCGGCATGTGATCTTTGTAATAGTATCCTCCCACGGCTGGCTGCACGAACCGTAGATCCACGTTGCCCTTGTGCCCTAGCCGATACACGTTCGTAGATCCGGACGCCCAAGATACGTTCGCTACGCTTCGACAAGATTCGTTATCCCATCCACGAATTTCCATAACACGCCCGGTTTTGTTCGGTCCACCGTCCTGGTTATTCCATTCCCAGTCTGGCCCGCGGACAACGCGTGCCCCGACGAAGATTCCCTTCAGCTGTACCTTGAGTGCACCCTTGCGTGGCGGAACACGAACTCTGTATGGGGAGATAGATAAAACAAAGGTCATAAATTATTCATTCATTTCCACTACATCACTCGGAATTGTTGCTCAATTGAACGGGCGGTGATTTGAAAAGAGAAAATCCTTTCGCGGACAATGGAATCCCTCACACCTACCACATAGAGAGAGGAACGAACCTCCCAACTTGGTTTTCGCGGTGAAAATTGAAAGCTAACCAGCAAACGTGTAGGCAACGAAGCGAAACAATATTGGTAACTGAACTTGCTGCTAGATAAACTCGAACTCAACTGTAGCGAGCGTTCGTATAATGAAACACAGGATCGTCTGGTCTGCTTCGGCTCAGGCGTGGATTGATTTGAGGGAAGCAGGCGAACTTTCTTCTTTCGCGATCAGCAAAATATGCCGGATGTTTATCATCATACCGAAGGTACCCGCACGTTGAGGATGAACTGTGCGCGCAGTTGCAAAAGGCAAAAGCGGGTTTGGCAGGTTTTTTTTTTCTTTTGCGTGAATCATATAGGAGGGGAAATCCCGAGAACAATATGCGTTAGCAGCGTGTTGTCTGGGAACGGAGACTGCTGGCGCTGTTTGAAAATAACAAGAAAAATTTAGACGGAATTCCCGCCGTGGAGTTGAGCCCTCAAAACCAGCATGTAATGAAAACTGCATGGTCATGGTGAGCTTGTTTTTTCTGTGCGGAATTGATTGAAATATAAAGGTTCATTATTCTGGATAAGTGGAAGTATAAAGGCCGAGCAAAATAATTACATTGGTAATTTACTAATTTACCAGCCAGTAACCTCTTGTTTATTTAACTAAAAATAAACAATGTATTTCACTCTTTCGATCATACGATCGGGATACTATGCATTCGGTTGTTTATCAATGTTTTGTTATGAATTGATGCCTTTTTTTGTAGCAGTTGTAAATCTCATTCAGAAAAATGTTTGTAAGGAGGAGTGAGGTTCGAGGTGGTTGAATTTTTGTTTATGTGGTTTGTGAACACATCCTAAGGTGAAGTCATTACGAAGGCTCATTTCGAATTTCCAAGATCACAAATGTGAGGAACCAAAGGACGGATTGCACTGGAAAGTTGGTCGATTGATCACCACCAACAAAGCACCTCAACTTTACAGCGTGGTGCGATATTTCGTTCTTCAGATTTGTGCTATTGAAAATGCGATGTGTGGCTTCGCAAAACTCCTTTTGTTTAAGATGAGACGTAATAAACAATTGCACGCTACAATACTTCGGCACGGTAAAGGCTGGATAATTCGCGCAATACAGATCCCATTGAGATCACTTGCCTCTGCCCAGCAACTCATATCCCTAGGTTCGCGTAGCACCGGCCGCACTGCGAACAACCTTAGAGAAGATCGGGTAATCAACCTCGGTGGGAACTTTATTCGTATGCTGGCAGGGAGTTTGCTCTGCAAACCTGAGTGTCTGTTCTCCAGGAGGAGCGACTCACAACAGCGTCTGATCTTCATGTTAGGGGCGACTGATCAACGTCCGAGTGTCAGGGACGGACTTCAAGCTCAACTGTGCACTATGGTCCTCCAGAAAATATGGAGTTGGTGTCAGGCCCTAAGAGCCAATCGTAAAAACCATTGTAACGGAAAATCAACAACAGAATAGTACGAACCGAGACCCATGGCAACGACCCCAGCGAACAAAAAGGACATGCGATTGCAAATTCGGTTCATGGGAAACACCCGTATACTTGCCGATCGCCGATCTACTGAAGGACCGCGGGTTCGGCATCAAAGCGCTGCAGGAGGTGTGTTGGACAGGATCCATGGTGCGAACGTTTAGAGGTAATAATACCATCTACCAGAGCTGCGGCAACACACGTGAGCTGGGAACAGTTTTTATCGTGATTGGCGACATGCAGAGGCGCGTGATCGGTTGGTGGTCGATCGACGAAAGAATATGCGGGTTGAGGATCTAGGGCCGATTCTTCAACTTCAGAATAATAAACATGCACAGCCCTCACTCCGGAAGCACTGATGATGACAAAGACACATTTTACACGCAGCTCGAACGCGAGTATGATCGCTGCCCAAGCTACGACGTCAAGATCATCATAGAAGACCTGAACGTGCAGGTAGGCCAGGAGGAGGAATTCAGACCGACGATTGGAAAGTTCAGCGCCCACCAACTGAAGAACGAAAACGGCCTACGACTCATTGATTTCGCCGCCTCCAAAAACATGGCAGGCCATACGTAGCACCTTTTTCACACAGCCTCCCTTATAGTTACATCTTGAGATCACCACAGCAGACGGAATCGCAAATCGACCACGTTCTGATTGACGGATGGCACTTTTCCGGCATTATCGACATCATCTGGACCTATCGTAGCGCTAATACTGACTCCGACCACTATCTGGTGATGGTCAAACTGCGCCCAAAACTTTACGTCATCAATAATGTACGATACTGGCGACCACCACGGTACAACCATGAGCGACTAAAGCAACCTCAGCATACTCTCAGAATCTCGAGGCAGCGTTGCCAGATGAAGGCGAGCTCGATGTGGCCCCTCTAGAGGACTGCTGGAATAGAGTTAAAGCAGCCATCAACGACGCAGCCGAGAGCACCATCGGATATGTGGAAAGGAGTCGACGAAACGAATGGTTCGCCGAGGAGTGTAGAATGAGTTTGGAGGAGAAGAACGCAGCACGGACGGTAATGCTGCAACAAGAAACTCGGCAGAACATGGAATGTTACAAACAGCAACAAGCAACAGACCCGCTTCTGTTGGGGGAAAAAGCGCCGCCTGGAAATAGCGGAGTACAAAGGAAAAAAAGACAATTACACCGTCTCAGACCTTGCCTACAGACTGAACATTACTAACATTCGACAACGGACAACACTTATACCACACCCAGTGGACAGTTTTTCGTGCGAAGAAAAGTTTCCCCCGGAGCGGGAATCGAACCTGCACTTCGAGGCTTACGAGACACCTAAACGACTGACGCCGCTAACCGCTCGGCCGCGAAGCCCACCAAAATGAAACTGCTGGGCCGGTCTCATGTACCATGTACAAAACGCTTATAAGACAGGTTGTTTTCTGCGGTTATCAAACATGGACCATGCTCGATGAGGACCAGCAAGCACTCGGAGTTTTCGAGCGACGCGTACTAAGGACGATCGTGTGGCGGTGTGCAGGAGAACGGTGTGTGGTAGCGAATGATGAACCACGAGCTCACTGCACTCTACGGCGAACCTAGCATGCCAAAGCCGGAAGGATACGGTGGGCAGGGTAGATTGCAAGAATACCGGACAACAACTCTGCAAAGTTGGTGTTCACTACCAATCCGGTCAGCACAAGCAGGCGTGAAGCGCATAAAGCACGATGGGTGGAACAGGTTGAACGTGATCAGGCGAGCATTGGGCGTTACCGAGGACGGAGAGTGACAGCTACCAACCGAGCATCGTGGAGTACTTTTGTTGATTATGTCTTGGCCTAGATGTGATTTTGAACAACTAAATGTAAGAATATATGCAGCTGCCGTGTTATAATCGACCATCTATACCTATCTCAAATCAAGGCATGACTTCGCCTAGGTCATCAAATATTCTTAGGAATAGATGCGAGAGAGAATTTCTTATTGACATCTGATAGAATATGAATCGATGTAGTGCACAGAGGTTCCATCCAGAGCCTGTCCATAAACTACGTACTCTTAGGGGGGACGAGGGGGTCTGACCGAAGTCTATGCTCCATACAAATTTCGAAAATTTTGCATGAGCCAATGTCTACGGCAAGGGGCAAGGTGGCAAGGGGCAAGGGAGCGGAAATGGTTAAAAATAAGAACGTAGTTTATGGGCAGCGCCACAAGTAAAACATGTGATTACAGTTTATCTACAGCTCATTGAACTCAAAGCCTGACTTCAACCAGGAAATTCCGGGCACTAAAGAAACTTGTCGAGCAGTTTACTTACTCCTGTTAGATGTAATGTTGGTTTGAATTGAATGAAATTTTTAACGTTTATCAACAATAAATTGATACTTGATACGACGCTATAAAATGTAATATTTTCTCACGATGAATAAAGTCATTTTTACCCATATAGAGGAAAATAAGTCAAATCTACAATATCATACAAAAATAACTAAATGTGTTATTCTTTAAATCCAAATAGGCTCTAATATGAGTGTGTTTTTGGAGGCAACGTCGAAATGCCGCTTTTTCATTTGGTTCGGCCGCGAGCGCGTCGTCGTCGTCGTCTATTTCACAGTGCTCGTCTTCGTACAGGGCAGTTTAGTGTGTTTTTGGAGGCAACGTCGAAATGCCGCTTTTTCATTTGGTTCGGCCGCGAGCGCGTCGTCGTCGTCGTCTATTTCACAGTGCTCGTCTTCGTACAGGGCAGTTTAATGTGTTTTTTGAGGTAACATCGAAATGCCGCTTTGAGTTTTTGGAGGCAAAGTGTACAGGCCACGTTTTCATTCGGATCGTCCGTCGTCGTCGTCTATTTGACTGTCCACATCGTCGTACCCGTGTGTAGTTGTAGCGGTTCAGTGTGATTTCGGAGAAGAGGCCAATTAGTAGAAGATGCTGTAGCACATACGCACTGGACACTTCGAAGGATGTTAATTGGTGAGCTCTTTCCATTTTATCATAACAATAATAATAATAATAATTAATGCTAAAGGATTTATACAATTCTGCTCTGGTTTTTGTGTATTTATCTAACAAATATTGAAAAGTTCGTCACGTCATGTGTCGGCTCTAGTTCCAAATGCACATTTAGTTGATCATAAATAATTTCCTTTCATTTTTTGCATGAACACAACAATTTGAATGGTTCGTCATCTTCGGTGTCGACATTTGTTATATTTTAGTCCAAATGAATAAATGTTTTGACTCAAATAAAGGTTGCATGAATTTCTGGAAAAAGAGAGGGTCGGTAAAAGATAGACGGCGAACCATGCGGTAAGATCTTTCTGATTTATTTATCACGTGTTATTTTGTTAATACTTGTGAATTGATCGCGTTCAGCATTGTCTCGCGCGGAAACGCAAACTACAGATGCGTCGGTGTTTAGCATTGTGTTCTCCTTAGTTGTGAATTAACAACTTATGTAGAGTGAGTTTTGAGGCACAAAAGATCGCGTTCGTCGTCCAAGGTTTAGAAGGGTATTTCTCCGCGAGCGCATTATTATTCGCGAATCAAAACATTACACTCGTTTACCCCGACAAAATCCTCAACACATCTCCATTTCCCCTGTCCAAACTCCTAGTGATTTCTCGTAGTAACGCAGAGAATTCCTCGGTTATTGGCCTAAGCGAGAATCACGTCATCACTTCCTTCCCTATCCTCAATTGACCTGCATTCGGACGCGGCCGGCGCTGGTATTGCTTATTGAAAAGTATTGGGATTCCAGCATTTACACAATGAAGAGAAAGCTAATCCCAAGCATCATCTGTTGGTTCTTTGTGTAAATGCAGTTGTCCTTGCAATAACAGAGGAGCAACCGCGGGCGGTCAATCATGCTCATGCTCATGCTCAAATCCAAATAGGCTCTAATATATCTTATCAGAGATATCTTCAGAACAGAAGCAGAAAATCTTTGAATATCAACGCTAAAACTTAATGACATTGATGTAAAAAAAAAATCTTTTTTCGAAAAAGATCCAAAAAGTTTCAATTCATGATAACTTTTTTTTCAACGTTCAAAAAGTACCTATGTTTTGATGACATGAGAAGCATCATTGTATTGTTGATAAACGTTCAAAAATTCATTAAATTCGGTTCACTGGTTTCCGAGATATGATAGTTTAAATATAAGTTGTGTAAAAAATAGTGTTTTACGAGAACGATTCTAGCTTTGCGAAAGATCAACCAATCAGGCTAAAACTGTACCAATGATGCCCATATAGTAGGTAAACGAACAGTCAAAATTTGAGAATTTTTGGAGCACTATGAAAAGTTATAGCGTTTTGAACTTTTTTGTGAGAGAAAAAAAGTTGCCTATCCCAAACATTTTCGTCACCCCCTGTCCTCCTCTCTCTCTCCTCTTCTTGGCGTAACGTCCGCACTGGGACAAAGCCTGCTTCTCAGCTTAGTGTTCTATGAGCACTTCCACAGTTTTTAACTGAGAGCTTCCTCTGCCAATGACCATTTTGCATGCGTATATCGTGTGGCAGGCACGAAGATACTCTATGCCCAAGGAAGTCAAGGAATTTTCCTTTACGAAAAGATCCTGGACCGACCGGGAATCGAACCCGTCACCCTCAGCATGGTCATGCTGAATACCCGTGCGTTTACCGCCTCGGCTATATGGGCCCCTGTACATATACAGATTTCCTAATATTGGTGCAAAACAGAGCGAAAAACCAATTGAAAAAATCTGATATGATTATTGAAAGCATTCATATTACAGATTCCATTATACAGTTATTATACCAAAATAACATATTTTATTATGCTGTTCATATTCTTTTCTGTTCGGGTTAGCATTAGGATCATTTTTGACCCAAACCGTACAGTATGTCAGCAAGCTGCTGCCAACGTGATGCAAAAAGAAGGTTAACCAGAACAAACACACGCACAAAAATTGATCATCTAGCTTTGCGGCAAATGTTAACTGTTGTAAACGACGATTTCTTATCTTTGTCATACTCTCCGAACAGAAGAGAATATGAACAACATAATAAAATATGTTATTTTGGCATATGCTATGCATGGCATATGTTATTATATAATAACTGTATAATGGAATCAGTAATTTTTATGTTATTAACATGTCTCATTATATTATAAACATTACAAAAAAATATGTTTCTGGAAGACCAACTTAATAACATGTTTTGTGAGATTCAATAACAACTTAATATCAATGAATCTTACAATGAATTTGAAAACTTGTTATTGTTGTGTTATAGTTTATCACATATTTGTACATTTTAATAGTAGAATAATAATAAAACTTGGTCTACAACAAGGTATATTATTGAGCTGTTATTCAGGCTTGACAGAAACTTCCTCGCGAGAAAATGATGAAGCGATTTCGGCGATTTTCTGAAGAAAAAAGAAACTCAGAAACCACAACACAAATCCTAAACAGCACCGAGTGTGAGCTTGTCGTGCAGCGAGGAGTTCGTTCAACACTCATAAATGCTTGTTGTGTTTCTCATGTCCACACACACTCAGAAAGCTCTCGCGTGTTCCACTCCCATACAAAGAAAGACTCTCGAGGCAAAATTCGCACTCTTTTATCCGAAATCATCATCGCCTCTTTTTTTGTTCCCCTCTTCCTCGCTCAATTGCCTCTCTGTTTGGGGTTCGATCGCTCCCTCGTGACGAGACAGAAGCAAAACACCGCTCTAGAGCATGCTGCACAAAACTCTTTTGATTTTGAGGAGAATTATCAAGCCTGCTGTTATTTAGTGAATGAATCTCAATAACTTGATCATAACAAAATAAGATTGCCCAACAAAACATGTTATAAAAAAAATAGTTTGATGAGTTAATAATACCAAATTATGATATAAAAACAGGCTATACGATTCTGTTGTTATAAATTTGACATTCTCCTCTGCTCGGGATCTGTTCAAGGTGGACAACCCTATGTAGCAGTGATGTATTGTCACAACAAATGTAGGTTGCGATATTGTTGGTTTTGTTTCGCAATGGTTGGGAATTAATTCATTGCTAGACACAATAAACTTTGGAAAACTTTTCTAAGGTATATACAGACATACTTTTGCATTTTCACAGTTGATTATTTTGATTTCTAATGGGGTGTTTGAATAAAAACAAACAACGTTAGCCTTAACATACCTGACTCCCGATTACTCATTTTCAAAATGCTGTCATTTCGTCAATTTTCATCCGATTTTTTTAAGTCGTCCTCAATCGAACCAATCCGGGGATATTCCAGATTGTGCTGCGGTCGGGGGTTGCCAAAATGGCAAAAAGTTATTATTTCGTGTACTATTGTGTTTAAACCATCGATTTTCAGCGAAATTTTAGTTGCGAACAGTGAAACACAACTGCGACAACCAGATTCGACTCATCCGGACCAATCCGGATCCCCGTGATAAGTTCCGGGGGCCTCATTGGGGACACTTCTGTTTTTCAACCTAAACATACCGTGCGATATATCAATCTTCATGATTTCGAAAGGCTGTGTCAGACACGATAGGCTGAACTAATATGACCACTCCGGAACATTCAGCACAAGTCCCACGGAGGCGTCATCGGGGACATTTCTGGTTTGCAACCAAAATATGCCGTGCGACGTATCAATCTATATGATTTCGAGAGAATGGGGCAGAAAAGATAGACTGAAGTATGTATCAATTTATATGGCTGCACCTGAACACATGGAAAAGGTTCCGTGGGGGCCTCTCAAACACAATAACACACGAAATAATCACTTATAGCCATCATTTGGCACACCTCCTCTTAACCCCAGTACAATCCGGATTATCTCTGGAATAGTTCCGGATATTACATGGTCACTTGAGTGTAGTAAACATGCACCTATTCATGATCGATTGAGGGCGACTTAGAAAAATCGAATGAAAATTGACAAAACGCCTGCATTTTGAAAATGAGTTGTCGGGGGTCCGGTACATGAAGGTTAATCTCCCGCCCTTTTTTAACTGTACCTTTAAGGTAATGAAAGGGATATGAACAAGTTACCTGTAAGAGGCAAATAAATAGTAATTAAAGATAAAACACATTTCACTTACCCAACTGAATTCGCCGTCTGGTACCGGATAAACGAGTGCTCCAAATCATGTACGTCGTTTCCGTAGCATGTGGCACATAGGTCGTAGTTGGAACAGTCTGCACAACGAAACCGAATACCGGCGATGCCCGGCTTGTTACACCCGTCACAGATGATGTTCGGATGTTTCACGCCAATCTGCGCATTATCCACCACAATTAGATCGTACTGCTTCTGATAACCGACCCGATAGTTCGTCCGATGACCGGAATCCCAATTCACTACCACTGTCTTCTCCGGCGAGTGGGTCGATCCGGAACGTCCTATTTCGCACAGCGTTCCCACGTGGCCTTCACCGTCATCTAGAAATGAACAACATTTCAACCGTTATTATCGTATTGCACATTTTCACTGATCAAGGCGACGTTTCGTTTGGAAGGTATTGAAACAATTGCACAAAAACAGAAAACGACAGCTGGAAACCACAACTTCAACTCATGATGAATAAGTGTAGGAAAACCCGAGAAAATCCACCCATAACAGCGAAAACTGAGAGCGCGGTTTCCGACAATTCTTACAGCGATGCGCGACCGATTCACTCCACGGCACAAGCTAGATTAAAATTTTCTTAGATCAATCTCTGTTTCCCTTGCAAGGCAGCGCGGTAGCAGCAGCAGCAGCATTGGTGGATAATGAAGTGACTAACAGAACGTTCTCTCGAGTTCGAGTATTACACACGCCAGCCGAAGTGTGAACGAACCCAACTGCATACACAGAACGATGAGGGAGCTTAGCGCAGAACATCCCATCATCATTGGGGGAATTGCTTCCTCTAACAATCAACCGCGTCTACGACGGCATCGGCGGCGGTGTACCCTCTAATGCTGCAGTAAGGGGAATTCTCGCTTTTCCTACATTACCAGTTCTATTTCTTGGTGGCATCATCAACGACATTCATCAACAATGTGAGACATGGTAACAGAGCAGTTTCCCTCATGCCTCACAGTTTGTCGTGTCAGAGAAGCCGCGCCGCTGCCATGTGCCTTGCGGCGATAAAGAAAAGAAAACACTTCCGATTTCTTCGCTTCGTTCGAAAAAGTGAAACATTATGAGCATTCCATTTAAGTGCATTCTCTTTAAAACGTATTATTCTTTATTTTACTACATATTCCTATTGAACTTTTTTTTTCATCTGTTTAGTCTTTTAGTGATGTAAATTGTTTTGCGTAAACAAAAAAAAAAATGGAGAAATTGAGATTTTCAGAAATTGATTTTTGATGCATTTTGACCAGAGACTTTGGCTTGGAATGCTAAAACAGACAAAGTTTACCGGAGACAGCTAGTTTTTGTTTCAATTTTAGGTTTATCTAGGTGGACAAACTTAGAAATCGAAAGATAAAAAGTGTTTCTTCCATATGCTAGAGAAAAAGTGTTGCTTTGTTAAAAAGTATAGTAAGTATAGTAAGAGTTCTGGGGAGTCGAAGTTGAGCAATTTCTATGGAAATTGCGCTTTTTGTGGCTCCGTCCCAAAAGGGATATAGATTATAATCCAGAAACTCCTTGTCGTTTCTATAATATCTAGTTGGCAAAAAAATTACATAAGTTTTCTCCGGTTTTTCCGTCAGATTGATGAATGTCAAGATATTGACAAGTTTTTGGGACTATATTGCTGTTCTACGCCCAATTGGCTTCTTAAACGGTATTGAGATAATTCGATATTCTGAATCTGCATGTCAAACTAAGCCGAAATCCAAATTTTCATGAATTTTAGTGCCCGGGAACCTATTTAAAAATCAATTTGAAGTTTGTATGGGAGCGATTTGTCGCATCACCCCTCGTCGCAGTTTGTACTGGGCGGAGCTGTCAGAGATTTTAAAAAATCTCTTTGAAATTGATTTTAGGTTCCAAAATAAAGTTTTAAAAATCTGAAAAAAAATCAAAGTGGCTCAGAAAAAGGTGCTCTTTTATATAAAATCAAAAAATCATATTTTTTTCAAAATTTAAAAACCCAATTGTCCCATGTTATATGGAAATCCGTCAATATTAGCAAAATAAAAAAGAGGAATGTTATTTTAGATTGAGTGTTATTAGTTTTGTACCTCTCGAGTCTGCATTTCAAAGCTTATCGTTTGACAGATACCTTTTTTCGAATATGACTTGTAGTTATCCAGTTTATAACAGACACTGAGGAAAACTACAAGTGGTTGTTGAAAAACACGTAGGGTGGAGCGGAGCAAGATGGGTACCCAAGGACGGATCATCATAACTTTGTAAATACAAATCGTATTGGTTTGTATTCGTCCTCTACTCTTCAATACACTAGATAGCTATGCTCGATAAAAAGCTCATTAAATACAAAATATGATGTTAAACAAAAATCGAAGTTTTCACTAAAAACAATATCGTGATGTTATAATTTTCGGCTTTCATTTTGCTTGAGTGAGTTATGAGATAGTCTTGTAATAACACATAAATAACTTTTAAATGGTTCAAGAATACGCTCAAAATTGAAGATGACCCATCTTGCCCCGCCGTGGTTTATATGGAGGATATATGGAATGTACCGCATAAAAAAATGGCTAAAAACCATTTTATTTTCTATTTCCAATGAGAGTGAATAATTTTTCAATCAATACCCTAAACTTTTGTATATTCATGCTGGTCACCTAACGAAATTATCAAAATAATCAAAACATAAGTAATGCGCTCGAAAATGGCACTGACCCATCTTGCCCCGCGACCCATCGTGCCCCGTCCCACCCTATCTGTCAAATGATAAGCATTAGAGGGCGGAACTAGGAGGTACAACACTGATTACACTCAATTGAAGTGTTATGTTTGCTGGTCTTGGATTACTCTTCAGTCGGTTCCGGTAGAATCCTATTGGTGGACTTTTCTGAAAAATTCTTAGCGAAATATTGAAATTTAGTGTTAAGGGATGTCCTAAAGTGTTTTAACAAAACCACGAAACCCTGCGAAGGTTACGAAGAAATGCTTGGCGATATTGTCTTAAGAATGTTATTAAAAGATTATTGAACATATGTCTGGATAGATTTCTTTGCAAGCTACTGCGGGTATTTCCTTTGGAACTTGGGGAGAAATTTCAGAGGGAGGCTTTGAGTACTAGCCTTATTTAAAGGATGATTTCAGATACACCAAATAATAAATCCAATTGAACGAATTATCAAATTTGCCATATGCAAGACAGAAAAGAATTTAGTGAACTTTGTAAAAAGAAACTTTAAAGAAATTTGTGTCGGCATTGGTCGATGTAAAGAGTATGCGGAATCAAATTGTGTCACGGAAATATCACGGAGAATATCTAAATCATATGGGGTCTCCAATTAGCCTAGTGGTTAAGGGTATGAATCGCCATTCCGGAGACGGCAGGTTCGATTCCCGTTCCAGTCGGGAAAATTTTCTCGACTCCCTGGGCATAGTGTATCGTTGTACTTGCCTCACAATATTCATGCAATGGCAGGCAAAGAAAGTTCTTCAATTGATAACTGTGGAAATGCTCGATGAACACTAAGTTGAAGAGAGGCAGGCCAAGTTCCAGTGGGAACGTAGAGCCATAAAGAAGAAGAAGATCTAAATCATATACCGCATTTAGTTCACCACTGGACTGCGCACTGAGTCTTCATAACTGCGAAAATGTAAATAAAACTGCGCGATTGCATCAAATTGATGTCTTCGGCGCACTATTTCTTCGATGTATGCTGAATAAGTGCTCTGAAGACACCAAGTTAATTGGATGCAATCGCGCACTTTTATTTGCGTTTTCGCACTCGTGAAAACTAGTGCGATAGTCCAGTGGTGAACTAAATGCACTATATCTCAAATCGAACAAATTTTGCTTTCATAGCTCGATGTGATTTTGATGTGTTATTCAAAAACTCAATGAATATCGCACGAATAGCTCATAGTGATATAATATCAGTTTTTGTTCATGTTGAAATATCTGAAAATTTCTACATAAGAACAAATTTAGCTCTTCTGCACGAAATGGAACTCATACACCCATAGAGATGGCTCAATATTAGTGAAATGCCATGTGCCTCTTTCTGAGCTGTGGAAACGAAGAACGTCATGCTCTTTTTCCCATGATATTAACAACAGTGAGTGGTAAGCATCGGCGCTTGTGAATCTTAAAGTCGTAGGTATATTAAGGTAACCTAAGGTTCGATGCTGGATGTTGGCATTTTTTTTTTTTTTTCAAGAAAAAGGTCGACAAATCTTGTATGCTATTGGTTTGATCTTGTAATATCTTAACGAGCTATTATTGAGCAATTCACCATAATAGATTTTGCTATTATTTCTGATCTTTTACCTCTTAAAGACTGTATCAGAAATTAACTAAAAATGATCGAAATGCTCTATCTCGAAGCACGGTTGGTCTTTTTATTCCGGCTCTTCTATGAAATCTTCACAATATAGTTAAGTTTAGAACACTTTGAAGAAATTTGTAAATTTTTAGTATTAATGAAAATATGGTTCTATGAGTATACCACACAAAATAGCAATCTGTACAAATTGCATTTTTATTTTTTTCAACTTTTCAATAATTTGTAGCGAAAATAAAATGTACGGGTAAAAATCTGGAAAATAATTATTATTACTAGCAGTTACAGGGCTGTTACAAAAGTGTCGATTTAGAAACCGCAAAATCCGCGCCAAGCCATTCCAAATCCGCGCCGAGGTCATCAAATCCGCGCCAGTACAAAACATGTGGTTTTGATGACACAAACTCATAAAAAGCCAGAATTTTTCAACTATTCATGACTTTTGTTGCACTCTAGATGAAGATAATTTCTAGGGTTAAAACTGATGTTTAACTATCATTGCTGAATGTACCCCAAATTGGACTGAAACAATAGTGTGTACACACCTTCAAAGTGTGACTGTAGCGCAGGACCACGTCGGATCGAGTTGAGGTCTTCGGTGCACTTATTCCTTGTAAATGGAGGAATAAGTGCACCGAAGACGTCGAAACGATCCGAGGCAAATGTGCATTTTTATCACACTTTTTTAACGTACCAAAAAAGTATGATAGTTTCATTATGGGATGAAGTTTGCAATATCAATCCATGAAAAATGCATCTTCTACATCAACCAATAGTTGAAACTAACATGCTATTTTTTAATAAGAATTAAAAGTTTTGAATCAATAGTTCTTTGATTGCTTGTCAAGCTAGGGGACTACTATTTTAGGGATTACCTGTTCCCTGAAACAGTTCCGAGCATTCCTGGCAATCTTATGAATTAATTCATAACCAACTTTATGGCAGAAATCCTGAAATAAAATCTGTAGTAAGTCTCAAAAGACCGTTCGAGAGAACTACAAGCTTATTTTTTACAGAAACTTATTTTTGTGAAGATACAAATGTTCTTTGAGCATTTCCACAGTTATTAATTGAATAGCCTGCCATTGCATGAATTTGTACATTGTGCCCAGGGAGTCAAGAAAATCTTCCCGTCCGGAACGGGAATCCAGCCCGCCGTCTTAAGTTTTCACGTATTCTGCAAAAAAAATCCTTTAAAAATTCTACAAAGAAATCCTTTCTTGACTGTACCCGCAACTCCCCTTTCAGCGAATGCTCCGATTGGAAATCAGAGATAAATTTTACCATGACACGTATTTTTACGTTTACGTATTTTTAGGAAAATTGTATCAGAGTTTTAGCAAAAAAAAAATCGTTTCGACAGAAATTCCACAACTAACTGATTCAGGAATTTTGTCAATTCAGTTTATTTTAAACTCATCCATAATATATCAAGACAATCCTGCATGTTAAAGAATATCGCTAGAAATTTCTTATGATATTCTATTCAGGGTTATTCCAAAGCATTTTCCATGGAATTCTCTATCATTAAAATCTTCAGGACGTCTTACCTGTATCTTTTTGTAGGAACATCGGAAATATCCCGATATATACTGTGTCAGAAAACCAATCAGATTTCTCATGACGAGGTTTTATTGTATTTAACTACAAAATTCAAATGTTTATCCAAAATTTCCGATCACGTCTTTTTGCAAATTACACAAAAAACAGATTTCAGAATCATCAACAAACTCCAGAAATTGTTTCAGAAATTTTGCCATGATTCAGTTTTTGAACCTCCGACATTATTTATTTAGGTTCCGTCCAAAATTTAAATTCTATCCAAAAAAATTGCCAAAATTTGATGTGGGAGTTAAGACAGAAATGACTTTGTTGACTAAGAAATTCAGAAGACAAACTTCTCTGTTTTCACAAATTGAGCGTTTAGTACAACTTATCTAACACTTCAAGCTAGGGACCATTAATATTATTTTTACTAATTTACGTTCATTTGAAACCCATTTCCGCAAAAACCGCGCCAAAATTAGCGAAAACGCGCGAAATCCGCGCGAAACGCAAAAACCGCGAAAAACGCAAAATCCGCGCCACCTGTAACAGCCCTGCAGTTATGTACACATAACATATCACTCAATACCGTGTTTTAAAATTCTTATTTTGAGTAGAAAAACCTCCAACATTTAGAAAATGGTCTATCCCAAAAAAACACCTACTTCTTTATTTACAAGATTTTTATAGGATCTCCAAAAATAAAGTTATGTTTATTTCAACAAAAAAAGTAGTGTTTTCTTGTGGCGGAAAACTGAAACGGTGTCATTTCTGCAAATACTTCCCTCGATTTTACCACATAAATTTCAAATTCGTCTAGCGTCCCCTTAGACCTTATCGATTCCCCTCAAATTAAGGTGGAAATAGTATACTCAGGATATTTTCTTACAAATCTTTGGGCCACCCTATAGCTATACTAAAAAACAGCTTCATAGAGTGCTGTACAGTCGAGAAAATGCAAACAGAGGACGGCTGTTGCACTAATAAATTTCTCCTTATGTTGCCAGCATAGAAATGCATTTTCCATTTTTTTGGAATGTTTTTCGATTGGCGTTCATGGCAATGATGCTGCTGGAGCTACTTATACAAAAATATTCCAGTCTTATCTAAAATAATAAGGATGTTGACCAAAACATAATAAGTGTCACAAAACGGACTTGCAGTCCTCGACATTACGACATTTTTTTTCGTCTTAAATCATGAGTAACTCTCGCTGAGACCGGCCCACCATTTCTCGGATACTTATTCAAAACGACGTATCAACATAGGATTTGCGTGTATTATACGTCGTTTTGAAAAAGTATCCGAGATTTAAACCTTATTTAAGGGGTTAATTTCTGAAAGTCCTAGCCAAAAAAGTTAGGAAAATGCATTTGGGTAATCAAATTGATGGACCCCCCGTTAGTTAGAGCCACAACCATTTTTGCTGACCCCTCGATTGACCAATTGTTGGCATATTTAAATCGTTATAACTCGAAAGTTTCTTTAGAAACCACCTAAAAACAAAATGTTGTTGAAAAGAAGAAAGATAGAGACTTTTTGCAGTTATAAGAATTTGGGTTGGCCATATTGTTTCGGCCGTCATCTTGAATTTATATACCAAAACTTTTTTTCACCATGTTGGCAACCACCGATCTTCAAATTTTTTGCGTCAATCGAAACCTGAGACATTTTTACACAACATATCAAAAAAATAGAAATGTATTTTTTTTCTATCAAAACTTTAAAAAGAAAAAAATCTAAGAATAAGTGTTACGCTACACAAACATTGTTCTCTGTTCCTATCGCTTTAACCCTTTGGAGCCGGAGGGGTCAATATGACCCCGGCGATGAAACCCAGCATAAGAATCGTATTTGAGGCCAGCGCGGTTACGGCAGCGTAGGCAAAACAATCCGGCTCCAAAGGGTTAAGATATCGTCAAAACATATTGGTATCTTCGACGAAGACGCCAAAATGTACAGCTATTTCAACAATCGTTACTAAAGCATGATAGGGAATCGCGCCACTTGGGCGGTGGCTTCTATATTCGTCTGTTTTCCACTATAACTCAGTCAAATTTGAACCAATTGACACAACTTTTGGAATGTGGTGAGATAGGTAAAGTATCTACGCGTGTACAACATTTCAAGTCAATTGGTTCAAAATTGACTGAGTTATAGTGGAAAACAGACGAATATAGAAGCCACCGCCCAAGTGGCGCGATACCCTGGTATATCATTTTATTATTAGATTATACCAAGTCTTTGAAAACTTAAACTAAACGCAAAAATTGCTATAGCTGGTAATTTTTTTTTTCGTATTAAAGTGTTCACAATATAATAGTATCAAATATTTGAGCAGGTGCCGTAGGCGAATATTTATTTGCAACGTTTGCTTCCGCTAGTCCTGAACATGCCTGCAGTCAAACTGGTTCAGTTCCCTCGTTGTACGTCTGAATGGATCCAGATTTAATTTTCCATTTGCTTTAACGTACATTTTTTGCTCTTTGGAGAATGTAAAAGTCCCATAAGTTATGCCTACGGATAAAAAGATGTATGTACACTTTCAACGTACACCATATGCCGTCAATTCCCTCAGCAAGGAATTGGGTTGCCGCTCAAAGTGTAAGCAAAGCACGGCACAAATATGATTCTATACGCTTGGTCGACATGGCGCGAGCTGCTAGGATCAACCCTAGAGGCTCAACACAACATGCTTTGCTAAGTGGAGATGTCTTATCCAAACAACAATACAATCAGAAAAAACGATTTCCATCCGTGCCGCACACATGCGGTTCCTATAAAAATCACAGCCATTTTTCCTCCTTTTAGAATACAGATGAAACCCTTTATATGGAACATTCTGAACACAAAGCGATTAATGGGCCACTAGAGAGGTTATCGTCATAGACAGAACCGACTGTAAAACTCACAGGAGCAAAACAAATTCAACATGCTACATCTAAGCCGAGTTGAGAACTCAGGAAAAAAAACTGTCTCGGAAAAGACATTTCCGATGGCACGCGCCCTTTAGAATGTGTTAAAAATAAGATTTTTCAACACTATTTTTAGAGGCATCACATACACTCTCATTCGCTTCCCATGTCGTGTCCCCTTTCGTATGTGGTACAGTGCATCTCTCTGGTGACACACAGAACGAAATCCATTACCGGGACAGACAGCAGCCGAGTTTCTTTGTCGCCTTTCGGGTTGCCACCGCGTACCGGTGCTACATGCTATGTAGGAAAAGTGGGGGTGGTGCGCTGTCAGTCTACACATGGCAACTCCCAAAACTTGTGTAAACAATTGTCCTCCTAGAACATCCCCAGAAGCCAGAAGAAGTTGGAGGAACATATGCGTTGAACATGTTTGAAGACAGACGGGTCCCTGAGTGACAAATTCTGGCAGCAATAGGGTTACCATGTGTCTCCGAACCACATATGATGATGAATTAGTTGAGGAAAGTTGGGATCATATCAAATAGTATCGGTTCTATTCTTCGTATTCTCTCGTTAACTTTCCGCAGTTTAAGTTATTTATGGTTGACTCGCAGAGTAGGTCGTGCCACCAGCTTCATTTCCTGGGAATTAGCTACGAGTTCTACATTGGAATTCACTAAAAAAACACAGTACTCAATAGTCTATAATGCAATCTTGTTGTTGTTGTTGCGTTTTATCGATTTTGGTTTGAGGGTCAGTGCCTCACATCTGCCAGTAGCTAATGCAATCATGAATTTCTGCTGAGTTTTCAATAGCAGATTTAATCCGGTACACACGGCAATCAATATTTACCGTTCATCAGTAACTATATTTACCGTTCACCTGTGAATTTTGACAGTTTGATGAACTCGTTAACTAATTAAATCTGCTGTTGAGAATTCAGTAAAAAAGACGGTAAAAATATCGAGCTTATCTTAGTGTGTATCCAATGGGACAAACAATTAAAAATCCGGATTGTTCCGGAATTATTCCGGATTCCTTTGGGGTACCAACGTTATGCCATTTGGGGTATTTGTATCAAAACTATTTTTTTTCTCTATGAAACTACTTTGAAACATTGAGAAAAATTAAAACCTTATCGAAGCTGATTCGATCAGTATTTTTTTTTGAATATTTGGAGTTTCTCTGGATGTTGCTAGACTCTCTGGAAGGTCCCCGGGGGAACCTGTAGTAGAGGCCACTTGCAATTTAACTCCAAACCATATCATGCGACAGCTCTTTCTTCATGATTTTCCGTGAATAGACTACTCTCATGGCTATAAAAAGGGTCGTCGACCACTTTGACCACTTCCGGAACCTCCGGGATGCCCTGTCGGAACCTGTAGTAGAGGACACATACATTTTTACTCCGAAATATACCGTGCGACAGCTCTTTCTTCATGATTTTCCGTGAAAATCCATGGCTATAAAAAGGGTCATCGACCACTTTGGCCACTTCCGGAACCTCCGCGGTGCCCTGGCGGAACCTGTAGTGGAGGGCACATGTATTTTTACTCAGAAATATACCGTGCGACAGCTCTTTCTTTTGATGCCAAAAATGACGTTGGCCTTTTGGGTGCTAAATAGTGAACACTCGCTGTACCTATTACGAATAGGGTTTGAAATCATATAGGCTCTAATGCCGCACTGACGCGCATTTAAACTTTTTTCTGGAACTCTCTTGAAAGCCCCCATGAAACCCGTTGAAACTTCTCTGAAAACCCCCTCCCTAGAAACCACTTGAAACACCCTGAAACGCCTTGAAACGCCTCTTCAAACCTTTTGAAATTCTGAAACCCCGCAGAAACCACGTGAAACGTTTTGAACCCCGCAGAAACAACTTGAAACGTTTTGAAGCACCTTGAAACGCCCTGAAACCCCATCTAATATTTTTGAATTTTCCTTAAAACATCCGGAAAGACCCTTCAAACTCCCCTGAAACTTCTTGAAACACGATGAAACGCCTTGATACCCCTTTTAACCCTCCTTGTTTATTGTCATTTTTTGACGCAAACTTTGCGTCAACGAGCTGCTGCCAACGTGATTCATTAGGAAGATTAAAACACACTGAAACTATTTTCTGAAGCCCTCTGAAACCCTATAAAAACCACTCAGAAACTCCCTGGAACGTCTTGAAACGGTTTGCCCCTTTTGATGACAAACGTCTTTGAGTCACAGTTCAATATTGCATCATTAATTTGAAACCACAAATTTCGAGAAGTAAGCGTCGAACAACAGGGTAATTTTAATTTTGTTCTTGGTCACTCGTGGTAAAGCTTAAAATGAGAAAGACCGGTTCATAGGTTTTGTTTTTATGAGATTTGAGCGCTTAATATCATGAGTAGAGACAGAAGTTTGCCATTGTAACGGATATACATATTGGGATTCTAACAAGCTTGTCTTCTAAACCTCTTGAATTTCTCTGAAACGTCTGCAGCCCCCAAAACCCCCAAAACCCGCCGAGCCCGTAGCGCTACGTTCACTTCATAAGTGGATGGTCATGGGTTCGATCCCAGCCCCGGCACTTGCAATTTTTCGTCGGTTGCTCTTCCTCCCAAGAGCGGCTGACACCTGATCCTCTTCTGAGTATACAGGGGGTGGCCAAAATGTTTGGGATAGGCAACTTTTTTTCTCCCACAAAAAAATTCAACATGCTGTAACTTTTTATAGAGTGCATCAAAAAATCTCAAATTTTGACTGTTTATCAACCTGTTATATGTGCATGATTGGTACAAATTTGGGCTCGATTGAATGATTTTTCGCGAAGTGAGAACCGTTCGGGTAAAACACTATTTTTTAGACAACTCATTTTTGAGCTGTCATATCTCGGAAACCAGTGAACCGAATCGAATGATTTTTTTAACGTTCATCTACAATATATTGATACTTAATACAACATTATAAAATGTAATATTTTCTCACGGCGAACTAAGTTAAAGCGGGTTGAAATTTTTACCCATATAGAGAAAAATAAGTCAAATTTACAATACCACACAAAAATTACTAAATGTGTTCTTCCTTTAATCTAAATAGGCTCTAATATATCTGATTAAAGATAACTTGAGAACAGAAGTGGAAAATCTTTGGACATCTACACTAAAATTTATTGACATTGACTTAAAAAAATTACATTTTTTCGAGAAAAATCCAAAAAGTGTCAATCTATGATAACTTTTTTCAACGTTCAAAAAGTACCTATGTTTCAATAGCTTGTGAAGCATTTGTATATTGTTAGTGTACGTTCAAAATTTCATTCAATTCGGTTCACTGGTTTCCGAGATATGACAGCTCAAATATGAGTTGTCTAAAAAATAGTGTTTTACCTGAACGGTTCTAACTTTGCGAAAGATTGATCAATCGAGCCCAAATTTGTACCAATGATGCACATATAATAGGTTGACAAACAGTCAAAATTTGAGATTTTTTGATGCACTCTGTGAAAAGTTATAGCATGTTGAACTTTTTGGCGAGAGAAAAAAAGATGCCTATCCCAAACATTTTGGCCATCCCCTGTATGCTCTAATAAACGGACCCGGAAACTTGGATATCGGCTAACGGCAACTCATAATGGACCCCCAATCGTCCTCGTGCTCATCATTCTACCATGGACAGGGTAGAAAAGTGACAGCAGCGCAAAGGCAACCAGTTCGATATAGTATAATTAGAGTAGAATTAGAATACATTTAGGCGCTGTACAAAGTTTAAGTGTAGCTGCTAATTGGAAACGCTCACGCAGTGCCCTAGTGGACAGAAGAGCTGTAAATTAAGTGGAAGAATTAAAAAAAAAATAAAACCCTTACGAAACTCTCTGAATAGCCTCCTTGATCTTCCTGAAAGTTTGTATCGCCAGAACAGCTACACTCACACATGCAACCAATGAAATATCTGCCGGGGATTAGCAGGCATTTTCAGTGTTCGCCTGATTGCATAACTAGTGGACGTTATCTGAAAAATTGACACTGTGCTGTGAAAGTTGGAAGGAAGGGAAACAGATTTTTCAATCCGTTTCTGTTCTAACGATGGCTATGAACATGAATATACTTGAGATGTATTTGTAGAGAAGGGGGGAAAGTACATAGACAAATACAATGTAGGATGAAATGGACAGGTCAGGGATTGAATCCAGGACGTGCTGCATACGAATCAGAAGCGGTAGCCACTAGACCATCAAGCCCGTCTAATCTCCTTGATCTTTCTGCAAGGCCTTCAAATGCATTTAAAGACCTCTGCAACATTCCTAAAACCTCTGAAACATTCTTGAAATCTTTTGGAGAGCACCTTCAGCACCACCAACCTCCAGAAACCACTTTTAAATCCCCCTGAGACCAGAAACACCTTGAAATGTCCTAAAACTCCTCTGAAAACGTCATGGAATTCTCTTGAAAGTACCCTAAAACCCCACGAAATCCCATTCTTCTTCATTCTTCTGGTCCCCACTGGAATGAAGCCTGTTTCTCAGCTTAGTGTTCTATGAGCACTTCCACACTTATCAACTGAGAGCTTGCTCGGCCAATGACCAATTTGCATGTTTATATCGTGTGGCAGGCAGGAATATAATCTATGCCCAAGGAAGTAAAGGAAATTTCTATTGCGAAAAGTTCCAACCGGGTATCGGAACTGTCACCCTCAAGCCATGCTGAAAAACCACGCCTTTGCAGCTGTTGTTAAATGGATCCCTCGGAAATCTCATTAAAAGCATAATAAAAACCCCGGAAACTACTTCTAAATCACCTGAAACGCCTTGAGGCTACGCTCAAAACCCGTTGGAAGCTCTAGAAAACCCCTCCGAAAACCATCTGAAACTCCCATCCCAAGCAACATTTTTAGTCAAATAGAATAGAACCAACAAAAAACCAAAAAAAGGTATAAGGTTTTATGATGGTTCTCCAACCCTGTCATCAAAATGTTACTTGGGATGTAACTTGAAAATGAAAATCTGACAAATTTTAACAGATATTTTCCGAATTGTATAGTATATGAAAACCTTTTCATTGCCTCAGGCATGTGTGAAAATGTAAAATCTAGCATCTACGAAAGAAAACTTGGATGATTATACAGCGAAACAACAATTACCCATTGGTTTGTCTGAAGAGCAAACTTATGTGTCGGCGACTGATTTTGGGCCGCTGAATCCAAATCCAAGCTCTGATTTGCTCCAGCACGTCACACAGTGCTGCGAATGTATGGAACTGCAGGACAATAATCATAACTAACGTACCATACATTTTTTCTCAATAGTGTCTTCGATGAAGTTGACAAACTTGATAAAAGCTACAATTTACATAAATGTCCTATGCATAATTCATAATCGCTTAAGTGTCTTAAACGACAATTTATTTTAATCTTGCTGTTTTTTTTTCAGAATGCAGTTTAGGCAACTGTATAAAGATATAGATCATAATAAATAGGTAATTGCATAAATGACTTATTCATCAAACTTTATTCTCACCGAACATTACGTTTCTTGAAGGTCGTGCATTTGGCCATTTCTTATCCAGTTGCATACTTTAAAAAATTGAGAAATCGTTGAAGTTTACCCTCAAATTCTTCGTAGAAATCAGGAGTTTCATAAAAAACGAGGGAACAATATTAACTGATACACTTTTCGTTTGAATAGATCAGAAAAGAACATTTAATCAATAATATCTTCGATTTTGACTATAAATACATCACTCGAAAAAAGTTCGACTACTAACAAATTAGCAAATAAAAGTAGCTGGAGTCGAATTCAGTATTCAGCGGACACTATAAAGAAAACATGGTGAAAAATTCTGAGAGGTCATTTTTTGTTTTATCAATTTGAATTTAGGGGTCGTTTTTCCTCTACGCAATATACAAGTACTTACATCATGACATTTCATTTTCTCAAAACATCATCATATCAAAACATGTTGCCGTGCTCAACGAAAAAATAGATTCTTCTGATGTGTTGTAAACCTTCCATTTTGATTTTCACTGAAAACTTTAACGTTTGATAATGTTGAGCTAGGCCAAAGATGAATCTGCTTTATAAAATATTATTTTTCTATGGACAACAAAAACACTGTTTGGTAATCTAGGTTCTTTGGTATAATAAATACGATTTTCAAGCTTATAATGATCGAGCAACATACTTCAAGCATGTATGAACAGCATGGCATACTAGATTGAACAATTTGATGTCGATATTTTCACTTTTGCCTACGGGGCGCAGCACTGTACGTCATAATTTTGAGCTATATCTCTATTTATAGGGTAAAACATACTATTTTGGGCTTTTTTGACTGCACGCCATTAGGCATGGAAATATTTTTTTCAAGCAAACAAAAGGTAAATTGGGCAATTAGCATGTACATTAACGACTCATGCAAAATATTTTGTTTCTCAAAATTAAATTTGATAGTTTTAAGCGGTTTATGTTAGGGCAAGTGTGCCCATCGTTGTGGTATTAGTGTACATTGATGAAGGGTTCCAAAACATTAGTCGATAGTTTTCTATCCAAATCCAAATGTGAAAATTATCGTTTTTCACTGTTTTCGATGATAAATTGCGTGCACCAACATTAAGCCCACTGTTTCTATAATGGAGGTAAAATTTAATTTAGGTTCCTATTGTTGCGGATTGAATTCATATGGAATTTTGGAAGATGGGAACACTAACGCAACAATAGGAACACAGAAACAAAAATATTAAGGAAAATATTTTTACAAAGTAGGTTTTTGGACAAATCCTAAGCACACAAAAAGTGCAATTTCATAATTGAAGCATAACACATCTATTGAAAATGACTTTTGGTAACATTTCAGTCGAAAAAGTGCTCAAATGCCACTACCGCAACAATAGGTACTCTGCAACGAAGGGAACAATTATTTTTGGTACGAGATTTCCCATACAAGTCACGCTTCAAAAATTGCATGCATGTTTACATATTGACATAAAATTTGATTTGATAAAACGAAATATTTTGCAAGAGTCGTTAATTTAGATGTTAAATGACCAATTTACCCTTTCATTGCCTAAAAAAATATTTCCATGCTTAATGGCTTGCAATCAAAAAAACCTATATCGCATATTTTGCCCGATAAATTGAGCTATAGCTCAAAATTGTGATGTGCTCGAGCGAATCTGAGCACGGATTCGGATTCTGCGGCCCAAAATCTGTCAGAGACACATAAGTTTGCTCTTGAGACAAAAAAAATGATGCGCAGTGTTACCAAGATTTTGAAGCATAATTACCAAAATTGTGGTAAAACTGTCAATGTCGCTGAATTCACTTTACAGAATTACGGCAGTGTAGTAGATGTGGTAGGT